>NC_138553.1:61845943-63045943 GCF_964273705.1 Natrix helvetica | reverse complement strand
GCTGGGTGAGATCATTCGTGGTTTTGGGGTTGGATACCATCTGTACGCTGATGATACGCAGCTGTACATCTCCACCCCGAACCACCCCAACGAGGCCGTCGAAATGATGTCCTGGTGCCTGGAAGCCGTTCGGGTCTGGATGGGGGACAACAGACTCAAGCTCAACCCCTCCAAGACGGAGTGGCTGTGGCTACCGGGGCCCCGGTTCAACCAGTGGACTCCATTGCTGGCCATTGGGGGCGAGCAACTGGCCCCCGTGGAGCGGGCGCGCAATTTGGGCATCCTCCTAGATGCCCGGCTGTCGATGGATGACCATATGGCAGCCGTGGCGAGGGGGGCGTTCCACCAGGTCCACCTGATGCGCCAATTGCGCCCCTTATTGGACCGGGACACCCTTCGCACAGTCACTCATGTGCTGGTGACGTCTCGTCTGGACTACTGCAATGCTCTCTACATGGGGCTCCCCTTGAGATGCACCCGAAGAATACAGCTTGTCCAGAATGCGGCCGCGCAGGCTATCATGGGGAGTACGAGATACTCCCACATAACACCTCTCCTGCGCAAGCTGCACTGGCTACCTGTGGTTTTTCGGGTGCATTTCAAGTTGTTGATTACCATTTTTAAAGCGCTCCATGGCACAGGACCTAGCTACCTGCGGGATCGCATCCTACCCTATTCATCCCTGCGACCAATTCGCTCTCACAGGGAGGGGCTCCTCCGGGTGCCGTCCACCAAGCAATGCCAACGGGCGGCGCCCAGGAGTAGGGCCTTCTCTGTGATGGGCCCAACCCTCTGGAATGACCTCCCTGCTGACATTAGAACCACTACTGACCTCCGCTCCTTCCGTAAGAAACTCAAGACCCACCTGTTCCAATTAGCTGGCCTAGCCCATCTATAGTTCTATTTTTATCCTCCTGGCAGTTATTTTTAATTTTTAATTATTTTTAATTTTGGGGTAGATTTTAGGGGTTGATTTTAACGTTGTTCTTAATTGTATTTTACTGTACAGTTTGTATATTGCCTCCTCTATCTATATGTATGTATGGTGTTTTTTACCCTGACTGTACACCGCCCCGAGTCTCTTTGGGGAGAGGGAGCAGTTTATAAATTTAAATAAAGTAAAGTAAAGTAAAAGCTTGACTCCCTCTTCTTTGTGGTAGCCCCTGAGGTGTTGGAACACAGCTATCATTTTTCCCCGAAAATACGACATGTCCTGAAACTAAGGCCATGCCAGATTTTCGCGGTGGGCAAAAATATAAACCCTCCCCCTAAAATAAGCCCTAGTGAAGGGGTGGGTTTAGCCAGAACAGGGGACAGCCCTTCCCTGGTCACCTCAGGGCTTCTTGGCCCCTTAATCGGATCAGTTGGGCCACTCCCTTCACAAAACAGCTGATTTGTGGGTGCCGCTCAGGCCTCTACCTACAGCAAATGTCGGTTGCTTTTGCAGACAATCGCTGCTGCAAAAGAAGCCGGAGCCCAAGCAACACAACCCAAATGCCTCATGCCCTCCTTTGCCTAATGGTGACAGTCATAGCTCGCAATTCCATCCACGGAACAGGAAAAGAAGGCATTAAAATCCATACTCTTGGGACATCGGAAGAAGCCCTGCGAGGAGACGCTGCTGCCGAAGTGCAGGAAATCTTCCCCCCAACCTGCAAATCGTCCCTTCAAAGAGGAATTCCTTTCAAAGAGGATGAAGGTGACACAAACGCCTCCTTCAGCCACCTCTTCATCCTGGTGAAACTCCTCTTTGAAAGGACGATCTGTAAGTTGGGGGGGGGGAGATTTCCTGCACTTCGGCAGCAGCGTCTCCTCGCAGGGCTTCTTTCGATGTCCCAAGAGTATGGGTTTTAATGTCTACAGGAGGTAGGAGCTTCTCACCTGCATATTCACATTGAAGGCTCGAAATGGGGTTTTTTTGCGAACGGCTTGAAAATGGGGAGGGAGATATTCCTGCCTCTCCCCCTGTTCTGAAGGTCAGCACAGACTGAGAGCAGGATACGTAAGAGATGAAATCCCCCTTCCCCATTTTCAAGAGGTTTGAAAAACGCCACATTCCAAGCCTTCACATTAGCCAGGATTGAAGGATTGAAGGCATGCGGGAGGGAAGATTTTGTCAGTCTGTGACCTTCAGAACAGGGTGAAAGGCAGGAATACCCCCCTCCATATTTTCAAACTGTTTGCAAAAACGTTCCATTTTGAGCCTTCAGCATATTGCAGGATTGAAGGCTCGGAATGAGGCATTTTTGCGAACAGCTTGAAAATGGGGAGGGGAGATTTTCCTTCCTCTTACCCTGTTCTGAAGCTCAGCATATAGGATAAGAGGCAAAATCCTCCCCCACCCCTTTTCCTGGCAATCATTCTTTTCTTGGGATTTCAGCGCAGACACACATCCCCCAAATGCTCTATCTGAAGCCTTCTCTGCATCTGTGCAGAGCTCCCAAGGAAAGGATGGTGTGTGGGTGTGTGAGAGAGAGATCCCTAACACCCCCCCCCTGCAAGGCAGTCACATCCTTCCACTAACCTGCTTTCCTGCTCCAGTCTCCACTGCCAAATGCAGGGCAAGAAAAGTTGTTTGTTAGTTTACTTCCAACTTCACAAGATCTTTTTTTTTTTGCGAGAACTTGGAAGGTATTTTCTGATATTTTTTTTACCATAGGCACACAGTCTACTTTTCTACACTGCCCCGAGTCCTGTTTAGGAAAGGGTGTGGTCTATAAATTAAAGTTTATTATTATTATTATTATTGTCCTGCATGTGGAACGGAGAATGGAGCTGGAAAGCAAGTTAGTGAAGGGATGTGGCTGCCTTGGAGTGTGTGTGTGTCTTTGTGTGTGTGTGTGCGTGTGGGTGTTCATTCGTTTTGCCAGGAAAAGCCCCCCCCTCCCGCGAGGCCAGAGCAGCACAGTCAGCTATTCCGCGGCCAGCAAGCAGGACAGGCGAAGTCCAGGATGCAAGGAGAACTTAAGTCATTGTGGCCGCAGGCAAGCAGAGGGTGGGACGGAGAGGGTGGGGCTGGTGGGCTTCCTGCTTCCTGCACCTGAAAAATAATAAGCCCTCCTCCTTTAATAAGCCCAAGGCCATATTTCGTGGGTCAAAAAAATATAAGACCCTGTGGTATTTTCAGGGAAACACAGTATCATGTCACCCCTAGTTCTTCTGTTCATTAAAGTAGAGATATCCAGTTCCTGCAACTGTTCTTCATATGTTTTAGTCTCCAATCCCCAAATCATCTTTGTTGCTTTTCTCTGCACTCTTTCTAGAGTCTCAACATCTTTTTTTTTTACATCATGGAAACTGGATGCAGTATTCCAAGTGTGGCCTTACCAAGGCATTATAAAGTGGTATTAACACTTCACATGATCTTGATTCCATCTCTCTAGTAATGCAGCCTAGAATTGTGTTGGCTTTTTTGGCAGCTGCAGTACACAGCTGGCTCATTATTTAAGTGATTGTCCACTAGGACTCCAAGATCCCTCTCACAGTTACTACTATTGAGCAAGGTACCACCTATACTGTACCTGTGCATTTCGTTTTTCTTGCCTAAATGTAGAACCTTACTTTTTTCACCATTGAATTTCATTTTATTAGAGAGCACCCAATGTTCAAGTCTGTCAAGTTCCTTCTGTATGTTAAGCCTATCTGGCAATACCTCTTTAATGTTATAAGCTGTCTTATAGCTTGATACCATAACATTATCAATTTCTTTACTCCTGTTCCATTACATTATGGCTGCACTGGTAAAAATGTACACAGGAATTAATTAATCTATGTTGTATGTTATTTGCTGCTGTCTCATATTTGCTTAATGTTTCCTTCCAATTTTAGCTTGTATAACTGCAATTATTTGAAATAACATACAAAAGTATTGATGTTTTTAAACTTTGGTGTAGGAGAAAACTCTTGAGAATATTATGGATAGCCTAGAAAACAAACAAATGGATCATTGAACAAATCAATCCAGAGTTCTCATTAGAGGAACAAATCACCAGGCTCAAATTATCCTACTTCAAACACATTATGCAATACTTTGCTTTCTAGAGAAGTCCCTAATGCTGGGAAAGTGGAAGGAAATAGAAGGAACAACAGCAACAAAACAGATAGAGCCGGTTATAGTAGCAAGAGGGCATGGCTGGAAGATTTGAAATATCAGGTTAAGGACAGATTGTCATGTAGAAAATCTATGTTGTCACCAGTCTCTAGGTTGATAATGACTTGATGACACATAATCACATAATACAGCAATACCGTACTGAATTCTCACTTCGGAAGAAGTCTCATTCTTCCTGATATAATGTTTCCTACTGTATTTTGGAAGATAGTCGATCCATACATTTAAACACTTAAACCCCCTTATAAAGTCACTTTGATCAAAAGACTGGATGACAAAATAGGCAATGCATTCTAAGTAATGTATATATTTCTTTCTCCTGGAGGCTATAGTGTGACTTTTCATCTTGGCTTTTTGAGTCGTAGATCCACACAATGGGCAAAGGAAAAGCACTGTTTGATGCAGATTCTGACTTGGATGGTGTAATTCATTCAGCCAACCAAAAAATAACTTTCACATCTGTCTTAGAAAGCAAATTATTAACAATAATATAACTGCCAGATCTAATCATAGCTAGGGAATGCATTGCTCTCTTCTTATATTAACTCTGACTCAATGTAAAAATTTTATTCAGCTCTCTTCTCAGTTTCTTGGTTCATTTTAGTAACCTTTATTATGCACATACAGAGCTCTCTATTCCAAGCTAAAATAATTCATTACAGGTAAAAATTGCTATGCTCTGAACCTGATCTATACAGTTATACAAAAAAATATTTTAAAGTCCTTTTTCATTTTTTTCATTGAATAGTATCATTCCGTTGTAAATATCATAACTGATATTTAAATCATAATAATTTATATTTAATTTGTACTTTCACCTATAATATCTATGTTTATACATTATGTATGTTTGTATCTTTGCTTTATATTTTGATATTGAGCCCTTCAGTTTTGTATATGGCTTTACTCGACCCTGCTATATAGTGTATGTTCATACACACACACCAGTGGTGGGAGCAGACGGTACACCCTGGTACGGGCATATCGGTGCCTGCGGGAGCACCGGATACCGTTCTGGTACAGTGCTCCAGAGGGCCCACCCGCCCTCCTTACCTGTATTTGAGCTCTTTGGCGCTTCCGTGCACAGAGTGTATGGTGCCTGCGCAATGCTCCACTGAGCAGCTGGAGTGTTGCAGAGGTGTCGCGGAACGTTGCATGAGGTAAGGACGCATGCGCACATTGCAGGCATGTGAGTGCGTGTTGCGCATGTTCATGTGGTAGACGCCGGACCCCGTTGCACCGTACCAGTTGCAATGGGATCCGGAACCCACCACTGACACACACACACATACACACACACACCCCAATGGTGGGATTCAATTTTTTTTACTACTGGTTCTATGGGCGTGGCCTGGTGGATGTGCCATGGCTTAGTGGGGGTGGCTTGGTGAGTGTGGCAGGGGAAGGCTGCTGTAAAAATCTCTATTCCCACCCACTCCAGGGGAAGGTTACTGCAAAATCCCCATTTCCTCCTGATCAGCACACACACACACACACACACACACACACTGTGTGGGTGTGTCTGTGTGTGGGTGTGTATATATGCACACATACATAAAGGCAGTTCTCAACTTATGAGCACAATTGAGCCCAAAGTTTGACCCTGGGACACTGCAACCATCATAAATGTTAGTTGCTAACCATCCAAATTTTGATTAAGTGACCATAGGGATGCTGCAACAGCTGTAAGCATGAAAAATGGTCATAAGTCATCTTTTTTAGTGCTTTGTAACTTTGAATGATCACTAAATAAACTGTTGTAAGTTGAAGATTACCTGTATATATAGAAGCTGGGCTGAAAATCACAAACATTAGGGAAGCAGCCTAAAATGATATTCTGTAAATGATTAGGAGTTTATTTATGCTTAAGATTTCCAACTCCTCTTATTTTCAAAATGATGTCCTCAATTTACAACTCAGTCCTATGTACACTTAATCAGAAATCCAATTGTTCAATTGTGTTTATTTTCTTGTATAAATTATTAATCATATAAAATGCCAATTAATAATTTTTTCCCAACCTATTATTTTAGCAAATATACAATTAATAAATTATTAAATCAAGAAGCACTCAGATTTTTTTTGAAAAATTGAAAATATCTGCATCCAAAATGGAAGATCAATGGTATTTTTTTAGAGTGAAAGCACTCTTTCTTTGGATCTAATCATTCCTAAATAAAAACAACATCTTATCAAAAGGGCTTTAAACTAAAATTAGGGAGGAAGAAGGTCAATCTTTATGACCTTTAGAACCTAATTCCAAGCAAAAGCCACTAGTTAACCAATCACATAAGGAGGTAAAGAAATAAAAACAGAAAAACATAATGAAGTACGGTAGAGAGTGCTAGATAGGATGAAAATTTAAGTTATAAAGTAGGAAATATAAGAAACATACCCAAGACACATAAAGGACTCAAATGCCTATACACTAACACTCAAAGTTTAGGGAGCAAACAGTGTGAACTTGAAGTATTAGTACATGAAGCCAGATATGATATACTGTAGTTGATATTACTGAAACTGGTGGGATGAAACTCATGACTGGAGTGTACTGATGGAAAGATATAAACGAGGGGTGTCAAACTCAATTTCATTGAGGGTTGCATCAGCATTATAGGTTGCCTTCAAAGAGTTAGATGGGCGTGGCTGGGTGAGCATGGCCAGCTTGTCTGACAGTGGAGAACCCTCCTCTTAGGCAAAAGAGGCTGAAAGATTTTTCAAGCCCAGAACTACAAGAGAAAATTTGGAAGTGGCTCAGCCAGCTGCCTCCCTGATTCACAGGAGGAGAAAAGGAAGTTCAGCACAATGAAATTTGAAAATTTTGATCATTGCAGCCAATCTCAGTAAAAGTAGATTTTAGACTTCTGGGAAGTTGATTTTCTGGTCTGGCCAGTGGAGGATGACACCTATAAGTGCTGCTCCGAGTCCAGAACCAGCAAGGGAGCTCAGCCAGTATTAAATTGCTTCAGCCTTGCTTTGTCCAAAGTCAAAGCTTAAAATCCTCATATGCAGTAGAATGCTGAAAGAATGATGGAAAAAGGAATAAAAGAATGGATGTAGGGAAGAGCAGGGATGGCAGGGGGTTGTAAGTGAGGTGATCATGAGGGTGCTTCACTTTATGTTCTTCTGACCATGACAAGCAGACTCCATTATGTCCATGAGTCAAATACTACTTATACTTCATTATAAACATTATAAATGGGTTTATGATTCCTGTGGGTACTTACAGTTAAACTTACTATTGCAAAGAAAAAAATGTACCCCTATGTTACTATTGCAAAGGAAAAAATGTACCCCTATGTTTGTTTGATGATAAACATCTTCATATTTAGTGATGAATTCATATCAACATACAGTACCTCAAATTTCTACCTTCTGGGAGGACACAGCTTCTGGAATGTAGCCACTGCTTCAGTACTTATAACCAATAAAATAGTGATAATTTTCAGTCGCACAAAATAAAATACATTTTGCACATGTTTGGCTTCTGCTGACAACAAGAGAACCTCCCTCCATGGTTCATTTTTACTTCTGAATTGGGATTTATTGCTGTTCATCTATGAACAAGCTGTAAGCCAGGATTTTCTCAAACTAACAATGACTTAATGCTACATCTGATCAATGATGTTAACTTATATGAGTCATTAATGTCTGTCTGTCTGCCTGCCTGCCTGCCTGCCTGCCTGCCTGCCTGCCTGCCTGCCTGCCTGCCTGCCTGCCTGTCGGTCTGTCTAACTATCATAGCCCTTTGAAGTAGGCCAGGCCAGGCCACAAATACAAGAAGCAATAGAACTCTACTTTATTTGAGACACTGTAATCTATAATGATAGAATATCAAATGTCTGAAATTTTCTCCCTCTGATATCAGCCTACTATTGAACAAACTTTCAAATTCTTTCTCACCCTCTATACTTCTCTATACCCAATAATATTGGAAATTTGCTAAATATTTGTTATGTATTGAATAGTATATAGTTCTGTGAAGCCCTGCTAAGGTGAAAATAACCTTTAGATGACCCTAACTGTTAACTCCAACTGTTTTGGAGGGAAACTTAAAACATTCATATTTTGGGTGGGCTTTTTAAGTATTATGATTGGTTAAGATCCCGTGGGCTCAGAGTATAAATTATAGGCATTTGCCTGCTGTTCCTCAGTTCCGTTTTGAGTCAGTAGATGATGTTGTAACTATGCTGATCTTGCCTACTGAAGCCCACTACACAAAAGATTAGCAACCCAAGCAAGTAAAATGCTACAGAAACACACTTTACTAAAAAAAGGAACAACATAACAGAATGTAGTGTTTCATTCATAAATCTATGTTTGTATACAGCTACATATTCCCACATTACAATACCTAACGTACCCGTGATTGTCTCTGACTTTAGGTCATACTTACTAGAAGAAAAAAGAGAAGACTGATTAACTTGGCCAAAACACAGAATGCTCTTAACATTTTGAATGGGAAAAACTCAACAAAGATCAGAGATGAAGATATCACCCCTTTTACTTTCCGGACTAAGATTGCAGCTCAGGGACGTGCGGTCAGGGGAGGCAAGGGAGGCAGAGCCTCACCGCTCTCATGAAAAAAAAAAAGGGAAAAGGCGCTGAGGAGTCTCGGGGAATGGGACTGCGCGAGCCGCGGTCCCCTTCATGTTGACTCAGGAAGGCGGGGAATGGGACCACGTGTGCAGGACAGAGGGAGGTGCAGGAGGCTCCTCTAGCCTCAGCCTCCTCCTGAACATGTGGTCCCATTCCGCGCCTTCTGTCGGGTTCTGACGCCGGAGCTCATGTTCCAGGGCGAATGTGCATGCGCAAGTGGCTCCCTTCCTCGCACTGAGCAACGGCAGGTTTATGGGAAGTTGCTCACGAAAGCAGAAAGTGCGACGGACTTTTCAGACCGTCGGTTACCATTTCCCTGCCAGCTCGCTCGCGAAAGGACCCTGGAAACCGAGTCATAGCCGGCGCCTTGTTAAGAATTCCCCGCCTTCCTGATGACATCACCAGCCTCACCAGCCATAAACCTCACTGCACATCACTGTTGCAGTTTAAAGGAAATGATTCTGTAGCCCACTGAGTTCTTGGAAGCTCCAATCATTTTTCATTAATCATCAGCTGGGTATCAGGGAACAGACTGCTCTTTCTGCACAACTAAAGGCAGCTAAGAAATGGCAACCTTCAGCAACTGGACAAAGAGAAAGCTTTGTCACAACCAAGCAATCTTGCAAAAGGTATTTGGTCTCTTGCTGCCATAGTGATCTGAAGTATAATTACCAGAAATTTGCTTTCACTTCAACCCACAAAAAGTACAAGGAAAGTCTCACCAGGAGGGAGCGAGGGAAGGAAATTAGTAAGTGGATGCACAAAGGCATCTGTGATGTCTATAAGTAATGGCTCTCAATAAATCAGTGACGTCGGTGAGGTTTATGACTGGTGAGGCTGGTGACATCATCAAACCGCGTGGTTGCTCCGATCGCACGGGCGCAGCCCAAATGGAGAAGTTTCTCTTCTCAGAAATGTCAGAAAGGGACAGACAGGCTGCCGTAGCTCCACTGAGAAGACATTTCTGAGAAGAGAAACTTCCCCTTTCTCCTCCTTCCCCTCCCTTCTAGCACTGCTGATGTTACTTTGGCATTTTTTGCATCGGGCGAGCCCAGGATCCTTGTAAGGGGAATGGGACCACGTGTGCAGGCGGCTCCTCAGCAGCGCACAGCCTCAGATTAGCACAGCCACGATCCCCTTCCCCTGCACATGTGGTCCCATTCCCCTCCTTCCTAAGCCAACATGAAGGGGACCATGGCTGCGCTAATCTGAGGCTGGCATTGAGAAGCTGCCTGCACACGTGGTCCCATTCCCTTTGCAAGGATCCTGGGCTCGCCCGATGCAAAAAATGCCTAGGTAACATCATCAGTGCTAGAAGGGAATGGGTAGGGAGAAGGAGGAGAAAGGAGAAGTTTCTCTTCTCAGAAATGTCAGAAAGGGACAGACAGGCTGCCGCAGCTCCACTGAGAACACATTTCTGAGAAGAGAAACTTCTCCTTTCTCCTCCTCCCCCCCCCAGCACTGATGATGTTACCTAGGCATTTTTTGCATCGGGCGAGCCCGGGATCCTTGCAAGGGGAATGGGACCACGTGTGCAGGCGGCTCATCAGCAGCGCACAGCCTCAGATTAGCACAGCTGCGATCCCCTTCCCCTGCACACATGGTCCCATTCCCCTCCTTCCTAAGCCAACATGAAGGGGACCGCGGCTGCGCTGATCTGAGGCTGGCATTGAGGAGCCGCCTGCACACGTGGTCCTATTCCCCTTGCAAGGATCCTGGGCTCGCCCGATGCAAAAAATGGTGAGATCGGCACACTTGGGGCTGCTGCTGAGATGTCCAGGGAGGCTAAACCAAGCCGCGCGCCTCTCCCAGCCACTTTCACAGCTTCCCTGAGTAATTTTTTTTATTTTCATGATGAGAGCAGTGAGGCTCTGCCTCCCCTGCCTCCCCTGATTGCACGTCACTGCAATAAATCAATTTATGCTGTAAAATAAGGGTGCATATCCTGTAGGTGGTGAACAGTCAATTGCATTTGGTTTCCCTATCAGACATTCAAGCAGTGGGCAAACGTGTGCAATACAATGAAATAAAGTGTGAAGAGAACTTTTTTAAAAAAATCGTGAAAAAAATCTCCAGCTCATTTATGATTGTGAAGAAAAAATTAAAGTAATGTTAAGTTGAATTCTGACAACAAACTCTATCACAAAAATTTGCTGCATGGTATCGTAAGTAATCTGGGCCTATTAAAAGGTTTCCTGGAGATTGGTTCCCCTCTATTTACAATACTGTTGAAAATTCAAATCTAAACAGCATAAAGGCAAAAGAAGTACCTATGAGACTAGACCCGTGTTGGTGAGCCTATGGCACGCGTGCCACAGGTGGCATGTGGAGCAATTTGTCAGGGCACACGAGGGTGCGCATGCACGCGCTGACCAGATGACTTCTGTCTACTTTTGAGGCCATTTTTCACCCTCTGGAGGCTTCCTTGAAAAACCTTTCAAGGCTTCCCTGAAGGCTCCAGAGGGCAAAAAACAACCCTACTAACAAACCGGAAGTGACTTCTGGTTTGTCCTTAGGGCTGTTTTTCGTCCTCTGGAGCCTTCAGGGACCTTCAGAGGGCTTCCCTGAAGGCTCTGGAGGGCTAAAATTGACCCTATGGACAAACCAGAAGTCACCTAAAAAGTAAGACATAACCTCAATAGCACTAATATGTCCATATTCCTGCAACAATTATTATTAAACCTATGATAAGGGAAAAATATGAAGTCATCATGATTATTAATTATTGATGGCCTTCAGCTCTCTGTAGTTTGTCTCTTGAGGACATGGGAGTAGGTGAAAACATTTGTTTGTAGATGTTAAAATAGAACAGGCATCATAAAATGCCAAACTCTATAAATTTTTAGCTTTTCTGTCACATCTCAGTGAACTTAATATCCTCCTGTCATATTATTTATGACTTTGGAAAGAAATGGGTTATTTCGTATTATCTCTTTAATAAATAAGTAAATATGCAGATATTGCAAAATCACAATTTGTTAATGAGATAGCCTAAATACTTTTTATGGTCCCTAGCTCCAGATGCTTGCAAAGCACCTAAGCCTTGGAACTCAATACTGAAGAGTAATTTCATTATTTGTGATGTGAATTACATAAACGATCTAAAGAATTTTATAACAGAATCGACAAATACTATATTTATAGACAAGAAAGAGTTTTGTTGACCCTGAATAACCTGTAATTTATAGGTAGATGTGATAATTCTCCCCCTACCACTGCCATCAGCAAGTGGGCATGATTTTGCCTTTGTATAAATATGGTACCTATCATAAAAATAGCAGCATATATGATGAAAAGTATATGATATAAAAGGGTCACAAATCTATTTAAAGTTTTGAACAGAGAACTGAGATTCTTGAACTGGTATCAATCAGTAGCAAAAACCTAACGGAAGAATTGGAAGGACCAATTGGGTGAAAATGACAATGACATAATCAGATTTTACATCAGAGACAGTATTTTCTATTCAGAGCAATAATTAATGTCCATGATTTGAGAAGCCTCCTGGCAACATCTTTTTCCAGCCCTTAGATAAGAAGGCACCTGTTGATTGTTTACACAAAGGTCTGAGTACCACTTCTTCCACCTAATATAGTTTGATTAAACTAAAGGTAAATGCAATCAAATGCGTACCTTAAAATTCTTTAATTTCAGGAGTCTTGATCTTAATAAACTCTGCTCAATGGTATGCAGCATTTCATGGCAGTAAAGCTAATGGGAACAATGAGCTGAAGATGAGTGGCAGTTCCTAAAAAAGAACTAAAGTTCTGTACAATTACTAAAACATCAAAGGAAAAGAATTATACCAATAGGGCGGGGAGAAGTCCAATGTAACTCCACAAAAAGTGTTATGAAGTTTAATTAAAAATCCATATTACCAGTGAAAAGTGAAGGCCTTTGAAACTAGAGATTGTGAAGAGATTGTAATGCTCAGAATAACTTTAGCTTTGGGAAGGATGTTTAGAACAATAAAAAGGCTCTTCTGGAATATTCAAATGCAAAGGAAGAATCAATATATCAACAGTTTAATCAATGTGACAAAATGCTAACAAGTAACAAAGAAAAATCAGAGCTTATCAACTTCTATTTCAGTTTCCCAATTAAAAAAAAACCTATGTCTTCTATCAGGAAACGAGGAACATGAGGAATGGATAAGATTGAAGCTTGAGAACAATGATGAAGTAGTAGCTCATACTTTGAATAAGTTTAAATCTCTAAGGCTACAATAATTGCAACCCAGACTCCAAAAGAAATGGCTTATGATCTGGCCAAAACTTTATGTATTAATTTTATGAAATCCTGTGCTAGATTGCTGTAGAAGAGCAAACACTTGCTCTTCTGTTTTCAGAGAGGGGAAAATCAAGGAATCAAGAAACTATAGGGCAATTTGACGTCAGTATTAGAAAGAATCTAGAGCAGACAATAATCTTTGAGCACTTTAAAAATAGTGTAGCAATTAAGAGTAATGAGAATGGATTTTTCACAAATATGTTTTAAAAAATATCAAGGCAGACTTTTAACACTCTGAGTCCCAATACAAACTTTTACCTCCTTTTAACTTCATCAAGCTCTGAAATCAAAGACATTCTGCTGAATGTCATTTTCTACAGAATATTGAAATTGTTCCAGCATGGCATCCTATTTAGCAACCTTCATAAAAGAAATCAGACAGCGCAGCTCCAAAAACTTAGCTGTTACTCAGGTTATACTGTTAGGTTAATTACCAATCAATATCATTTCTGGATTGTGATATTAAATTTGGATTTGCTCACAATGGCATAAAAGCAACACAGTCTATTTTGATTATGAGCAAAGAGGACTATATGTATATTAAGAACTACCGTATTTATTCGAGTATAACGCGCAAAATTTTATACCCAAAAAAGAAGTCAAAGTTTGGGTGCGTGTTATAAACGAGGGCTGGGCTGGGGTGGCAGTGGCGAATTGTAAATTGTAAATTTCCGGACTGCAGCCTCGATCCCGGCCTCGGGCGGCGCCGCGCCGTGCTCAATAGTCGCAACTCAGCTGCCTGCCGACTTTCCCCTCCTTTGTCTCCCCGCCGCTGCTGCCGCCGTTTAAACCAAGGAATCGTCGCTTGTTCTACCTACAGAAGGTCCAGCATAGAAGCGAAGCCGAAAGAGATCCTTCCGAGACTCTGCAGGCTTCCTCGGAGTAAGGAAGGCAACAGCTCCCCTCACCCCCCAGAAAGCAGCGGGGCTCGTCGTGATGAAAAAGGCAGCCCTGATGCTGAGGAGAGCCTTGCAAGGAGGCGGAAAGGAAAAGCCCGAAAAGGCACCAAAAGAAGCGGGGGGAGCTTCGCCCGCCTGGTGGGCAGCCATCAAGGCGTTTTCAAAGGCGGCGCCTGGGAGAGATGAGGCAGCGCTCCGGCGGTCCTGTTGCCAGCGTTCGGCGGCAGCAGCGGCGCTCTGTCTATTGCCGCCGCTGCTGCCGCCGAACGCTGGCAACAGGTGCGCACAGGCTGCCCACCAGGCGGGTGAAGCTTCCCCCGCTTCTTTTGGTGCCTTTTCGGGCTTTTCCTTTCCGCCTCCTTGCAAGGCTCTCCTCGGCATCAGGGCTGCCTTTTTCATCGCGACGAGCCCCGCTGCTTTCTGGGGGGTGAGGGGAGTTGTTGCCTTCCTTACTCCGAGGAAGCCTGCAGAGCCTCGCAAGGATCTCTTTCGGCTTCGCTTCTATGCTGGACCTTTAGCCTGCTCTTCCTCTTCTCTATACAGCAATCGCCTACTCATTACAATGCCTCCCGCGAGTTTGGTCTTATTTTGTCTTGACTAGAGCAAAAGCTGGCGCGCCTCCGCCCCCTTCCCGCCCCGCCGGCGGCAATAGTCATTACTATTACAATGCTTGGTGTGAAACAAAATTTTATACCGATTTTTAATCAAAAATTAGGGGGTGCCCGTTATACACGTGTGCACGTTATACTCGAATAAATACGGTACTTACATTCAACAAGGCATTACCCATAAGATTTTATTTGCTCTGCGGTGTTCTAGATTAGACTGATTCCCTTTCATATCCTGGCTAAATGAAATATCATTCAGTTCATGCTCTATTCCCCCAGAGAAACATACTTCAGTTTGCTTGCTTAATATATTATGGGCATCTTGTATTATTAATAATAGATTCATAAGAAAATATCCTGCTTCTAAAGAAGTTCTCCCTCAAAGGCAAACAGATGTGTTTAAGCTTTATGCATACAGTAATGTTTTCTGAAATTTACTAGCAGAGTGGCATTATTATTTGAGCTATATCTCCTCCTCCGCAGATGCTATTTTATTTAAGCAAGTTTTCAGATGAAAAACAAATGGCCTTTCCAAAGGGGGTGGGGAGGAAGGAGAAATAAAGGTTTAATAAAACAAAATGATTTTAATGATAGACTGTTGTGTGTAGAAGAATAAAACTGTCGTATTTTAAGATATTGATTTTCCAGTTTACAATCCCTTTCATTGTCAAATGAATGGATTCTCCTAGAGTAATTTTAAAGTTCATCTATTTCTTCAAAAAATTTCAGTACAATAAGCTTTATATTCAAATTGAAATGTAGGTCTATGTGGGCATGAGGAAAATATTTTTATGATATGATGTTAATTTTACTGACAAACATTTGATCTAACTCCATTTTTAAAAAAAATCCACCTGGAGGAAAAATACATTTTTATTGAATAATCATAACAAAATGGGTGAAACGTTGGAGCCCATATGTGGTGCAAGAACATGTGAGATACCCAGAGGGACACCTTGCTTAGTTATCTAGAATAGTTCAATCTGGTTGGAACTGAGAAAGTGGACACTATCAGTGCAACTACCTGTCAATTAGAGCCTTGTCCTTCCTGGCTGTTGAAAGCTCTCAGGATAGTAACTATCAGGTGGGTTCAGGTAGTGATAAATTCCTCACTGCAAGATAGGATGTTCCTGGGGCCTCTTAGGGATGCTGTGGTTCATCCCCTTCTTAAAAAAAATGCTTGATCTACCCTGCCTGGGCAATTTCCATCGAGATTCCTATCTTCAGGTGGTTAAAAAGGTGGTTGCTTCAGAGGGTCCTGATGAAATGGATTATCTAGTCAGGATTCAAACTCTATTATGGGACAGAAACAGCATTGGATGCACTTGCTGTTGATCTTTGATGAGAACAGGATGAGGATAGTACAACCATTTTTGCTTTTCTTGACCTCTCTTCAATACTATCAACCATCATATACTTTTGGGTAGGCTCTGGGGTTTGGGGTTGGCTAGCACAGTCTTGTGCTGTTTTGGATACTTTCTCCAGGGCCAGTCCCAATTGGTATTGATAGGGAGTGAGAGATCCGTGCCATTTTTGTGGCATGCTACAGGGCTCAGCACTCTTTTAATATCTACATGAAGCTGCTGGGTGAGATCACCCACCACCATGGGTTGAGATATTATGTTTATGCTGGTGAAAGTCAACTTTATATCTCTACCCTTGGTGATCCGAGTGATGCTTGTGCTGCCCTCTTGCAGTGCCTGGAGGCTATGGACTTGAATGGAGGATAACATATTTCAGCTGAAATATGACAAGACTGAATTGCTTTGGTGTATGGAGCTTCAAGATCCAGGACTTTAATATCCTTAGTTCTGGATGGGATGACAGTACCCCAGACAGACCCAGTTCGCAACTTGTGGATTCTCCTGGACTTGTGACTCCTAGACAAGGAGAAGTTAGCAGTGTCAACTGGGAGAGCCTTTGCACAACTTCACATTGTGTACCAGTTGTGTCCCTTCCTGGATCAGGAGTCCCTGTCCTCAATTATTCAAGCCCTGTTCATCTCAGCCCTGGACTACTGCAATATGCTGTACATGGAGGTACCCTTGAAGAACATTTGGAAGATTCAAGTAGTACAGAGTGTGGTATTGCAGGCAATCCTTGGAGCCCCTAGAGTGGCCCATGTTACACTGTTGTTCCACAAGTTGCAATGGCTACTGGCTTGCTTCTGGGTGCAATTCAAGGTGTTGATTATAACTTTAAAGCCCTGCATCGCATGTGTCCAGGATTACCTGAGGAACCATCTGAGCCTAATGGGACTGGACCATCCCACTTGTGCCAGCATGCTACTGAACCTGTTGATCAAGGAATTCCAGTTGGCAGGCCCCAAGAGAAGAGTCTTCTCTGCTGTGCCTCCTGCCCTTTGGAACATCTTGCCATTCAGAGTGAAGCTGGCTTTGACCCTCCTGGACATCTGTAACTTTTCCCACTGCACGTACTGCTCTATTCCTCCCCAACTTTTAATTACAATCTGTACTTTTATTAATAGAAATATGTATCATTTATGGTTTTATTGTTTTTAATGTTGTAAGCTGCCCAGAGTCACCTCGTAGTGACATGGGCAGCAAACACATTTGGGTCAAGCTTCCTTCTCCATTCTCAGGAGTTAGACTTGAGCCAGCATCTATGAATGATTGTAGTTTTTAAATTGCTTATAATTTAGATCCAGTAATGAAATAATGAAAGGAAGTTCTAAACCAATTTAGTTACATTTTCTCAACCATTATGACACTTCCCCCAGAGATCTGGCCCCACCCTCCTTATCTTCTGAAAGGCCTTGAATCGCCAATTCTTCTCACAAGCAATGGGGAAGGATAAGGTTGAAGCCCAAATATTTGGTAAATTGATGTATGGGAGAGTGTTGCTTCACAACACCATGAGTTTTTATTGAAAAAATTTAAAGCTTTTTTGTAGCTTTTGTAGCTTTATTGTCTTGTGAGCTGTCCATAGTTGTGGTTACAATGTGGGCAGCTAAACAAGTAAGCAAGCAAAGAAATAAACAAACAAGCTTTAGTTCTTGTTAATGAACAGGGAAACGTTTTATTCAAACGAACATGTTCTTTCTTATTTTGGAATGCACAAAAATCTATTTTTTAATGTAAGAACCACAGCACAGAATCATCTTATTTAGGAAATAAAATACAGTAATAAAATGAACACAATTAATGTTATCTTCCCACAGAAGAATTAATTCCCCATATATGTCAGTGATTGCTCTCATTTTATTCAAAACTCAGTACTCTCAGGAATTCAAACACTTGGCTACAGTAAACAAGATACACTATTAAGCTACAAGCAACCTAGTTAAAAAGCAGCTTCTTCTTCAGCTGATCTTCTGTTGCGCTGAACAGGAGAATGGAGCTCGAAAGCATGTTAGTGGGGTGGGGAGGGAATGGGAATTTTGCAATAACCTTTCCCCAAGATTGGGGAGGAAATGGGGATTTTGCAGTATCCCTCCACTGCCATATCCACAAAGCCACGCCCACAAAGTCACACCCACAAAGTCACACCCACAGAACCGGTAGTAAAGTTTTTTGACTCCCACCACTGATGTAAGCACAATTGCAGTTTCTCTTAGTGACCACTTCATTTAATCATTGTCAGTCCCAATTCTGGTCACTGAATGAAGACTACCTGTATTTAGTGTTTTGGGGTACAATAAACAAATATCAGCATTTCCCTTTGTGCCTTTTCATATTAAGCAGACTCAAGGCAGGATTATGTCTTCCTTTAGTTTCTCTCTTACACCTTCGCCTTTTTGCAATAGTACTGAGGTTTTTTTTATATTTTGTCTTAGCTGTTTCTACAAATCTTCCAGGTGGTATTGCTTAATTTGGAAGATTGTTTAATTCCAGTTGTAAATAATGCTGAACCAATCCACCATGATATGGGTTCATTTTTCTCAGATATTGCTATTTTTCTCTGCTGTTTGATGTTTCAAGCCCAGTGTTTTAACGATCAAATCAAACTGGCTCTCTTGATACAGACCACCAGAGAAACCTCAGCAAAGATGCTATTTCATGGAAGGCATCACCAGCAGGTCCAAGCACAAGACTTGTGCAAGTGTTTTCTCCACTTCATTAGGCTTTAATGAAAAAAGAACCAGATGGTGTACTAAATATCTGAATTAACTAAAAACTTCCCCAAAGCCCACTTTTCACTCTAAGAATCATATTAAGCTATTAGGTGATCTATTTGAAGAGAATTTCTTGGAAGGAAAATAAAACATTTGTTTTATTGTAAGCCACTTTCCCCTAATTTATTTATTTATTTATTTATTTATTTATTTATTTATTACTTGAACTTATTAGTCGCCCCCTCTCCCCACAGGGACTCGGGGCGACGTACAAAAGTATTATATAGCGTACAGAGGAGGTAAGAATAAATAAATAAGTTACAATACCTAAAAAAGTTAAAACCCCAGTGAAATTAACCCTTAAAAACTAAAATTACCAATTAAAAATGCCCTGGGCTGGAGAGATTGTAGTATTATGCCAGGTCAGCTAGTCGAAACAGGTAGGTTTTCAGCTTCATAGGGAAGGAGCGAAGGTCGGTTGTTGTCCTGATGTCTGGGGGGAGGTCATTCCAAAGGGTGGGGCCCACTACAGAGAAGGCCCTACTCCTGGGCGTCGCCCTCTGGCACTCTCTGGAGGACGGCACCCGGAGTAGTCCCTCTCTGTGTGAGCGGACGGGTCGCAGGGATGTATGGGGCAGGACGCGATCCCGCAGGTAACTAGGCCCTGTGCCATGGAGCGCTTTGAAGGTGGTAACCAGCACCTTGAAGCGCACCCGGTAGGCCACAGGAAGCCAGTGCAGCTCGCGCAGGATGGGTGTTATATGGGAGAACCTCGATCTCCCCATAATTACCCGCGCGGCTGCATTGTGGACCAACTGCAGTCTCCGGGTGCACCTCAAGGGGAGCCCCATGTAGAGAGCGTTACAGTAGTCCAGGCGAGACGTCACCAGCGCGTGAGTGACTGTGCGCAAGGCCTCCCGGTCCAAAAGGGGCCGCAATTGGCGCACCAGGTGAACCTGGTGGAACGCCTCCCTCGCCACGGCTGCCACGTGATCTTCCATAGACAGCCGGGCATCAAGGAGGACGCCCAAATTGCGCGCCCCTTCCACCGGGGCTAATTGATCGTCCCCGATGGCCAGCGATGGCATATGCTGGTTGAACCGGGAAGCCGGAAGCCACAGCCACTCTGTCTTGGAGGGGTTGAGCCTGAGCCTGTTGTCATCCATCCAGACTCGTACGGCTTCCAGACACCGGGACATCACTTCAACAGCCTCGTTGGGGTGGTTTGGGGTGGAAATGTACAGCTGAGTGTCATCAGCGTACAGATGGTATCCCACCCCAAAACCACGGATGATCTCGCCCAGCGGCTTCATATATATGTTGAACAGGAGAGGCGAGAGGATCGACCCCTGTGGGACCCCACAGATAAGGGGCCTCGCGGTCGACCTCTCCTCTCCTGCCAACACATATTGCGTCCGGCCAGAGAGGTAGGAGCGGAACCATCGTAATACGGTGCCCCCGACCCCCAACCCCTCCAGACGGCGCAATAGGATACCATGGTCGATGGTATCGAAGGCCGCCGAGAGGTCTAATAGGACAAGGATGGAGGAACAACCCCCATCCTTTGCCCTCCAGAGATCATCCACCAACGCGACCAAGGCTGTCTCCGTGCTGTGACCGGGTCGGAAGCCGGACTGGCGCGGGTCTAGATAATCAGCCTCCTCCAGGTGGCGCGGAAACTGCTGAGCCACCACACTCTCAACAACCTTCGCTAAGAAAGGAAGGTTGGAGACAGGACGGTAATTTGCTAGCTCCGTTGGGTCCAGAGAAGGCTTCTTGAGCAGGGGCCTCACCACCGCCTCTTTCAAGGCGGTTGGTAAAAGGCCCTCACCCAGCGAAGTGTTCACCAGCCCCAGTAGCCAGCCTCGTGAGCCCTCCCAGGAGGCCAGTACCAACCAGGAGGGACACGGGTCCAATAAACATGTGGTGGCTCGCAGTCGCCCGCGCAACCTGTCCAAATCTTCGGTGACAACAGGGTCAAACTCCTCCCAGCATGGTCTCTCAAGACTAGCCTCGGACGTCCCCACTGGAGCACTGAGGTGGGTCCATCCCCTTCGGATCCGATCGATTTTATCCTGCAGGAACTCTCCAAATTCCTCTGCCCGGCCCAGCAATGGGGGGTCCCGCTGCCCCTGTGACAAAAGGGAGCGGGTCACCCGAAACAGGGCGGCAGGGCGGTTCTCTGCGGACGCTATAAGGGTGGCACAATACTGACGTTTGGCCACTCTTATTGCCACAAGGTAAGTCCTTACATAGGCTCTTACCTGTGCTCGGTCGGATTCGGAGCGGGAGGACCTCCACTTGCTCTCTAGGCGTCTCCTAAGGCGTTTCATCGCCCTTAGCTCCCCGTTAAACCAGGGGGCCTGGGTCGATCGTGGCCGTCGGAGAGGCCGCAAAGGCGCCACCCGGTCCAAGGCACCGGCGGCCGCATTATTCCATGCGGCTACCAGGTCCTCTGCCCGGGGGCGGGGCAGGTCTGCAGGAGGTGGCCCAAGCTCCGCCTGGAACCTATCTGGTTCCATCAGACCCCTGGGGCGGAACCAAATGGGATAGTCTGGTTCCGCCTCCCCGCGGTGGGGAGCAGCGCCAGGGAAGTCCAGCTGGAGAAGTGAGTGATCTGACCATGACAGGAGCGTGATGACTAAATTCCCTCTTCCCAGATCACTCGTCCACTGGTCGGAGACAAACACAAGATCCAGTATGTGGCCTCCCTCGTGCGTGGGGTCCTGAACTACTTGAGTCAGATCCATGGCTGTCATGGAAGCCATGAATTCCCGGGCTGCCCCGGATGCCTCTCCCGTCGATGGCAGGTTGAAATCCCCCATCACTAATAGCTTGGGGGTTTCAACCGCCATCTCCGCGATCCGCTCAAGGAGCCCAGGCAGGGCCGTTGATGTATGGCGGGGAGCCAGGTATACTATCAACAGGCCCAGCTGACTCCCTGGGCCCCATTTCACGCCCAGAGACTCACAACCAGATATCTGCGACACAGTGAATTCTCTCGGTGCCAAATCTTCCCGGATGATTATCGCTACCCCACCACCCCTACCTTGGGCCCGTGGCTGGTGGAATACACGGTAACCTGGAGGGCACATTTACCTGAGGGGCAACCCCCCCTCCGGGCCCAGCCAGGTTTCCGTTATTCCTGCGAGGTCCGGCTCCCCCTCTGTGATCAAGTCACTGATGAGGGGGGCCTTATTAATCACGGACCTCGCATTACATAACATCAGCCTAAGGCCCAGGCTCTGCCGATCCTGTCCACCTAGCCTGCGGGGGTTGGTACAAGCGACCGGGCGTATCCAGCGGCCCCGGTCTCCCAACCGACTGTATGTTCTTCTAGTGTCCTCGCGCCCGCCCCTCCCTACGACCATCGCAATTGGAATTCCCCTTGTAGGAATGGTGTTTCCTCCCACCCCCCCACTCCGCTCCCCTCCGTCCTGATCCCACCTGTTGACCTGGCTATGTCCATACCCCAAGGCCAAGTAACCCTCCCCCCTCCCTGGAACCCCTTAAAACCTTTAAAAAACATTTTACTAAAAAAACCCTAATCCCCCACTTCCTCCACCTCTCTGGGTTAATAAACCCCTCATCGAGGTGGGCCCTCATCAGGGCAAGGGGGCATGCCTGCGAGAGGGGGGATCCTCGCAGTCGAAGAATGTCAGACCTTGAATAGATAAAAATGTTAATCAATCCATGACTATGGCTGTGGCAGGGTTTTTCTTTGCAGCAGGTCCAAGATGTAACTTGATGTAAAATAGAGCAATGAGTATTTGACAGGCAGATAAGATGGGAGAGGAAGCAGACCTAGCAATCCACAGTAATCTACAGTCCACCAGCGAGGCCCAGAGGTAGTTCTTAAGGCCCAGAGACCGAGAGGTAGTTCTTAGAGTATACAGGGATCGCACCTCAGCGGGGGTGCGCGGGGTGGGGTGGGCAGGGGGGGTAGGCGGGGTGCCAAGGCCAGCTGCTCGGCCTATTGATCTTCTGGAGGTCGCCCAAAACCTCCGGCGACCCCCTGGCTTTCTTCTACAGTCTCCACAGCTTCTCTCCAGCCCCACCGGCCCCACTGGCCTCTTAGCCAGGCTGCGGTCAGAGAGATAAATGAGAAATAGGGCGCCCGATATTCCAGCGCCATTTCTGCCGCCCCGTCGCCACCGCCGGTCGGATCCAAACGCCGCCCCCGCACAGCAGGATATAGCTCGCCTCCCACACGTTCTCCTCACCGACTCGCTATCCTCCCGGAGTCGCTCCTCCGCTGTCCCATTGTCCCGCCACCCTGGCAGCCACACGGACCTCCTCCTTTCTGCTCTTGGTGTTTTTTCGCTGCCGCGGCTCGGCCTCTGCATTCTCTGCATTCTCGCCTCTTCGCCGTCCTCCTCCTCCTCCGCCTCCGTCCTCCTGCTATCTGGACCCCCCCAGGGTCCCAGCTGTTAACAACGAGAGCCAGGGTTGCCACTTAATGATTCTAGGCCCCCCAGAATGACCAACGGGGGCCGAAAACGCCTGCTGTCCCTGCCAAAGAGCCCCATCGTTCACGGAGCTTTGGGAAGGTCCGCCATTGCCCCCGGAAGCTCCTCCTCCACTGAAATTGGGTAAATTTCAATTTACCCAATCATGTAGCTCGACATTAAGTGTGTTAGTTACTGGGAAGGTTTACATTTCATCTTAGCCTCTTCTGATATGACACTGCAGTGCTTCTAATTGTGAATAAAGGAAATAAGTGAAAATCCTTACTACACTTCCCTTGCTGCCTTGTGCAAGGGAGTATCTTCCTCTCCCTGGATAATCTTATAGCAAATGGATCAAGTGTTGTGCAAGACAAAATGAAAAGAAAAAGAAAAGAAATTCCCACCCCGTGCCGTGGTACTCCTGCAGCAAGATCTAAGAATTTTAAGACATGGTTATTCTTTAGTTCTTTTTTCTGGATATTTGGTTTGCTAAACCACTTTTTTTTCTTCTTCATTTCTTTATCCTTTCTTTCTGGTGTCTTGTTCCACTGTTTGTTCTCCTACCTCAATTATTCATTTTCACCTCTCTCTCCGTTGGGCAAGTCCATCCACTTTTGTAGCCTCTCCAGGTTGATGGTTCAATAATATTCATTCTGAGGAAAGTTTCCAAAACTATTAAGTAAGGTAAAGGTTCCCCCCGCACATATGTGCTAATCATTCCTGAGTCTAGGGACAGTGCTCATCTCTGTTTCAAAGCCGAAGAGCCAGCTGTCCAAAGACGTCTCCGTGGTCATGTGGCAGGAATGGCTAAATGACCAAAGTGGTCCCTATTTTTTTTACTTGCATTTTTTTACGTGCTTTCGAACTGCTAGGTTGGCAGAAGCTGGGACAAGTAATGGGAGCTCACTCTGTTATGTGGCGCTAGGCATTCGAACCGCCAAACTGCTGGCCTTTCTGTTCAACAAGCTCAGCGTCTTAGCCACTGAGTCACCTCGTCCCTTCCAAAACTATTGGGGATACTTTAATTGATCTTAATTAAAGTTCTATTCACATAATAGGTTGATTTATAAATAGAAAAATAATTCTAATAGACAAATATGACTGCATATTTTGTAAATAGGATAATTAATTTGAACATTTTACTATTTTGATCTTTGGAATGATATAATAATGAATCAATTCCCCAAAGCAATTTCTTTGGAACTTCACCCAAAGAACAGTGAGTATTTCTAATGAATGCCAGCCTGCTATAAATTATTTTAATTCTTTGTCAGTCTAAGTAGCAGTGTGCAAGGAAAATAAATAAAATAAAATCCATTTGTTTTGCACATTGTGTTTGGATGTGTTAGATCATATGACTAAATAACTGACTGCTCCCTTTTATAAATCTTATTAATATAATGATGCAAATGGATGGTGAAAGAATTATTATATTATGCATTTTTAAAAGCAATCAGTTGTTTAACATATATACTGAAGTTATTTTTCTCTTATGGTTGACAACCATAGAAATGGTTGTCAATCAAAGAAATAACTACATCTCTACAGAAATAGAGCACAAAAATGATGAGAACTATCTTGAATGCATTTGGGTCAATATTAAAGGTTGGGGGGAAATGACATTGCCATAGGTCTATATTACAGGCCACCCAACCAAGCAGAGGAAGTAGGTGAACTTTTTGCTAGTCAGCTAACTAAGGTATGTAGGAAGCACACCACAATAGTAATGGGAGATTTTAACTACCCTGACATCAACTGAGAAACAAACTCTGCACCAAGTGTAAGATCCAACAGGTTCCTAACAAACCTAGCAGACAACTTTGTTTTCCAAAAAGTAGAGAATGGAACAAGGGGATCACCCATATTGGACTTAATTCTCACTAACAGAGAGGAAATGATAGAAGGTGTTGAAGCCACAGGAACGCTGGGGGCCAAGTGACCATGCAATATTGGAATTCAACATTATGCAAACAAAAGTAGTAGAACAAAGTCAAACTAGAGTCTTGGACTTTAAGAAAGCTAATTTCAATAAACTTAGAGAGAGCTTGGTAAAAATTCCATGGATGAGAATCCTCAAGGGAAAACAACTCAAGAAGCTTGGGAAATTTTGAAAAATGAGATTATAAAAGCCAGGCTAGCACAATACCAATGAAGAAGAAAAATAACAGCTCCCAAAAGAAACCAGCATGGCTGCATAAAGAACTCTATGACAAACTGAAAGACAAAAAAGATAAGTATAAAAAGTGGAAGGAGGGGGACATAACTAAGGTAGAATATCAGCAAATAGCCCGAGGCTGTAAAGGTGAAGTGAGGAAAGCTAAGGCTCACAATAAAAAAAGGCTTGCCACAAAAGTAAAAATTAACAAAAAAAGCTTCTTCCAACATGTTAAAAACAAGAAAAAAGTTAAGGAAACAATTGGTCCATTGCTAGGAGAAAGTGGCAAGAAGGTGACAAGCAACAGGAAGAAAGCAGAACTATTTAATTCATGTTTTGCATCTGTCTTTACACAAAGGGATAAAACAGTCCAACCTATCAAAAACAGCACCACAAAAATCAGATTAAGAAACACAAATTGAAATAGGGAAGAAAATGGTGAGAACCTGTCTACCCTAGACGAGTTCAAATCACCAGGACCAGGTGGATTACACCCCAGGGTTCTGAAGGAACTAGCAGACGAGATCTCAGAACCACTGAATTATATCTTTCAGAGATCCTGGAACACCGGGGAACTACCAGAGGACTGGAAAAGAGCTGATGTGGTTCCCATCTTCAAAAAAGGGGAAAAAATAGATCCAGGAAACTAAAGACCTATCAGCCTGACCTCAATAACAGGAAAGATTCTGGAAAAAATAATCAAGCAATGAATTTGCGAACACCTAGAAGCAAACAAAGTAATAGCCAAAAGCCAACATGTGTTTGTCAAAAACAGATCATGCCAGACTAATCTTACTGCAATCTTTGATAATGTGACAAAATTTGTGGACCAGAGGAATGCCGTCGATATAGTTTACTTGGACTTCAGTAAGGCTTTTGATAAGGTAGACCATAACCTACTACTAGATAAAGTAGAAGAATGTGGGTTAGACAGCATCACCACCAGATGGATTCGTAACTGGCTGACCAACCACACTCAGCGTGTAGTCCTCAATGGAACTGCATCTACATGGAGGGAAGTATGCAGTGGAGTACCCCAAGGCTCTGTTTTAGGCCCAGTACTCTTCAACATCTTCATCAATGATTTGGATGAGGGAATAAATGAGGAACTCATCAAATCTGCAGATGACACCAAGCTGGCAGGAATAGCTAACACTCCAGAAGATAGGCTTAAGATACAGAAGGATCTTGACAAACTTGAACATTGGGCACTGTCTAATAAAATGAAATTCAATGGTGAAAAGAGTAAGGTTCTACATTTAGGGAAGAAAATCAAAATGCACAGGTACAGGATAGGTGGTACCTTGCTCAACAGTAGTAACTGTGAAAGGGATCTTGGAGTCCTAGTGGACAACCATTTAAATATGAGCCAGCAGTGTGCAGCAGCTGCCAAAAAAGCCAACACAGTTCTAGACTGCATAAATAGAGAGATAGAATCAAGATCACATGAAGTGTTAATACCATTTTATAATGCCTTGGTAAGGCCACACTTGGAATACTGCATTCAGTTCTGGTCGCCACGATGTAGAAAACATGTGGAGACTCTGGAGAGAGTGCAGCGAAGAGCAACAATGATGATTAGGGGACTGGAGACTAAAACATATGAAGAATGGTTGCAGGAACTGGGTATGTTTAGTTTAAGAGAAAGAAGGACTAGGGGAGACATGATAGCAGTGTTCCAATATCTCAGGGGTTGCCACAAAGAAGAGGGATTCAAACTATTCTCCAAGGCACCTGAGGGTAGAACAAGAAGCAATGGGTGGAAACTAATCAAGGAGAGAAGCAACTTAGAACTGAGGAGAAATTTCCTGACAGTTAGAACAATTAATCAGTGGAACATCTTGACTCCAGAAGTTGTGAATGCCCCAACACTGGAAGTCTTTAAGAAGATGTTGGATAGCCATCTGTCTGAAACGGTATAGGGTTTCCTGCCTAGGCAGGGGGTTGGACTAGAAGACCTCCAAGGTCCCTTCCAACTCTACTATTGTAGTAAATTGTTTTAACCTGCCTCTCTAATTAATTTATTCTCAACTAGATCTAAATACCTATTCCATTTTGGGGGAGAAAATCATAGGAATGATCATTAGCACCCTTTATATTACTTCTGGTTTATAACCAGTTTTTTTGAGGGACGTGACAAAATACTTTATGGCATATTGTGGTATATATTACTATTATTACCAGACATAATGTTGTTATGTATATGCCTCATGGGGCCTTCAACCACATGGCAGAATACTAAGGTTCTGTCAAGGAGATCTGCCAATTTCTGGGATGAAAAACAGGCTGAATTATGTATTTTAGCTTGCCCCACCTTAACACTCACTAAATCAGAATATAGTAGAACAAAGCACAGAATTCCTCCACCGAGATATTTAAAAAAAAAATAAAACATTAACATTTGAAAGCTTTAGAAAACTTTAGAAAGTATTTCTGAAGAAACACAAGGACTTCCTTTCTCATTGTCATTGTCTCTTCCCATATCAATATTTTGCTATGAGTTGATTTGTGATTCTTTTACTAAAGGTGTATTAAAGTGCTACTTTTAATTATAATAGATACCAGGTCACTTATTTCTTCTGTCCTCTTGCCTTTGCAAATATTCTTCCATCTGCTCAGAAATTATAGACATTATTCAAGGAGATATATACAATCACATCACTTTTACATTCACAAAATACAGTACAACACCCAGCTCTTTGCAAGATTATTCGTTGAACCTCCCACCACCTTTGGAAGCTAGCAAGATGTCAATGGATGTGCGCAGTGCACACACACATGCATCTTAGCGCCTCCGGGATGCTCCAGCTGTTCTGCGGAGCATCACACAGGCACTGTACACGCCATGCTCCTGCGCAAAAGCGCAGAAGCCTTTAAATACCGGTAAGGACCTCAGGCAGGTGGTTGGGGCCCTCCGGAATGGTATCTGGTGCTCCGAGCTGGCTCCGGTACCTGTATACCAGGGCATACCGCCTGCAACCCACCACTGGTGCAGAGTGTTCTGAGTATAACTATTCTCTTTTCTTCTCTAGGCTGAAGGGTATAACCATCACCTTATTCTAATTGCACTGAGGATTTTTGTTTTAAAGCACAGCAGAGAACCATTTCCCCCCGAAATTCTGAATTTCAAAAATCTCCTTTTCCTAGCTGTTCTTAAAAATAAAACAAAAAAACTTGCTATGGTGTCACCAGTTAGTCATAGTGTAAAGTAATACAAGTATACCTATGCAACATCTTTGCATAATCTTGTGTTGGTGAACAGCATACACACTTTTACATGCTGCAGTGTTTACAATTTTTCTAGATATTATTCAGAAATAAAACAGTTTCAAGCATTGTGAGGCTATAGATAGAATGCAAACATATGTTATATATATGCCCCCTTAAACTTGGAACAACTTCGCAAAAGTGAAATACAAATAGTACATATTAGATTGGGTAATGGATAGGCACACACAGGCTTAACAGTAACAACAGTTATTTATTAAGTACAACAAGTGAGAATGACAGCAGCCCTTTTATAGGGAGCTGTCAGACCCTACGACCAATAGGATTAAACCTCTGTTCCCACCGGGACAGAGGACTTTGGTGAAAACCACTGTAGTTAGAACAAGTATCTAACACCCCTCCCCTCTTGGATGGAACAATCCTACTTGTTACATAGTCACGCAGGTAGGCGGCCTTTTGGGTAGCTCTGCCTGACCTGCACAGTTCAGTAGGAGGGGTTTCCTTGGACAGGTCAACGGACCTGTTTGCTCGGCAGCTTCTCTTAGTGGAAGCTCCTGGAACCTTTCACTGGCCGCAGCTGGAGCTTCTAGAGCCGGTTCGCTCAGAGCTTGCTGCGAGCCTGCAACATAACCAGTTAAGTTTCCCGGTACCCTCGGGCTTGAGTTGGCCATGGAAGGTGTGAGTGTTTGCTCCGTTTGGGTAGGGCTTTGGCTAACTTGTGCAGGAGTTACCTCTGGTTGTCTAAGAGTGAAGTTGGAGAGGCGGCCATGGAGTTGGTCAATATGCCTTCTCCAATTCCTACTGTGCTCGAGCTCTAGGAGATAAGAGCGAGGGCCGGTGATGCCTATCACTGTGGCAGGAATCCACAGAGTTCCCCCAGCGTAGTTGTGGGCATATACCGAATCCCCTACACTAAATGTCTGAATCTTTGTGGTGGAGTCTGGGGGCGATGAGGCAGAATAATTGAGGTGTAGCCAGTCTAAGTGGGACCTTAGCCGGTGACCCATGAGAAGCTCAGAGGGGCTTCTCCCTGTAGTGGCACTGGGTGTGATGTGCTGAATTAGCAAATAGTGGTCAACCCGTGTTTGCCAATCTCCCCGGCCCATCCTAGAGAGGGCCTCTTTTGCAGATCTCTGGGCCCATCCTAGAGAGGGCAGCTGTCATCTTCCTCACCCTCTGAGCTCTCGGGCTCTGCAGCCTCGCGATGTACGTGTGTACTCTTCGCGCATCTTGTGGAGCACTTTGACGCTGCAGAGGCTCAGTAGATTTGACGGCTGATTTGGATGCCCTGGCCTCATCCAATGCGATCTGCAGAGTGAGGTTAGATTTAGCGAGTAACCTCATCTATAGGTTAATGTCCCGCACGCCGTAAATTATGAAGTCCAGAATCAGCTCGTCCAGGTCTCAGAATTTGCAGTATGCTGTGGCCTTGCGAAGCACCGCAACGTACTCATTAAGCGACTCACCCTATTTCTGGTTCCTGATGTTAAACTCATGCCAACAAACATGCTTGGATGGCTTGGGGGCATAATGGGTCCTCAACGTTTGCTGGAGCACGGACCAGGCGACTGATTGCAGCGGTGTCGGCTCAGAGAGGTCTTTCACCGTCTCGAACACTTCCTGGCCACAGTATCCAAGGAACATGTTCTTCTTGCGACCTTCAGAAAGGTCCATGAAGTTGTTTGCCTTGAGGAAGCAGTCAAATCGTAGCATGTACGAGTCCCAGTACTCAGTGACTGGGTCATACAGAGTCGGTGGGGCGGGCATGGCCATTTTATGTTCACAGGGTGTTTTGAGTTTGCCGCTCAAAAATGGCTGCTTGAAGTCGCGCTGAGTTCTCGGCTGGATGTACTTGCTGGATTGCTACACTCTTTTGGTTCGCCTAGTTGCCTTCCAATGCCACCTTCATTGCCAGTGTTAGATTGGGTAATGGATAGGCACACACACGCTTAATGGTAACAACAGCTCTTTGTTAAGTACAAGTGAGAACAATCCAGCGAAGGTTGAGTCTGACAGCAGCCCTTTTATAGGGAACTGTCAGACCCTTCGACCAATAGGATTAAACCTCTGTTCCAGCCAGAACAGAGGACCTTGGTGGAAACCACTGTAGCTAGAACAAATATTTAACAGTACAAGCTTACAAATAGTAAATATTAAATCCATTAGAAATTTTTAAAAAACAAAGTCATGCTCACTTGCTGAATATTTTGAGAACACAAAACACATGTTCATACCAAATTGTACACATTTTTAAAATGCAAATGGTCAACACAAACACACACACACACATCTCCATACGCATAGATTTGCATGCATGTCTGTATGCATGAGAAAAGGTTCATATAAAAATATGCACATGGAAGCTTTTTTTTTTGTCAGATACAGGTATGGCTAAAGAGACCTTGTGACAACTAAATAGTATTCATCAAATACCATTGATGAAATCTGCATTTCATCTCAAATTTTACCACTTTTGCTTCAGAAATGGTGGCAGTTTTATATTTCACGTTTTTCAATATTTTTTAAAATGTTAATAATTATACCAGTAGAGGGAGGTAGTGATGTTTCAGTATCATGTTTATAGCAGCTGTAATGAATATGTTTAAAATTATAGCTAGATGTCACACTTCATTAACTATAATCTGCAATATAGAACAATTTCCAGTGTAGAACATGCAACAAATGGGCCAATATTTAATATTTATGTTAATAAAAATACTTTAACAATATCTCAGAATGCAAAGTTCTACAGTATGGAACACAGCAATATCTGTTCATGTCAGCCATGGATGGTAGCATCACATTACAGATTTAGAGTATTCACAGAAAATTCTAGCAGATATACAAGATCGGGTCTTGACCTTGTTTAAAGTTGAAGTTATTGGCAGAGGTGTACTATACATTTGAATACATAGTTTTTATTAATTTTATCATAGTTAACTGTATAGGATCAAGCAGCTTTAAACCAACATATATCTGCAAGTATTATATTAACTTTTTCTGTTGGTTTATAGTAGGTTGTCTGGACCCGGATTTCCAACCTTGGCAACTTTAAGATTTGTGGACTTCAACTCCCAGAATTCCTCAGCTTTGCTGGCAGGGGAATTCTGGAAGTTGAAGTCCACAAGTCTTAAAGTTGCCAAGGTTGGAGGCTCCTGATCTATACTACTTAAGAGAGAGTGTTGACACTGATCCTGTACCAGCTATCACATTCCTTTCACTCAACTCTGCTTAGGGATTGGAGTAGAACTTTACTTGCCTAAAATAGTATGAAGTGAATTAATTAAAAGAGTTAATTATGGCCAATGCTGTACTTAACCCTTTGTACATGTGTACAAACTGCATGACCCAAAAGGTTAGAGTATTTCTATAAGCCATCCAGCTAGTTCTGTACAAGATTTTATGTTTGTAAACAGAAGCCTTCTTTTTTGTAGCAGGAAGAAATGCAAAATTACCTTGTTACTTTGTTAAAATTGTATTTTAAGTGATTAAATGTAAGTCCAATAGTTTTAGGTGTGTGAGCCTGTGCTTTGACCAAACTACATAGTTTGGGTGAAATATTGATACTTTTTATGAATACCTGTTTGACTGAAGAACAAAATATATTAATCATATATCTAGTTATTTCCACATCCGGTGTCCATTAGTTTGCAGGAAATATTTTCTATCTGAACAGGGAAATATCTGGAGGCGGGGGGGGGGGCAGTGCTAATATATTTTATGACAGTGACTGAAATATGTCATGCCACCTCTCTAATTTTCCAAGGTAGTGGATTTCTGTATTCAATTGCATATCCATACCTAAACTTGTAATTCATATGGAAGGAAGAACTATACGTATGGAGCTTTTTTAAAAAAAAAAATCAGAATGGAAGTTTTAAATAAAACAAGCTGAGAGCAATGGAGTTTTCTCCAAATTTTGTTTCTGAAGATTTATATTTGTTTAAAAATAAGTAAATACTAATTGTAATTAGCTCACATTAAGTGAATATAAAAGTTATTTTTTTAATCAGGAAATAATATGAAAATATTTTATTTAACAAAGTACAGAAAAATTCAAAGTATGCCTTCTGGAATTCTTTCTAATACAGGTAGTCTTTGACTTACAGCAGTTCATTTAGTGACAGTTTAAAATTACAAATGTTGCACTTAACAACAGAAATGTTGGGCTCAATTGTGGTCATAACTCTTACTTCTCTGGAATTCACTCTTCCTTCCTAGGGATCTACCTCCTCATCCATCACAACAATATATTTTGGTTGTGTGTTTGACCTCTGCAGTATTAGTCACTGTCATTATCAACATCTCCGGGAGACTGCAGGCGTCGACGGCTGCTGGAGCTGGCATCTTGGCGGTTACGATCTGCTTGGCCGGCGTTTGCGGGCGTTTTTTGCAAGCCACGACAGCTACGACAGCCCGAGGTGAGACCAGCGATGCCCTGAGCGGCTAGCGACGGGGACACGATGGCGTCCCACACGAGAGAAGGCGGAGGGAGGTGCTGGTGGCAGTGGCGGCCCGGAAGATCATCGGGGGCTCTAAACATCAGTCCCCCGACCCGCTGGACCCGCTGGGAGCCCCGAGCCTACCAGAAGCCCAGTGGAGGTCGTGGGAGGTTTGAGCTGGGCTTGAAACATCGGAGTCGCCGGAGTTGTTGGAGGGCGCCGGAGGCCGGCAGAAGGTGTGGAGTGAATAACAGAGGCCGCCTGAAATGGCGCGGAGGCAACGCTGGGGCTTGAAAGGTTCACGGGGAGCCGTCGACACCACCCCCTGCCCATTACAGATTATCCGCTTGTCTTTGCATAGACTTTAAGATTGGCTTAACCCCTTACCACCTAGGGCTTGGAAGGACTGTGGGGAGCTGTTGAACCACCCCCCCGCCCACTATGGATCATCTGCTCACTCTCTTACGGATTTTTAAGAACTGCCTAACCCCCTACTATTGAGAACTGTAGATTATAGGCCCTACTTATTTTTTAGCCACTTCTACCTATTTCTTTACTCATCTCTCTCATCTTGTAATCTTGGTTGCCGTTCTGTCATGATTTTTAACGGGTAGACTTATTTAACACCTCTAGCACCCAGAACCCATCTTTAGCCCGCTATATTTATTATTTATCATTTATCATGTATATGAGGTCTGATCTTATTTTACTGCGGGAGTCCCCCCTCTCGCAGTTATGGCCTCCTGCCCTCTCAAGGGCCCACCTCGAGGACGGGTTCATTAACCCAGAGAGGTGGAGGAAGCGCACATTGAGGGGTTTTTTAATTAATTGTTTTTTAAAAATCGTAAGGGGTTCCAGGGGTGGTGGTGGGGAACAGGTCAGGAGGGATGGGAGAGCCAGGCACCTAGGTGTGGTCGAAGGAGGAGGGAGCGGAGTGGGGGAGGAGAGGGAAGATAGCATTCCTGCGCAGGGCTCCCTGATACCAACGGTCGTGGGGAGGGGCAGGTGCGAGGACAGATCAAGAGCGCGTAGTCGGTTGGGAGACCGGGGCTTTTGGTCATTCCCGGTCGTTTGTACCAACCCCTGCATACTAGGTGGTCAGGATCTACAGACCCAAGGCCTGAGACTGCTGTTATGCAACGCAAGGTACGTTGTCAATAAGGCCCCCCTCATCCATGATCTAATTTTGGAGGGGGAGCCGGACCTCGCAGGAATAACCGAGACCTGGTTGGGCCACGAGGGAGGTTTACCCCTCGTGGAAATGTGCCCGCCAGGTTATCGAGCATTTCACCAGCCTCGGGCCCAGGGAAGGGGCGGTGGGGTAGCAGTGATTATCCGGGAAGACTTGGAGCCGAGAGAGTCCACTGTGCCACAGACATCCGGGTGTGAGTCCCTCGTCGTGAGATGGGGCCCAGGGAGGCAGTTGGGCCTGCTGATAGTATACCTGGCTCCTCGCTATACACCAGCGGCCCTGCCTGAACTCCTCGAGCTGATCTCATCGGTGGCGGTTGAGACCCCCAAACTTTTAGTGATGGGGGATTTTAATCTGCCGTCGATGGGAGAAGCGTCTGAGGGGGTTCGGGAGTTCATGGCTTCCATGACAGCCATGGACCTGACCGAGTTAATTCAGGGCCCCACTCACGAGGGAGGCCACACGTTGGACCTTGTCTTTGTCTCTGGCCAGTGGACGAGTGATCTGGGAATAGGGGATTCAATTATTACTCCCCTGTCATGGTCAGATCACTCACTTCTCCGGCTTGACTTCCCCGGTGCTACACCCCGCTGCGGGGAGGCGGAACCGGAAGGTATTAGATGGTTCCGCCCCAAGCGCCTGATGGAACCAGATAGGTTCCAGACGGAGCTTGGGCCACCTCCTGTGGACCTGACCCGCCCCCGAGTGGAGGACCTGGTAGACGCATGGAATAGTGCGACTACCGGGGCCCTTGACCGGGTGGTGCCTTTGCGGCCTCTCCTGCGGCGACGAACCACCCTGGCGCCTTGGTTTACCGAGGAGCTAAGGGTGATGAAACGCCACAAGAGACGTCTAGAGAGTCGTTGGAGATCCTCCCGTTCCGAATTTGACTGAACACAGGTACGAGCCTATTTGAGGACGTACCTTGTGGCATTAAGAGCGGCCAAACGCCAATATTGTGCCGCTCTTATTGCATCCGCAGATAACCGCCCTGCCGCCCTGTTTCGGGTGACTCGCTCTCTCTTGTTTGAGAGACCGCGGGAAGCCCCTTTACAGGGCAGAGCAGAGGAGTTTGGGAAATATCTACAGGACAAAGTCGCTCAAATCCGGAAGGGATGGGCCCCTTTCAGTAGTCCAGCTGAGACGCCTGCGGCAAGTCTTGAGGGACCGCTTTGGGAGGAGTTTGACTCGGTTGCCATCGAGGATTTGGACAGGTTGCGTGGACGTCTGCGACCTACCACATGTTTATTGGACCCGTGTCCCTCCTGGCTTGTACTGGCATCCTGGGAGGTTACACGCGACTGGCTCCTGGGCCTAGTGAACGCCTCGTTGGGCGAGGGGCTTCTACCGACCACCTTGAAAGAGGCGGTGGTGAGGCCCATGCTCAAGAAGCCTTCCCTGGACCCAATGGACCTAGTCAATTATCGTCCTGTCTCCAACCTTCCTTTTTTAGCGAAGGTTGTAGAGAGTGTGGTAGCACAACAGTTCCCACGTCACCTGGAGGAGAATGATTATCTAGACCCGCGCCAGTCCGGATTCCGACCCGGGCACAGCACGGAGACGGCCTTGGTCGCATTGGTTGATGATCTCTGGAGGGCCAGAGATAGGGGTTGTTCCTCTATCCTGGTCCTATTAGATATCTCAGCGGCATTCGATACCATCGACCATGGTATCCTGTTGCACCGGCTAGAGGGGCTGGGAGTCAGGGGCACCGTTCTACGGTGGTTTGGCTCCTACCTCTCTGACCGAACGCAACGTGTGTTGGCAGGGGAGCAGAGATCGACCCGGAGGCCACTCACATGTGGGGTGCCTCAGGGGTCGGTGCTCTCGCCTCTCCTGTTCAACACTTACATGAAACCGCTGGGCGAGATCATCCGTGGTTTTGGGGTGGGATATCATCTGTATGCTGATGATACTCAGCTATACATTTCCACCCCGAACCACCCCAATGAGGCCGTCAAAATGATGTCCCGGTGTTTGGAAGCCGTACGGGTCTGGATGGATGACAACCGACTAAAACTCAACCCTTCCAAGACGGAGTGGCTGTGGCTTCCGGCCTCCCGGTTCAACCAGTTGCTTCCATCTCTGGCCATTGGGGGCGTGCAACTGGCCCCCATGGAACAGGTGCGCAATTTGGGCGTCCTCCTAGATGCCCGGCTGTCCATGGATGACCATGTAACAGCCGTGGCAAGGGGGGCGTTCCATCAGGTTCGCCTGATGCGCCAATTGCGCCCCTTATTGGACCGGGATGCCCTACGCACAGTCACCCATGCGCTAGTGACGTCTCGCCTGGACTACTGCAATGCTCTCTACATGGGGCTTCCCTTGAGATGCACTCGGAGACTGCAGTTGGTCCAGAACGCGGCCGCGCGGGTGATTATGGGGAGGACGAGATACTCCCCTGTAACACCTCTCCTGCACGAGCTGCACTGGCTTCCTGTAGTCTATCGAGTGCGTTTCAAGGTTTTGATTATGATCTTTAAAGCGCTTCATGGCACAGGACCTAGTTACATGCAGGATCGCATCCTGCCCCATACATCCCTACGACCAATCCGCTCACAGAGAGAGGGACTTCTTCGGGTGCTGTCCGCCAAGCAGTGTCGGGGGGCGACACCCAGGAGCAGAGCCTTCTCTGTGATGGGCCCAGCCCTATGGAATGACCTCCCCTGTGACATCAGGACTACTTCCGATCTCCGCTCCTTCCGTGTACAGTTGAAGACCCACCTCTTTCAACTATCTGGCCTGGCTCAACCGTAATTTTTTTCTTATTCCTCCTGACAGTTCTTTTAAATTTTTAAATTTTAAATTGTGTTTTTACAATTGGGGTATTTTAATGGTGACTTTTAATTGTCCAATGTGATGTAATTTGTTACCTCCTCCGTGCATGTTATGTCCTGTATATATGTAGGTTTATGTGTTTGTATACATGTTTTATGTTTTATACTCCATTGTACGCTGCCCCGAGTCCTGTCTGGAAAGGGAGCGGCTAATAAATTTAAATTTATTATTATTATTTATTATTAACATAATCCCAAATTAAACCATTTACTTCCAAAATGATGATGTTGACTTCATTAAAGGTTATGGATTATAATCTACCACCCTGATTCAGGGCAGGTTGATAAAAGCTAAATGTTTTCCCATCAACGAGACAGAGTGATTAACCCAAAGTCACCAGGTAGCTTCTGTGCTTAAGGGTAAAACCAAAACCTCAGTTTCCTTAGTATTAGTAAGCACCTTCACCACTCCAGTAGCTCTCTATCTGATATAAAGTGAGAAAAATAGCATACCTGTAACTAAGCCAAAGTGATATGTAACAAAAAACAATTGTGGGGGAAGCAGTTTAGGAAAACTAACTAGTTACCAGTGTACTATCTTCACTACAACACAGTCTTACCACTGCTCTGTTTCATTCTAGTGTCACAATGGTCCATGGTCTTATCTTTTTCTATTCACTTTTACTATATCACTGTAACCAAAATCTTATGGTTTCCAACTGAGTTTTTTATATTACTTTCATTTAATCCCAACTTTTCCTTTTGGAAGCTTAAGGCAGAACCCATAGTGGTTACCCCTCATTGTATTTTATGGCAAATTAGGTTCAGTTGAAAGACAAGCCCAGACAAACCCAGACAGAGTCGGTGAGTCCAGTGAAAACTGGGAAGGATCCTCGTGGCTTTAAAAGGTTTTGAAGCCAAAATATTATCTGAAATCCTTTATAAGATACAAACAGGATTCTGTCTGAAGAAAGAGTGGCAGATTATGGTGCAAACAAAATTCCAGCAATCAATTCTAGCATGGAACCTCATGGAACATCAAATGCTCTGTTAAGTCTTGATATAGGAATGGCATTGATTCAGGTTAGGATGTAGAAGATGGTGATAAATTACTAGCTCAAAATGCAATTCCCAGTTGGTCTGACTCCTCTAGTTTTAACAGATAACTTTTCCTCTCTTTGGAAACAGGTGGTAGAGCATAAGCTGTGCTGTCTCCACTATTCTTAATAACAGTAGGTTGCGAGCAAGCTAAGCAATTAATTATTTAAAGAATAAGGGATGTCGAGTTCAATGCTCCCCAAACATAATAAAATTTGGATAAACAGGGGCACCTGAGATACAGCAACTTTCCTTAAACTGAAAATCGAATTTAAAGAAAGAAATCTAAAGGATTTAAAATTCTTTCCATTTGAACTTCTTCAAGACAGGTACAGTAAAATCTCTGTGGCTGAACATATGTGTGGTGATGGGGAAATCAAAACCATCTCATACATATTGTACATTTTATAGAAACATGAGGTCAATATACATTCTGCCCCTTATATATAATTTCCTTGGGAGGCCAGATTAATTTTATATGAACCTTTTACTTCACTACTGAATACTATTCATTAGATGTGCAGTATGTCTATGGAGATTCTCAGTCAGATCATGGTTGTCCCAAAGGTGCTTTTTTCAAGAGGCATCTAGACTTTCTGGTTTAACTTTGAAGACATTTTACTTTTTGAGCCCATTCCCCACCATCCAGTCAGAGCTGAAAAAGCTTCTTGGATGAGAAGCAAAATGTCTTCAAAGAAAAACCAGAAAGTCCAGATTCCTCTTGAAAAAAGCACCTTTGGTACATATGCAATAGCTAAATTTTGGACTGCTACTATGAAAATATGATATAATTGGCTAAGTCAAAAGTCAAAATTACCTTTGTTTTAAATATTATTTTTGGTTTGATATATCTTAAAGAATAAACTATTAGGCAGTATAACTTTTTTATTTTAATTTCATATCTATTAATTTCAGGTTTATCATCTGAGTAACAACTTGTCTAACATTGCAATAATATAGGAGTGAATGTTCTATGATATGGTTTATTTTCCTAGTTGTTAGCATATTATTAAATTTGCTTCACTTCGTTTTTGTTCTTTTATCTTTTGCTACTCATTGACTAAATAAATTATTATTGATTGAAATGGGGAGGTGAGTCTGAGGCCAGTGGTCTAACTATTCATATTTTCTACCCCACTTCTATGTTTATGAATATTTCTACTCACTCTCTGTTCTCTCTCCCTCTACTTAAAAAATGTCGTTGTTTCTTCCTTCCAAGCTGTCATCTTAATCCATCTTGCCTTCAAAGGATTCTTACTACTTGTCCCAGTTGACTATGAATCCGCACAGCTGCATTTGCTCCTGCTGATCTCTCATCTACCTTACATCTTTCGTATTTTCCTTCACTCTTTTGCTTCTTTCTTCTATTTATTCACCACTGATACTTAAGTTATAATTTCTTGTATTGCAGTCTTGTACCCTGCCCTGTAAAAGAGCAAATTCAGCTATGCTGCTCTACAAACAATAAAAATAATGGCTGTAAGCTAAAGGAGATTAGTATGTTTTAATTCCCTGTTTATTTTCAGCTACAGATTCTACAAAATTGGTAGACATTTGTATGGATGTACTTATTAAGAAATTTTAGTGGGAATGTATTTCATTTTTCCTTATTCAGGAACAGGCCATTGAAGTTCAGTTGCAATATGAATACAACAATGTCCATAAAACATACTTGTTCTTTATTGAGACAGAAATAAAAAACATATAAAAATACAAGGGATCAGAGTTAATACTTGTAGCCTCAGTTTAGATGCTTTTCATTTACAAGATGACTGCAGTAGAGCATTGCATATACATCCATGTGGACTGGAACTCTGCAGTACCTGAATTCTACCTCACATAGTGTGTCTACTTGTGCAACTAGGCTCTTGCTGTAGATTATCACATATAAGCATTAATATAAGTGAACAGAACATTGTCTATTCATTAACATTATTGATGTAGTTAATAGGGAATAGAGGCTGCTCCTGTGATTCTAGGACAAAGATTTCAAACTTTAGGATATCTGCCTTATCTTGTTTGGATTGCAGTTTTTAAGATTCAGGTTCAAAGGTGGAAGCTTTTCTTCAATCTGGTACTGACAGTGAAAAATCACATTACAGCAATGACAAAAAGGGCCTCTTATTAACTTCAGCTACTAAATCAAGTACATTCATTCCTGAAAGAGAAAGACTGTGGTGCATACGTGATGGACTTCAAAGCTAAACTGCTTCAGTGCATTTTTTTTGCAGAGAGAGTCATGAAGAAAGCAAGGTGCAAATTATAATTGGTGCTTCCAGAGGTATCACCTCTTCCCTAAAGTAGCTGTAGTGGTTACCAGTTATTTTTGGACCCTATTCAGAGTGTTTGCTATGATGAATAAAGCCTTAGAAATTTGGCCCCAAATTGTTTGTCCACCTACCCACTCCTCCGCAGATCCCACCAGGCACAAAATAATATCCAAGCTAATTCTATTTTGGGATATAATATAATATGTGCTTAAATACTTCTACTCAGGATTTTAGAGTTCTTTAAGTAGCTTATTATTATGCATCAATATTTTGAAACTACCCAGAACTAAAACCAGAACTGTACATTTTAAAGAAACAAATAATTTGTAGTAAAATATGAAATGACCTGCTCAATGCTTAGCACTACCACTTAGTCCGTGATAGAATATATCTCTGCACAAAACCTTAAATTCCATCATGTTAAAATACTAGAAGAGACGGAGGAAAAAAACCAGAGTAAATCACTAAAGGAAAACTACAAATGGAATTACAATGTAAACCACATATCTTTGGTTGTGACACAATATATTCCTCTAATTTACAGGAAGGTTTGTAACAAATGTTTCATTAACAGTTTGGTTTGATATTTAAAAAATTACTAAGGTGCATTTTTTACAGTTTTTATTAATTACAGCCAGAAGAGTGTGAATGAGATCAATGTGCTAATTCATTCTATTTCCTACTTTCATAAATTAATACCTTAATAGATTCTTTACCATACAAAAGTTCTGCAGCTACTTTACAGGTAGTCCTCGACTTATGAGCCCAAAATTTTGGATGCTAAGTGTTAAGTGAGTTTTGCCTCACTTTATGAACTTTCTTGCCACAGTTGTTAAGTGAATCACTGCAGTTAAATTAGTAACGTGGTTGATAAGTGAATCTGGCTTCCTTCATTGACCTTGCTTCTCAGGAGGTCACAAAAAATAATCATATGATCCCAGGACATTGCAACTGTCATAAATATGAACTAGTTGCCAAGCATTCAAATTTTAATCAGGTGACCCTGGGGATGCTGCAACAGTCATAAGTGTAAAACTGATCATAAGTCACTATTTTCAATGTCTGTAACTTTGAATGGTCACTAAACAAATGATTATAAGTAGAGTACTACCTCTATAGTGGATATGACAGTGATTCCTATGACTAAACTTGTACACTACCGGCAGTATATTTCATGATGGATTGTTTGCAACATGGAAAACATGAAACACTGTACAACTTTATCTGTCTAGCTACTTTTAGTGGAAAAATGAATAGAAATAAATAAAGTATAAAATAATTATACTTAACAATTATATGCATTCTTGTTTTATCCTTTTTTTACCTTGTTTTACCAAAATATCACTGTTGCCTTTATTGCACAAATTAGCATTCCAAATGTGCATTTATAAAAGTAGTGAACAGGTATACCAAGGTTGAGATTGTTGATACATAAATTTGTTTCAGTTTTATTTCTATGCAAGTCTAAAAGGATGCCTGTTATTTTTCTTTTCAGACATAACTTAAAGAACTATTTCCCTTGTAAGTAGTTTCTCTAAAGAATAGTTTCTCTAATGTTTGCGTTTTATGAAAACTTTTTAATTTCACACCATTATTCAATATTGCATGTCTGTGTGTGTGTGTGTGTGTGTGTGTGTGTGTGTGAAGCAATCATCCTATTTATTTTAAAATATACAAAATGTTAATTTATAAGGGTAATAACTAAGTTTCAAGATATCCTGCAGAATGTAAATCAGAATATTTTACCAAACAATACCACATAGCTTGCCTTCCTAAGAACTAAAAGCAAAGTTTACATTCTTGTTTACTATACCAACCTGTTAAATACCCACTTCACAAAAAGTTTAATGTCTTAGTCCTCTAACAACATAAAAGAACTATTTTCAGCCTGCAGAAAATAAAACAATTCAAGGCAATGAAATAAAAACCAAATATCCATTTCAGTACCATGGACAAGAGCAATAGCTAGTATATCTGGCATTTAACTTAAATGCATCCTGCTGAAGTATAAAACATTAGAACTATGAATGAAAGATTAAAAATACTGGTGGTCAGCCTTTCTTTTTTACACACTATGATAAATATTAGAGCCACACTATTAAATTTTGACTATTTTTTTTTCTTTTACTGCTACCATTAACATTTAACTAAATCACAAGCTAAATGTCTCTGGTTTGCAACGAGAAATTACAGATACAATCTGGTCTCTGTCATTTCAAATTTCAGTCTGATATATTTTATTCATGTCCTTTATCTGACCCAGTCTAATAAAGATTTTAATTGTTTTTTTAAAAAAATAACTGGTAAAATTGTGGTCTGTCATCATTTTTTTTTCCTTTGTGAAACTCCAGAAGTCTACTTGACCAACAAACAAGTGGACTGAAAGGAACATTTTCAGGAAAATAAACTGTTGAATAGAAAAAAGCCTGAATACTTACTTTTTCTCTCCCTCTTCCCAACACACACAAACATAGCAATGCCTTTTTCTTTATTGAAGTGTTAATTATAGTTTGTAGAGTAGCCTATAGTAGCTTTATTAAAGATTGGTTCATTTCAAAACAGATAATTCTATCATCATAATCACAATTGCAATCTTATTTATATCCATCCCCAAGGCAGAGTTAAGTGTTTTCTGCTACCATTGATCTCAGTGATAGTGTTTAAATTACACACTTAAAAGTTTTACAGAACACAATGGGGATTAGAAATTCTGTCCTATTTCTGAAATGTCACGGATGTTTATAGAAATACTCAAAGATAGAAAGACTTGTCATTCATATAAATCTATTTCACTGTCCTTAGTGAAATGCTAAACTTGATCCAGAAAGAATGTATATTTTCAGTGCTCAATATTTTTTGTTTGTTTGTTTTTGGTACTCAATATTTGTTTGTTTGTCAAATTTTACATCTATAATCAGTTTCTTTAGTTAAGAGCAAATAAATGTTTTTGAGATAAGATATAAGAGTTCATTGCAAGATACTTTCAACTTAAATATTTTTCTTTTCTTACTTAACCTCCATTTCCTTTGATGAGGGATAGGAGTTAGGGCAGTTCAAAATGTCTCATAACATCATGGTAAATAATGGGCATTTTAAAAAAAGAAATCAATCCTTTCCCAGTAACTTATTGCACAACTAATTTGGAATAAAATTACAAATAAACTTCTTCAAATTAACTTACCTCTATATGTCATATCCAGCTAATACTGTGACATGCATTTTGGGGTATCAGTCATTTAAACTCTGATTTTAAGGATAACCATAGGCTGAAAAAAATCCTATTAAAACTTTTTGAAAACTTAGTTCACATGATATTCCTTCTTCGAAAGACGTTTCTATAAAATGCTACATTGCAAGAAATTATGAAATAACCTATAATACCCTGTTGGTGAATTCATCACCATTTCCAAAAGTTAGCTTCCAGAATGAGAAACTAAATATGAGTTTTAAACGTTTACTGCAACACTTCAAAATCAGCTATATTGACAACTTTAACTTATATATTTAAAAACCCAACACTGAGAACTGTTGTGTTAGTTTTTATATTATTTGACTATAATTCTTCTGAGATGAAAGATTAATTATATTTTTGCTATGAATACATAAACCATTACACAGTCCCTTATCATACCAGTCAAGGCTAACAGGACAACAGAATTGTTATCTTTTGCCTAAAACTCAACCATCATTACATTAACCATGAAGGAAAAATAGGATAAACTTGCATAGAAACTTTAACAGTGATATTTGAATATGTGAAAAAAAAATTATAGCAATCCTAGAATTTAAGGGAAGTCATCATTGCAGTTCTCAATATTTTTTATTTACATGAGAGAAAGTGAAGTGGCATCTTCTGCTTATCATAAAAGGATCATAAGCATTTCCTCGATTGAGCACAATTATGTATCATTTTTTTCACAACTTTTTTTTAAAAAAACAGGTAAAGATAATCCAGATAACAATGCAAATTATCTATATTTTACATAAGTAGATATAAAACCATGTGCACTTACCCCAAGGTGGTCATAGTAACAATGGTATACCAGAAAGCAGCAGGAATGCTGGTGAACTTGGTGGAAGACGAACCTTTTTCAGCATAGAACATGACTGTAGCAAAGATTATGATGGCCATAGTGAGAGAAAAAAGGAGAAAGCCAAGCTCTGATGCACAGCTTTTCAGAGTGTAGCCCAAGATGCGTAGACCCTGTGAGTGGCGTGAAAATTTAAAGATCCGGAAGACCCGGAAGACACGCAGGGTTACAAAAGCCCCACTGACATCCTCATTGTTGGTCATCACCAGACCAATGTAATATGGCATAATTGCCACGACATCAATGACGCTCATGACGCTACGGACAAACTTGTACCGGCTGGGAGCAGCCACCAGGCGCAAAAGATACTCAACAGTGAAGATCATGACACAGGCTGTATCTAGGCAGAAAAAAGCCACAGCGTAGTGCTCTCCACAGGACAACTCCCTGATGGCACCAGGAGTCATCCCACAGGGCACAGTCTCCACGACGTTCGCCATGACAGAAACAGCAATGAAAAAGCCAGTAACATAGTAAAAAACCAGGGCCAGTGTGCTGGTGTGTGGATTCTCAAAGGCCCGCCACATCCTCTCTCGAGCTGTCATGGAAGGAAGATGGCACTCGTTGGCATTATCCTGATCAGCATCATCCTGAAGGCGTTCAGCATTTTCCCGTCGTCGATCCTTGTACTCCTCATAGCAGCAATCGCCAATGATTTCAGGGATAATACCAAAGAAGGCCAGCTCCTCATCATAGGCTGAAATGCACTCTTGACGGGGATAGTGTAGCTTCCCTGTTCTATAGAAATTGAGGATGTGTCGGAAGATGTCAGGATCCCGGTCGAAAAAGTATTGCTGTGACTCTGGGTGATAGAAGAAGTCCCTCTCTGAGCTGCCCAGAAGGGTATCAGGATAGCGTTCGAGAGTGTCCAGCCAGGTCTGGAACTGGGTGCCACTCACGTTCAGCACAATCAGAGAATCCTGACTACGCTTCCTCTCCTGCTGAGGTGCATTTGGCATAGGGTTGGAGGCCACTGGCATCCATCCTATTGCTGCTGCTCGGGCAAAAGGCAGCCATGCTGCTACTCCTGCTGCCATTATGGAAGCTGCTGGTGGTATTGCTGGGTGGTCTCTTTAGCAATAATCCAGTCTTCTAAAATGAAGGGGGAAAGGGGAAACACAGAATGCAGCAAGAGATTAGGGGCCCACGCTTCATGTACGAGAAAGAAAACTAACCTATTTTTTTCATCTTTTTTCTCTTGTAACCCTTCCCAAGTAACAGGCTCTATTTGAAATATTTGCTTTAAGGTGCTAACCAACTGTGGAGCATGAGAAGCTGTTCTATGTTTTTGATCAACACCTCCTTGCCCCTTTAGGTAGACTGAAGTCAGGGAAGAGCAACATGCACAAAAAATGCAGCAAAAATACACTGTCTGCAAGAGCAGATCAGCTAGCCTGTCAGATCCAAGGAGTGGTAATCAGTCAGAAATTTTATGAAACCAAGAGATAACTCATAGCTCAGCAATATTCTGTTCTTTTCTGATTTCTGGGAAAAGCTCTGACATCCTGACATTCCTCCCACCTGTCTATTACAACCATCAGCTTTAGTTTGCAACTAAATAGATTTTTCTTTCTTTCTTGAATACTTAGGCTAGTGCTACAGAAAGAACACCTGCTAGGGTGTCTACTTACATCTCTTTGGAAATTATATATTGTTAGCAGAAGGTGTGAGTATGTCACTTTTCCAATTTACAGTTGATTCCCTTTATCCCAATGACCATCACTTCATACCACACACTCCTATTTTCCAGGCACTAAAGAAGCAAGGCAGAGGGACAGGGAACTAGCAGCCTCCAACTTGACACAGGGAAGCTTTTCTTGAATAAAGAAAAGGCAAGCTGAGAAACAGCTCAGCTCACACAAAGAATCCTGCAAACCTCCTTGGAGAAAACAAAGTGAATTTTTTAAAATAAGAAATTAAGGCCGAACATTAAGAAGGGGAGGGGAAATCCAAATTTACAGTTGAACTGGCCAGAACAACCACTTGTGGGAAACATGCAAAAAAAAAAAGGGAGAACAATTTTGGGAGGGAGGTTCCTAGGAAGGGGGTGAGCTACAACCAAGGCAAAAGTCAACTGTCTTCATCCTGAATGAAAATTCAGAAGTTGCTGAAAGGGAAGTTTAGGATAGCAGAGAGAAGGGCCAAAGTGGATGGTTAATAGAGGAGTAAACGTTTTTGAGAGTTGGTCTTGAGGAGATCAGAGGAATCCTAAAATGTAAAGTTTGAGGCTGGAATGTTCAAATACATTTGATTTAGGATTAAAAGTGAGGTTAGATGCAATGTTCACAATGGGGATGGTGGAAAGGAAGGTTACACCGCTAGCTAAAGAAATGTTGGAATTCTACAGGTGGAGATTAGGACTAAATCTGTGTGTTGGGGAACAAAGGTTAAGGATAAGGAGCCTGAGTTACACCATACACAAACACACTCAAGCCATGACGTATGCACGTGCATGTGTGAGAGCAGTAGCACTATTTATGCAGTCCAAAATAAAACAATGAGCACTTTCAATGAGGAGATTATTCTGGACCTCAAAGGGTCTAGACAAGAATTTAGTTCAGAAATCTCGGCCAGGACAAAGGGACTGATTTGGGAACGGGATGGAGAAACTCGGATAAGGACCAAGAGAGCCATTTCACTTTAGCTTCCCCCTCCCCATCTTACACACCGAATTGACTCCTGTGACCCACCCACCCCTCTCTCCAGCTGCAAAGGCAGCCTTGCCCGGGCTGCTCCGGCGCCCTCTCAAACTCTCCCCGCCACTTGATGCTGCCCCGCTGGAGGCAGCGCGCCCAAAGCTCTGGCGGCGGAGACGGAATCAGCCGCGATCGAGGGAAGGGAGGGGAGGGGGCGTAAATTTGGAAAGGGGGGGGGAATCCAAGAGGCCTCTGCCTCGAAGGGGGGGGGGCAGCCACTAGTCCACGCATGGAGCCCTCAGTCGTCTTTCCCTCCCTTCGCCTTACCTGAGGGCGAAGTCCGGCAGGAGCGCTCGCTGGGCATGGAGGGGACCTGAAAGTGGCCGAGGCTGCGGCGGCGCCCGTGCGGAGGCGCTGAGGCGGCTCCTGGCCAGCCCCCTTTTGCTCTCCCCTCTGCAACAAGTTCAGCGGCAGACGTGGGAAGCGGACGGGCGGGGGGGGGGGGGGGGGCAGCGAGCGACGCAATTTCGTCTGGTGGCAACTCAATGCAGCCGCTTCTCTCCTCCTCCTCCTCTTCCTCCTCCCCTCAGGAAAGACCTCGGCGGCGTCAGAAAGGAGAACTGCCGCGATCGGATGGCGGAGAGCAGGGTTGCCGGGACCAAGCTTCCTCCCAGTTCCAGCTGATGCCCGGCATGCCTTGAAGAGCGGAGCCAAGGGCTTCCCAGCCGCCGAGGCTCCTGCTGCGAGTGTTGAGAGCACGGAGGCGAGCAACCCACCCTGCCTGCTGCGGGTGACGATGCCTCCCCGGGCAGCTGCTCCGCTTTTCTTTTTCCCCTAAAAATGTCAGTGGAGGGAGGAGAAGGTGGATGGAGCCGTGGCGGGAAGGAGGTGGGGGCTTCGATCCGGAGAGAAACAAAGAGAATTACAAAACGGCGTCTACTCCGATTTGGTCGTCCTGGCGAAGGGGCTGCGGGCGTGTGAGCGCGCGCGCGCGTGTAGTGCTCTGCCCCATTCTCAAAGGCGTCTCTCTCTACCACACACTCACTCACGCACACACTCACTCTCTCTCTCTCACTCTCACGCTCACTCTCTCACTCACACACATACACACACGCGCACACACGCGAGAGCGCGCCCAAAACAGACCGAGTTTGAGCTCTGGGATGCCTTTCCCTTTCTGGTGGAGATTAATGAGGAGTTTATAGAGCCATTTATAAAGGACGCCCCTCGTCGCCCGTCCCCCCACCCCACCAAAGCGACGATCAACGTATTGTTCAAAACCACAGTTTTTCAAACTTTGTGGATTTTCCCCTCTTCGCCTAGTTAAAAAATACCCGTTTGCCCCTGGGCACGAACGTCTATGCCGTTGTGCAGCGCGCCCCTCCCTTTCGCTTCGGAGAACCAACGCCTGTTGACCCCTCTTGCTTTAATCCACCTGAACTTGCTTTCTAAAACGAGCGTCACTCTCGAGATCCTGCCCGGGAAGCCACCATCCCCACCCCGTTTCCTATCTTCTTCCTTAGTGCGTGTTTCTTCGTGTTCCAGTAATATTTTTTTTTCAACCATCCTCTTTCTCTTTTTACCACTAGATGGTGCCTGGAGGATGGTTTCTGCAAGGCCTTCACTGATGAAACGTTAGGGAACAGATTCTCCTCAGAAGTGGCAAACCTGTTACCTAGCCTGAACCACTTCAGATGAGAACACACCTGATTGAATGCTCTTTTATTATCCCCGTACAGAAATTATCTCTGCATACAAAACTGTGGAGGAAAAAATAAAGATTCCAACAAGATTCACTTACATTTAACCTAGAAAGGTGAACCTGATAGACAAAGCGGCACAGAGTTACGTAGTCCTCATGTCACTGCATTGCACAAGTACTGTTTGTGGTTACAAAAGTGATGGAAAAAATATTTCCAATCCTCATGTTTATGACAGACGCATGCCTGTAATGCAAATGAAAGCCGAAGTAAGATGATAATCACAGTTCTGGTTTCACTTAGTAACCACTTCACTTAATGACCAAATTGCTAGTCTTAGTTATGCTCTCTAAATGAGAGCTTCCTGTAGTGCACCAAACTGTTCAAGAAAGGTTTCAAGAAACTGGAATGAGGTTCAGATAAGAGTGAAGAAGATAAACAAGCAACTGGACATTTCGGGATCACAAGGCATGGAGATATTTTGGAAAGGCAGGGAAGAGCCACAGCCAGGAGGACACTTGGCCTAGAGCATCAGTCCCCAACCATTGTCTCTTAGCCGCCTAGCTGTGGGGGGAGAGGGGAACCAGGCTACGCGAGCAGGGGAGGGTTGGTGTGCATGAGTGCGTGCACACAGCTCAAGTTGTGCAAGTGGTGGGCTCAGCTTGAGTTTCACATGCGTACATGTGTGCTGGCCTGCTACTTGCGCAGCCCGGTTCTGAATAGGCCACATCCCAGTGGTCGACCGCAGCATGAGGGTTGGAGACCCTTGGACTAGAAGCAACTTAGGCTAAACACCCTTCTTCTTTTCTTTCTTTTTTTTTTTTGCAGTGTAAAGACAATGAAGGAGAAATGTATTTTCATACTTGCCAGATTCTATTAATGTAACCTTACAATAAAGTAGTATTACTCCATTTGGTTATGCTTCCTCTATGGACTCCCTGACCAGGCTGATACACGGAGAGACTAGAGGGGAAAGGAATGTTTAGTCCTAAGACAAGCAGAAAGTTTGAAAGAATGTTATATAGAAGGTGACAACTAGAGATCTTTATAGGAGGTCAGAAAAGGTCTGATCTCTACACAGATTAAAAAGGATGGGGCTTCTGTTATCTATTTATTTGTTTGTTTGTCAAACATGTACACGATAACAAGTATAAGTATAACAAGTATAAGGTAAATGGGGATAGTAAGACAGGGACGGTAGGCATGTTGGTGCACTTATGCACACCCCCTTTACGGACCTCTTAAGAATGGGGTGAGGTCCACGGTAGACAATTTGAGATTGAAGCTGTGAGGGTTTGAGGATGTAACAACAGAGTCAGGTAAAACATTCCAGTTTTTTTCTGAAACCGAGTTTGAAGTGGTTTACCTTGACTTTGTATCGATTGTTTGCCTGTGTCCTATTGTGGTTGAAGCTGAAGAAGTTGCTGACAGGCAAGACATTATAGCAGACAATTTTGTGTACTATGCTTAGATCGAACTGCAGACGGCGGAGTTCCAGATTGACCAAGCCAAAATTTGTTTCTGTTGCATGCTTCTGGTACCAATCTTGATCTTTATTGACTACTCATGGTTGCCATTGGTAGCAACAACCTGTTATCTGTGTTCCAGACAGAAAGATATGAAATCATAGCATGCTTTGGAAATAATTTAGAAAAGGCACAAAAAAACCTCTTTATAATGTGTTCATATCCTATCCAGACTCAAAGAGAATCTGGAAAGAAAGATACAATTCCTTGAAAGAAGTGTGATGTATGATAGCCACACTTCTTTCAATGAATTGTATTTTTTTCATATTTCCTTTGAGTCTGGATAGGATATGAATATATTAAGGAGGTAATTGTGTCTTTAAAATATACCATACCAGGGGAAATAAGTGTTATATGTATTAGAAAGTTTCCTGACTTGCTGCTGAAGTAACTATTGCCCTGGGCTTAGATAGAATTGAGGATTTTTTGTGTTCATCTTTGATGGAATTGTCTGTATGGTAATGTGTCAATAGTCATTTAGCAAGAATGGCCCTCTTTCTGAAATTCCTCTTAAAGCTTCCATATTTATTTCCACCTTTCTTGTTTTCTGGCTGTAGACTAGCTTCAGATGGACAAACAAATCATTGTTAACCACAGGTTTGAGCAGATTATTTTACAAATGGCTTGGAAATAGGCTGAGCCCACATCTGAAATAAATATGCTGTTTCACCATTTCTAAAAAGGAAAACGTGAATGCAACTCACTACATGATTACAGTGATTGATATTTACTTAAATTATATAACAATAAATATTCAATCTGCACCATAATTCCCATTCAAGGGGAAAATATATTCTCTCTGTGTAAGTATTTCATTTTCAGAACTAGCCATTCATAGTCAGAACATTTCCAAGAAAGAATAGCCTTACACAATCCAGACTTGGAGAATTGGGACTGAAATATTTCCGTCTTAAAATGTCAATTTACACCTTTAGAAATATTGTGTTCTGTTAGCATAGTGGAAGAAAATACCAAACACAACAAAAGTGGGTGGCAGAATAGTTAAAAATAAAATATGTATATGACAATTGCGATAGTTTTTTTTTTTTAACATGGCAGATGCTCTGTGATTTGTGTTCATTCTTCTAACCACTTTAGCTGGGCTCTTTACATAAATTGCTTAACAGTTGAATGGTAGAGACGAAAGCATGATTTCCTATATTGGTGAAGCTGGATTACAGGATTGAATGTGTGTGTGTGTGCGCGCGCGCACGCACATCTCCAGTAGAAATTCACGTTGAACAGATAAAACATAGCTTATCTCTTTCTGTACTTAATCCCTATGGCATTTAATCTGAATCATTATTTATCACAACTCAATCTTGGATTTTCTTTTCAAAGTTCCAGATTGATAAAAGAAAAACTATGAATAAGAAATCAGAATATGTGTGAGACTAGTTTTCTATTTATGCCAATTTGCCTTCAACATGCTTGACCATATAGATAGCTGAAACATACTGTATATTAACTAAACAATATGGCTCCAATGCTTTAACAGCCTGCAAATTTAGCTAAGAAACTGTGCTTGAATGGAAACTACAATTCAATTTCATAAGGATTTAAACATTAAAGTGAACGTTAGGACAGGAGGATCCAATTTTGTCATATCAATAGGCCATGCATTTAAAAAGTGTACAATATAACTCTGATTTTAAAATAAAACAAAGTCTTTGGAAAGTATCTATTGAACCATTAAACATCCTTAAAAATGGATGGCTTTTTTCATGTTGCTGATATAAGACATTTGAAAGTTCTTTAATTTACATGATTTGGTTCTGTTTTAACTTTGTTTGGCTTCAAATTAATATGCAGGTGAATATAATTTGGGAAAGTTTAGGGATCTCAATATGGTATTGAATATCTCTAAATTATAAATTTGTCAATTTGTTAAAGCTGGGTTACAGCAAAGAAAATAATTTTCATAATAAAAAGAAAGTTGTTGCTCTGATTTTAAGGAATTAATCTAGGTAGGATATACATTTATTATCTATTTTTAAAAAACCTTCCCGTTCAATGGCACATGATCCACATATAATGATCAGGTGATTGACTCAATTGATTTCAAGCAGAGATTTATCATACTTATCATATACAACTATTTATTCTTTGACCTTCTTTGTTATGTTTTAACCATTAAAATGCAATTACTTTTCTCACTTTGTTAACATTATTCATTACAGACATTTTATTTTGTGTTTCACCATTTTAACAATCACAACTAAAAAAATCATGCTGATTATGCGAATGTACAGTGTACACATGTACATAGGGACTTAGGCAACAAATCCTTCCAGATATATTGTTACATTTTGATAAAGTTAAATAAATCAATTTATGACCTCTAATTTTTTTCTTGGAATCATAGAGTGGGGCATTTTTAAAAAGGTTCCCAAAAGTGCTCACTATAGGCCAGGGGTGTCCAAACTTGGGAACTTTAAGACTTGTGGACTTCAACTCCCAGAATTCCCCAGCCAGCCATGCTGACTGGGGAATTCTGGGAGTTGAAGTCCACAAGTCTTAAAGTTCCCAAGTTTGGACACTCCTGCTATAGGCATTTCAGGAGTAATTATTAAAAGCAAGCATATATATGGCAGAACAGTTAGTAAAATTATTTATTATGTCCAGCAAATATGCTCCTTTTTGACAGTGCACAGTTACATTACCTTTACATAATATTAACTGAAATGCACCTGGTAGACAAAGACAAGGTTTTCAATTTCAAAAATGTACAGGTAGGCCTCATCTTACTGACAAAATTGGGACACATAATTGTATAGATTAGTAAGGTGGCTGTTAACCCAATTTTACAACTTTTTGGCATGGTTGTTAAATGAACCACTGACTAATCAATGAATTAGTTGTTAATTGTGCCATGCAGTCATCAAATGAATTCACCTTGCTTGTTGAAACTGGATGGGAAGGTCACAAATGGTGATCATGTGACACTCGGATGCTGTAAACATCGTGAATACATACCAGAGGCGTGAATTTTGATCCTATGTTTGTAAGAATGCTAGCATGGTGATAAGTGTGAGGACCAGTCATGACACTATTTTAAGTTCCATTTTCATTTTGGTCACTGAATAAATGGCTGTAAGTCAAGGACTACCTGTATGTTTGATTAACCAACTGGGTACTTTGAAGCACACACATGCTGTATTTTTCGGACTATAACAGCGATGGCGAACCTTTTTTGGCTCGCGTGCCACAAGTGGGGGGAGCGCAGGGGGGTTGTGTGTGGGCGTGCTGCACCCATAATGCAACGCGCGACCCAACCAGTGCGCATGCGCGCACAACGCGCGACCCCCCCATTTTTACATGCTTTTTTCACCCTCCCCAGGCTCCAGAGGCTTTACAGGAGCCTGGGGAGGGAGAAAAGAGCCTCCCCCGCCCCCCCGGAGGCCCTCCGGAGGCTTCAGGGACCGTCCGGAGGCTTCCCTGAAGCCTTCGGAATGCTTAAAACTACCCTCCGGACGGTCCCTGAAGCCTCCGGGGGGGGGGGTCGGGGGAGGCTCTTTTCGCCCTCCCCAGGCTCCTATAAAGCCTCTGGAGCCTGGGGAAGGCGAAAAATAGCTTTTAAAAAGGTCAACTCAGCTGACAGGGCAGCGCCTCGCGTGCCCTGACAAATGGCTCCACGTGCCATTTGTGGCACGCGTGCCATAGGTTCGCCATCACTGGACTATAAGATGCACCTAAATTTGCAGCAAGAAAACAAGAAAAAAAATAGTTTTTGGCCTCCGCACATCACATTTTTACACTCTCCTGTTCCCAGAAGCACTCTGCAGTGCTCCCCATGGCCCATTTTCACCAAAAACGGGCCCATTTTTGGGCTCCCCAGCCCTCTGTGCATCATGTTTTCACCCTCCCCAGCCCCCAGAAACACTCTGTAGGGCAAAAATGGGTGCATTTTTGCTCAAAATGGGCCAGTTTTTGGTGAAAATGGGCCATACAGAACATTACAGAGTGCTTCTGGGGGCTGGGGATGGCAGAAATGCGACACATGGAGGGTTTGGTAGGCCAAAAATGCCCATATTTTGTCTATAAGATGCACCTAAATTTTCATCCACTTTTGGGTGGGAAAGTGCATCTTATACGCCAAAAAATATGATACTTTCTTTTTAATAACTTTTTCAACAAGAGAGATTAAAAACTAACAGAAACTAATATTTAAAATAAAGATAAGAAAAAAAGTAAAGAAAGAACAAAGTCATAAGTGGAGAAAAGGAAAAAAGCAATATAAAGGAACAACTTCCAATTTTCAGTTATAGTTATAAACTAAAGAAGCTTCTTGAAGAAAAAGGGAAACGTTTTCAAAGAAAAAAACATGAAAGTCCACTGACCTTTTTAAAAAAAACACCCAATGGGACATTAATGCAGAAGACTTTCAAGATTAATATACAACAGGAAACCCTCCAATGTTGGTAGGAACGCAGGGTTCAGGAAGCAGGATTCCTATTTTGCATTCAGTGAGGACAGGGATGAGTCTGAAGTAGATCAGATCATCCATGCCCCGAGGGGGAAAATATTCCTCACCGTTAGACTGAAGGGCAAACCCTGTCAGATGGAGGTAGACACTGGCTCAGCCGTGTCTATCATATCGTGGGCAGGAATTAAGAGACTTGTGCCAGACATTTCCCAAGCGAGATTATCACCGTGCCCCTTAAAGTTGAGGGATTTTCAGGGAAATCCCATTCCAGTACTGGGGAAATTCTTCTGTAGGGTGTCATTTAAACAGTATCATAAGAGCCTTCCTCTTATTGTAGTCAGGGATCCCAGGCCAAGCTTGTTAAGGTTGGAATGGTTTGAAGCCCTGGGTCTAGCCATAACCGGCATAGATCAGATTCAGACCACTCCACACCTTGACATGCTAATTAAGGAGTTTCCCGAAGTTTTTGGGGACGGATTAGGAAAATACACTGGCACCCCCATCTCATTTAACTTAGACCCCCCAGGTACCACCACGGCGTCTTAAGCCACATAGGGTACCTTTTGCGTTAAAACCTAAAGTAGAGGCAGAATTAGACAAGTTATTGGCCCAGGGGTGTTAGAACCTATTGACCATGCCCGTTGGGAAACTCCCATTGTCACACCAGGTAAGCATGATGGCTCTGTGCGCATCTGCGGGGACTTTAAATGTACCTTGAACCGCACATTGCAGCAGAGCGCATACCCCGTGCCAGTGGTGCAGCATTTGCTGCACTCTCTGGGTCAGGGAACCATATTTGCAAAGCTTGACCTAGCTCAAGCATATCAGCAGTTGCCTGTGGATGAGGCAACTGCTGAAGCACAGACTATAGTTACACATAGGGGCGCATTTAAGTGTAACCGCTTACAATTTGGGGTCAGCGTAGCACCTGGACTGTTTCAAAATTTGATGGAAAGGCTGCTACAAGGGATACCAGGCGTCGTTCCCTATTTTGACAACGTCCTGGTATCAGCCCGTTCCCTGTCCCACCTTATGGCTCGTTTGCAAACCGTACTTTGGCGTTTCCGGGGTGTTGGCTTAAAGCTTAAAACGGTCCTCACGCTCCGAATCTGATCGAACACAGGTAAGAGCCTATTCACAGACTTACCTTGTGGCTTTAAGAGCGGCCAAACGTAGACACTGTGCCGCTCTTATTGCGTCCGCCGATAACCCCCCTGCCACCCTGTTTCGGGTGACCCGCTCCCTCTTATCACAGAGGACGCGGGAAGCCCCCTTGCAGGGCAGAGCAGAGGAGTTTGGGGAATATCTGCAGGACAAAGTCGCTCAGATCCGGAGCAGATGGGCCCCCTTCAGTGGTCCAGAGGAGCAGTCAACAGTTTGTTTGTTTATTTATTATTTATTTATTTATTTATTTATTTATTTATTTATTTATTTATTTATTTATTTATATTTGGTGCTTCTAGACCGCCCCCTCTCCCAGAAGGGACTCGGGGCTGTGTACAGTCCATAGAGAATATCACAAAATACAATAAAAAAGTGAAATATGTACAGTTTGGAGGAGGTTAAAATGCAATTAAAAGAACTGTACAAAACTAATATAAATATAAGTTTTAAATCCTAAAACAGACACAACAAATTAAAAAACCCCTAAGATAGCCAGATAATAATACATTTGCCAGGAGGGACAGATTGTAATTATGCCAGGCCTGCTAATCGGAACAGGTGAGTCTTCAATTTTTGCCGGAAGGAGCGGAGGTCAGAAGTGGTTCTAATGTCGGGGGGGAGGTCATTCCAGAGGGTTGGGCCCATCACAGAGAAGGCCCTACTCCTTGGTGTCGCCCGTTGGCATTGCCTAGTGGACAGCACCAGGAGAAGTCCCTCCCTGTGTGAGCGAATTGGCCGCAGGGATGTATGTGGGAGGATGCGATCCCGCAAGTAACTAGGTCCCGTGCCATGCAGTGAGTCTTGTGAGACCATTCTGGGAGGAGTTTGACTCTGTTGCCCCCGAGGATTTGGACAGGTTGCATGGACGGCTGCGATCCACCACATGTTTAATGGACCCATGTCCTTCCTGGCTGGTACTGGCATCCTGGGAAGTGACACGAGGCTGGCTCCTGGGCCTGGTGAACGCCTCGTTGGGTGAGGGGTCCTTACCTACCGCCTTGAAAGAGGCAGTGGTGAGGCCCTTACTCAAGAGGCCTTCCCTCGACCCGATGGAGCTAGCTAATTATCGTCCAGTCTCCAACCTTCCCTTTTTAGCGAAGGTTGTAGAGAATGTGGTGGCACAGCAGTTTCCGCGACACCTTGAGGAATCTGAATATTTAGACCCACGCCAGTCCGGCTTCCGACCCGGGCACAGCACGGAGACGGCCTTGGTCGCATTGGTTGATGATCTCTGGAGGGCCAGAGATAGGGGTTGTTCCTCTCTCCTGGTCCTATTAGATCTGTCAGGGGCTTTTGATACCATCGACCATGGTATCCTATTGCGCCGGCTGGGGGGGATGGGAGTTGGAGGCACCGTTCTGCGGTGGTTCGGCTCCTACCTCTCCGACCGGATGCAATGTGTGTTGGCAGGGGGGCAGAGGTCGACCCTGAGGCCACTCACTTGTGGGGTGCCACAGGGGTCGGTCCTCTCGCCCCTTCTGTTCAACGCATATGTGAAGCCGCTGGGGGAGATCATCCGTGGTTTGGGGGTTGAGTGTCATCTGTACGCTGATGATACTCAGCTGTACATTTCCACCCCAAACCACCCCAAGGAGGCTGCCGAAATGATGTCCCGGTGTTTGGAAGCCGTCGGGGTCTGGATGGGGGACAACAGACTCAAACTCAACCCCTCCAAGACTGAGTGGCTATGGCTACTGGCACCTCGGTTCAGCCAGTTGACACCATCACTGGCCATAGGGGGCGAGCAATTGCCCCCTGTGGAACGGGTGCGCAATTTGGGCATCCTCCTAGATGCCCGGCTGTCGATGGATGACCATGTGGCAGCCGTGGCAAGGGGGGCGTTCTACCAGGTTCGCCTGGTGTGCCAATTGCGCCCCTTACTGGACCGGGATGCCCTACGCACGGTCACTCATGCGCTGGTGACGTCTCGTCTGGACTACTGCAATGCCCTCTACATGGGGCTTCCCTTGGGGCGCGCCCGGAGACTACAGCTAGTCCAGAATGCAGCCGCGCGGGCCATCACCGGGAGTACTAGGTACTCCCACATAACACCTCTCCTGCGCGAGCTGCACTGGCTGCCTGTGGTTTTTCGGGTGCGTTTCAAGGTGTTGATTACCATCTTTAAAGCGCTCCATGGCACAGGACCTAGCTACTTGCGGGATCGCATCCTACCACACACATCCCTGCGACCAATTCGCTCTCACAGGGAGGGACTCCTCCTGGTGCCGTCCACCAAGCAATGCCAACGGGCGGCGCCTAGGAGTAGAGCCTTCTCTGTGATGGGCCCAACCCTCTGGAATGACCTCCCCCCCGACATCAGAACCACCACCGACTTCTGTTCCTTTCGTCAAAAACTAAAGACTCACCTGTTTCGACTAGCCGGCTTGGCCCATTCATAGTTTTTATTTTACCTCCTGGCAGATATTTTTAATTTGGGAATTTTTAGGTCATTATTTTAATTGTAACTTTTGGGGTATTTTTAGGGGTTATTTTTTAATACTGTTTTTAATTGCTTTACTTTAAGATACAGTTTTTTATAGCCTCCTCGTCTAAGTATTTAAGGATCTGTGTATTTATATATCTATTTTTATGTTTTCCTTGTGTTTTAATTTGACTGTACACCGCCCCGAGTCCCTTTCGGGAGAGGGGGCGGTCTAGAAATTTAAAATAAAGTAAAGTAAAGTAAAAGTAAATTTGGGGTCAGCGTAGCACCTGGACTGTTTCAAAATTTGATGGAAAGGCTGCTACAAGGGATACCAGGCGTCGTTCCCTATTTTGACAACGTCCTGGTATCAGCCCGTTCCCTGTCCCACCTTATGGCTCATTTGTGAACCGTACTTCGGCATTTCCGTGGTGTTGGCTTAAAGCTTAAAACGGCCAAGTGCCAGATTGCACTTCCCCTAGTCGAATTTTTGGTTGACAAAAAAGGGATCCATCCGACCCCTGAGAAGGTGCGGGCGATAAATCAGGCTCCTCCACCTACAACCAAAGCCGAGCTTCAAGCCTTCCTAGGTCTGCTCAATTTTTACAATATTTTCCTGCCTCACAAAGCATCTGTTGTGGAGCCCCTCCACAGAGTGTTAGACCGCTCAGCAAAGAGGGTTTGGGGCAAGAAGGAAGGCACAGCTTTTGAGAATGTTAAAAAGTTTTTAACTTCTGAGAGTGTTTTGCACCAATACGATGAATCCCTCCCGGTGATTCTGACTTGTGATGCGTCCCCTTACGGGGTCGGAGCAGTTTTAAGCCACTGTCTGCAGTCAGGGCTAGAAGCCCCTGTGGCATTTTTCTCTCACATCCTGTCCTCGCCCGAAAGGAACTATAGCCAGCTTGATCGGAAAGCTTTTGCTATAGTGGCTGGGGTGAAGCGTTTTCACTCATATCTCTATGGCCGTCATTTTCACATAGTGACTGATCACAAGCCCCTGCTGGGAATCATCAAATGCCCCAGATTTTATCTCCCAGATTCACGAGATCGACTGTGTTCCCTATACCCTGCATCACAGACCGGGGAAGCACATTTGCCATGCTGACGCCTTGAGCAGGTGCCCCTTGCCCATCACTGTTCAAGACCCAGTGCCTGCCTCTGAGCTTTTGCTGATCGACGAGATGAAGTTACCAATCACAGCAGCTGACGTGGCCACACACACACGGCGGGACAAACTACTCTCCAAGGTACTGGCTTGGACTGAACGAGGATGGCCAGCTAAACCACTGGGCACCGAGTGGCAACCCTTTTCGACCAGGCAACACGAACTCTTGTCGCAGCAAGGTTGCCTCCTATGGGGTGGCCGAGTGGTCGTTCCTGCCTCCCTACGAGAAGCGGTGCTGACAACTCTCCATGAAGGCCACCTGGGCATCGTCAGAATGAAGTCACTGGGCCGGAGCTATGCTTGGTGGCTGGGCATGGACCAGGACATTGCAAGGTGGGTCTCTGGTTGTTCTAAGTGCCAGGAGTCCCGACCTGCCTGTCCCAGAGCTCCCATCCAGAATTGGGAGCAGCTAAGGGCTCCATGGTCTAGGATTCACATGGACTTGGCAGGCCCAGTAAAGGGCCAGACTTTTATTGTTATTGTTGATGCTTATTCTAAATGGGTTGAAATTGCATTATTGTCTAGCACCACTGCCCCTGCCATTATCAAGGTATTAAGGAGGGTGTTCTCAACCCATGGGTTACCTGATCTGGTTGTGTCTGATAATGGGCCCCAATTTACTGCTGCTTTGCTAGACAAATTCTTTGCCAAACTTGGGGTCCAACATGCGTTTGTAGCCCCCTTCAACCCAGCGGCCAATGGCCTAGCGGAATGCACTGTCAGATCAGCGAAAGAAGCGCTGGCTAGGTTTGGGCCCCTCAACTGGCAGGAAGACATAGACACATACCTGTTTTGGCAGCATGCCACCCCATGCTCCACAACAACATGTAAACGCCTAGGTCCCGGTCTACCTCCCCCGAGCAATCACGTAATAGATTAGAAAAATCACGTAATAGATTAGAAAAACCTAGACACTTACCTGATCTTCCCCGTGAGCTTTCAGCGGTGACAGAGTCTGATGGGGCAAGGCCCGAGACCTTGGGAACTAAGGTCACTAACTCCGAGGCAGAGGTCACTCTGCGAAGATCAGGGCGGGTCCGACACTGCCCAGGGTATTGGAAGACTACGCATGCGCGTTCTAAGTGTGAAGGAGTGTTATGTATCATAAGTTTTCCCACTGGTCCGTTTCACTAGGGGGCGCTGTGCTTGACGCTGATTGGCTGATTGCTTGACAGCCGGCATATATAAAGGGCTGTCAAAGCAGGGCTCAGCTGTTGCCTGTTAGCTGAAATGCGTGAAATGCGAAGTGCCGCGTTTGGCAACCTGTTAGCAATAAACTGTTAGCATTTGTTAAGTCCTGGCTCACCTCCGTTTGTCCACCCCTGTTCTCCCAGTTAGAACACAACTGAAACCATAAATATTTCTTTTGGTACTGATTGAGGAAATGTTGGAACAAACTCATTTAACTTTGTTTGCTATATGCTAACTTATATGCACAGCAGTGGAGAAATTTGGTATTGCCCCCTAAAGAAAAGTGGATCGCAGTGGTGGGATTCAAATAATTTAACAACTGGTTCTCCCAGGATCAGGTTGGCTATCATGGGAGGCATGGTCCATCTCCATCCTCCATCTCCACTGCACATGTGGGACAAGCCTCCTGTGACAGCCAACCTGATCCTGGGAAAACTTGTTAAATTACCCCTGCTATTGAAAGGATCCTGGGTGCTGTGCTGCAATGAAAAAATGGGCAATGGATTGGCCAACCCAAGGGAAGGAGGAGGGAAAGCAGCCTTCTCCTTCCCTTGCAGCGATGGCTCTGTTGCCTGTTTCTCCATTGCAGTGCAGCGCAACGCCCAGGATCCACTTTGATAGCAGGGCTGGGTGGGTGTGGGTAATTTAACAACCTGAACTTATGCGAACTGGCTGAATATCAACACTGAGTGGATGGTCAAGATAATGGAGTCTAAACTGCAGAGATGGTTAAACTTATAGCCTTGATTAGAAAAAAGACTAATTAAATTTAATGTTGATTGGAAACCACTTTTGGACTGTTTGCATGAAGCAGAAAAAATGAAATTAAGATATATGAATTTCATGATTAGAAAAAATAGTAGTTGATAGAAAAGGTGCTGACACAATGTAGTTTTAAGAACAATTTCAGTGATGGCGCCTAATACACAAGACACACACACACAAACAGAGTAAGAAACGGAACAAGATGTGCTTTGATACTACAGTAGATAATGGGCAGTTTGATAAAATTCTTCATTAGGGTTTGACAGGAATGATGTTTTAAAGAGACTAACTTTCTGGAAAGTTATTTGGAATCAGTTTTGGGGAAATCAGAACTTTAATATTCTAGATATTGCATACAATATAATTATATTATTAAGAAGCCTTGCTTTCCAATATCTTGCAAGCTAGTCAAAACATACAAGATAAATGTCAGTGATACAATTTTTCAATCCTGAGTAAAAGGGCAGGGCCCCTGACCTAATAATGTTAGAAGATAATGTTTTGACTGCTATCAAAGCAAGTGATTGATGTTTTCATTTCAGAAGCACAGTAACAAGTTATGTCTTACAGCAGGGGTATCAAATTTGATTTCATTGAGGGCTGCATCAGGGTTGCGTTTGACCTGAGGGGCCTGGTTAGGCATGGCAGCTCAATATCAGTCATGGTGGGGGTGCCAGTGGTGGACCGGGCAGGGCTGGGGGCTTCCATTGTCTCCAGTGGAGGAATGTGAGACCAGAGAGAGCACCAAACCCTTGTCCTCCAGAGGAGTCTCACCATACCTCTCAGGCCATGTGGAGAACCCCTGTACTGCAGTGCAGGCTGTCCACTGCCCTAGGCAGAGGAGGACAAGCAATCTTGTTTTTCTAGCACTCTGCCAATGAAAACGAGTTTGGGAGGGCCACGCGTATCCCTCCTGAACTCCATTTTCATCTGCGATGGCCTCCTGTAGCACTCTACCAATGAAAACAGCTGCCACCAGATTGTAGATCAGCACAGGCTGATTCTTTGCTGTTTCCAGGGCAAACCCATAGGCCAGATTTAAGAACCCCAAGGGCCGGCTCCGGCTTCCAGGCCTTGAGTTTCTTACAGAAATACCCCTTTAAAACAAAATACCTATTTTCTAGCAGGTAAATAGTTAAACTTTATTTAAAGGATTCTAGAATTACAGTGGTATCTATGCAGAAGTTAGTTTCACTAGGCTGAATGGCACTTCCTCCATTATAAACATAAGAAAGACTGCAAAACTGATAGTTAGTGCTGGAGACATCTCCTTCTGGTTGACATTCAGCTGTAATCAGCTTCCAGTCTTTGGTGAAATCATATTTCCTTGGGAATTCAAATGTCTTGTATCTATTGGTTTTTAAGAAAACTATTAGATCATAACTGTTCTAGTAGGCCTTGGGGTTAGAATGCTTTCATGTGATTCACTCTGGCATTGGAGTATTTATCTGTTATTCATATCTCTAGAATGTGCACTTTTTTCTGTTTTTGGCTTTATTATTTTTGACATTTTGTTCCTTTTAACCCAATTGAGTGTACTCTAAAGTGGCACAGAAGTATAAAAATAATACAAATAACCATAAAGCCAACAGCAGCAACAATAGAGCTTTCTGGAAATCCTTGAGAATATAAATCTGTGCACAGAAACATATATACACACATCCATATATATATCCGGAGGTTAACAGAAAAATATGACAAATGAAATGGCATTCAGCTGAAAATTAGATAGTTCATAAACTATAATTAGACTTATGCAATATACATGGAAAAAGTTAACATTCCTCAGGATATAAAAAAAATCAAGTTGGAATTGAAACTTGTTTCAGAAATCTTTGGATAAAAAAGTATTTCTTTACTCTGAATAATGACAACCTTGGGACATTTTTTTCCATGGCAAGGCAAGTGCTATATTATTTTCTTTCTGTTCAAAGATATTTTTATTATTATAATACTGAAATATAAAAGTAACAGCTGAGTAATACAAAAATGAATAGCTCTTAACTTTAAATAAATGAAACCTTATAGTCATACATTCTACACTTCTTTTCATAGATTGCTCCACCCATTGACCACAACAAAAACCTATATGATTTATATTAAACATTAAATAGTATTGCTAGTATCTGTTTAAATCCTTTTAAAGTATAAAATTAAAATACTAATTAAAATAACTTTTGAGATATTTTTGCATAACTATCACATATAATAAAATCACACCAAAACACATAAAATAAATGTCAGTGATATAATCGATTTCAAATGTGAGTGAAAGAACAGGGCCTTTGGTTTAATAATATTAGAAGATAATGTTTTTACTGCTCTCAAAGCAGTTGATTAATGCTTTCATTTCAGAAATACAGCTCCTTTTCTTTGAGATTCCAACATTTATTCAAAATAATTGTTGGTTGGATGGATGGATATTTCTATGTCTTTACAATTTTTGGTGGCATTGTATACAATCTGCAAAACATTTTAGACCAATTTTCTCTTAAACTGTAACTTGGGGCAAATTTTCTTAATTTCAAATTTATTTACCAGTATGTGTTACATTTTTACACAAAGGATGTACACAAAGGACAATAAAATAATATAATGATAAAACAAAAAATAAAAGGTGGCACAAACAACTGAAGTCAACACATATCACCCAGAGGGCACCTCAATCACTTTCATTAAAAGTTTTGCCAAACAGCCAGGTCTTAAGGCTCTCTGACATTCCATTAGGGCCCTCTAGGTCTTGGAGAGAATCTCATTCAAGGAGGGGGGGGAGGTTGTACAGCAAAGAATATGGGTGTTTCTGGGGTCTTGTTTGATTGAAGGTACATAGAGCACCTCAACGTTCTTGGATGAATCAGCACAGCAAATACTATGGGTGACAGGTGGAAACTGAAATTAGAGACCAAGAACCAGCAAACCAAGTTATAAATATATATATAAATATAAATATAAAAAAAATATAATCTGCTTGAAAAATATTTACTTGAGTTCAGTGGTTTTCACCTCATTAGTTCTAATTTCTCAAGGCTACTTCTCATCAATTTCTTTTAAAAAATGTGAAACTTCAGGAAGCAATTACACAAAAGTATTAACATATTCTATGTGCATCACTAAATATGATATATTCACTGCCAAACACAAAACCACAAGATAGATTCTCATATCCGCAATTCACAAATTGATATCTGAGAGAGACATTCAAGTAACTAAACATGGCTTCATGAAAATGGTGCAAGAATTTCACGTTGGACTCAGTCTTTTGTGTTTCCCTGTCTATAGCAGGCCCTTTAATCTGTCTGGATCACTTATTTTATGAACAAGCAGAAGAAGACCCATATTGGTTTGGGGGAGCTGTTCATAACACATAGAAATGAACTATTGCAGTACAGTAGTTTATTAAGATACAAAATAAGTCAGTCTCCAATTTAGCAACCTCCAGGTTCATCAGATTCCATAATTCAAGCAGCAAAGACAAGAGTAAAGAGTAGGAATCCTGAGAAGGGTCATTGCAACACCACTGGAGGCCAGTTTGTTGCCTCTTACTCTATGTTATCTATGTAGCTGTTGTACCTGGCTGTAGTAGTGTGAGAAGGAAAGCAGGCTCAGTTCAACAATCTCTTCTCTCTGAAATGTTTCTGTTCCATCTAGTTGCAAGAAGAAGACCAAGAATATTTGACTATGTGGCAAGAACATATCTGGCAGAAATCCAACCCATGTAACATTAAGAAATCATATATGAGTATTCCAGTTTTTATTTTTCCTTTTCTGATTTTTTTTGTCATTTATTTGCGGTTGTTGTTAATAGTTCTTTTTTGTTTTTCAAGGAATGTTGAATAAAAAATGAGCTAAATAAAAGGTGATGTACTGTATGTGTGCGTATATACACACTTCCATGAATATACACAAATGCATACAAACATGTACATACATATAGCCAAGAACTTAATATATTCATTTCTCTCTTTCTTTGACAAATGGAATTTGGTCTTTCCTATAGTATAATATTGCATGTCACTATGGTATTTTTGAAGTTTATTCAGAGATTATTTGCTTAAATAAGCCCTTCTTTAGAATCACGGGATACGGTGGCTAAGTGGCTAAGTGGCTAAGATGCTGAGCTTGTCGATCAGAAAGGTTGGCAGTTTGGTAGTTCGAATCTCTAGTACCACACAACAGAGGGAGATCCCATTATTTGTCCCAGTTTCTGCCAACCTAGCAGTTTGAAAGTATGTAAAAATGCAAGTAGAAAAAATAGGAACCACCTTTGGTGGGAAGGTAACAGCGTTTTGTGCACCTTCAGCATTTAGTCATGCCAGCCATATGACCACGGAGACGTCTTCGGACACTGCTGGCTTTTTGGCTTTGAAACGGAGATGAGCATCGCCACCTAGAGTCAGGAATGACTAGCACATATGTGCTAAGGGAATCTTTACCTTCTTTAGAATTACTATTGGTGAATGTAATATATGGTCAAAAATATTAGGATTACTGGCACAGGTTGATAAGAGAATGTGATAAGAGAAACTTGTACATATTTTCTTCAAAATTTGAGAGAAAACTTTCTACTTTGGAAGTGGGAGATGTTTTCTTACCAGTCTTAGCCCAGGCTTTAATTGTTAAGCGTAGTACCTTCCTAAAATTCAAATTAGAATGAGACCACCTGAATTAGTACTGCAACAAAAACAATGGTTTCAAAAATGTCTAAATCTAAGCACTTGTAAATTCCCATACTTGCTGCAAAGCTTGCTGAGACTAAATATTCAGATAAAGAATATAGTTACAATCCAAAATGAATTATCTTGGTTTTACCCTGGAAAATTACAGATATGAATGTGTTTTTTGCCCTTTATGTTTGTTTTGGGAATCAATGAGAAATATAACAGCTTGTGTAAATTATGGAGTTTTTCAAAATAATATACCTAGCAAACTGAAGAATCATATTCTTTTCTATTCTGCCATAAAATAGTTTTATACAAGATTTAAAATTCACCTCCACAACAGTTGAACTATTCACCCTTTATGTGTTTATTATCTCAGTGTGGTTTCTAAAGATTCTGACATTTTTACATTAGCACCTTATATAATATATAAAACACAAATCATAATTGTATACAAACTAAAAGCTTTGTAATCCATCCCTTCACAATATTTTTATGACATCACAATTCATTATTAAGAAATTGCCTTGTATGATGAAAAGGATTATAACTTCAAGTAAAAATAAACAGTATGAACAAGAGAGCATAATCCTATTTATATGTAAGCAATACTAGACGGTATAACTGTAAAAGACAAGGTGTTTGCAAATATAATGGAAGGAGATAATAAGTTTTAATGTGTGGGCTTCTTTTTAAATTGGTATATAAAATCTAGGCACAATACATTAGGCACCATTTCAGGACTTAAATAATTCCTTTTGCTTGTTGCTGATCTAAAATGCCTTTTATATACGTGAGATGGGAATAATATATGGAATATAAAATAGTGAAAACCATTTGATGAGTGTTTTCTAAAGCATTTGGGAACTACAGGTCTCAACACTGCATATGTTTCCAGTATTTATTTTTAGACAGAAGAAACTGGGGCACAAAGTTTAAACGATAATGTTGTTATTGAAGATGATGATTATAATCATGATGATGATATGGAAAGAAAATATAGCCTTTGTTTTATCTGACTGTCTCAAACTGGGTTCCTTCCTGAATGGGGAAAAAATATACTGTTTGATCTTTGGGTCACTCCTTTCCGACAAACTGAAGCTGATAATACTTGTGTATCAGTTTAAAATTCAACCATATGAATATGAAGCTACGTTGTGTTAGTAATAGGACTCTGTCATCTTTTCTGTCTTTAAATTATGATTGAATATTGAATAGACTTGTAGCAGGTTTATGCTAGCACATTTTATGTTAAAGAATAGGTTTTTGTGATGAGCTACAGCTCACAAAAGCTTGTGCCTTTTGCGAAATTCTGTTGGTCCTTAAAGACACTACCAGACTCGTTAAAGTTTGGCTACCATAGACTAACACAGCCCTTTTCTCAGAGCATCTACAATAAGAAGCAGCAAATTCAGCTGGATGGAATGGATTCTGTTTAAGAAATTTTCAGCTGGAGTTAGCTCTGGTTCATAGACTCTATGCTTTTCAGTCTTCCAGATAGGTAGATACTTTTAATTCCTCATTCAGCTATAAACTTGAATGGTTCTCTTGCAGTATTTAGAAAGACACCCATCTATCAGCAAAATTGAATTCAGCATTTTTTTCTTTAACTGCCTGCAGTGCATGTTCTCTGTGTTTTCCATCTGTAGGTACAGTAAATGCACTTATTACATTTTGATCAGGGTACATTATTGACCCTTGTAAATGATATGACATTATTTGTTTAATCAGATTTTGCACAAATTAGTTGTGGCAAGGATTGAAGGTTTTCAGATACCACCAAGCTGAATGTCCTAGAATAATTCACTTATTATTGACCCTGTTGGCAATGTCTTCCAGAATTGCAATGAACAACATCTGGAGGTTAATTGGCATGCTGATCTCTAAGATTATTTATTTTATGCCATATTTATATGGATGCCAATCTCACGATCACAATCATTATACTGATAAATCTATGGAAAAAATGGACTGTATCAAAAGAACGTAGGCAGGCACCTTGACGAATCCGAATATCTAGACCCACGCCAGTCCGGCTTCCGACCCAGGCACAGCACAGAGACAGCCTTGGTCGCGTTGGTTGATGATCTCTGGAGGGCCAGAGATAGAGGTTGTTCCTCTATCCTATTCCTATTAGATCTCTCAGCGGCTTTTGATACCATCAACCATGGTATCTTATTGCGCCGGCTGGAGGGGATGGGAGTCGGAGGCACCGTTTTGCGGTGGTTCGGCTCCTACCTCTCCGACCGGACGCAATGTGTGTTGACAGGAGGGCAGAGGTCGACCCTGAGGCCACTCACTTGTGGGGTGCCACAGAGGTCGGTCCTTTCGCCTCTTCTGTTCAACGCATATGTGAAGCCACTGGGGGAGATCATCCGTGGTTTTGGGGTTGAGTATCATCTGTACGCTGATGATACCCAGCTGTACATTTCAACCCCAAACCACCCCAACGAGGCTGTTGAAGTGATGTCCCGGTGTTTGGAAGCCGTCGGGGTCTGGATGGGGGACAACAGACTCAAACTCAACCCCTCCAAGACTGAGTGGCTGTGGCTACCGGCACCTCGGTTCAGCCAGATGACCCCATCGCTGGCCATAGGGGGCAAACAATTGCCCCCCATGGAACGGGCGCGCAATTTGGGCGTCCTCCTAGATGCCCGGCTGTCAATGGATGATCATGTGGCAGCCGTGGCAAGGGGGGCGTTCCACCAGGTTCGCCTGGTGCGCCAATTGCGCCCCCTACTTGACCAGGATGCCCTACGCACGGTCACTCACGCACTGATGACGTCTCGCCTGGACTACTGCAATGCTCTCTACATGGGGCTTCCCTTGGGACGCGCCCGAAGACTGCAGCTAGTCCAGAACGCAGCCGCGCGGGCTGTCATGGGGAGTACTAGGTACTCCCATGTAACACCTCTCCTGCGCGAGCTGCACTGGCTGCCTGTGGTTTTTCGGGTGCGTTTCAAGGTTTTGATCACCATCTTCAAAGCGCTCCATGGCACAGGACCTAGCTACTTGCGGGATCGCATCCTGCCACACACATCCCTGCCCCCAATCCGCTCTCACAAGGAGGGACTTCTCCTGGTGCCGTCCACTAGGCAATGCCAACGGGTGACGCCAAGGAGTAGGGCCTTCTCTGTGATGGGCCCAACCCTCTGGAATGACCTCCCCCCCGACATTAGAACCACCACCGACCTCCGCTCCTTCCGACAAAAATTGAAGACTCACCTGTTCCGATTAGCTGGCCTGGCACATTCATAACTTCTACCTCCTGGCAGATAGATTTTTTAACTGGTATTTTAGGGGAACTGTTTTTAAAATTAAATTTATGGGATATTTTTTAGGGGTTTTTTAAAATTATATTTTAGATACTTTACTTAGTTGCACAGTTCTTTTTAACCTCCTCCATATTTATCTATTAACAATTTAACTATTTAATTATTTAATTATTCATGTGATGTATTTTTTGTATGGACTGTACACCACCCCGAGTCCCTTTTGGGAGAGGGGGCGGTCTATAAGCGCAAATAAAAGTAAAAGTAAAGTAAAGTAAAGGCAGAGAAAACATTCACAGGTGCTATTCCACAAATATTTGCCCAAAGCGAAAATAACATTTTAAAAGGTAGATTTTTCTGTTTTCAGTTGTATGGCCATCTTCATTTAATTTTTCCTTTTTTTAAAGCAAAGCTTTATAAAAGAGATTGCCTGTCGAATAGCAGCATGTCTACATATGAAAAGAATGTTCCAAACCCAACTCATTTTTTTAAAAATAATAAACTGCATATGTCTAAATTATCTTCAATTAACATGAACCATTTTTATTATCAGAAACAGAAGATGAAAAAAAAACTGTACAAGCACTTAAGGTTGATTTAAGTCCCCTTGGTTCCAATTAAATCCAAAAATTTAAAGTTCATCACTAATTCTTCTCAGAACTGCCCATCTTTGGCTAAATCAAGAGTTTCATAGCTAACATCATCATCAGTGGAGGTATTCCACTTTTGACAGATAGAACTTGCTAAATTGTACAAAATACAATATAGTACAAGTCCAACCTAAACTACATTGCCTACCACGATGCTTCCACAACATATACTTTTGAAACTGTTGCAAACTTTTCTACTTATCAGTTAGCTGAGCTCTGAGAAAACATATAAGCAAGATTGAATGGTACTTATTTTTTAAAAAAATAGGCTTATGGAGACCAAGTGGAATTTATATGTTTTACAGGAGTCAGGTAGCAGCTGTAGAATCTTTAATATACCATTTTTCTCTCCAATCAAAGTATTACTTTATTTTATTTCTCTTTCCTGGTGCAGATTGAAAGTGCAACTACCATATCTTTTGGCTGTCTTAACAAGAAAGAGAGGTGGAAATTCAATCTGGTTTCATTAAGGCCTTTTATATTGAATAGCATAAAACATGATCTGAAAAGAGATATGTAGACAAACTTAAACAAGGCACTGAACTGGACATGGGAATGATAAAGGTCAGAATAAATCTACCATCAACAGGATTTACTTGGCTTCTTATAATTGAGGCACTGGCAAAAGAGAAATGTTTCATGAACTTTGAACTTGAACAGATTAAAGCATAGAATGGGTGATTTTAAGCAAGTACCATAACTGGAGCAACTAGAGGACTCAAAAGAAGAAATTGCATACACACACACAACACACACATCCATATTTATAGACATATCCTTCATACATTGTAAACAAGAATATGCAGAAGAGAGAAAAGGAATAACAAAATTAAATGCATGAGATAAGAAATAGAAAAGGAAAGCTTAAACAAAGATCATTCATTATTATTCTTTAAATTGTCCTATTCTTGCAAACAGTCTTGCTTCTAATACATCCATAGCTGCTTCATACATTGTTTCTTGTTCTTTAAATTTCTGTCTTTTCAAATATCTCATCAATTTCACCCACTTCATAGCATTCTCCCAGCATTTACAGCTCTCCTTGTTATCCATTGGTCTCGGACATTAATATTCTTAGTATTTGTTTTATTCTTCTCTACATCAACACAAATCACTATTTCCCCCATATAAATGTTTTAAATACACCCCCTAACATGTTCTCATTTAACTTTTATTTCAAATAATTGCATCCCTTGTAATTTTAATTCCATTTATTCTACTTATGAAGGTTTCTCATACATTTCCAAAACATTTTTTTAAAGTTCCAACAAAGTTGCTTTTCATGTTTTCTGCCTTTTTCAACTTTAACAATCACTTTCTCTTTGACTACATCCTTTGAAATTACAATATCCTTTGTCTATAGATATTATAAAATGTCTTTATTGTATTCTAATTTTTGTGCCATTCTTTTTGGAACATTTTTTCCTCAAACTGTTTCACTTCATCATTTCACCAAGCATTCTTCTTTCATATTTCCCATTAGCATAACGCCACAGATTCTGGGACACTCCATAGCACAATTCTTCTCACTTTGTTCCAAACAGCTTTAATACCCTATTTCCTTACATCCATTTTTCATTCATTATTTAAGAGACTATTCTATCTTCTATTTAATAGTTTTTAATAGACAGCATTTGTACCATCTTTTACTATTCCACTTTTTGTCTAGTGTCTTCTACGTCTTTTCTTTTGCTCATGCCGTTTTTCCCCAAGATCCATTCTTGACACTACTCAAAAATATCTCTTACTTTCAGAACCTCTTATCACTGTTGCAGTCTTCATTAATTCTCTCAACCTTTTGTTAAACATTAGATCAATTATAAACTTTAATATTTTAATGACATATTTTGTCAAGTGTGTGAGTGAACAGGTTCATGTTCAAACCATCTTTTTTTTAAATAAACCTTTCCTTATTATAAAATAATCACACCCAATTTGCAGTTGCAAGTTGCAGACAATACTGTTAGCCTTAGTCTACCATATTCTGCCCGACCTATAGCAGAACATTTCGTGCCTGTATAACAGTGGTGGGTTTCAAATTTTTTTGGAACCTACTCTGTGGGTGTGGCCTCCTTTGTGGGAGTGGCTTGCCAGCCATGTGACCTGGTGGGAGTGGCTTGGCAGTCATGTGACCAGGTGGGCATGGCTAACTTGGAAAATGTGGTGAAACTCACTTAACGATGCTCTTGCTTAGCAACCAAAATTTTGGGCTCAATTGTGGTCATAAGTTCTTTTTCTTTCTTTCTTTCATCTCTCTCTCCCACTTTCTTTTTTTCTTTTTCTTTTTCTCTCTCTCTCTGGCTCTTTGTCTCTCTCTCCCTCTCTCCCTCTCTGTCTCCCTCTGTCATTTTCTCTGGGTGTCTATCTGTCTGTCTCTCTCTCTGTATCTCTGTCTCTCTCTCCTCCTTCCCCCATCTCTGTCACTCTGTGTGTGTGTGTCTGTCTGTCTCTCACTCACTCTGTGTGTGTGTGTGTGTGTGTGTCTGTCTGTCTCTGTCTCTCCCTCTGTCTCTCTCCCCTCCCTTCCTCTCTCTCTGTCACTCTGTGTATGTGGGTGTGTCTGTCTCTCACTCATTCACTTAATCACTCACTCTGTGTGTGTCTCTCTATCTTTCTCTCCCTCCCTCCCCCTCTCTGTCTCTCTCTCTCTCTCTCTGTGTGTGTGTCTGTCAGTCTCTCTGATTCCCTCCCTCACTCCCTCTCTCTGTCTGTCTGTCTGTCTGTCTCACTCACACACACACACACTGTGGTCACCTTGTTGAGTGTTCCAATCACATTTGAAACACTCAACAACTGGCTTGCATTTATGGTATTTTGCAGCATTCTGCAGTCATAGGACCAAAATATATGCTTTTAACCATATATTTTGGTCCTATGACTGCAGAATGCTGCAAAATACCATAAATGCAGGCCAGTTGTTGAGTGTTTCAAATGTGATTGGAACACTCAACAAGGTGACCACAGTGTGTGTGTGTGTGTGAGTGAGACAGACAGAGAGAGAAAGAGAGAGGAACAGAGAGGGAGTGAGAGAGGGAATCAGAGAGAGACTGACAGAGTCTGACAGAATCAGAGAGGTACTTTTAACTACCTGGCAGCGGCGTTTTTCCTTGGGGGGCTCCTCAGAACATCCCAAGACTTCGGAGGGAAGCCTCCAGCCCGGAGCAGGAGCAAAGCCCCTTTTCCAACTGGCCTTTCCTCGCTTGGAGGGCTTTGGAGGGAAGCTTCTGCATAAGCCCGGCCGAGTGACAACAAGTTCCCACCGTTACGAAGCCTCGGAGGCTGTAATTTTCTGAGCTGTGCGTGCGCGCCTGTTTTCCACGGCGTGGAGCAGCAGCGAGGCTCTGCGAGGCGAGCGATGATTGTGGAGGCTGTCAACAGTCCCCCCTCGCGTTCCTCGTCTTCCTGGATGGCATCCTGAGTCATTGCCGGCCACGCAGAATCTCGCCGCTGCTCCACGCCGTGGAAAACAGGCGCGCGCACACAGCTCAGAAAATTACAGCCTCCGAGACTTCGTAACGGCGGGAACTTGTTGTCACTCGGCCGGGCTTATGCAGAAGCTTCCCTCCGAAGCGTTCTGAGCCTCGGAGGCTGTAATTTTCTGAGCTGTGCGCGGGCGCCTGTTTTCCACGGCATGGAGAAGCAGCGAGGCTCTGCGAGGCGAGCGATGATTGCGGAGGCCGTCAACGGTCCCCCCTCGCGTTCCTCGTCTTCCCGGATGGCATCCTGAGTCATTGCCGGCCACGCAGAATCTCGCCGCTGCTCCACGCCGTGGAAAACAGGCGCGCGCGCACAGCTCAGAAAATTACAGCCTCCGAGACTTCGTACCGGCGGGAACTTGTTGTCACTCGGCCGGGCTTATGCAGAAGCTTCCCTCCGAAGCGTTCTGAGCCTCGGAGGCTGTAATTTTCTGAGCTGTGCACGCGCGCCTGTTTTCCACGGCATGGAGCAGCAGCGAGGCTCTGCGAGGCGAGCGATGATTGCGGAGGCCGTCAACGGTCCCCCCTCGCGTTCCTCGTCTTCCCGGATGGCATCCTGAGTCATTGCCGGCCACGCAGAATCTCGCCGCTGCTCCACGCCGTGGAAAACAGGCGCGCGCGCACAGCTCAGAAAATTACAGCCTCCGAGACTTCGTAACGGCGGGAACTTGTTGTCACTCGGCCGGGCTTATGCAGAAGCTTCCCTCCGAAGCGTTCTGAGCCTCGGAGGCTGTAATTTTCTGAGCTGTGCACGCGCGCCTGATTTCCACGGCATGGAGCAGCAGCGAGGCTCTGCGAGGCGAGCGATGATTGCGGAGGCCGTCAACGGTCCCCCCTCGCGTTCATCTTCCCAGATGGCATCCTGAGTCATTGCCGGCCACACAGAATCTCGCCGCTGCTCCACGCCGTGGAAAACAGGCGCGTGCGCACAGCTCAGAAAATTACAGCCTCCGAGACTTCGTAACGGCGGGAACTTGTTGTCACTCACCCGGGCTTCTGCAGAAGCTTCCCTCCAAAGCCCTCCAAGCAAGGAAAGGCCAGTTGGGAAAGGGGCTTTGCTCCTGCTCCGGGCTGTAATTGCGCCTATGTTTTCCACGGCGTGGGGCCGCGGCCAGAAGACAAGGAACAGCAGTGGCGGCGGGGAGTCAGCCCCGATGCAAAAAAACGCCAAGGGGGCGGGGCCGGAAATTACTTCCGGGTTCATTCTTCAACCGGATCGCGCGATCCGGTGCGATCCGGTAGAAACCCACCACTGCTGTATAAGCCTTACCTGCCACCTGCAGACGCATAGTGGACAGCCCGCAATCTGGTCCTCTTCAAACACGATTGACAAACATCACCATGCTATATACTGTATTCCCAGCTAACAGCAAATATAGTATTCGTTTTGGAACATTTTGTCCAAATTTTACACCTAGCACATTTATACTATTCTATGCAAACAAGGAGCTCTAAAATAGAGAATACCTTGTAAAGCAACATAGTATTGCTCCACCTACCATCTAATTATAACAATTCAAGTAAATTACAGATAGAATGAATTGCCTGATAGAAACTGAGCAACTGCCTCTTTGCATTTACCCAAATAATAAAGAATGCACCATTCATTTCTGATGTTATTTCTGTCAAAGATGTTTAGCTAATTTATCATCATATTTGGCAAAATAATAAACATAATCAGCATACTTAGTAAATCAGTCTGCATTTAGCCTAAAAATATTAACTTGATTAATTTAACAGCAGATATGAAATTATGCAATTACTAGTTTGCTTTTATTATGAATTTTATACATATTAAAATATAGTTAACAATTTATTTACATATTAAATGTTAGTATTTATATTCATACATTGTTTTATCCTTTTAGATAATCAAGTAAGAAAACCCATAACAAAATCTGTGACTAACAAATCATAATAATTCTGGATTATACAATACAATACAATAGTAGAGTTGGAAGGGACCTTGGAGGTCTTCTAGTCCAACCCCCTGCCTAGGCAGGAAACCCTATACCATTTCAGACAAATAGCTATCCAACATCTTCTTAAAGACTTCCAGTGTTGGGGCATTCACAACTTCTGGAGGCAAGCTGTTCCACTGATTAATTGTTCTAACTGTCAGGAAATGTCTCCTCAGTTCTAGGTTGCTTCTCTCCTTGATTAGTTTCCACCCATTGCTTCTTGTTCTACCTTCAGGTGCCTTGGAGAATAGTTTGAATCCCTCTTCTTTGTGGCAACCCCTGAGATATTGGAACAATGCTATCATGTCTCCCCTAGTCCTTCTTTCTCTTAAGCTAAACATACCCAGTTCCTGCAACCGTTCTTCATATGTTTTAGTCTCCAGTCCCCTAATCATCTTTGTTGTTCTTCTCTGCACTCTTTCTAGAGTCTCCACATCTTTTTTACATCGTGGCAACCAGAACTGAATGCAGTATTCCAAGTGAAATTATGTTGAAAATGGTTTTCAAGGAAAACAAACATACTATAGAACAATAAATTTGTTTAAAAGGTCAAGAAGTTTAAACCCACCTTCTATCACTAAAGATAGTATTAGCCAGCAAGAGTAAATGCTTTGTACAGTCCAAGCTGATTCAATAGAAATAATTATTTGTTTTGATTTTATTCATTATTTTATTTTTTAAATACAATTAAAACATCAAGCAAAAGTGGAAGCAGGTAGCAAAATATATATAAAGTGACCGAGAATACATTTCTGTCCTATTAGATTTTCCTATAACATTTATTCTAAATATCCTAAAATAACATTTGTTTTGAAGTTATATATTATCACAAGTTCTGTGTAGTCTTTATTTTCTGTCATTTATATAACCAATGAAATACAAATATTGATTTATTAGTGTTGCCACCATCACTGCCATCCCATTAGCCTCTATTTCAATATTTATATCCTTCCATAAGCTTAGTTCTCTGGCACAATGCCTATCTGTCAACTTTTCAAAGGTCACAGAAAGAATCTCTGAGATGACATCCACAAGCTTCTTCAAAAGTTTTAGGTAACTGATTTGATCATTGAGACTTACATAGCCATTTAGGGGTAGGGTCTGGGGAATGCAATGAAAAATATGTGTTGCAACATCCTGATGCAAACCACATAATTTGCATACTGATGTCTAATATTGAGAGGCATTTTTTGTCTATCTAGTACAAAGATACTAATTTGTAGTACCTTTACCTTTACCTTACCTTTATTTCGATTTTTATGCCGCCCCCTCTCCCCAAAGGGACTCGGGGCGGTGTACAGTAAAATGAAATAGATAAAATGGACTACAAACATGCAAACATAAAAACATAGAAGAGGAGGCAATACAACATTCCGGAGCTTCAGGAGGCGACCGCCATCGCCGGAAGCTCCTCCTCCTCTTCTAAGTAGTAAAGGTATTAACTATATGATAATTAGTACTGACATAAAATCATAGGAGTTTTTTTTTTAATAGAACAGAAATGGTGCCATTTCGTGAATCTCTATGAGAAATTGGAAGTTTCTATGTGGCTTGTTCTCAGTGCTATGCAAATTGTCTTTTACAAAGCCAATAATTTTCAGAACTGGAAATAGGACAAATTGATGATATTTCATTTATTGTGCCTTATTTCATATAACATACAGTAAGAACATGCTTTCTTATAGTACCTTATGTTTTCATACTTTTAAAATTGATGTTACTCTAATAGTTAAAAATTACAGAAATAATTAAAGTTAAAGAAAGTACATAATATTTCACTATAGGTCTATAGCAGTGATGGCGAACCTATGGCACACGTGCCACAAGTGGCACGCGGAGCCATTTGTCAGGGCATGCAAGGCGCTTCCCTGTCAGCTGGCCAGCGTGCATGCGCGCGCTGGCCAGCTGAGTTCACCTTTTTAAAAGCTATTTTTCACCTTCCCCAGGCTCCAGAAGCTTTATAGGAGCCTGGGGAGGGTGAAAAGAACCTCTCCCTCCCCCCTCCCAGAGGCTTCCCTGAAGCCTTCGGAACGCTTAAAACCACCCTCCGAGCAACCCGGAAGTGAGGGTCATTTTAAGCGCTCCGAAGGCTTCAGGGAGCTTCCGGAGGCTTCCCTGACGCCTTCGAAGCGCTTAAAACGACCCTCCAAGCAACCCGGAAGTCACTTCCGGTTTGCTCGGAGGGTGGTTTTAAGCATTCCGAAGGCTTCAGGGAAGCCTCCATATGGTCCCTGAAGGCTCCGGAGGGCCTCCGGGGGAGGCTCTTTTTGCCCTCCCCAGGCTCCTATAAAGCCTCTGGAGCCTGGGGAGGGCAAAAAAAGCATGTAAAAATGGGGGGGGCATTGTGCGCGCATGCGCACTGGGGGATCGCGTGTTGTATTATGGGTGCGGCACGCCCGCACACGACCCCCCCCGCGCTCCCCCCACTTGTGGCACGCGAGCCAAAAAAGGTTCGCCATCGCTGGTCTATGGGGTAGATATTGCATTGTAATGTTGTGACACGTGTTTTATCATTTACCCCTAATTTCAGATATTTATTTTTGCCTGTAAGCTTCTTGAAATTGGTTGGTTGTGAGCTGGACTAGTCACATAAGTTATTTATATATTATGTTCAAAAACCTATGGTAGTATTATGATTAGATGATTTTATTATTAGATAGAGATCTCCTGATCTGGAATATTGGTTTATATAATATAGAATTCTTGTTAAATAAGAATGAGAAAGCATAACTATTTGCAGACCATTATGTAAGGGGAGGAGAATTCATCATTAAAAAAAAATAGCATACAGCCAGGGTTTGAGTGTGTGTGCACGCGCGCATGTGTGTGAATGTGTGTGTGTGTGTGTGTGTGTGTAAAATCAAATAAGTTTAAAAAGTTCACCCAGGCTGGATACTGAAAAGATTTTTTTTTTTAAAAAAAAAACGTGATAAACTCTTCTTCCCTTACATAATGGTCTACAATAAAAGCTTTCTCATCCTTATTTAACTAGAATAATATATTATATAAGCAAATATTTCAGATCAGGAGATCTCCATCTAATAATAAAATCAATCCAACATCTAATCGTAATACCACCATAGGTTTTTGAACATAATATATAAAGAATTTATATGGCCAATCAGCTCACAACCAACAAGAAGCTGACAGGCAGGCATAAATATCTGGAATCGGGACAAATGATAAAATTGTGTCATCAAATATACTTTCATGCATCATAATTCATGCTATGCTATTTTGATGTCATAACATTTGTGCAAGCCAAGTGCTAGGATTTTGTTAATTCTTAATCCATAGTAGGCTTCCTAATTTTTTGCTGACTGGGGACAATGGGAATTGAGGTGGAGAGGAAGAAAAATGGTCAGTACAAACATCATGCTGCTGATTCTTATTTGGTTCAGCATCATAGCCTTACAACGTGATTCTCTAAAAACTTGTTTGTTGTTGTTGTTGTTGTTGTTGTTAAAACAATACTTTCTTAATAGTCTATGTAGCAAAGTTGTACATAACAGTTTTTGGCTTCTTCATTTCGGCCCTCTGCTCATGTTCTATTTTATTGTTTTATTGTTATGATGTGCTAATCTTAGCATTCTGACAGAGCAATTGCAATTCTCTAATGGATACCACTCCTATAAGAAATCCTGAGTCTGTTTATGGATAAGTATCAATATATCCATATTTGACACTAAATGTGATAGCAGCACTGAAGTAACGTTCTTGAAAAACAAGACAGTTATAATGTAAACTTCTTTTAAACTGTGTTATTCTCCTGCCTTATATATTTGTAATTTGAAAGTCATAGAGGAGAATTAAATTTCATTATTGTGTCTTATCATTAAATTAAACCACCAGCTGAAATATTTTCTAAGAACTATAAATCACCTGCTGAGCAATTTCCTACTAATACTGTCAAGCTTTCTGACTGATCCTAAGATAGAACTTCTCAGAGCTCAAAAAAAATACTATTGGGGTTGCACATAATAAAGCTTTAATAAAGTTAAATTCAATTCTTAAACAGATTATACAATTTGTTTATCAATGAATGGGAGTTTTTCCCAGAGACAGTGTAATTCATAATGCAAATGTAATACATGTAACCTGTGGAATTATTATTTTAACAAAAAAAAAAACTTAATGCTATGTTTCCATTTATTATCTGTATTCTCTTAAGTCCTTTAAATGAGAAGGACCTTTGCAGTGTGTAATAAAGCTTTTCATTGCAAGTGAAATGATCTAAAAATGTTACAACTCCCATAATTAATGTAAGAAGTATGACTTAATCAACAATTAAATTCATTGCATTTTGAATAACAAGGATCTAGGAATTCTATAAGGCTTCTTGGACAACATGTCTGCCTTCAGCCATTTTAAATTTTTCAAAGTATACAAAGAAATGCACACTAGTTTTTGCTTTGCCTTACCTTTCTCAACATAAGAAGGAAAAACAACTCAACGTCTCACTTTAATATTTTGTCTATCATTTACGAATCAGTTATCTATGTATAACACATTCTCATTAAGAGAAATAATCAATAATATTATAATTAATAATTATTAAGAGCAATATCATTGAGCCATGGTGATGCAGTGGTTAGAATGCAGTATTGCAGGCTAATTCTACCAGCAGTTCGATTCTCACTAGCTCAAGGTTAACTCAAACTTCCATCCTTCCGAGGTCAGTAAAATGAGGAGCCAGATTATTGGGGGTAATGTGCTGATTCTGTAAACTGCTTAGAGAGGGCTGTAAAACACTGTGAAGTGGTATAGAAGTCTAAGTGCTATTCATATTGCTATTTTTGTTTAAATTATGTCTAAGGTTCTTATCTTAGAATGCCAGTTTTTTTCAAGATAGCTTATCCACTCCAATGGATTTGAAAGCCAGCCTTTTTATTTCATATCTTGCAGTTATAACATCTGGTCTCTGTTGTAATATACTTAGTTGATTTCTCTTTATTATATTTTAGAAACATTAAGTTCTGAGAAATGCCATTTCTTCAACAATTTACAAAATGCCTAACTATGGGCTTTAGTGAAATACAGATATGAATAGTCAGTGATGCCCATTCTTGTCATTTATGGAGAAATCATATCTGTTTGGAGATGACAGATGCAAAGGTATTAAAATGAAATTCCTCTGCAATTAGCTGTTGGTTTAACTAGCTTTGGTTTAATCCAAAAATAAATACGTATCTTTTGGAAAAAGACAAGCAGAAAGAGAGGGAGGGAGAGAATTTGGGAAAGAAAATTGATGGACACCCTTCACATGACAGACAAAAATATTAGTCATATAAACATACAATAATTGTAGGATCACTACATTTATTTTATTTTATTTCAATTACTTTTATGGACCTTCATTTGAAAGAATTTAATGGCTTAAAAGAAGCAGTAGAAACAACATCAACAAAATGTATCCACCAAGTATGCTGTCCAGCATTGAGAGTATAATAACTATTTCCAATATACTGGAATGCTGGGTACATTCTCGGGCAAATTCTCCATCGCCAAATGTCCTAAGCCAACAATAAGCTCTCTGAATGTAAACAGTGAGGAAGCAGCAAATCCTATTCCACAAGAGCTCTGACAGACAATGCCTGCCTCCTTGCTATGTCTTGTGAGTCATGGAAATGCTCAGTTGCCTTACCTAGGCAGATCTACTCACAGCAAGAAGTTTCACAGATACCTAGTTCTCAAGTCAAGTAGGAATTAGGACTTCGTAATTTCCTCCCCTCAATTCTCTCTCTTTCTCAGCAGTGCCTTACCTGCCAAAGCATTAGAGAATTTTTTTCAGCAAAGTTGAAATATTCCTGAGTTAACAGAAATCCTAACAAAGTGAATTCCAAAATTAATGTTCTGTAATATGTGTTATGAGGTTAGTGAAGGAAAATAAACTGAAAACTAAAAGGAGAAATAGAAGTGAGGGACAGGTAAAGGTAAAGTTTCCCCTTGCACATGTGTGCTAGTTGTTTCTCTAGGGGGCGGTGCTCATCTTTGTTTCAAAGCCGAAGAGCCAGTGCTGTCCGAAGACGTCTTCATGGTCTCTGCATGGGACAGAGTCACATGCAAACAAGGACCCAAACAAAATATATGTCCCATTATATCATGAAAAGTGAGAGGCAAGTTTCAATATATCCAGGAACAAAAGAAAAGGTTATCTGCAAATAAACTGAACAATGCATTCCAATAATTTTGCGGGATCGTGTCCTGCCCCACACATCCCTGCGACCTATTCGCTCGCACAGAGAGGGACTTCTCCGGGTGCCGTCCTCCAGAGAGTGTCAGAGGGCGGCGCCCAGGAGTAGGGCCTTCTCTGTGAAGGGCCCTACCCTTTGGAATGACCTCCCCCCAGACATTAGGACAACAACTGACCTCCGCTCCTTCCGTATGAAATTGAAAACCCACCTGTTCCGACTAGCCGGCCTGGCTTAAATTTAGAGCTTCTCCACCTCTTGGGCATTTTTAATTGTTAATTTTAATTTAAATTTTAACTGTCATTGGGATTTTAATTGTTTCAAAGTACTGTAATTTATTTATTTATTTTCTACCTCCTCCATATTATATTGTTGTGATTGTTGTTATTGTACGTCGCCCCGAGTCCCTGGGGGGAGAGGGGGCGACTAAGAAGTCAAATTAAATAAATAAATAAATAAATAATAAATTTTATATTTAAAAAGAGCAGAGAAAAAGTAAATTGAGAAAATAAATGTGATGCTGTCAGCAACAAGCAAATCGACTGAGTAAGGATGAAAGGGAATGAATGAAACACTGAATATCTTTGCATTTCTGAATGGCCTCCTCTCCCTGCCCAGTGATTCTTTACTATTTTTAGTAGGAGCACTTCAGGTTAGGCCAGACTAGAAAAAATGCCTCCTTCTAAATCTGTATATCAACAGTACCTCTTGTGAAGCAATACACAAGCCAGACTCTGTTTGTCGCTTCCTTTGGCTATTGAATAGAGTGGGTCTATTTTGGTTTCACTGTGCACATCAGCAATCTGTACACACGAACAGTGTGGAGGTGGATAAACAAGCTGTCCAAATAATGTTCCCACAATACATGGCTACAAGGACCAGGCGTTTTGTACTGAGCCAAGCTTTCCCTTGTCACCCTCCTCTAGCCATCCTCTACTCAGATGTGCTCAGAGATCACTTTCTGATAAGTAAGGGAAGAAATGAAGCAATTCTCTTCCTATCCTGGACTACAAAAAGAATTGGAGTGGGGATTAGTTTGGTAGATTGTAGTAAGAAGTATTTGGTCATCTGTCTAGCTCTTAAAGTCAGATGAAAAGACCTAGTGGGCCAGACAATTTTTTCCCCCATGCTGCAGTGAACTGAAAACTGCTGATCTTGTTCAAAAAGTATTGATAGATGTAGAATGGACTCTAATTGATACTACTATTAACAGTGATATCGACCGTGTCATCTAAGAATCATTCTACTCATCTTGACTCTACCATTGTTTAAATTTCCATTCAGAAACTTAATATTTGTCCTGTTCTCTTTGTTCACCATACTTTAGAGCGAGGCGCCTGTCACACTTCTCATAGCCTATCTATGGCCTTTTATGGATTATCAATTTTGCCCAAAGATTAATTAATTGTTAATAATTAAGTATTATTAAGTTTGGCCAGCAAAGTGACATATTTTGTTTTTGAGCCTAGGTTCAATCCTTCATTTAAAAAAAACTAAAAAAAAGTTGATAAGGTAGACTTCAGTAAAAACAGCTTTCTAGAAGCTGCCCTGAGTTCTACTACATTGAATTTTCAGCTTTGAAATCCTATCAATACTTCAACTGCTGATGACATAGGTGATGATGGTAATAATGCTGCCTATTCTCAGCACTATATAATGCAATATGTAATGTCTACAAATTAATTACTTTTTAAGTTTTGCAGTTAAGTAATTCATAAACCAGCTTTTTTGTTGTTGCAAGAAGGTAGGTTGATTATGTTCAAAACTGGACAGTCATATTTAGTGTTCAGATGCAAGCATTTGTCATGCAATGCCAAATTCAAAACCAAACCTTACAATGAATGGCACAGACTATAGATATTGGTTTTCCACCAGCAGAAGCTCAGGTGCAGATTTCTCATTTAATCAATGGCCACACTTTATTTTTATTTTGTACTCACGGAATTCATTTATTTTCTTTAGAAAAAATATCTGAAAGAGTTTGAGAAAACCAGGTGAAGCCGGAAAATTCACATTATCTGGGGGTGAAAGGGCATTCACAATAATGTTACTGGAGGTGCACTGATAATAAAATGTTACAGGTATAAGTAAGCATACAATTCAGCAGAAAACACAAGGCAAAACAATGTAATTCAGAACAGATTTTCATTTACCAGGGCAGAGCATGCAGACTTGAACTTGTCCTGTTAGAAACAAAGATGCATTTCCAATCTGTTTGTCTAGATGCCTGGTAAGAGGTGACAGCCGTGTCATAGTTGTTGAATTTTAGCAATGATAAATGTTAAATATATTTTTCCCAATCTGTTGTTACAGAGTGAATTATGGGCAGACAACAAAGAGTTAATAGGTTGCATTGGCGATGGAGCCTGAAGGGAATGTCAGAGATACAAGATATTCCAAGGCAAGATATGATGGTCTAGAAAATTGGGGGGTAGGGGGATGGGATATTTCTCTATCATTAGTCTTGTAATCCCTACAGTCATGCAGTAGTCATGCAAAAAGAACATTTTGATAAGAACATCCTTTGGCAGTCAATCAATTTTGATTAATAAAGTTTATTTTAAATTTAGTACATTATAATTATTTAGATAATATAAAGTGTATTAATACAGTCATTGATGTTGTATTTTAAGGAATATTATGTCCAAGGAATGTTTTCTCTCATTTGATTAAGCTGAACTCAAGACACTCAGCAGACTGCATAACACAGTGTTTCTCACTCAGCATCTTTATGATGTGTGGACCTCAGCTCCCACAATTCCTCATCCATGATGTGTAACCTAAGATAAATAACGTAATGTAAGACATAACATAAAATATAACATAACAACATAATCAACAACAAAAAGAACTGGTGTGATCATGGCAGAACAGAATAATCAAGATGTTATTGCATTGAGCCTGTTGTATCACAAGTTATTCTGAACAAATTTTATTAGGAATCTTCAGTTATTTTAATCACTACATTATATCAGGGGTGGGTTACTACCAGTTGGGACCGGTTCGGATGAACCGGTAGCGGTTCTCCAGCCTGGGTCACCAGAGCCAGCAGCGACTCAGGCCTGCCACGCCTCCAAACTGGTTCCCTGCTCAGGACGGCATGTTTCCCCCACTTTTTTAAAAAAAAATCTTCTCTGCATGCGCAGATCTATTTTTTAGCGACTGTGCACACGCACAGAGCATGCATCTGGCACACACATGAACAAAACAACAATTTTGTGCGGGCACCAAACTGGTAATAATGCCAGCAGCAACCCACCCCTGCATTTTATTTATTTATACATACATACACACATAAGCATACACACACGTTGCATTTGTGCTGACAAATAAATAAGGGGAGACTAGTATAGATCTATATAAGCTGTTTAGCTCTCATCAGCTAGCCATAATATAATACAATACAATAGCAGAGTTGGAAGGGACTTTGGAGGTCTTCTAGTCCAACCCCTGCCTAGGCAGGAAACCCTATACCGTTTCAGACAAATGGCTATCCAACATCTTCTTAAAGACTTCCAGTGTTGGGGCATTCACAACTTCTGGAGACAAGCTGTTCTACTGATTAATTGTTCTAACTGTCAGGAAGTTTCTCCTCAGTTCTAAGTTGTTTCTCTCCTTGATTAGTTTCCACCCATTGCTTCTTGTTCTACCCTCAGAGGCCTTGGAGAATAGTTTGACTCCCTCTTCTTTGTGGCAACCCCTGAGATATTGGAACACTGCTATCATGTCTCCCCTAGTCCTTCTTTGCATTAAACTAGACATACCCAGATCTGCAACCGTTCTTCATATGTTTTAGTCTCCAGTCCCCTAATCATCTTTGTTGCTCTACTCTGCACTCTTTCTAGAGTCTCCACATCTTTTCTACATTGTGGCAACCAAAACTGAATGCAGTATTCCAAGTGTGGCCTTACCAAGGCATTATAAAGTGGTATTAACACTTCACGTAATCTTGATTCTGTCCCTCTGTATAGCCTAGAACTGTGTTGGCTTTTTGGGCAGCTGCTGCACACTGCTGGCTCATATTTAAATGGTTGTCCATTAGGACTCCAAGATCCCTTTCACAGTTACTACCATTGAGCAAGGTACCACCTATACTGTACCTGTGCATTTTGTTTTTCTTGCCTAAATGTAGAACCTTACTCTTTTCACCATTGAATTTCATTTTATTAGATAGTGCCCAATGTTCAAGTTCGTCAAGACCCTTCTGTATCTAAAGCCTATCTTCTGGAGTGTTGGCTGTTCCTGCCAGCTTGGTATCATCTGCAAATTTGATGAGTTCCCCATTTATTCCCTCATCCAAATGATTGATGAAGATGTTGAAGAGTACTGGGGCCAAAACAGAGCCTTGGGGTACTTCAATGCATACTTCATGAAGATGCAGTTCCATTGAGGACTACACGTTGAGTGCAGTTGGTTAACCAGTTATGAATCCATCTGGTGGTGATGCTGTCTAATTCACATTCTTCTACTTTATCTAGTAGTAGGTTATAGTCTACCTTATCAAATGCCTTGCTGAAGTCCAAATAAACTATATTGACGGCATTCTTCTTGTCCACTAATTTTGTCACTTTGTCAAAGAATGCAATAAGATTAGTCTGGCATGATCTGTTTTTGACAAACCCATGTTGGCTTTTGGCTATTACTTTGTTTGCTTCTAGGTGTTCGCAAATTCGTTGCTTGATTATCTTTTCCAGAATCTTTCCTGGTATTGAGGTCAGGCTGATAGGTCTATAGTTTCCTGGATCTATTGTTTCCTCTTTTTTGAAGATGGGAACCACATCAGCTCTTTTCCAGTCCTCTGGCAGTTCTCCGGTGCTCCAGGAACTCTCAAAGATATAGTTCAGTGGTTCTGAAATCTCGTCTGCCAGTTCCTTCGGAACCCTGGGCTGTAATCTATCTGGTCCTGGTGATTTGAACTCATCTAGGGTAGACAGGTGCTCACTTACCATTTTCTTCCCTATTTCAACTTGTGTTCCTAATCTGATTTTTGTGGTTTTTGATAGGTTGGACTGTTTTGTCCCTTTGTGTAAAGACAGATGCAAAAAATGAGTTAAATAGTTCTGCTTTCTCCCTGTTGCTTGTCACCTTCTTGCCACTTTCTCCCAGCAATGGACCAATTGTTTCCTTAACTTTGGAAGAAGCTTTTTTTGTTATTTTTTTACTTTTGTGGCAAGCCTTCCTTCATTATGAGCCTTAGCTTTCCTCACTTCATATTTACAGGCTCAGGCTATTTGCTGATATTCTGCCTTAGTTATGTCCCCCTCTTTCCACTTTTTATACTTATCTTTTTTTTTCTTTCAATTTGTCAGAGAGTTCTTTATGTACCATGCTGGTTTCTTTTGGGAGCTGTTATTTTTCTTCTTAATTGGTATTGTGCTAGACTGGGCTTTTGTAATCTCATTTCTCAAAATTTCCCATGCTTCTTGAGCTGTTTTCCCCTTGAGGATTCTCATCCATGGAATTCTTCCCAAGTTCTCTCTAAGTTTATTGAAAATAGCTCTCTTGTTCCATTTCTGGCGGCTGACGGCGACAGGCAAGCCTTGCTCGCCCCGCGCTTCCCCGGTGGGCTCCCCACTCCTTGGGGGCACAGGACGCCCCGTAGAGGCTCCTGCCGGAGGGGCGGCACCGCGGGGGATCCCCGGGATCGGCGGCGGCCGGTGGGGGCCCCCCCGCCTCGCTCCAGGCACTGGGGAGCATGATGGGGAGACGCTCCGGCGTCTTCGGTGTGAGGCTCTGCGGAGAATGAGCAAGCAGAAGGACGTGGCTGCAGTGCGGTGAGGCGTAGTCTCCTTCCCATTCCTTTTACCAACTTGGAGAAACTGTCAGCAGCTTAAATCTTTTCCTCTTGGCTGATTTGGAGAGGCGCGGCTGGAGGGAGGGGGATTCCCCCCCCTCGGACAGGCGGCTTGGACAATTTTGCTCTCATCCCCAGGGGAAGGAGGAGGGGGGAGAGCCAACCAATGATGTCACGCCCCTATTAAAAGTGAATTTTCGGACTTAACCCCATAATATATTGATGATCTGGGAACTTTGGGAACTTTGAACTTTGAAAACTTTGTTATGCCTCTAAACCCGTAGCTGACAGGGCAAGATGGCACGCTTCCGTTGTCTCTATGAACTGTGAAACCTGACTCCACCTTTAAAACTTCAGGCTTCCGGTCTTTGTCTCCGTGCTACTCAGACAAATCTCTTGTTGATTGCTACCTTTTGAACTCCCTGGTGTGAAAAACTCTGCTCTATTGCCAGGGTGATTAGAAAAACTCTCTTCTGCCTGGACCCTCTGTCCCCTGGACTCTTCTGGCTGTTCTGCCACTCTGACTGACCATCCTCTACACTGACTGAACTCTTTTTTCCATAAACAATGTCTCCTAAAAGACCACCTCCTGGAAAGCCTGGCTTTGCTACCTCTGCCCCGACATCTGCAACCTCCAGTCCTAGTACACAATCAACGATAACAGTTTTGATGCAACCTAAAAGTACAGAGACGGAGTTTCAACAAATGTTCCAGCAACTCTTACAGGGACAAGAGGAAATAAAGAAACAACTAAAGGAGATGAAAGAAGAAATTAAAGAGAATCAGGCTCAAATTAATAAGAACTCCCTGGGTACATTATGTGTTCTAGCATAGGCTGAATTCACTCTATAAACCAGGTCTATCTCCCACCCCATCTGTTGTTTTTCTTGAGAGACTTGATCTTTTGGAGGGTGGGACGGCTGAGATGAGGGAGGGGGTGGAAGGGGTGCAGAAGGGAAACAAAGAACTTGATACCCAACAGATGAAAATAGAGTTTGAGAGAATGTCCTTTTACTTTAGATTCCAAAACGTGATGGAGGCAGATGATGAAAACATAAGGGACATCACGACAAGTATTTTGGCTGAATATATCCAGAAAGAAAAACAACAGATGGGGTGGGAGATAGACCTGGTTTATAGAGTGAATTCAGCCTATGCTAGAACACATAATGTGCCCAGGGAGGTACACATTAAATTTCCCAGAAAAAGTACAAGAGATGAAATTCTGAGTGCACAAAGGGGGCAAGCCTTGACATACCAAGATAGGGAAATAACCATTCTGAAGCAGATCCCCAAGAAAGTGAGGGAAAAAAGGAAAAGCTATTCGCAATTAGCCAATAAATTATACCAGAAGGGGGTGTGGTTCAGATGGCTGATGCCTGAAGGTATGCTGATATTCTGGGAGGAGACAAGAGTTAGAATTAATACACCCATAGAGGCGCAGGCCTTTATGGAAAAAAACAAAGCACACCTAGAAAAATCAGATGATCCTACAACAGACACGCAGGACACGGGAGGGGCCGGAACTCGGTCGGCGGGGGGAGATGGGGCAATACCAAGAAAGCTCAGATCACAAAAATGAACAAGAAAGTCTTTTTGACATAAACTGATTGAAATTACTAATTGAATTAACATGCTGACTATATACTACTATGTATTGATGATTTTTGTTTAGATGTATATTATGAGTATGGAGGGAGGGGGCACCTACCGCACTTCGCAACTGCCAAAATTTGTATACTTTTTCCACTACCTTTTTCCCTGTAAATTTCTAAAAAAACCAATAAAACTTTGTTCAAAAAAAAAGAAAAGAAAAAGAAAATAGCTCTCTTAAAGTCCAAGACTCTAGTTTGACTTTGTTCTACTACTTGTGTTTGCATAATGTTGAATTCCAATATTGCATGGTCACTTGGCCCCCAGGGTTCCTGTGGCTTCAACACCTTCTATCATTTCCTCTCTGTTAGTGAGAATTAAGTCCAATATGGCTGATCCCCTTGTTCCCTTCTCTACTTTTGGGGAAACAAAGTTTTCTGCTAGATTCATTAGGAACCTGTTGGATCTTCCACTTGGTGCAGAGTTTGTTTCCCAGTTGATGTCAGGATAGTTAAAATCCCTCATTTCTATTGTGGTGTATGCTTCCTGCATACCTTAGTTAGCTGAGTAGCAAAAAGTTCATCTACTTCCTCTGCTTGGTTGAGTGGTCTGTAGTATAAACCTATGGCAATGGCACACCCCCCCCAACCTTTAATATTGAGCCAAATGCATTCAAGATAGTTCTCATCATTGTTGTGCTCTATTTCGGTAGAGATGTAGTTATTTCTTATATATAGTGCAACTCCACCTCCTCTTTTATTTGGTCTATTTCTTTTAAATACTTTAAATCCTTCTAGCTGTATGTTCCATTTGTGGGTTTCATCTCACCAAGTTTCTGTAATGGCAACATCATATCTGCTCTCATTTAGTTGAATTTCTAATTCATCCTGTTTATTCCTCATACTCTGTGCATTGGTGTATAGACATTTGAGTCCATTTTGAGTGACCCTGTGTTTACTGTCTACATACCCTGTGCTATGCCTGACTGCCCCTATTTTCTTGCCACTTGTATGATTCATGCATATGGTATGACACTCACTATTAAATGTTTTTTTTTTGCTTGACAGCTGGAGTGATAATCTTACCCGCACAAACATCTATGTTACATGCACTGATAACCCTATGAATTTTAGATTGCTGGGGACAGAAATGTTCTGTATCAATAAATTCTCTGTCCCCGCTGTTCAGTTTAAATGTTTATCCAGAAAATTTGTGAATTTAATGCCAAGTAACTCAGTCCCTTTCTTGGATGGGTGCAAACCATCTCTTTTGTACAGATTTTCATTGGACCAACTGCAGACATCATGACTAATACAACCAAAGCCTTCCCTTTTATCCACTCCTTTAGCCACACATTAAACTCTGCTACATGCTGGCCCTTCCCTTTTTGTTCCTTATACACTGGTAAAACCTCTGAAAAGATAAGCCTACAACCTACACTACTAAGTTCATACCCCAAGCTCTGGAAATCATTCTTCACAGAAAGTACATCTTTTGGGGAGAGATCATTTGTGCCAAGATGTATAATTGCATCAACATCACAGTCCTTACTTACATTCTTGACTATCTTAAGAATATGCCTCTTGTCTCTGCTGGCAGTAGCACCTGACCTCTTTTAAAACCTCCATATCCTTTCCTAAATTTACATCCCTTACGATTGAATCACCACCAGAAGGTGACTTCTCTTTTTGCATACCTTGCTCTTCTTGTGCAACTGATGTGTGATACCTGGTTCCCCATTTTGCCTTTCCAAAGAAAGTTCTTCATTTTGGACCACAATCCTCTGCTTATTTGAGTCAAATGAAATGGCGTTAAAGGGCCTACCTTAGTCCTTTTTGTCTCTCTGACTCCCCCTTGTATCCAGCAGCTCCAATCACCAGCTTCAGGAAGGTTCCCTTACTGGGATTGGAACCTGGGCTGTTTTTACATGTTAGGCAGTTGTATTAGCCTCTAAGCCACAAGCTCTCCTCCCTTATCAGCTGAGCTGAGGAAATAAGTAAGTGTTATGTCAAAGCACCTGGTATGCCCAAATATGGGAGGGAGCATACTGCTTCCCTTTTGCCTTTCAGCTCTACCCTAGGAGCCTTCCAGGCAGAAAACCATTTTTGTGTTGCATTTGTGCTGATAAATAAATAAATAAAGGGAGACTAGTATAGATCTATTTCAAGCTAATTAGCTCTCATCAGCTAGCCACACACTTACAGGGATTTGAACATTTCTTGGCCCTGCAATCAACACAGAATAAATAGCATAATTCAGGTTTTCAGATCTTATCCTTAAGTAATCTTGTAAATATTCATTTGTACTAGAAGTCTTTACAATTCTTTGAGATGCCATCAGGGAAAAATAAAGATGAAAAAAGAGAAAAAGAAGAGGCATTTTTAAAAACATCATTTGTGATAAAAAGTATATATTAACTTTGTCATGCATACACTATTTCGCACTAAGCACTTTTATATTCTGTATATATTAAAAAATCTGCATTAGTCAGAACATATACAGGGATTCTGAAGTACTTCAGATATTAGCAACATGAGAATGTTATCCTTAGATGAAATCTTTGACATAATTCTATAATATAGTGATCATTTTTGTAGCATTCATCTAGAATCTTCCAAATATATCTATCTTCTTTGGAATGTATTGTTATAGCTTTTCTTCTTCCATGTCTAGATCAAACTTTAAATTGCCAGAATGAAGCCACCTTGGGTTTGTTTTTGGTTAAAAATAAGTCATTATTGCAGGGGTGGGTTCCTGCCAGTTCTAACCTCTTCTATAGAAGAGGTTCCACAAATCTACTGTGCCGATTAGAACCGGTTCCTGCTCCCTCCCCAGCCCGTCCGCACCACACTTGCCCCACCTGCCACTCACTGATTGGCAGGCTCACCAATTGCCCTGCCCGCCTCTAAGAGTCCTATCTAAACCTTAAAGTCTTAAAGCTGTCAAATTTGAATATCCCTGGGGTTTTTTCTAAAGGGTTAGGGGTGCAAGGGTCTTGTAACCGGACAGCTTTAAGACTTGCACACTTCAATGCCAGAGTTCCTGAGCCAACATGACTGGAGGAGGAATTCTGGGAGTTGAAACCCACAAGTCTTAAAGCTGTCAAGTTTGAAACCCCTGGGGTTTTTTTTCCTAAAGGGTTAGGGGTGCAAGGGTCTTGTAACTTGACAGCTTTAAGACTTGTGTGCTTCAAATGCCAGAGTTTCTGAGCCAACATTTTGGTTGCTAAGCAAGAGCGTTGTTAAGTGAGTTTTACAGCATTTTACAAGTTGGCCACGCCCACCCAGTCACATGACTGCCAAGCCACTCCCACAAAGCAGGCAACACTACAGAAGAGGTTCTAAAAATTTTGAAACCCACCACTGCATTATTGGTACATGTTTCTGGTAGTAGCTGAAATATCAACACATGGGCTGGGCTCTATGTCTCTCTACATTTACACAGCATGTTGTTATCTGCTAAGAGCCTCAACTTGAGCATATTAGTTTTGCATTTAAAACTAATCTTATTCAGGGTCCTCCAAGAAGTATAAGGGAGGTCAGATTCTTCAGCCATATCCTCCTTTAATGTTATTCCTTGCTTGATAGTCTCCTTCCTCCATCTTTGAATTCAATTTTGTTGTTATGTACCCTCAAAAATGTTTGTTGTTTGCCATAAAGCTGTTCCTAGATCTGAGTTGGTGGGCTTGGGGCATATGTCTGTTCAGGGGATGTTGAGGATCATTCTCTTGCTTATTCCTCTCGGCATCTGCTTCTCCTCCTCTTCAGATCTTAGGTGGAGCAATATTTTCTCAATTGGTATAGTTTTGAGGCAACCTGCCACTAAGTGTACTACTCCATTGACAGCAATATCAACTTGTTCCATATGTGCAGATGTGCCCCACACTGGAGACGTATACTCTGCTACAGACACTGTCAAGGCCAAAGCTGATGTGCCCACCATAAATGGTTGAGCTCCCCATGTGTAGTTTATCAATTTCCTGATGATATTGTTTCTCAAGATGACTTTAGCCTTAGTGTTCAGGCAATGCTGTTTAAAAGAGAGTGTCTGTCAAGTGTCACATCAAGATACTTCAGTGTTGGAGAGTGCTGTATTTGGCTCCCTTACCACATAACATACAACTGGTGGGTGCTCCATCACCAGAGGCTTTCAAATCTCAAATGGCATAGGGTCTCTTGCTCAAGCTGGAGGTTGGACTAGAAGACCTCCAAGGTGACTTCCAACTCTATTATCCTATGTTCTATGTTCTAAACTCTTCTCTTGCATCTCAATTCTGGAGGGGGAAAGCACACACTTGGATATCGTTTGGGTTGGGCTCTAAATGGTTGATGGTGTAATATCATCCTAATTCTTCAAGTGTTACCATAGGTTTCCCTGATACCTCATCAAAATATCATCTATAGATGAATAGTCATGGGTTGTCAGGGACTGGTTGATTGTTCATATACATGTTATCCAATGTTGGAGACAATAAACTTCTTTGTGGCAGCCCATTCTTCTGCATCCTCCATCTGTCCCAGTGCCTTGTAGAGATGACAGAGGAGTGAAACTGATCAGGGTTTTTTTTGGGGGGGGGATCATAGGGGTCTTTGCTGAATTTCAATAAGGCAACAACTCTATGCTGTCTCCATAATTTTGGGGTCTTAAATTCGGCTAGACAGTTGTTCATCAATTGCAGGACCCCTCCAGAATACAAGGACTAAATTGCTTTATCTATTCTGTTCTCATTGTCTCAACACCTGCTGCTTTATTCATTTTCATAATCTTTATAGCTTCCTCCAATTCGGATATCACATGTTTAATACCCCTCCTCTTGTCCTTTGTTTGGATGGCTTGTTCCTGCACCTTTTTTTCTTGAGTTTTCCAATTCTTCAGCAACTGCCTAGCTATTTGGTCTCCTGTTATCTCTGTATGATTTTTCTGTGGCTGGTTTCTGTCTCTGCCTAGATTTTTAAGGAGTTTCCAAGTTCATAGCTGTTCTGTTTCATGTTTAGTTTCTTCACTAATGTGCATGATTGTGATTTCAATTATTAGCAAGCACTTGCATCCACTCTTCCCCAGCTTCAACTTCTGTCTTCCCAGAAAGGTTCCTGGATATAAAGTGCTTGAAATCTATTCAGCAAAGGTTTAGTATCACCAGTCAAACCCTGGATATACTGGATATGGCATCTTTTTGGTTTGGTACTCCTTACTTTCTTTCACAAGATTAACAACTTCCTCATATTTATGTGGGTGTGGAGAGATCTTCCCAACGTATTTATCCAGCGGCACTGAAAAGTTCACCCATTTATCCTTCTTAAAGTTAAAACAATTGCGAAATGGATTCTCTACAGAATGTATTATACACATGATGGGACTATGCTGGGAACCTGAATTGGGTCCTCAATGACTTTCGTGCCCTGTGCTGCAATTAGGGCATGCCAAATTTTTCAAATTTCCAAATATTAAGGGTTCTCAAAAGTTGTGACATACCTTGGGGATTGCAAATATATTTTGGTTACTTTAATATAATTTAGATGTGCTTGGTAACTACATAAATATCATAACTTTTTAACATTTTGTTTGTTTCATGCTGCATTCTTCTTGCTAACAAGGATATTATCTATGTTGTATCCGCTCCCCCTCCTGCCACTGTTCAAAGATGGTAGTTTTGGGTCATGGACAAGTTGAAAGTCATTAGTGTCCACCAAGACCTAAGTTGTGCCCCAACCTCGTTGGTCTGGTTCAGCGGTGGGATTCACTTACCTTCCCTACCAGTTTGCAAACGTGAGCACACACATGCTCTTGCTTTGCTCGCATGCACCATGTCTGTGCATATGCACTGCTTTCTGTGCATGCACAGTGCTCATGCATTACATCAGGGCAGATGGGCAGAGCCTCCCACAGCTGTAGCTACCAGTTCGCCCGAAGCGGAGAGAACTGCTTGAATACCATCTCTGGTCTGGTTGTATCCCCAGTCCTCACTGGGACAAATAAAATCCCCAATGATAAAATGTATTTGATTTATTTGATCATACAGTATGTAAACCTATCTGGTTCATTAAAACTGAAGTTTACTTCTGGAGTCTTATAAACAGAGGTAACAGAGAACTGTTGGCTTTGGATGTTGAGGATTTCAATGTTATTTATTTCTGTTGATGCAGCTGATATTATACTGAGGCCTCGTCATATAGGACTGTTACACACTGTTGTAGCTGAATTGATCAGACTTCTCACTCACCTAAAATATGGCTAAAAGGTAGCTTTTTAGATTCCTAATCGGTCACTGTAGTCTGTTATTAGTTTAGCTTTAAATTTATGAGGGAATGCTATACACAGCTTGACCACACATACATTTTGAGATAGGATACCATATAATAAACACCAAGTCAATAAGATAAAGTATGGTTGATAGTTATTTTTACCATCAACCATTTTTACTTTGGGGAACTAAAAGTTTAAGACTATCAGAGAGGTATACACCAATGGTGTGGGATTAGCAGGAAAACCACCATTTCTTCTTTATCCCTTCAAAAAAATCTTCTCTCTTATTAACATATCACTTTTCACTTACAAACTACTTCCAATTTCTCATTAGAATGAGAAACTCTTATTTCTCATGTCCATCACAATTACTATTATAAAGTTCATAGATTCACCTACAGCTGAGTAACACATTAACATTTTACTTCAGAATTCTAAACTGGAGTAGATAGTTTAATTATGACATATCCAGAAATAATATTATATAGATGATCCAAACATTATACTTCAGAATTGACACAAGGGCATTCACCCATACAGGGCTAAAGTACTGTTCATCTATCACGAGCCAGAAGAAACAATACATGCATGAAATGTGCCTTCCTCATAGCCAACCACCATCCTGTCTTTATTTGATTTGATTCCCAGGCAAAGTGAAAATGTGTTGTGCTGCTTGTAATAAAAAGCAATCACTTTCATGTTATGGATTTGTTGCCCTTCCCTTTCAACAAGTCACTAGCCAATAGGGAAAACATCCATCAATCATGGCAGATATCAAGAATGTTATGGATCTGACTTCAGTACTATATTACTTTCTACATTGTTTTGTGTGCCTCTGTTCCTATATATTCCATTTCTCAAATTTCATCATCATATCTCCTCTGAACTTCAACTTCCTTGATATTCTATGTTTCTATTAATTTCCAAGGGAAAACATATTGAGAACACCACCACCACCCCTTAAAACTTTGTAAGTAATTGTATTATTGTTGCCATCATTAAAAAAAATAGAAACATGTTGTTGAAAGAAGCCAGTGAGGCCACTCAGTTTAATTTCTTGAATGGGAAGAATCCACATGAAAGCCTCCAGATGGCTGCTATGTCATTTTTGTGACTTTCCCCCCAGGTATTTGATGAATGCTATCATATCTTCTTTCTGCCATCTCTTCTCAAGGCCACACATATCTACCTCATTCATATTCTCTTGAAAGGACTTTGTTTTGATTCTTCTTAAAGTATGCCACCTAGACGTAGATACAGTAGCTGCAATGGACTCTGGCCAAAAAAGAACAAAGTGGAACAGACTTTTTCTGATTTGCAAGTCTAGCCTAAAATTATTTTTGCCCTTTTTTATACCAAGATCACACTGCATGATCAGTTTAGCCAATTTAGTCAGTTTACTCAATTTATTATTGACTAATAACTAATAAGTTTAGTCAGTTTAGTCAATGTATTAGTCAGTTTAGTCAATTTATTATTCAAAATCTTTTTAACTTAATAATCCCTTCCTGAGCTCCACCTCTCATTAATTTCTCCTACCATGTAAACGAACTTACAATATTATTGCTGAATGTATTCAAATGCACTGTTTGGAAGTTCTAGATAATTAAAATCATTAAATCATTAAAATCAAGATTTCCTACATTGCATTGTTCATCTGATTTTAATTTCTTTATCTAAGCTTTTTACTTCTTCCTGCTTTTTAACTAGTTTGCAAATTCTGAATCAGCTAGTGTTTGTTTGCGATTTTCAATTGAATTTACAATTCTAATCTGAAAAGACTTGTTCCTGGAAATCAGGAATACTTTATTACACCTCCATAATTAGCTTAATATAACATATGTCATCACAGAAAGTATTAAGTGATCTTTATTTTTGAACATTGTTTTCCAGATAATATATGAGTAACTAAGTGGTATTGGTAATCATCTATACACAAAATCAGGATAAAACTTTGTCTATCTTTGCAATTATATATGATAATATCTCAAGCTAACAAATAATGTTCTCTTTATATTAATATGATATTTAAGAGCAATTAAACAATTTTGAACCTGAAGGCCATGCATTTTTTTAAAAAATGATTTCCTTAGAGGTTATCATTAAAAAATCATTATAATATGATATTATAAACAGCCGAGGTTGCACAATGGTTAGAATGTAATATTGCAGACTAACTCTGCCATCTACCAGCAGTTCCATCCTAACTGGTTCAAAGTGGGCTCAATTTTCCATCCTTCTGAGATCGTAAAATGAGAACCCAGATTATTGGGGGCAATATGCTTAAATCACTTAGAGAGGGCTATAAAGTATTACGAAGTGGCATATAAATGCTACTGCTATTGCTACATCTAATACAGGGGTGGGTTCCAGCAGGCACTACTGCCGGTTTGTTTGTGGGTGTGCTGCACATGCTTGATGCGCTTGTGCGCGCATGTGCAGTGCAATAAAAATTGTTCTACGCATGCACAGAAGCCAAAAACAAAAGCAGAGAACTGGTTTGGGGGCGTGGCAGGCCAGGGTCGCTGCCAGTTCCAGCAACCCAGACCACCAAACCACTACCGGTTCGGCCAAACCGGTCTGAACTGATAGGAACTGATAGGAACCCACCATTGGGCTGGCCTGAACAGAATAAATTAAATGATTAATTTAATTGTTAATTTTAATCTAATCTTTATTGTTAATATTAATTGGGTTTGTTTTGGGATACTTTATTTAATTTCCTTTTTAACTTTTGTAATATGTTTTTTTTTTTATGTTGTACGCCGCCCTGAGTCCTTTGGGAGAAGGGCAGCATATAAATCCAATAAACAAACAAACAAACACCACTGATCTAATATGAAACTAATAAATGTATGTATATAGAAGCTTATTCCCAAAGGGAAAAAAAAGTTCTGCTGTGCTATGTATTGCTTGGACCTGGCAAAAGTTGGAAGCATGAGTAATTCACATATTCTAATACATAGTGGAAGGTAATCACAAGAAGAAAAACCCTAAGTATTTATGCATGTCTATTTATTTTGTAAATAATTATTTCTTTATTTATATGCTTATAATATATATATTATTTTACAATGAAAATGTAAATTCATGAATAAGAAACACTCATCCTGCTCCAATAAACAAATTGGGTGATTAAATGAAGTCTAGAAGAAAAAAGTTCAACCAATGTCTACAAAACATATATTTAGAGAAAAGGTGTTCCAGACTGCTACCACTGAGAAGTCCCTATTAAGAACTCCTTAATCAATAATTTGCTTGTTAGTATATCCTAAAATTTGCCTTTTAGGCTGTCTCACCTGATTCTTCAGTTTGCCAGAACCAGAAATGTACACAATAGGGTTAATAACATCAAAATTGCAGGTATCACCAGCTGATCATAGCCCTTTTTCTTTTCAACATATATCACCTGGACTTTACATGGGACAGGACTTTGCCTGTCCACTTACACACGTACCTTTGATTTAGCAAGTAATATATTCAAATTTCTTTCAATAATTATTTACTGACATAACCTTATAGTAAGAATAACTGCATAGTTGCTATTGTTATTTTTATCTCATGGTTGGGCACTCCCCACTGTACCTTGTGATGAGATGGGCAGCTATATACATTTGATTAATAAAATAAATAAATAAATAAATAAAATTGTCCTATATTCTGTAATAGGATATTGGTTAAGAGGTAGTATTCCTTTCGTCACTGATTAAAATTCAAAATGCAGCACATTTCAAGCAGTGAATAAAAATATTCTGTTGTTGTTTTTAAGTGATGCACAATTTCCTTTAAAATGACTTTCCTTAATGCAGAAGTGATTGACAAGTTTAATTTTAGTTTTCCATTCAGTGAAGTGAATCTGAGTTGGTGCGGTTTCTTTTCTTTTGGTATTTTTATAAAGAGTTTTACTTACAATTTAAATGTATTATGCACACATATCCAGAGAATATTAGCTTTTTATTGTGTGAGGTGACATTGAAAATCACTGATGACAGAAAATTTACGCACTTCTAAAATATATTATTTAATTGGTTAGAAATTTGTGACCTATTGAGAAGGTATAATAAAGTTCAGTGGAGATCAGAGCTTGGTTTCTACTGATATTCTAGTGTGTCATTTTATATAAAGAAGAAAACATGATATGAATTATAAATGAAATGAATCTCATTTTTTTCTAAAATTTTCAAAAGTTGGAATGGATGAGCCTTACATATATTTGTCCCAAATAGCATTAAACATGTAATTCTGTGTTTTAGTCTTTTACTTATACAGCAAAATGATATATAACTATGTCATCTTCAAGGAGTCCTGGTAGTTAACAACACAATAAAACAAAATCAATAATAATAAAAATATAGTAACAATCAAATAATAATAAATAATTAACCCATGGTGAAAAGCCAAATATAAAGAAAATGAAAGCAGCCAAGAACAAAAAAACTCCTGGAGATGACCAAGTTTCAAACAACTTTTGGAAGAGTTCTGTTTTCAATAGTATTCAGATGGATACCACTGAAGATTTAATGCAGCTTTTAGAGGGGAGATTGTTCCAGAAAACAGATGACATTATTGAAAAATATCATCTCTTGCTCTATGTTCCCCGGAACTAACGAAAATGGGACACTGATTGCAGTTTTTTCAGAAGAATGTATCAGACAAATTATTGCTGGTGGAGAAAATAAATGAAAGAGTTTTGCAATTTAAAGTGCATTATGCACACTCTAAGGGAGATGGATGATTCTAAATTGTGACAAATAAATAAATAGCAATAGCACTTAGACTTATATACCACTTGGTTGTGCTATTATAGCTGTCTCTAAGTGGTTTACAGAGTCAACATATTGCCCCCCAACAATCTGGGTCCTCATTTTACCCGCCTCGTAAGGATGGAAGGCTGAGTCAACCTTGAGCCGGTGAGATTTGAACTCCTGAACTGCAGCTAGCAATCAAATGAAGTAGCCTGCAGTACTGCACTCTAACCACTGCACCACCTCAGCTGAATAAACCAATAAATCAATAAATCCACAGATATCTAGGTACCCATAAACATACTGGCCATAGTACAAATGTATTATGGTCTTGGAGAGAGGCACCAGCTAGCAAGCAGTCTGGTGAATTTTGAAACTATTGCAGTTTCCAGCTCATTTTCAGTTATAGTCCCACACAGACCACATAGCACCTCCAGTAGGCCTAGGATGTATAATTGAATATCACCAGCTTATTAATGATATTTGTATCAGCAGCTTCATGTATGTGTTAAAAAAGCAGGAAAGAAAGGACGAAACTGCAGCACCCAATAATAGAATGGCCAGCAAGTTGATTTCTTCTCCCAATCATTACCAACAACAGCAACCCACTAAGAAACCAACATATTTTCCTGTTGTGTCTTTATCCGCAGGATGGGATTCTAGGAAAGTGTTTATGAGAGGATTGTTTATTTCTTTGGCATCAGAACAGAAGCTATACAAAAATAAAATGCTGATTGATGAAGGAATGATAAAGGAACTAGAATCAAGACATAAGCAGAATCCTGTCTTAGAGACAGTACAAACGTTCAAAGTGAATCATAACCACTTTGACTCTAACAGAGTTAAATGAAACTTACAAGAAGATGAAGCCCCTGAAAAATAGATTAATAATATAAAATATTAGTTCTGTATATAAAAAAGCCAGTTGCTCACATCTGAATTAGATTATCGACATCTAATTGTATTTACTGAAATTAAATAGGTGTTTAAGAATAATAAATAAATTATTCTTAAAAGTTATTCTGAACTCACCTTTTGGGGTCCTAGAGAGATGCCAGCTCTGGATTTTATGCTAATTACCAGTGCCTTTGCCTTACATTGTAAAGACCTTGATGTGAACATTCACACAGAAAGTGTCCATCTACTGACAGTGGGGGAGTGAGGTTATTTTTGACTCAGCAAGTCTAAGTTACTCATTACCAATCTGTTTTACTTCCCATGACAGGTACTTTACACCTATCTGGACAAATAGACTGGTTATGATATGAAGGTGCTTTTTCAGGAGGCACCTGGACTTTCTTTCTTTTTTCTTTGAAGACTTTTCACTTCTCATCCAAAAAGCTTCTTCAGCTCTGACTGGATAGTGAGAAATGGAAGGATTTATATTACTTGCAGACAGCTGATCAGTTGCATTCTTTTATAGAGGAGTCGTTGAAGCCACTTAGATGTCTATCTGTGGAGCATACTTGGCTGTAGGATGTTTTCTGCATCCTGCAGCTAAGAAGTTTCCACACCATTTGCACTACTTAGGTGACCCTGAGGACACAGATAGACCTCCAAGTGACCCCTTCATTACATCAATCTAAGCCCTGGTCTAAACTCTTGAGTATAACACAGCCAAAACATAATAATGTTTTGTTTACAGAAATGCCTGTATCTCTAATGACTCTCCCTAAGGAAAAGAATTCTGATTCCCCAAAGTGGACTAAACGAAGCTTTTAAAGGGTAAAAAAGGCCAATATCTATTATCTTGAGAATTGGACCAGAATCCAAGAACCAATAGTGAATAAAAATGAGTCTTGGACTGGATATTTATATAATGTATATACTGTATCTAGAAGTAGTAAACTTCCTAACCAGCATTTTGATGAACTTGTCTCTGAATGGCCTACAGTTTCACCCCTAGTGGTTCAAAACTAATTTCTCAACTGGAAAACAGTAAAGCTCCTGGTAAAAATTTAACCTTACAAGAATTTTTAAAATTCTGCTTGCTCCCCTCTCCACGGCCATGAATAATTCCTCATATCTCTCTAAAGACTGACTTAACTTCATTATTATTCCCATTTATAAGAGGTGATAAATATGACCCTGCAAATTATCAACAAATTGGCCTTTTATCTCTAATTAGTAAACTTCTGAACTGGATGTCCTTTGAAAATATTTCTGAACATTCAGCCGTGATTTAATGTACCATGCTACATCATTTAGTTAAGAAATATTGCATTCCCCTCCCCCAAAGATGCCCTCTATGTAGGGCACCCTTTGATTCTATTCTGCAAAAATGATTGTGGAGGAAATTAGCCACTATTTCTTTCATTTTTAAATTAGTAATCCTATTTATAAGGCCGCTCATCTCCCTGAAGTGACTCTGGGTGGTGTACCACAATCAAATAAAACAACTATCTGAAACAATCATTATAGAAATATATATTATTAATAATAAAATATTATTAAAATTAAAATACACAATCCACAAGGCAGATAGAGTATAAATTTATCAGGTACAAGAGTGATGCCATCCTTAACTATTACTGTCTTGTTAGGCTGATAATGCTATGACACCAAAGCACATCCATTCAAGTAGTGGATATGCCTTGGTGTCCTTAGTGATTTAATTGAACCCATTTTTACCAGCAAATGTGTAAACCTAGACTGAATCCTCATGCCTCTATTATTCAACTTTTAGATTAACAATATTGTTGAGATGTTCATTAATCCAGAATTCTGTCTTCCCTCCTTTGCTGATTTCTGTTCTCCTCGTCTTTAATCTCCTTTATGCTAATGGTGTAGACATATTGTCTGTAACTCAAATAGGCCTCCCAAGATGCTTTAAAGCTCTACTGATCTAGAGAACACATCAAAATAATATGTTTGGTCTTAAATATTTCTATATCATTTTATATGCTTCCTATAATTATATGCCCATATAATTTGGCACCAGTATAATGTATAGTGTAAACTGTTATATGTGGATGAGAATGTTCTCACTGATATTGGAGAAGCAAATCGGGATATATTGTCCCAAGATAACATCTCATATCTCTAATTATTATGGTGAAACCCTGAGATCAATATTCAATTTTTTTCTCTTATCCCTGTAAGTGCAGAGGTATGTGCATCTTCACACACCACTTCTATATATTTAGAAAAGGGAGGAGACGAACATTTCATCCAGTTTTAATTTAAACTAAGGATTCTGAGATTTCTCCCCTAAATTTCCCATTCCCCGTGCCTATTTGTACACCTTTTCTACTTCTCTGCTTTCCTAATCTCTAATTTCTTTGCCTCCCATTCTCCTCAACCCATGAAGACAAGAAAGATTGCATCAGCTAAGCTCATCCCCTATTTCATTTTTTCCCTTGTATTCATGATCTAGAACACTGTGTAGTCATCATTATTTAATACAATGTTTGATGGGATTTTAGGTTCCCAGATATAATCAATAATTAAAGCTAAAAATATAAGAGTGTTTAACTAACAGAAGAGTAAGCAAAAGCAAAGCAAAACTGATTAATTGACAGAGACCAACTGAATTTGTGGAGATATAAAAATAAGGACATATCTGTCCTTATTGCTTTAATGCAATACAGTTAGAAAGTGGATCGCCTGTGTTTGTGAAATTACCTGGTCCATTCAACATCCCCAAACCACACTAATATTAAAGTTTTAATAACTTGCATTCATTAACATCTAAATGGTTTCAAGGCAAACGATCAATAAAATAAAATATTAATTCACTGGTTGAAAGCCCTGATCTACATGCATTCCAGTCCAGAGATACAGGTAATTTACCCCTCCCCCCCAAAAGAATAAATTTAATTTTAAACCATGATTCAATGTTGTTGTACATAACACAACCATACAAAATGTACTATGCATTAATAAATGTATAAGCTCCAATTTGTTATCAGAGAGGGTAGGTAAATTCCATTTTTTAAAACTTTGTGAATATGCTTCTGTAAATATCTAAAGGAGCGTTATGTATTAACTTGACTTTTGACAGCCCTTAGTATCAGAAACATTGAATCAGGGGTGGGTTGCTCCTGGTTCGCACCGGTACGTCAGAAGGAGTTCGTCAAATTTACTGTACGTTTTAGAACTCCTTCGTCCAGTAGGACAGTACTGGAACGCTCCCCCTGCCTGTCTGGTTGCCGCTCGCTCGCTTGTTCCCCCCGCCCATCAGCACCAAGCTTGCCCCACCCACGGCTCACTGATTGGCTGGCTCACCAATCACCCCGCCTCTGAGAGGCAGTGGGGAGGGCTTTCTTGCACGCCTTCTTTCTTTCTCTGAAAGCCCACCCCCCCATTGCCCAAACGTGTGAAAGAAGGAAGCTGCAGGCTCATTTGCCTCGGCTATGCTATCTCCTTTTCTTCTCCATCTGCCTCATTCATTCGTTCGGGCAGTAGAGAATGGAAGGAGATAGCGCAGCTGAAGCAAATGAATCTGCACTGCAGCCTCCTTCATTCCTTCTTTCCCTCACTGCCCACCAAAGCGTTTCCCCTGCTCAGCTGCCATAGCTGCCGCCATGCCCCCTCTGTGTGCCCGCCCAGCCTCTGGCCTGAGTGGTAGCGAGCGATGGCGGCAACTACTGCTCCTGAGCTAGCTGTGGCATTGGCAACTTTTTCTGTGCATTTATTAGTAGCCAGTGAGAATACTAGGATGGTTTTAAAAATTGTCATACAGGTATTCTTCACTTACTAACCATTTATTCAGAGGTTGTTCAAAGTTATGATGGTGCTGAAAAAATATCTTTATGGCCTTTATGGCCCTGACCTGAGAGCAGAGACATTGGAGAGGAATTTCAAGATAATAAGCTGTTTGTTCTTCTATACATCAAGAGCAATGTGATTGTGTCAGCAGCAGGAAAGAGTCAAGGCATGGAGAACTATATACAAAAATTGTTTGCTTTTTTTTTCTCCTTTCCTCCCCCAGATTAGACAGAATGGAGAGGAAGAGATTTAAAGAGAATATTGGAAACTTGTATAACAAGGCCCCAGCACACAGCCCCAGACAACAGCCCATTTGCATTGCTTTATATGTGTTCAAGACAACAAGTAGGCACTTGAGCATTACAAAGGGTGGATGAGTAATTAGGAGGTAAACAAAAATTGAATGTGTGAATCTTATTTATTATTTTATTTATTTCTTAGATTTTTAGACCGCCCCTCTCCCAGAAAGGGACTCGGGGCGGTGTACAGTCAATACAAATAAAATCGGTCATAATAATAAAATACATTTAAGATACATTTGGAGGGGGAGATAGGCTGTACTAAGAAATAAATATATTCTAATCCTAAAAACATCACAATTAAAACCCCAAACCCAATTAAAATAAAATAAATCCCCGGGAGGTAAAACTAAGAAAGTGCCAGGCCAGCTGATTGAAATAGGTGAGTCTTTAACTTTTGCCGGAAGGAACGGAGGTCGGTGGTAGTTCGAATGTCTGGGGGGAGGTCATTCCAGAGGGTTGGGCCCATCACAGAGAAGGATCTACTCCTAGGCGTCGCCCGCTGGCATTGCCTAGCAGACGGCACCAGGAGGAGCCCCTCCCTGTGTGAGCGGATAGGTCGCAGGGACGTGTGTGGTAGGATGCGATCCTGCAGATAACTAGGTCCTATGCCATGGAGCGCTTTAAAGATGGTGATCAATACCTTGAAACGCACCCGAAAGGCCACAGGTAGCCAGTGCAGCTCGCGCAGGAGAGGTGTTACGTGGGAGTAACGTGTTCTTCCCATAATAACCCGCGCGGCTGCATTCTGAACTAGCTGCAGTCTCCGGATGCGTCCCAAGGGAAGCCCCATGTAGAGGGCATTGCAGTAGTCCAGGCGAGACGTCACCAGCGCATGAGTGACCGTGCGCAGGGCACTCCGGTCCAGTAGGGGGCGCAATTGGCGCACCAGGCGGACCTGGTGGAACGCCCCCCTTGCCACGGCTGCCACATGGTCCTCCATTGACAGCCGGGCATCGAGGAGGACGCCCAAGTTGCGCGCCCGCTCCACGGGGGACAGTTGTTCGCCCCCTATGGCCAGCGATGGAGTCAGCTGGCTGAACCGAGGTGCCGATACCCACAGCCACTCGGTCTTGGAGGGGTTGAGTTTGAGTCTGTTGTCCCCCATCCAGACCCCGACGGCTTCCAAACACCGGGACATCACTTCGACAGCCTCGTTGGGGTGGTTTGGGGTTGAAATGTACAGCTGAGTATCATCAGCGTAAAGATGGTACTCAACCCCAAAACCACGGATGATCTCACCCAGCGGCTTCACATATGCGTTGAACAGGAGAGGCGAGAGGACCGACCCCTGTGGCACCCCACAAGTGAGTGGCCTCAGGGACGACCTCTGCCCCCCTGTCAACACACATTGCTTCCGGTCGGAGAGGTAGGAGCCGAACCACCGCAAAACGGTGCCTCCGACTCCCATCCCCTCCAACCGGCGCAATAGGATACCATGGTCGATGGTATCAAAAGCCGCCGAGAGGTCTAATAGGACCAGGATAGAGGAACAACCCCTATCTCTGGCCCTCCAGAGATCATCGACCAACGCGACCAAGGCTGTCTCAGTGCTGTGCCCGGGTCGGAAGCCGGACTGGCGTGGGTCTAGATAGTCAGATTCGTCTAGGTGTCGTGGAAATTGCTGCGCCACCACATTCTCAACAACCTTCGCCAAAAAGGGGAGGTTGGAGACTGGACGGTAATTAGCTAGCTCCATTGGGTCGAGCGAAGGTCTCTTGAGCAAGGGTCTCACCACCGCCTCTTTCAAGGCGGTTGGTAAGTATCCCTCACCCAATGAGGCGTTCGCCAGGCCCAGGAGCCAGCCTCGTGTCACCTCCCAGGCTGTCAGTACCAGCCAGGAGGGGCACGGGTCCATTAAACATGTGGTGGGTCGCAGCCGTCCACGCAACCTGTCCAAATCCTCGGGGGCAACAGAGTCAAACTCCTCCCAGAATGGTCTCTCAAGACTCGCTGTTGGCGGCTCGTCTGGTCCACTGACGGAGGTCCACCTGCTCCGGATCTGATCGATTTTGTCCTGAAGATATTCCCCAAACTCCTCTGCTCTACCCTGTAAGGGTGTCTCCCGCGCCCCCTGCGATAAAAGGGAGCGGGTCACCCTAAACAGGGCGGCAGGGCGGTTATCCGCGGACGCAATAAGAGCAGCACAATGTCTACGTTTGGCCGCTCTTATTGCCACAAGGTAAGTCCTCAAATAGGCTCTTACCTGTGTTCGGTCAGATTCGGAGCGTGAGGACCTCCACCTGCTCTCTAGACGTCTCCTGTGGCGCTTCATCACCCTAAGCTCCTCAGTAAACCAAGGAGCCCGGGTGGGTCGATGCCGCAGGAGAGGTCGCAAAGGTGCAACCCGGTCCAAGGCCCCAGTCGTCGCCCTATTCCAGGCAGTCACTAGGTCCTCGGAGCGGGAGCGGGACAAGGCTACAGGTATTGGCCCAAGCTCCGTCTGGAATCTATCAGATTCCATCAGGTGCCTGGGGCGGTACCAGTTTATAGAGTCTGGTTCCGCCTCCTCGCGGTGGGGGATAGCGCCAGGGAAGTCCAGCCGGAGGGATGAATGGTCTGACCATGACAGGGGCGTGATGACTAAATCCCCTATTCCCAGATCACTCATCCACTGTTCAGATACAAAAATGAGATCCAGTGTGTGGCCCCCTTCGTGAGTGGGGCCCTGCACTAATTGGGTCAGGTCCATGGCCGTCATGGAAGCCATGAACTCCCGAGCCACCTCGGAAGCCGCTCCCGTTGACGGCAAGTTGAAGTCCCCCATGACCAAAAGTCTGGGAGTCTCAACTGCCGTCGCTGAGATTAGCTCGAGGAGCTCGGGCAGGGCTGCTGATGCATAGCGAGGAGCCAAGTATACAATCAGCAAGCCCCACTGCCTCCCTGGGCCCCAGTTCACACCAACGGACTCACACCCGGGTATCTGAGGGACAGTGAACTCCCTCGGCTCTAAACATTCCCGCATAACCACCGCCACCCCACCACCCTTACCCAGGGCCCGAGGCTGATGGAATGCACGGAAACCCGGTGGGCACATTTCCACGAGGGATAAACCACCCTCGTGGCCCAGCCAGGTCTCCGTTATCCCTGCAAGGTCTAGCTCCCCCTCTGAGATCAACTCATTAATGAGGGGGGCCTTGTTGGTGACAGACCTTGCATTGCAAAGCATCAGCCGCAGGCCCTGGCTCTGTAGCACCTGTCCACCTAGACTGCAGGGGTTGGTACAAGCGACCGGGCGTAACCAGCAGCCGCGGTCTCCCAACCGACCTTTGGATCTTATCCTGTCCTCGCATCCCCTCCTCCCCGCGACCGTTGTAATAGGACAACCCTCTGCTTTACCAATTAGTCTTGTTTCTTTCCAGTCGGAAAGCATATTCATAATCATGTGATTTACCATTTAGCCTCTGCTTCACTTAGTGGAGGAGTTGCTAGTCCCAATTAGGGTCATTAAATGAAGACTATCACTATTGTGTTTTACTTTGTATTGGTATATTCATCCATACAAACAAAACAAATGCAGAACATTGGATTGGCTGAAGCACTTCAACAAATTCCCATATAATATCTTCGGTAGCCATCTATCAAAATAAAAAAGTATATCTTTCATCAAACTAATCTTTGACCTGTACCTGGAAGGTAAAGAAGTAATGAAGGCATACCTACAAGTTCTTTCACCTAAGACCATAAAACTAAAGCTCAACAAAATTTGAGCATCTTAAATGAGCCATTACAAAGACAAAATAAAAAAATAAAACAATGCTGGTTGGAATCCTTCAATTTATTTATTGGTAGAACCAAACCCATTAAAAGTATCTCAATCATATGCCTTAGTTCAAAAAGCAAGTCAAAACTAGTAAGGAAATCTCTAAGGTTTCTGCCTTCATGATAGTTGAAAAGAGAAATAGGCCAGGAAGAAAATTGCATGGGACAGGCTACTCTAATTAGTCTTCCAATCAGGGGAAAGCAATGTACGGAGATAAAAAAAAAAAATAGAATGAAGAAGAAATCCTTGACTTCTATCTTTATTTATGCCCCGCGCAGTAAAAGAAACAACTAACCAATGTAAAGAGTTAAGGTTCTAGAGCAGCATCTCTATTAGTGTTGTTTTGTTTATTTAAAAAAAAAGATATTTCAAATTGAATTATGTACCTCGCGGGGTACAATATTTAGCAATCGGTTTATAATTTTACAATCTGGCTATTGGCTAGTAATTGAGAAAAAAGGCAATGGCAATTCATTTCTGTAATATTGCCAAGAAAGGCATCTTTGCCTTTTATACACCTGACCATAGAAATGCCTTGGATTATTTTCATCTGACTCACTGACATTCAACCGATTAAAATAAATGGGAATGGTTAGAAGTATTCAATGACTTGTGTCCATCATAATCACCAACTGTTAATATTCATTAGATTTTTCTTGTTTATATGCTTTAGATTATCTGCTTGTTTCTTCTTGACCAGCTATGCAAATCCAATTAAATACAAAGAATTGAAACCAGGACATTATTAAAATAATTTCACAAGAACCCAGGGATTTGGGTGTCTTTCAATGGCATTTAATACAGTGGCTATATAGTATCTCAATCACCTTAGATGATAAGCTGTTAAATATAAACTGTTGGAAAGCAAAACAAGAAAAGGTGACTGTCATCAAGATGTATTGGTGGGTTTCCAGGAGATAATTAATTAGTGTTTTGGGAAATGAGGCAGACCATTGGTGGCTCCTCTTAGATGTACTTCATGGTTTCTATAGATCCCTTTGATACAGAAAAAATGAAACATTGACTGATAGGTAGAGTGCTTGTCTCCCTTCATGGCCAGAGACAGGGTTAAACAATGCCATTGCAGATATAACAAGAGTGCATGCAGAGCAGATTTGCTATCTGTCACAGCAGTTTCTCTCTGCTGAAGAGACTGACTTCTTGCTCAGCTTAAAAGGAAGTTTCCTTTTTTGACAGGGCTGGTTGATTGCTCTGGCAGCACAAATAAATTCAGCTCTGGCGTGTTATTCTGCCTCACTCAGCCATTGCAGCCTTGGAGAGAAATAAAGATGGCCCTTGTGAAAATTATTGATCCATATAAGGAGATAGCTCATTAACTAAAAGTGATGCAGACATAATTTAAGTTCAGGAGTCCCTCGACTTTGTGTTGTACAGTTTTATATCTGAACATTTGTTTTACAAACCAACTCTGATCAAATTTATGTTGTTATTTATAGCATCCCGCTTTGAAATGTTAAAAACTTTTGGGAAGCTTTCACATCTTCTCTCGGTTATATGTTTACTAGAATTCTGTAAATTCTTGTTTGTTTATCATATATAGATACTACCCAGTCCACTCCCAGTGTCTACAACACATTTGTTCAAAAGATTAAAGAATGATATCTGGTTCCAGACTAGCCACTAGACAACTTGATAAATATGTAAGCTTGAGCAACACATCATCAGTCAAGCATTAAATCAGCTTCATCGTGTTTGGTGGCTGGGAATTCTGGTACGGAATAATATGGAATGAAGTTGAAAAACACTGCTCTAATGGGTGCTTTTAGAGCTATTGAATATTGCTCCAGATATATTTGCCTGAGCCTATTAAAAAGACATAGCTGCTTTAATATTGGAAGAGAGGTTCCCCAAATATTTCAATGATCACCTTCTGGAGGATTTGCATAGCCCTAGTATTCAACTGAACAGTTTCTAATGAAACTGATGCTGAATTGAATATATCTAGACAGCCTTTAAGGTAGCTGTGAAAGCTTTAAATAATGTAGTGCTATAATGCTTCAAAGGAAGGATGCTTTGCTCAATTTAACATAGAGCTTGAAGGAAGTGCTCTTTTGAATGCCCTGCACAGCTTTACCTGGGTAGATTTGGATTGGCTAAGAGGGCACAGCAGCAAGGAACTGTCCAAAGGGAATCTGTAGTAGCCAGCAGTTTAGACTGAACTTCTGACAAGTTTCTGTCCAAGCATTTCGATCCAAACAACATTTTCTTAAACTCGCAGTTCAGCCAGCTTCAATAGGGCAGTTTGAAGATTACATGCTTATAGAAAGTATGTGGTCAGTTAGCCAATTTATAGAAATGAATGATTGAAGAGAATGTTTCTATTAATCACTTCCTGATTAATTTCCCCCATTTGTTACAACTTTCTATCCTATCATTGAGATTATAAGTTTTAGGACATAACTCCTTTTCTACCTACCTTTGTTAGAACATCTTGCTGAACAATGCCAAGCTATTATATATATCAGAATTCCTAAAATGATGTTGCAATAATGTGAGTGCTTGTATCATTCTCCTGCCTTCCATCTCACACACACCCCCAATCAATTCTTAAAAACCATGACTTCCTGGAACAGGAGATGAAGCAGAAGGACAGAACAAGTGAAGTCCTCTTGTGTTCTATTAGAACAGGGGTGTCCAAACTTGGGAACTGTAAGACTTGCGGACTTCAACTCCCATGCTGGCTGGGGAATTCTGGGAGTTGAAGTCCACAAGTCTTAAAGTTCCCAAGTTTGGACACCCCTGTATTAGAAGTTATCCAGTGTTCACTATTTCTGTTTTTTTTTAAGCATATTTCCTCTTAAAATGCGGCATGTATGGAGATAAAAAGGTTTTTGATGATGAATAAGTATAGACAAATAAGGTACCTATTATATATAACCTTCAATACTTGTAGCATAATTTAAAATATGAACCTACCAAAATGATAATATTCTTTTCAAACGTGCTGTATATGGATTACATTTAATATTAATAAATATCTAGAGAGATATTTGTAATGCATGTGGTACACACTACACATATCAAAATGTGTAGCTTAGGTGCACAAATAATAATGTTCGTGTAAGTCTAATTGTAGTGCACAGTTATAATAGAAAATACAATATTCTGAAAATTGTGCCAATACATAGTAAAAATCTAAGTGCCATTGCGGGAATTATGTTTGGAATTCCTACCACTTTTGTGCCTTTTAAAATGAAACCAAAGACACCTAAAGAATCTGGATAAATGCCTTTCTTTGTTTCACATCAGCACTGGTTGTCTATTTGATTTAAAACATCATTGCCCCTAACCATATATTTCACTCAAATAAAGGCAAGCAATATCAGCTGGAAAGAACACACTCTTATTTCCTTTTTCCTTTTACGACTCGAGAAATTGATGTTGTTCTTTGTGCAGAGAATACTAAAACAACAAAATAAAACATAACAACAATGTCCCAGTGCTGTTTTATATAATACCAACTAGCAACTGAACACCTTACAATTAAAGAATAGAACAGAGTAATCTTTTCTGATTCTCGGCAGAAAAAACGTTAATATTATCACTACACATACTACTAAACTGTAACAAAATTGCTAGCCACCTTCATGCACAAAGCAGCACAATATATCTAATTTGTCCCCAATTCCTCAATTTGCATAATTTTAATACAACAAGACTTTACCACAATGACAGTACATTTTAACTCATCAACTTACAGAGAAAGACCAGTGCAACTTCTGGAATTCCTATAGAATCTGGAGTCATCAAATTGGAACAAACTGGCCACAACAGCTTTAAAATATTTAAAATTTGACTTTCTTGATAAAGTTAGAAGACACTAAATTGAAACAGCACATTAGTCAGGAACTTAGAACTTCAGCAGTATCCTGGGGATGGGGATGGTCAAAGCAGGCAAGACAGCAGTTGTGTCATTGCAACTGAAACCCCATACATATGTACAATTCTGACCAGTGGTGGGATTCAAAATCTTTTATTATCGATTCTGTGGGCGTGGCATGGTGGGTGTGGCATGGCTTAGTGGGCATGGCTTGGCGCGTGTGGCAGGGGAAGGATACTGCAAAATCCCCATTTTCTTCTGATCAGCTGGGACTCCGGAGGCAGAGAATAGATGGGAGCAGGGCCAGTCCGAAGTGATATTTACCAGTTATCCGAATTACTCAAAATTTCCGCTTCTGGTTCTCCAGAACTGGTCAGAACCTGCTGAATACCACCTCTGATTCTGACACATATGACAAACGGGCAGGTTGTGGTGGATTGTAGTCTCTGGTTTAGGGTGGGAGGGGATGCATTCCAGAGGGCAAAAAATACAGCAAAACTTAAATGATTTGGTTATGAGAAAGAGTTAAGAAAGCTTCTCCCTAGCAATTCTCAGAGTGTATCTTTAATGATGTAAGTACAGTAGTTGCTTTAGTTTGGCATGCTTACTGTCTGTAGGTGAGGAACAATAAAGAAAACTGTGCCATTCTTAGGGGCCTCAACAGGGCTTCAGTTCTTGACTAGCTTCATCTCACCCTCCCTATATTCTGTAAATGAAACTATTACTGTAGACTTGATGCAGTAAAGTATTTATATGAGGTTTTCATTCTCTTCTACGTTGAATTTTTTTGAATGTGCACACACATGGATAATTTTGTTCTAATGCAATCACACAAACACAGTTCCAACATATTTACAGCTCTGGTCAAGACATGTTACAATCTCTTTTGTCACTTCAAATCTAAGTTTCAAAAAGGTAGCACAGAAATCACTGCGGAAGAGTATTCCCATAAATAATATTTACTGTAGTTTGTATTTACTGTGCTTTTTTTTTTTTTACCTCTTGTATCATTGGATATGATTGTTTTTTTTTAAAGAAAAAACTAAAAGTCAAAAGGCACATTGCAACAGCTGTATTGGTGCAACAGAGGTTAGGCTGTAGGTTTTCTCCGTACCATGGAAGTCTGAAGGAAATGTGCAATCAATTAGAACTGAATTAACTGAAGACATTTAATTTAATAAATTGTCTTGAGAAACAGTAAGAGAACATATCAGCAATCCATAAGCATTTCCTTCCATGGGAATGGAAGGTGATTCCTACAGAGGCAGCATAACACCCCAGTGATGGTTGTAGGAAAACAGTAGGCTTCCAACATAGTTTCCATGACAACGGCCAGATTGCAGAAACTAGGTTCTTATACTTGTGTGTGTGTAATAGCTGGATGATTTAGTCTTACTGGCAGGATAATAAAACAACAATGTTCTATGTTTTAAAATGCTGGAACCAAAACCCATATTTCTAAGAAGTATTGCAGAAAGCATGGGAGGGTAGATTTGTATATCGTCTTGTGAAATATCATGAAATCATTTCATTAATACATTGAATAAGGCCAATGCCATAATTCTGTCATATAAATTTTAACACTTAGGTTAGACTTTTAAAAGCTTGCACAAGATTGTCTTTGTTGATTGTTAGCTAGACTTTTGCTAATGGTTCAGAAAGCTGGACATGGTAAAAACATGCAGGGAAGTGTTTTCAAGAGTTAAAATATTGTTTTCTTTCCAAAGAGAATATTTGCTGTTAGATCATACTATTGGATTAGTGCTTGCCGGATAATGTTTTTGGTGGAATATTTGAGGGGCTGCCACAAAGAAGAGGAAACAACCTATTTTCCAAAGCACCAGAAGGCAAGACAAGAAACAATGGATGGAAACTAATGAAGGACAGAAGCAACCTAGAACCAAGAAGAAATTTCCTAACAGTGAGAACAATTAACCAGTGGAACATTTTGCCTTCAGAAATTATGGGTGTTCCATTACTGGAGGTTTTTAAGAAGAGACTGAACAGCCATCTGTCTGGAATAGTATAGGACCGTGATGGCGAACCTATGGCACGCGTGCCACAAGTGGCACGCGGAGCCATTTGTCAGGGCACGCGAGACGAGTTCACCTTTTTAAAAGCTATTTTCGCCTTCCCCAGGCTCCAGAGGCTTTATAGGAGCCTGGGGAGGGCGAAACGAGCCCCCCCCCGCCCCCCCGGAGGCTTCAAGGACCATCCCTGAAGCCTTCGGAACGCTTAAAACCACCCTCCGAGCAAACCAGAAGTGACTTTCGGGTTGCTCGGAGGGTCGTTTTAAGCGTTCCGAGGGCTTAAGGGACCGTCCGAGGCTTCCCTGATGCCTTCGGAGCGCTTAAAACGACCCTCCGAGCAACCCGGAAGTCACTTCCGGTTTGCTCGGAGGGTGGTTTTAAGCGCTCCGAAGCCTTCAGGGACCGTCCGAGGCTTCCCTGATGCCTTCGGAGCGCTTAAAACGACCCTCCGAGCAACCCGGAAGTCACTTCCGGTTTGCTCGGAGGGTGGTTTTAAGCGCTCCGAAGCCTTCAGGGACCGTCCGAGGCTTCCCTGATGCCTTCGGAGCGCTTAAAACGACCCTCCGAGCAACCCGGAAGTCACTTCCGGTTTGCTCGGAGGGTGGTTTTAAGCGCTCCGAAGCCTTCAGGGACCGTCCGAGGCTTCCCTGATGCCTTCGGAGCGCTTAAAACGACTCTCCGAGCAACCCGGAAGTCACTTCCGGTTTACTCGGAGGGTGGTTTTAAGCGTTCCAAAGGCTTCAGGGAAGCCTCTGGACAGTCCCTGAAGCTTCCGGAGGGCCTCTGGGGGGTCGGGGAAGGCTCTTTTTGCCCTCCCCAGGCTCCTATAAAGCCCCTGGAGCATGCGGAGGGCAAAAAAAAAAACATGTAAAAATGGGGGGGTCGCGCATTTTGCACGCATGCGCACTGGGGGGGTCGTGCATTGCATTATGGGTGCAGCACACCCGCACTCGACCCCCCTGCGCTCCCCCCACTTGTGGCACGCAAGCCAAAAAAGTTTCGCCATCACTGGTATAGGAGCTCCTGCTTGAGTAAGGGGTTGGACTAGAAGACTTCCAATGTCCCTTCCACTTCTTTTATTCTGTTTTCTTAATGTTATTGTTGATTTACTCCAAAGGATGGGAAGTTTCAATAATATGAGAAAATAATAATAATCTTCACTATTGCATTAATTACAGATTGAAATTTTGCAATCAATTGTTTGTCTTCCCTCAATATTAATACAAAAAGTGATATCCTGAAAGGAAATTATGGTGCCTCTTTTCTTCAGTGAAATAAAGAAATTAAATTCTTGGTATACAAGAAGTATAGAAAAGTATCTACTATTCACATATTGTTGTGAACTTTCAGAATATATTTGTCTGCATGTTTTTGTAATCAATTATTGTAATTACAAAAGGAGAATGAAAAGAGTCTTCTTTATAAACTAAAGGGTTCATAAATGCCACAGTTAGAAAATTGGAAGAAATATTAACAGAAATTAAAATTGTTCTAGAGGCTATAAAATTGTTGCTAACCTTGGGCAGTACTGCAGAGCAAAATTTCATTCTTGGATGGGAAAGAAATCAAATACACAACAGCTGCAGACACTTGAAATAAAGTCTTTGTCTGTCTGTCTGTCATATCATTTTTATTATGTATTATGCCTAAATATTATGTATAATACTAAGGCTGTTCCTGATTAAACAAAAGACATTTTGCTGCTTGTTTTATGGAAAGTTGTAGAAGACATTTAACAATAAAGTCGTGTTTAATTAATTATAAGAAAAACTGTGTGAAATTACTCCCTGCCAAAATTTGGACTGTTATCATATTTACAACTTATGTTTCTACAACTTGTGGCTTTCAGATGTGAATGGAATAACTTCTTTCAGCATATATACTTAGGATACTAGGGTGACCAACACTGTGTGAGGAAGATCTGACTAGGACAATCTCCCTAGGAAGGCTAAAACTAGTTTATTCAGATTGTACATAATAACACAATCTTCCAAATCTGATTCTACCATATATCCTTTCCTATTTTATACGCCAATGAATTAGAGAGGTACCTGCCTGAGCTATTTCCAAATGCTATTTTACTGTTCTACTTAAAAAAATATTTCAGCTGCTTTTTCCAGATAATAGTGCCTTCCATCGAGGTTACCTTCTTTACTTTACCACAAGTTGTGTAACTAATTCAGCTGTAGGTGATACTAGTAATAATTCAGGAATTACTCAGTGCATCTCTGAGAAGTAGATACAACTGCATTTGTTCTTTACTTCTATCTTCTTCACCTGGTCAATTTATTCTGTTTCATTAATAGAAGACTCCTGGGTGTTTTTAGCAATTTTGCCTGAATACTTCTTCTCAAATTAGGTTTGAGAAAAATCCAACTTTGAATGTAAGATTCAAATCAAGGACAACATCACAAGCAATTCATTGTTGTTCCTTGCACTGTGTTGCCACTATGCCACCTTGTTGTCATTGGTATTCTCCCAGGCCTTAGATTCAACTGGTTGGTGTCACTTTTGCTACATGTAAGATGTTGGTGGGTGCTTTGGAGTCTTCTGGATTTGCCATCTTGCTATTCTTTCTTTTTTACTTTTGTTTTAGTTTGGTTTTGTTCTCTCTGTTTTTATTATATCATTTTATATTGGCTGGTGTATAGTGAACCACCCAGAATTGTTTGGAGGCAACTGCATCAAATTAAATCAGAACAATGTGCAAGCTTTTGATTTGTTTGCAAAATATGGTGGCACAGCCAGTTCTGTGTACTCCCAGATCACTGCACATTACAGCTTTGCTCCATGAGTTGCATTAGTTACCAATTTGTTTCTGGATTCAGGTGAGACACTGGATTACTTTTGGATTTCTGCAACAGGCTTTTACATGGGGCTGCCCTTGAATATTACCTGGAAGATACAACAGGTTCACAATGCAATTGCATATGCAATGCTGTTTGTTCCTAGGTTTACCCAAAAACTCTGTTGTGTAAGCGGCACTGGCTTTCAATTTCCTTCTGGCTGCAATTCAAGATGCTGTTTATTATCTTTAAAGCCCTATATGGCATAAGGCTAGGTTATCTGTGGAACCACCTTTGCCTAAGTACATGAGCAGACTGAATCTGAGGGACAGGTTAAGTACATCGGTAATCTTAAATTCCACAAGAGATCTAAGTCCAGCCCATCTTGAATTCCATTAATCCTTATCTGCTGCCAATTTGTTTTGACCGTTAGTAGTTCAGATTCTTGTAGAGAATGTTAGTGTACAATAAACCTGTATTCATTTGAATCGCCTTGACTCCTGATTTCCTGTGTTTGACATGACATCTACCTATCCTAACATATCACATAGGGTGGGCATATCTTACCCTGTTTCCTTCAACATTAGCACCTTATGAGAGCCAAGAAGTATATCTTTTCTGTAACAACCCCTTCCAAATGGAACACGCTTTCCCTTGAAGTTCAGCACACTTCTATTTTTCCTAGTTTTTTGAAAAGCACTGAAAATCTGGCTTTCCCCTTGTCAATATTCATGTTGGAAAACTGCTGTAAAAATACAATTTTAAGGGAGCAATTATTGTCAGGATTCTAATTGTATGTACTATGGAAATATAGTTAAGAAGAACTGTTTACTAAAAACAGCCCAAGTCAACTGAGAAAAGAAAACAACAGGCCAATGATGAAATGCACAGAGAGAGAGAGAGAGAGAGAGAGAGAGAGAGAGAGAGAAAAGAAACAAAACTGCACCAAGATTTTTATTTATTGAAGTAAGAATAGTAACATCAGCAAAAAAGTAGGCAAACAACAGCATGATTAAAAATACAATCTATTCTCAAAACTGTTTATTTCCAATATGTAATAAAGAAATGTCAAAAAGGTATCAGCACAAGATAAAAGGTTAAGAACAGAGGAAAATAATTCATCATAGATAAAAAGAATGGAATATGTCATCAGAATATACATTATCATCAATACTAGAAGACCACATATGAGAAGGATTTTATATATGATAGAAAAGAAAAGGTCAGTCTGGAAATCAAGGCTAACTTAGAGTGTCAATTTATAGGACAGCATTTATGAGGGTCAGGAAAACAGGGGGAAGAGCCTAAAGAAAGAATCAGGATATGAGAAATCAATGTAAAGGAAATCTTTTGAATACAGCAAGGAATTAGGATTGAAAGGGATTGGCAGAAAGCAATGATAAGAAATCAATTTTGAAGAATGAGGTTGTTTAGCAAAAAAATAAGGTAACATAAATTCATACCGAAGAAAATGTTCAGGATGTGTCATTGAACAACCGAAGTATATGAATGACTGAAATGAGGAGGCAAAACAATCAAAATAGCCTTCATTTCTGCCAATAGCTTCGCTTTCCAATTTTGGATAAATAATGTTGTTTGTGGAAAGTGGCATTTATGGTAAAATATTAATTTTATTAAGAGTTTGTTTTATGGGAATATTACATCTCTCTACCCGAACAATATGAGAACATGTATGTGATTTTCCACTTTTAATGTCAATACTTTTTAATTATATCTTAATGTCAGTACTTTTTAACATATTGTAAAAACTAATGTGTATTGCTGGTCTTTGACCGTAATAAAGATTTACTTACTTACTTACTTACTTACTTACTTACTTACTTACTTACTTACTTACATCTCTCTAAAGTTTATTTAGAGAAGACTCAGAAGTTATCTGAGCTTTCTTTTCTAGTCATTTAGGATAGTTCCTTCAGTCATGTGCTATTAGCCCTTTCGCTTCAATATTGTATACCAGCTCTTCCTCATACTTACCTCATTTCCTGTCAGGAACAAACAGTGCTCTCTAGAGTTCCAAGTTTCCTCACATTTTTATTCTACATTTTCAGAAGAACATGCAAATAAGAGTTTTTGGTATATTCTCTGAAACAATGAAAAAAATTAAGCTCATTTAGCAACTCCAATCTCAGAATTTTAAATTCAGACTAAACTGAAACTATAGCCTAAACAAGCCTTTTTCCTATTATAGTAGCCTCTGGACAACTTGAGGCTTCTTTCCACAAATTCTAGAAATCCCCTTCCCCAATACATTGAATAGGAGATGATTTTGAACAATATTTCCAAGACTAGTATTTATATTATTTATATTTATGATATTTAGAAACCACACATTGAATGAATCTGGGTAATGTAGAAATAAACATATATAAATTATATATATATATATATATATATATATATATATATATATATATATATATATATATATATATATATATATATATATATATATATATATATATATATATATATATATACACTGTTCACAAAAAATAATACAGTATGCAGTTTATTATTTATTTCTATTGATTAGACAGTCAAGGAAATAAACAACACCCATATTTTCAGTTAATTATATTTAAAATGAGAATTGTATATCTTAAGCATTTTTTTTAAAAATAAACAATTTTAGACAGGAAAAAAAATAATTGAATAGATGTAAACACACATGGTAGTAGTCAAGGCTTAAAGATTTACATCCGTAAATTAAGAAAAAAAATATCTAGAAACACTGATAGACATCCCAAGCCTGGCTATCTAAAACACTCTTGAAGTTGGTGGTCAGCCTTCTTCAGTAGACCAGATTTAGAAACAGTCACTATGGAAGTCAAAAAAATACTTTTATTGGAAGCTCTATAGCAAGCATGCCCAGCATGCATTCCACAGGCTGTATGGAGCTTTGGGTGGCTAATAATGCAGGTCCACAAGATTTATTAAAAAAATAAAGAAGTTTGTTATCTATATACATTAACTACATTTTATACAGTATTTTATATGTGGCCCAAGACAAATTCTCTTTACTCAATGCTGCCCAGGCAAGCCAAAGATCAAATACACAGGGTCTATAGTAAGACAATCTTGCAAGCCTGAATGTGCTTCTTTCCTACATCTGATAATCATAGCGAGCGGAGCAATTATGGAGTTTGGAAGGATGCATTCCTTTTACATTGACCGAGGCTGATCTCTCTCTCTCTCTCTCTCTCTCTCTCTCTCTCTCTCTCTCTCTCTCTCTCTCTCTCTCTCTCTCTCTCTCTCTCTCTCTCTCTCTCTCTCTCTCTCTCTCTCTCTCTCTCTCTCATGCACACACACACACACACACACACACATCACTCCTCCTAAAAATAAAAATAGATTTTTGGCAATTTTAATCAGCAGAAGCTTTAGGCATTACAACAATACAGTATGCATGTAAACCATGAGCAGTTTTAGGGCCACAGATTCTTCACCCCTGACTTATGGAAATAAAAGCAATATTTCAGATTTTTAGGCTGTGTTCATACCACATATGTACTACAGTAATCAGTTAAGGACTTAATAGCATAACCGGTTCCCCTTGTCCAGTGTTAACCATGGTTAGTTTTTTTGGTTTGGGGTGACTTCAGAAATTGTATAAAGTCCTGGTTTTCATTATACTATAGCTCAACATGCTTCGTGAAAAAAAGGAAAAAGAAACTGAATGTGTAAATATTCAATATGTAAATAGAAGAGAATACAGCTCTTCTGCCTAGAATCAACACTGTATATTGGGCATTAATACAATTGAGTGAGTCCAGAGGTATTTCACAAGAAGAGTACTCCCCTCCTCTGCTCATAATAGAATACCTTATGCCACCAGGCTTGAAAGTTTGAGCTTGGACAACCTGAAACTACACTGACTAAGGTCTGACCTAAGCATAGTAGACAAAATGGTCTGCTACAATGTCCTACCTGTCAATGACTACTTCAGCTTCAACCTCAATAATACATGGGAAAACAATAGATACAAACTCAAGATAAACCACTCCAAACTCAATTGCAGAAAATATGACTTCAGCAACAGAGTGGACAATGTCTGCAATGCTCTACCCGATTGTTGTTACTGCCTCAAACCCCCATAACCTTAACCTTAAACTGTCTACCGTGGACCTCATCACTTTCCTAAGCGGTCCATAAAGGGGGCATGCATAAGTGCACCAGCGTGTCTACCATCCCTGTCTCATAGTCCCCATTTATTCATACCCATTTCCTGTGTTCATGTCTATGTTTATACTTATACCTGTTATCTCATACATGTTTGACAAACTAAATAAATTAAATTAAAATAAATAAATAAATAAATAATAAGTCTTGTATAAAGTTCTGGTTTTGGTGATAGCTCAACATGCTTTGTGCAAAAGGGAAAAATAAACCAAATGTGTAAACCCAGCTTTCATTTACATAATTATTTACTAATGCTGCATCTCCATCCATGATATTTATTATTTCTGTGCTTTTAGACTTTTTTTAAAAAATACTCAACAACGATGTTTACTTTAATCCTGTCATCATTGGCAAATAGTTGTTCAGACAAGGATCTAGTATTACCCTTCATACAAAGTTTGGCATTATTTTTCCATGACAGGCATCCTTTGGACACTCTTGTTGCTTAAGGATATGGAATTTGGAAAGTACAGATGGAGCTGTCACTTAGAAAAAAAGAAGAATATGAAATGCTGTAATCTAAAGCATACTCAGTTTGAAAACACAGCTGACAATGAAAGTCACCTTGAGGATTAAGATAGCCATGTGACCTGATGTAGAAGGACTGTTGGGAAACCTAAAAAACTGAGTCAAACGAAGTGAAAGGATACATTCAGAAAAGCTACAAACGTTTCAGAAGGAGCAGGTAGAGGAATTAATATATCATTAAAATGCCATGGAGTCAAAGATGGAGAAGACAAAATTCAAAAAAAGGTAAGACGCTATGAAGGATCTTTATAGAAATTATTTTTAAGTTTCACTAAATATGCCAGTGTAAAATTTGGTTTCTATAATTATATGTGAAACAGTCACAAGTTTTGCATTTGAAAAAAAACCTGTACATAGTACTATCCTAAGATTACCAAGCATATTATTAATGCTTAATGCTTAAATCAAGCTTAAAAGTAAAAGGAATAAATTAAATCAACCCAATCTTGCATATTAAAGGATAAATAAAAAAATGAGTCCCATAAGAATTACTAAGGTTACTTTAGTAATAATGACTAATTAGTTATGATTTTTATGCACTTGTGCTCTGCATAACTGTATACTATCGATATGTCTGTATTCATTCTTTTTAATATGTCAAATTATAGATTTACTCCGGTTCTGCCCCTCTTATGAGAATTTCATAAACAGGAATAAAGCCATGATGGGAAATCTAATTCTGACTGATGCATATTACTTCAATTATTTATTCAACACCTAAGAACACACATTATATTAGATCTGTAAACAATAAAAATAAATAATAACATTCATGTGATTATGGTTCATTTATTGCATTGTAATATTTATTATTGTAAATCATTTCCAGATGCAAATATGAACTATATTACACAGAATAAGAGATAAATAAAGGATAGTGGATGAGCAGTCCCACATCTAACTTTAAAACCAACCAAAGTGGTTTACTTTTCTCAAAAATTTCAGAGTCTCCATAATTTCACCAGTTTGTCTCTCTCTTAAGGCACAGAGAATGAAATGCTCTGTTGAAATTGATAACTGCCCACCCACAAAGGCTTCCTTTCCATAGAACAAAAATTCAATCTGCTGCCTCATCACATCCTTATATGGAATTATGGAGTTGGAGAAGTTTAGGGGCTACACTGAATTGAAGCCATTAGCAAAATAAGTGTGTTGCCTAGCTGCATTTTCTACTTTTGTAAAATCTCCACTGTGGTGTTTTACATTTGGAAACACCAGATTCTGTATTGTTTTCCTTTATGCAGAAATGTCCAAGGCAAGTATTCCATTTTACATGTGGAAAATTAGACTTAACCTACCTAAAATGTATTCAAATTGTGTCATAGTTTTACTCTGGCCAAACAGGATTAAAACCACCAATTCTATCAAATGCCCATGCAGGTGGCTGGCTGTGTTAAACTAGATAGTTGACAAACTGTGACAGAAGTAATCAAATACCTCTGGTCAATACTTCTATCAGCTTTTTATGTAAAATTTCAAAATATCTTTGCAGTCTCAAAGATTTCACAGAATTGTTGCAGAAAATGGCAGGCTTAGACTTCTCAGGATACAGGAGTAGTTTATTTGGCAGCCAGTTCAGAAAGCTAGCCCGTAGCTAGCATTGCAAATTCTGAACAACCTTCATTATCGAAGCACGCATTCTTATGCATCCTCAAAAGCGACACAACACGGAAACAACTCATTTCTTATTGGTCATTTTGAGGGAAAAGCCTTATACGTAGATGGGGGTCTTACTTCTCCTTTTGTCTTGGGACACAGGTACGGACTACGGGTCTTTATGTGAACTTTAACTGAACCTTGTGGTTTGGACTTTTGACATAGGGACGTTTGCAGGAACATTTTGTGGTTGGAGGCTGATGACATTTCCCTGTCTCGTTAAGCAAGCTTCTAACTGTCCCTTTTTGTCACATCTTTGTTTTTATATTTTAATCCATATTTTATTCTACTTTATCCCCCCCCCCCTTCTAGACTCTATTAATACCCACAATTGAGTCTAGCCTATTTGATTAACAATATAAGCATGCAGGATACATAACAGCAAAAAAGCAAGGAAACAAGCAATACACATAGAATAACTCAGAGAGCTTATCTTCCGGTAGTATTGTTTTCCACTCCTAGGAGTGCAATTTGAATATACTAGCTAGTATTTGAAATTTCATCTTCCTCGAGGGTATGTGGGATATGGTTAATAAGTTTTTCCATTAGCATTAATTCCTTTTCAACCCATATTTCTTTTACAGACCTCATAATGAGTTGTTTAAGCAGGGGTATTATGCAGGGGTATTATGCAAGGGAGAAAGGCTAAATTTGGGATCCCACATTACAAAAGAAACAGCATTTGTTTAATGCAACCTGTTCCCAGTAGCCAATAGAACTATGCACCTGTCCCTTGTACTCTTTGACAAATAGAAGAAGCTCGATCTCGTAGTTCTTGGACCACCTCCCAGACTGTCCCTAATCTATTCATATAGAAACAGCAATCTTCTCCCAGGAATATACATAGCCCACCCTTTTCAGCAATTAAGAGGTCTATGGCATGCCGGTTTTGTAAAACCACTGCTGCCAAGGAATCTATTTGATCTTGGACCTCAACCAGGGTGCCAGCAATTTGGTTTAGGCTTTCTTGGAATTCTTCTGACAGCTGCCTAAACTGTGTGATGGAATGGGTCATTCCACCCACATCTGTTCCAACTGCTGTCCCTATTCAAAGGATCGCTAATAGTGGGATTAGGAGCAGCACTCTTTTCTGGACACTTACCACACCCATTTTAGGGAGGAGGTGTATTAGAGTGCATGTGCCAATCCAATTAGTGAGTAAAAGTAGATAGGCATTTCTCCCACATAGAAAGAAAACAATTTTCTCCTACACATATGCCAATGTTCATAAAGAAGGCATGGGCTCGGAGGTTCCTTTCATTAGTCCAGACTTGTAAGGTTCCTGCTAGGAACATACCAGTCAGGGGCTGCAATGGAACTTCTTGGTTGGGGTCCATTAGCTTATTCCTGAGGACTGGACCTTCAAAGAGATATTGGGAATTGGCGTTTCCAGGGGGAAAGTAAACACAAAATCCCATAGTGGATTGTATTGAAAGCCAAATGGGAAGTCAGGGTGGCTGGAATGGCCTTGGATACCTTCCAGTAGTCAGATTCCCCTCCCAATGGTTAAAAATGAGTGGAGGCAGGAGCGAGAAAGTGACTTTCTGTTGGATGAGCTTGTGAGCAGAGGGAGACATGCTGTGTGTTAATTTCACATTCACAAGTGTTTTCCTAGGGGCAAGGTACATTTCAGATGGGCATTGTTCCTCTGACAGTGACCCCACAGGAATGCCAGGTTCCTGATATCATTTGATACACAAGGAGGGTGACCCTATAATGTCTACACCAATGGCTATGGGGCCAATGATGGGGAGACGGCTCATCCCCAGTCTTTTGAGTGCATCATACAGATCACCATGCAGCTGGGTTTCTGCTGTTTTGGTCCCTCATCTACCTCCTTTGTCAAAGACTATCGTAGCTTTGTTTTTTTCCCAAAGATCTGGCTCAACTGGGACTGCATGATAAGATGAAGGTCCAGGAGACAAACACAACCAGCATTTTTGACCCAGGGCAGGGTCAGACTGATTGATTAAGTTTTGACCTAATTCCAACACTCTTAACATATAATCCCCTTTTCTCAATTGTTGCAGGGGTCCATTTTCCCTATTCCTTTGCCCTTTTCCTTAGAGGGTTTGTCAGATAGTTGGCTGGAAGCATTGGGATTGGCTTGCAGTTCCATCCCCAAGCATAAATAATGCACCGTTGACAGGAGCGGACCTGTTCCCCACCCTGTGACTGTTTTTTATCTTGTTCTCCAGGACTTTTAATATCCTCGGATCTCTCTTCAAGAGCAAAGGGAGTTTCTTGGTTATTTTTGCAACATGGGGAGTTAATAGTCAGGAAGTTATCACTTAGCAAACCTCTTGCCAATAACAACCAAAGTCACAAACAACTCATAATTATCCCTCACACAAAACTTCCCTTAACACAGCCCTTTTTAGTGTACAGATTCACCATGTCAGGGAGAAGGCAAAGATTATATATAGTTTGGGGGTTACAGTATCGGCTTCAGGCACTCTTATTTGCTAGAAACACACAACAAACTATAATAAGGATAATCAGACTTACGAAAGTAAAGGATATAGTGGCTACAGATATAAAAGCTTGCATCGCCATATCCTGACAGGTGCTCAAATTTTCTAATTCATCTCATAACCAATAAATCGGAACATTGTTTTTCCTTTCTTCAAATCTTCAGCCATACGTTGAGAAGCCAGCTTCCAGTGTGGCCACAGTAGGGCTTCTTCTCCCCCGTATGTAGGCTGCCCATTGTTGGTGGGGCAGTTTATAGGGGGCGTTTCTACTAAGGGACCGGCTTCGTCTGAGTCAGCCTCCCAGTATTCTTCAGCGGCTGGTTTAATGCAGGTCCAATGAATCCAAGACTTGGATTCTAAAACTTTTACTGCAAGTGGAGAACACATAACTACAGTATACGGGCCCTTCCATCTAGATTTTAAGTTCTTCCCTTTCCAGTGTTTCACCCACACTCTGTCCCCCACCTGAATATTATGACTAGAATTTGTTTAAAATGGTGGGGTGAGGGAGACACACTATCATTGGATTTCTTGTATTCTCCCACCATTTGATTCACACATGAGGGCCCCAGATGTCCTAGGTCCCCTATATGATTTTTCAAATTAGAACTTATTACCAGTGGCCACCCAAACATCATTTCAAAAGGGGGCAATCTGAGTGCCTTTCGTGGAGTACATCTTACAGACCAAAGGGCTATGGGTAAGTACCCATTTAAGGTGGATTTCGAGACACCTTGATTATCTTTTCCTTAATAGTGCAGTTCAAGCGCGGCCTCCATTTTGGGGTGAAGAGAACAGTGGGGCCTCCATTGGGTTCCTAGAGATTTTGCTAGCTTTTGAATTACTTGGTGCACAAACTCTGGCCCGTTATCTGACGATATGAATGAGGGAATTCCGTATCAGGGCACAATGTCTTTGAGCAGAATTCTAGCTACTTCATGGGCTTGCTTTGTCTTTGTGGGGAAACATTCAGGCCACCCAATGTAATTGCACACCATGACCAACATAGCTTTATAAAGTCCACACTTGGGCATATCTGTGAAGTCAACAACTAATGAATCCATGGGGTAATATCCTTTAGGTTGGCTTCTGGGGGGAAGTCTAAGTCCTTGTCTTGGATTAACTTGGGTGCACGTGATACATCTTTCACTAGCATGCGCACATAGATAGTGAAGACAATCGATGTATGCTATACGTTGAAGCGCTTTGGCTAATGCAGTTTTGCCCATATGTGTTGTTGAATGGGAATCCTTCACTACTTGCCAGACTAAGTTAGCGGGTACAAAGATTCTTCCATTAGGAAGTACATACCATTCTCCATTTTTATGTCCCTTCAAGTCTACAGTTGCTTGGAGTTCCTCCACCCTGGAATATCTAGGGCTAAGACCTTTTGGCATTTCTACTGCTACATAAACAGATATGCCAGGATAACCCTGATCGTTCCTGGTGGCCGCTAGTCTCGCTTCTTTGTCGGCCGCCCTATTCCCTCTGGCTATTTCATCTTGCCCCTTCTGGTGGCCCTTGCAATGCATAACAGAAACTTTCTTTGACAGCTATGAGCCTTTCAATCAGGAAGGGGTGTTTGATTTCTTTTCCTGAGGCTGTTAAAAGACCTCTTTCTTTATAAACGGCCGCATGAACATGCAAGATGAGAAAAGTGTATTTAGAGTCAGTCCATATATTTACTCTTTCATCCTTCGTCCTCTGTAGCGCACCGATTAAAGCCCGTAATTCTGCTACTTGGGCACTAGTGCCTTTTGGAAGAGGTCGGCTTTCTAAGACTTGGTCAAGAGAAACTACCGCATATCCAGCATAGCGTTCTCCTGTAGTAATGAAGCTTGATCCATCAGTGAACAAGTTATAGTCTGCAGATTTCAATGGTACGTCCATCAAGTCTGGTCTGCATGAAAACTGACTCTCAATGGCTTGCATACAATTATGCTCAATTTTGGGTCCTGGTATTGGTAAGAGGGTAGCAGGGTTTAGGGCATTTGTTTGCTTCAAGGTCACTTGTGGATTTTGAGTCAGGAGTGCCTGATACTTGTAAATTCTAGGCTTTGTTAACCATAAATGTCCCTTTGTTTCTAAAATTCCTTGAATTGTGTGGCTGGTATAGATAGTGGTAGGCTGTCCGAAAGTTAATTTATTAGCTTCCTCTATTAGGAGAGCTGTGGCAGCTAGAATTTTTAGGCAATGTGGCCAGCCCTTTGCGACACAGTCCAGTTGCTTAGATAGATAAGCCACAGGTTGCTGCCAACTTCCCTTTTCTTGCATCAGGACTCCCAGATCCATATTGCCTTTCGAATCCACAAAGAGATTAAAAGGTTTTTCTAAATTGGGGAATCCCATTACTGGAGCTTGAGATAATTCTGATTCTAGGGCTTCAAATGCCCGTTTTTGTTCTTTTTCACCCCCCTTCATGAAGGTGTACAAAGGTTTGGCTAAAAGTGCAAAATTTGGAATCCAAATTCTGCAATATCCTGCTGCACCCAAAAATCCCCGCAACTCTTTCCTGATTGTTGGTTCCGCAATTCAGCACACAGCTTCTTTTCGCTCGTGTTCTATTGCTCTTTGTCCTTGACTTATGGTATATCCCAAGTATTTGACTTGGGGTATTACTAACTGTGCTTTTTCTCTTGAGGCACGATATCCTTTGTCCATTAACAGGTGGAGCAGTTGATTGGTATTTTTCCAACAAGTCTCCTTTGTCTGTTCTGTTACTAAGATATTGTCTACGTATTGGAGTAGCACATCTCCATCATTGCAAGGCTGGAGATCTTCTAGGTCCGAGGCCAAGGCTTCACCAAAAAGGATAGGTGAATTTTTAAATCCTTGGGGATGCCTTGTCCAAGCATACTGCCTCTTACGACCTGTTACGGGGTCTTCCCACTCAAAAGCAAACAGTTTTTGGCTGTCCCTATGTATTAAGATGGTGAAGAAGGCATCCTTTAAATTTATCACTGAAAACCAATTGGCTGAGGCTGGAATCAGACTCAAAAGAGTATGAGGGCTGGGGACAATGGTGTGGACTGTGATCGTGGCAAGGTTCACAATTCTCAGATCCTGCATGGGCCTGTAAGAGTCATCAGGTTTTGGTATGGGTAAAATTCGGGTATTCCAGGGAGATTTAATTGTTCTCAGAGTGCCTGCTTTCAAATATTTGACAATGTGATCCTGAATCGCCTGTGCAACGGAGCGGGGATAACTCTTCTGTCTGAGGCAGACAGGCACAGCTAGAGGCTTTACTTGTATAATTATAGGTGCATGATGAGATGCATGACCTGGTGGATTATCTTCTGCCCACGGCTGGGGTACCTTAAATTCCTGCCAGGTATCCGGGATTTGGCTTTCTTGAACTACCATTATTCGCCATATCTCATCTCCTTTTGTCTTGGGACAAAGGTACAGACTACGTGTCTTTATGCGAACTTTAACTGAACCTTGTGGTTTGGACTTTTGACATAGGGACATTTGCAGGAACATTTTGTGGTTGGAGGCTGATGACATTTCCCTGTCCCGTTAAGCAAGCTTCTAACTGTCCCTTTTTTCCACATCTTCATTTTTTATATTTTAATCCATATTTTATTCTACTTTAGTATTACTAGATTGTGGCCTATTTTATATTATTTTATTTGGGGCCAAAGGGCCTTGCAGTCTGGTTATAATTCTGACTTTTAAGATAATGCAAATATATCATTCTGCATGATAATTTGATCAGAATAAATGGAAAATAAAGAATGAAGTATAAGATATAATGTACATAGAATACCCAGTGCTTATTTACAGTACAAAAGCCCTAAGTACAATATAAAAAAGAAAACCAAGTGAAAGTTGGAAAATATCAATCAATTAGTAAATCCCATTCTGGATTTCTCTTTTTCAGATAATGAGGTTGATTTCTTGTTATAGCAATAGTATAATTTCCAAGCAAGTTAATGAAAAAAATGAAAAAAATAGTCTTTCTTAACAACTAAAACAACAAATTTTTGCTCTAGGGTCCAATATGCCTCTTAGAAAACATTGAAGACCCGTAAAATAATTTTTCCATGGCTGTTGTTTTTACATTACTTCCATAAAGCATCATTATCTTTGCAATGAATGGGAAATAAATATTAATATACATTTACAGTAGTAAGAAATAAATTTTATTTGCTTTGAATTAAGATTAGATTGTTTGTATTCTATAAATGCTTCCCTCCAGCTACATTCACATTGTCAAACAGTGAATCAATCAAGCAATTTAGCCTATTGCAAACCTATGGTAGTAATCTCCTTTCACAGATGGATATCTGTAAGAGCTGAAATTTCTCATATTGTTCAACTTGTCCACATGTTTCTTTAATGTCTCTGCTAATTGAAGAATCTAAAATAAATACACATGCTTTTATGAAAAGAAAGAAAAGAAAAAATAAATACTAAAAATGGCTAGTAGAAACAATATTACATTTTTGTCCCCAACTGGTAATTATACCCAATTATTTATAAACATTACAATATACAGCATATATTTCTTCATTAAATACCATATTCTAAGAATCTATAATTGAGAAAGCCAAAGAATACAAAAAATACATCAGTAGGTAGTTTCATTGATTGCACATAGGCGTTTGATTATGTCCACTATGTTAAACTGTGGGCAACCATGGACAATGCTTGGGGCAATGAGGATTTCAAAACATTTCTATGCACTGGCCAGGAAACCACCATCCAGTGCAACAGGGTGAACTTTACTGGTTGCAGGTCAGTAAAGGGGTGGGGTAAGGCTGTTTATTCAACCTATAAGTGGAATCTGAACTGAGAGAAGCTGGGTTGTAAGAATATGAGTATGGTTTTAAGATGAAGGAGGAAACATCAATAACTTGTACTAGGCTGATGATACTACTCTGAGGGTGGAAAATGTGAATGATGTGTTGCAGGGGCTACTAATGAAAGTCAGAGCAGAATGAAAAAGGGGATAAGAAAAATCAATAAGGTGCAACTATAAGTACAGGAATTAGCTGTAGAAGATGCTGAAGTAGTGGGCACATCTCAATTAAAATATCCAATTTCAACATGCTAAGACCTTGCTCTCTTGAAAATCTATAATATTGGAAATGATCTATTTTTTCTGGCATCAAAGAATAAAATAAAATATAAGTTACAATGACCTGTATCTACATGTTCTGCCATTTCCAGTGTAATTATCTTTTTATTTGCCCTAGCATGTATGAGAAAACTATGATTCACGGATCACATACAGCTCTCAAGTCTCTCATTATATGCTAAAAGCTTTAAAAATATTGTGATTTCTTACATTTTTTTAGACTGAGAAACAGTAATGAGATTAGTATGCCCTTGCAATACAGATAGACGACCAGACATAGAACTGAAAACCCAACCTCTCCAGATACAGGCTGCCTATATTTCACTGGTTCTTGCCCACTGGGACCCTTGGCCACCGTTTTTTTGTTCAATGCAGGTCCAAGACTGTTGAATAGTTGCCAATCCTTAGATTAATAAATGAGCTGCTACACTGAGCAGAAAGATGAATAAAGATCATATGTCAATAACTGATCTCTCCTCTCCTTATATGATTACTTATCAAGTGCCAACACATTCGTTCAGTTCTATCTATAACAGAGCTAATTCACTGCCCTGAATCTTTTTGAAAATACATTATGCAATACCCAATATCCTGATGATCAAATGAAGCATATTGCATTCAGAAGCCCCTAATTCACAGCTTTCAGTTATTAAATAACCAAAGATCTTATAATGTCATAAAGTCTAACTTTTACTCACCAGCAGAGTCAAGAGGAGATGGAAACTGTATTTCAGCAAGGTACAAACAACCCTCATTTACAATCATAATGAGTTCATGAAAGTTAAGCCATGATGGTCGTAAAGAAGATCACCATTTGATGAGACCTGATTTTATTACATTTTTATGATGGTCATTAAGAGAACATAGCAGTGTAAAGTAAACAGTGCAGTCACCAAGCAAACACCATGGTGGTTAAGCAAAACCATTGTTAACTATGGGCATTTTTTGCTGGAAAACAGAAATAAATACTGGTTTCTGGCAAAAATGTTGGAAATCACAGTCATGTGACAGGGAAAAAAAGGCTAAAGGGGTCCCTGTGGATTTTACTCCACTAGTTGTTGCTGACTATAGAGGGTGGTGTTCATCCCTGTTTCAAGGTCATTGAGCCAGCGGTGTTCAAAGACATTTCCTTGATTGTGTGGCCAGAATGACATCATGAAGTGCTGTTATCTTCCCACAAATGTGGTAATATTAATCTATTACTTTTGTATCCTTTCAAACTTCTAGGCTGGCAGCAGCTGGGATAAGGATGGAAGCTCACTTCATCACATGATGCTTGACTCACAAATCCTTCATGAGTTCCCATCCTCATGCCAGCTCCTTAACTGCTTAACTACCAGTCCAAACCATGTGACATTGGCCTGCTGCAAACAGCTGTAATTGTCAGATAGTTGTTGAGCATCCAAAATGTGGTCATGTTACCCTAGGGCAGGGCATAGATATCGGGACTTTAAATCCAGATTTTAAGTAGCTTTTGGGGGATCTGTCATAACCTTTGCCAGACCAATTCTTAAATACAGCTCATCCGCCTAGAATCCACATGGTATATTGGACATTAACACAATTGAACGGGTTCAGAGGTATTTCATGAGAAGAGTCTCCACTCCTCTACTCACAATAGAATTCCCTATGCTACCCAGTCTTGAAATGTTGTGCTTCGGCAATCTGGAACTGCACCGCCTGCGGTCCAATCTAAGCCTAGTACACAAGATTGTCTGCTACAACGTCTTGCCCTGTCAACGACTTCTTCAGCTTCAACCACAATAATACACAGGCAAACAATTGATACAAACTCAAAGTAAACTGCTTCAAACTCAATTGCAGAAAATACGACTTTGGCAACAGAGTGATCAACGCCTGGAATGTTCTACTCGACTCTGTTGTTACAGCCTCAAGCCCTCACAGCTTCAACCTGAAATTGTCTACAATGGACCTCACCCAGGGGTAAAATCATCTTCCCTTCAATACCAGTTTGCAAATATAAGCATGCTCGCTCACTTGCTCCTCTCGCTTGCGCCACCTCCATGCACGCGCAGGACCTTCCACACATGCGCAGAGCATCAAAAATGGGATGTAATAACGTCTGAGCAGGTGGGTGGAGCCTACCACTGCCACTGCTACCGATTCTCCCAAACTGGATAGAACCAGCTGAATTGCACTACTGACCTCACCCCATTCTTAAGAGGTCTGTAAAGGGGGTGTGCATAAGTGCACCAGTGTGCCTACCTTACTGTCCCCAGTTACAGTATTGTCCCCATTTATGTTACTGTCCCCATTTATTTGTATTTACTTCCTTTGTTCATGTTTATGTTCATTCCTATACTTGCTATCTTGTACATGTCTTACAAACAAACAAACAAACTTTGAACAGTCACTAAGTGATTAGTCCAGGGGTTGGCAACCTTAAATACTCAGAGCCACAAAGGGCCTAACTGGGAGCCCCCTTTCAATTCTGGAGCTGACCGGAAGTCCGGTTTCTCCATCATAGAGTCTCCTCCTAGCGCAGCGTCTTTTTTCATCTACCTATCCTAACCGAAATCCCTATCAATTGTGGAGCTGACCAGAAAACCTGCCCCTTGCCATAGAGTGTCCTCCTGGTGTGCCCTGCTTCCCCCCTCCCCTATAACTGAAAGCTCCTCTCAAAATTGTGGTGCTGACTGGCGACAGGTAGCTGCAGCAGAGGGGTGAAAGAGCCACATGCGACTCCAGAGCTGCGGGTTGGTGACCCCTGGACTAGTCATTAATCAAGGGCTACATGTATTAAGTATCCTTTCTGCAGGTAATGGCCCAATACAAAAAGTCTTATCTCACTTTTGCTATAGAGGTCAGAATTTTGGCAGCTCCAAATCTGTTAGTTGCAAAAAGTAAACAATTAATATTGTTCAAATGTTCCTTTGGCCTCGGTTAGTAAGACTGTCCTTCTATCCTTTGTGTATGTTGCTCTTATTTTGATTTTACCTTTATGCTTATGGTTAGTTCCACAGTTTTTTGGGTGGGGACACATTATAAATACTGTGAAATAAAACAAATAAATAGTTTCATATGCATGGTTCCCAGAGGGAAGAAGGATATATTATTTCAAATGAAGTTTTGATACTTTGATACTTCTTCCCTGCAATTGTGTGTTGTACAATTAAGATGTATATCAGTGTATGCAAGCAAAAGAGAATACCCAAAATGAAGCATCATTCTATATATATATTACATCTGTCTGGGGATAAAAGAAAAAACAATAAATAGATCAGATTTCCTTTTAGGACAAAAAGGATCAATCCTCTGAATTGTATGGCTATCAATACACAGGGTAATAATCTAGTTCAAAGCATTATTCATTAATGCACAACTGTTTGCCTACCCTTCCAGATTACTAATGAGAATAGCAAACAATGCAGGAATTGACCCAGATGCACCGCTTGTGAATATTTGATGCCAATGACCTCCTGTGGCATCAAAGAAGGTGCTAACATCTGAGATCGGTATTTTTCTCCCGCTCACAAATTCAAATATTCTACCAAGTAGCACATATTCAGTGTTCCCAATAAATGTTGCAAACTTGCTCACATGTACCTTTTTGGCTGTAATGCTCAGTAAAAAGAAACAGTAGGATTGGGGAGTGTGAATGAAATATGTCTTTTTCAATGCAATACAAAACAAAACACCCAGAGGTGAATTAAAACAGGAAAATCTAACCAGATTAAGAGGCATAGGGATTACTTAAGTGTTTTACAGTATGGCTCCTGCATGCCAGAATAGATGAGTAAATCTCAATCACTCTTTCACTCAAGCAAAATACAAAAATTACTATAAAAAACCAGCCCATGGTTAGTTAATTAAATTGTAAAATAAACAAAATCTAGATACTTTATGAGACAGATGTACAATATTTAGCAATAATTTATGTATTTTGATGTTTATTGTCTAAATAAAAAAATATTATTATTATATTGCACCAATTGGTATAACTGTGTTTCCGAATCATTTTTATATACAGCGCCAGTAAAAAAGAGGGAACATTCTTCAGCTTTCTAGACTCTAATCAATATACACTGGGTGCATTGTTTGGGAAGGGGAGGAGCCACAACCCTACAAATCTATTCCGTGGATTTTCTGCAGCCAATATTATCAGTAGCTGATTTTTTTAAAAAAAAATCTATAAAACGTGTCAAGATGGTGTGAAGTTGATGAAGATGGCTACTGTCACGCTATTATTTTATTATGAATGGTAAATATAATGTAATTGTTGATTCCTAAAAATAATTGCCCTTAAGAAAATACTCTCAGTTGGGGATCAGAATTCCCAACTAAAAGATCAGGGCTTACCTTTGTATGCTTAATTTTAATGGTACTATCTTTAATTCACGTGAGTTTCTTTTCACTTAGGTGCATGAAGCAGCAAAGCAAAATTTGGAATTACTCCATTATGATCTTGGTTGCTACAGGACTTAGCTGATTACAACTGGCATTTCTTGCAAAAATCACTGTTCATTCTCTTTGTTTTTGATCCACTAACTCTCAAATCATAAACACATGACTAAGAACTAAACTTTATTGAACATTTAGGATTATCTTTCCATTGCAGTATTTACATTCTTTCATCATAGATACCGATGACATATAAATCACAGTCCACTATATAACTGCAGTTTATTCATACAGGTCTTTTGTCAGAACAACATATTCAAAGCCAGAGCTCATCCGCAATTGTGTTGTTCAGTCAAACAGTCCTGAATGTTAGCTTTCTAGGAAAAGGAAGGCTAGGAAAAGCCTATCTTTGTGTATTACTCAGAATCCCTGCGGAACTATCTTATAACAACTCCTTAAGTTAGCAAAGTGCTAACTTAATCATGATGCCCAGCAGGGAGTGCTTCTCAAACAACTATGCAGGCAAAGACTTTACAGAGCTGAGAGTTAACAGCACAAGCCAGGATTTCTAAGGGTCAACCCTCTGTAGCACACACTGGGCAGAGTCTTTATGATATATTGTGACATAACATCCCAAAGTTGTTTTTCAAAATTATTTCTGCATGCATGCCTTGCAAGAAGTGTCTTTACAGTAAACCTTCCTCAAAGACATATAGTAGGACATGGGTACACATGAGGAGTACCTCAGATAGAAGGAGAAAAGTCAACGCAAAGAATATAACATCTATTCAGCTTTTTCCCACAGTCATTTTTCTAAAATTATGCCCATGCTGGGATAGAATTATTAGATTTAAATTTAAGGTCTAGACTGATACATTGTATCAAAGCTAGTCAATTACTGTGTGATGCATTATGTTGTTGTTTTATTTTCTTGGAGAGAATATAATTTTTATTCAAGTTTTTACTAAAGAAGAAATAAACTTATTTCTGCTTTCTAGTAAATCTGTTTTTTTTTTCCTGTGCATGTTCATTTACAATTGCATATATTTAAACCCAAGCTCATTCGATACCACAGACACCTTCTACTTCGCAGTATCTTGTCTGCTGTGTGCCCTATTGATGGAATATACTGATTCTCAGGAATCGTATCAAGTGAGGACTGAAGAATATTGTTAGAGCTTTAACCTGACACTTTAATATAAAATGGATTAAAGTTAACTAAAGTGCATTTAGGACAATTGCAACTTGACAGTACTTCACAAATGATGTGGATGCTACTCAAGGCACTCAATTATGGTTTTAATTAAATCATATTTATATCTCACTGCTTATATTGTACATGTAAAGGCACAGCACAAAGCTGACTTCTAATCTAATATTTAATACTAAATGGGACCATTTTCTCACAGTGCTGAACCAGTTGCCCAAGGAAGCCTACTAGTCTCAAAACAGATGGCCTTTACGAGCAGTGATGTTGGCATAAATGCAAATAGCCATTGATTGTTGTGACTTGTATGAATTGGTCAAATCCTTTTTCTTAGTCGCTGGCCAGATAATTCTGGAAAGTCCACGACCATGCAAGCAACAACCTTTGTTGTCACTCTCTTCTTTGTGATATTCTATCGTACTTAGCTGAATGGATATTTAATTCTATTAAGCATGAATTTCAATATTTTATATTCTGTGCTCTGAGTGGGTAATGACCTTCAAATTACAGTAATATCCCTAGTTCACATCATTAAAAGTATACTTCAATCAACATTTCTGCCAAAAAAAGTTTCAGGAGCATATCTTGTGCATTCAGGTAATATACACTAAAATATCTTCAGCATAGTGATATTATACTCCACACTAGTGCATGATATCATCAAGTGGTTCATGTTTATGTTGAAAAGAAGAGCAACAAAGGATTAAGCTTTACAGCACTCCATAAGAAAGAAACCAATTGGTTGATCTCTTTCCTCCCTATACAAACTGGAAATACACACAAAGAAAGAATGGAACCACTTTTTCAAAGCATACTCAAACCTATTCACAAATGCATATGAGGTTCTTACACTTATTTCATTGTGCGTGAACCACACTAAAATATGTAAGTGAGTCACCTTTTATTTTACAACCAGTTTCTGCAGTGATCTGTATCTATTCTATTTTGTTCTAATCTACTCTACCTACTGTATTCTACTCTATCCCATCCCATTCCACATTACTCCATCCTTGTCAGGGGAAAAAACGCCTGATATCTGAGATCAATGGACCGTGGCTGATTCCCTTCCGCATATCTTTTGAGATATTAAGAAAAATAAAATAAAAGTCTTTGACGAGTATATTCTAATTAATAAACAAACTTTAATACGAAAATAATAAAAGTAAATGAAACAGAAAATAACTAATTGTTACATTTTGATAATGAAAGCTCCGTCTGCCAAGTTGGCAGCCGAACAAAGAAGAAAGGAATTCTTGGAATGTGTAACGCATGCGCAATAAATCACTTTCAGATAACATTTTGTTTTATGACCTGCGCAATAAAGCTTTCTTAGTTTAACTCTTGAATGTCAGTTTAGGCAGTTCAGGCCTAGCAAACTTTTTAACATCGTGACAATCCTATCCCATCCCATCCTTCTATTCTACCGGTACTCTGTTCAACTCTATTCCATTCTATTCCATTCCATTCTCTTCTCTTCTGTTCCATTCCATTTCTATATATAATATTGATTATACAGCATAGTCCATTTAGGAATATATGTAATCTTTAAATGGGGGAAAATAAAATTTAAAAAGACAAAAGAAATGGGAGGAAAAGTAAAACAAAAGCAAAAAAAAAAGCCACAAAGACAAGAGAAATTCCCCACTTTTCAATTATATCTCAAGAAAAGGCATGACGGGGGATTGTTTCCCTGTTGTTGTTGTTTTTTGGAGGGGAAGTGGGGTTGAAAGTATTACAAGGGGGGAACATTCTGACTGAGAGATTGGTAAAACCTTTTTCCTCCCCTGGAGAAATTCACAGAAATGTCAATCTAATTTTTTGGACTCTAGTACAGGTAGATCACACATGTGTCTTGAATAGGATGCACGGAACATCCACCACAACTGAAGATCAATTAGGCAGACCTTATTTTGCAAACACTGCACTGTTCAATGAAGCTAAGAGTATTTATCTGAAATATTTGCCATAACAAAACAACAACAAAAGCCTATGTTTAAGAAGATGTCCTGGAACTAATTATTGCATTAACATTATTTTCTGATTAACAGTGACACTGTCTGCTTTCCTACTTGTTAAAAGAACTAGAAAAAAAATTATACTGACTATTTTGGTGGGAATTTTTTGTTTCTATTGTAACTGGTTCCTTTCTCTGCAGCTACCTATTTGTTTATTATTGTTTTGGTGAAGCTTTACTATTTCCTCACCTGCTCCTGGAGTTCCACACCTGTGCATCTAAAATATACCAAAGCAGCATCTTTAATGTCACGTGAAGGAAACTGTTACATCTCCAAGACCCTTATTCAGTTAATGTTTGTGCTACAGTTTTATGTGCATTGCAAATGATTATTAAATCTGTAAGCTACAGTCAGATTTTAGATTGCTTATTACAGGGGTGTCAAACCAGAGCCGACCTGCTGAGCACTTAAATCTGACCTGCGGGGCTGGCATGGAAATATCAATAAGGTGACCAACTTTTTTACAATGAAAAGGAGGACAAATAAATTGGAAAAAAAATATCGTAAATAAAAGAAATATTTTATTCATTGCAACAATAATACACTAAAATATGATATATGCATAATAAAAACATTTGCAACATTTTATATTGTAATTATGCTTACATGCCTGTTAATTATTATTTAAATGAGTACTTTTCCATTGAATTAATATTTTTTGTCAATGTATCATCTTCTAACAATATATTGGAAATATCTGAACAAGAAATGTCCTTCATATTGAATTTTACGACAAGTGCTGCAGCTAGAGTATCAACATTCAATCTCGATTTCTCACTTGTCGAAAAATCATTGGCAATTGAAAAAAAACTCTTTCAACTGCTGCATTAGTTCCAGGGCAGCACAACGTAAATTGAACAAGTATAAATAAATGTTCACATGGAATATGTTCATTTTTGAAATGGCTGAAAATATCCACCCATCTTTTATCAATTTCAACATGTTGATTTTCCCATTGTATTAATTTTTCAGAATTTAAATATACATTCAGTCTTCTAATTTCTTCAAAGAGACAATTGTCGTCTATTTTAATGTCTAGCATTTCTTTAGATAAAAATTCAACACAAGATTCAATATCTGTTCAATATACTTGCGATGAAGTAAAAAAAAAACACCATTAAAAACTGTTTAATAAAATGTGAATTGTGCTTACTTCTGTATAATTGAATATTCACTGAGAAAGAAATAATTACCGTGAGTCATTCAATTGCCGACGTGCCGTGAGTCTACTGCGTGCGTATGTGCCATGTTGTGTTTAGGTAAGAAGTAAACAAAGCCACTTGCATGCGGCGCTCTCTCTCAAGGTCTCCTGTGCGGACCGCATGCATCTCATAATCGCGTCTTATACCGCACTATATCGAGTCTTGATGAATTGTCATGTCAAATACAAATACGTCACATAATGCGCAACAGATTAGTCTTCAAATATCGAAAAGGAGGACATGTAGGAGGACACTTTTCGAGGGAGGACAGAACTTACAAAAGAAGGACTGTCCTCCCTAAAGGAGGACGGTTGGTCACCTTAATATCAAAAGATTGGCCTGCAGTGCCTCTGCAGGCCAAAATGGGCTGGGGGAAGGGGCTGCGTGCGACCCCTGTGTGGCCCATTTTTGGACTCCTTGGATTCCAGCAGCACTCTACCAGGCAAAAATGGGCTGTATGAAGGTCCTGTGAAGTGCCTGCTTGGCACATTTTTGGCCTCCCCAGATTCCAGGAGCACTCTGCTGACCAGAACGTAACTCCCCAGACTCCAGCAGCACTGGGCTAACCAAAAACGGTCTATGTGGAGGCCCTGAGGAGGCAAAATGCTGTAGTAGGCCATGGAGGGTCAGATAGGACAGGGGAAATCTTTACCATTATCTTTTATCAAGTATACAAGAAAGATTGTATTTATTTTAAGATTTTAAAAATAAATCATTATTTTAAAAATATTTTTCATATGATCAAGACAATACATTTGAAAATAAATTGTCATAGATATTCTGCAACTATATTGATTTTTGAAACATCATTAAGTCATGCCTTCATGGTCAGATGATAATAATTCATGAAAAAAAGAACAAAAACAGAATAAATAAATAAATAAAAACATAAGGGCAGAAGTTAAAGAATTTAGCGCATATCCAGGCAACTTATCCCAAATTATTAGAGCTTTTATGAATGCTAAACAGGATATTTGGGAACACACAAGAAATCTTCATTTTTCAATATTCATTGAGCTGTAGAAGATAGCTATATTGGGAATAATATGAAAGATTTAAATTAATAGTTTCTGCACCACAACTGCAACAATGTCATATCATTTCATTAATGATTCATTCCCTTCCATAGGATTCATTAAGGATGCTCAGAATAAAATATATAGTAGTTCTAACTTAGTAAATCAACTTTTTAAAACTGCATAATATTGATTCAAATATAACTGAGGAGGAAATTAATCAATTTTTAACATAAATATATATATATATTTCCAAACATTAAACATAGTTGGGTCTTAATTTAGTTGCACCCTTAAAATGATAAAAAAAATTAATGATCTTTTAAAATTATTTTAAATTACTTTTTATATATATTTGCCCTCCTTCCTTCCTTCCTTCCTTCCTTCCTTCCTTCCTTCCTTCCTTCCTTCCTTCCTTCCTTCCTTCCTTCCTCCCTCCCACCCTCCCTCCCATCATCGAACAAAAGCAACATCTCATATGTTGAATAAAAATTGGGATACAATAAAAATGGACAGATTCATGATGAATATACACAATTAGAATCTAATACTATTTTGCTCCACACTTTCACTTCCAATTGCTCTCACTTCTGTTATGATGAAGTGTTTTGAGAGATTGGTAAAGAACTATATTGTTTCATGCATTCCCCCTACATTTGACTCATAACATTTTACTTATTGAAGAACTGCTCTATAGATGATGAACTTTTTTGTGTGCTTCATTTTAATTTGGTGCACCTGGAAAAGAATACTCATGTGTGAATGCTATTTGTTGATTTTAATTTGACATTCAATACAATCATTTCTCAGCATTTGGTGCGCAAACTGGGCCTATTAGGTTTTAATACTTCATGTAACTGGATACTTGATTTCCTTGTTGATTGGCCCTAGTTTGTGCAAGTTGGAAGAAAAGTTTCCAATGCCATCTCCTTGAGTACTGGTTCTTCAGAGCTGTGACTTGAGTCCATTACTGTTCACCTTGATGACTCATGACTGCTGTGACAAGACTGTGATGAATCATGTTGTGAAGTATGCAGAGGGCACGGCAATAGCATCATCTACTAGTAGTTATCCGGGATGATAATGAAGATTTTTATATGGAAGAGATGAAGGCTTTGGTGGACTGGTGCAATAAAAAGTTAACAAAACAAAGGAGATCACTGTTGGTTTTAGAAAGAACTGGCATAGTCATACTACTTTTTGTATCATGTCTGCGGAGGTGGTCAATAGTATTAAGTATCTGGGAGTACAGATAACTAACAATCTGACTTGGTCTCTTCATATATTATCTTTAGTGAAGTGTGCAAACCAGTGTTTGCATTTTCTGCATCGGACGAGGAGAGCTTATGTCAGGCCTGTAGTTATGTTCCTTTTAGGATCTTTGGCCTGCCACACTTTCTATTAATTTCCTATGCTGTTTCATTAGTGTAGTAGTTGGGAGGGGGGAATAGAAAGGAGTAGAATTGTGGAATGTGTTGTTGTCATTCTTTCTAGAAGCTCAAGGTCATCTTTTGTCTCCGCACCTCGACACCTGACCGGAAGCAGAGGGGTGTAGATGTCAGCGTGGAAGAAGAATATTGGACCATGTGATGGATTATGGGTGTGGGGATAAGATCATGAACTTTCAACTGGGTGGAATCCCAGGAAGAAAATGAGATTTGGGATTTCATAGCACAATGCCAACATGTCTGTCTTATTAAATTGGAGTTTTAAGGATAGCTCTGCCTTGAATTCTGATTTAATTCTGCATGATATTTGGAACGCTGACAGCATATCTTTCTCCTTCTGTCCTGGCCACTTTTTACAGAGGCATGAATGAGAGTATTTTAACAAACTGCATCACTCTTTGGTTTGGTGGCAGCAGTGCCTCAGATAGAAAGTCCATTCAGAGAGTGGCAAGGACAGCAGAGAAGTTTATTGGAAGCTTGCTTCCCGTTATTCAGTATACTGTTTATAAGCGCTTGTGCTTATAATAATAATAAATAATAATAAATTTGGATTTATTAGCCGCTCCCTCTCCAGACAGGACTCGGGGCGGCGTACAATAAAACATATAAAACATAAAACATGTGCAAACACATAGACATCCAAATACACACATATACAAAGACATACATGCACGGAGGAGGTAACAAATTACATCACATTTAGACAATTAAAAGTCACCATTAAAATACCCCATTAGTAATACCACAATTTAAAATTTAAAAGGACTGTCAGGAGGAATAAGAAAAAAAATTTACGGTTGAGCCAGGCCAGATAATTGAAAGAGGTGGGTCTTCAGCTGTACACGGAAGGAGCGGAGATCGGAAGTAATCCTGATGTCACGGGGGAGGTCATTCCACAGGGCTGGGCCCATCACAGAGAAGGCTCTGCTCCTGGGTGTCGCCCCCCGACACTGTTTAGCGGACGGCACCCGAAGAAGTCCCTCTCTGTGTGAGCGGATTGGTCGTAGGGATGTATGGGGCAGGATGCGATCCTGCATGTAACTAGGTCCTGTGCCATGAAGCGCTTTAAAGATCAAACCTTGAAACGCACTCGGTAGACTACAGGAAGCCAGTGCAGCTCGCGCAGGAGAGGTGTTACGGGGGAGTATCTAGTCCTCCCCATAATCAACCGCGCGGCCGCGTTCTGGACCAACTGCAGTCTCCGAGTGCATCTCAAGGGAAGCCCCATGTAGAGAGCATTGCAGTAGTCCAGGCGAGACGTCACCAGTGCATGGGTGACTGTGCATAGGGCATCCCGGTCCAATAAGGGGTGCAACTGGCGCATCAGGCGAACCTGATGGAACGCCCCCCTTGCCACAGCTGTTACATGGTCATCCATGGACAGCCGGGCATCCAGGAGGACGCCCAAATTGCGCAACCGTTCCATGGGGGCCAGTTGCTCGCCCCCAATGGCCAGAGATGGAAGCAACTGGTTGAACCGGGAGGCCGGAAGCCACAGCCACTCCGTGTTGGAAGGGTTGAGTTTTAGTCGGTTGCCATCCATCCAGACCCGTACGGCCTCCAAACACCGGGACATCATTTCAACAGCCTCGTTGGGGTGGTTCGGGGTGGAAATGTATAGCTGAGTATCATCAGCATACAGATGATATCCCACCCCAAAACCACGGATAATCTCGCCCAGCGGTTTCATGTATGTGTTGAACAGGAGAGGCGAGAGCACCGACCCCTGTGGCACCCCACATGTGAGGGGGCTCCGGGTCGATCTCTGCTCCCCTGCCAACACACGTTGCGTCCGGCCAGAGAGGTAGGAGCCAAACCACCATAAAACGGTGCCCCTGACTCCCAGCCCCTCTAGCCGGTGCAACAGGATACCATGGTCGATGGTATCGAACGCCGCCGAGAGATCTAATAGGACCAGGATAAAGGAACAACCCCTATCTCTGGCCCTCCAGAGATCATCAACCAACGCGACCAAGGCCGTCTCCGTGCTGTGCCCGGGTCGGAAGCCGGACTGGCGCGGGTCTAGATAATCATTCTCCTCCAGGTGACGTGGAAACTGTTGTGCCACCACACTCTCTACAACCTTCGCTAAAAAGGGAAGGTTGGAGACTGGACGATAATTGACTAGATCCGTTGGGTCCAGGGAAGGCTTCTTGAGCAGGGGCCTCACAACCGCCTCTTTCAAGGCGGCCGGTAGAAGCCCCTCACCCAACGAAGCGTTCACTAGGCCCAGGAGCCAGTCGCGCGTAACCTCCCAGGATGCCAGTACAAGCCAGGAGGGACACGGGTCCAATAAACATGTGGTAGGACGCAGACGTCCACGCAACCTGTCCAAATCCTCGATGGCAACCGAGTCAAACTCCTCCCAGAACGGTCCCTCAAGACTCGCCTCGGGCGTCTCCACTGGACCACTGAAAGGGGCCCATCCCATCCGGATTTGAGCGACTTTGTCCTGTAGATATTTCCCAAACTCCTCTGCTCTGCCCTGTAAAGGGGCTTCCCGCGGTCTCTCAAACAAGAGGGAGCGAGTCACCCGAAACAGGGCGGCAGGGCGGTTATCTGCGGACGCAATAAGAGCGGCACAATGTTGACGTTTGGCCGCTCTTAATGCCACAAGGTACGTCCTCAAATAGGCTCGTGCCTGTGCTCGGTCAAATTCGGAACGGGAGGATCTCCAACGACTCTCTAGGCGTCTCTTGTGGCGTTTCATCACCCTTAGCTCCTCGGTAAACCAAGGCGCCAGGGTGGTTCATCGCCGCAGGAGAGGCCGCAAAGGCGCCACCCGGTCTAGGGCCCCGGTAGTCGCACTATTCCAGGCGTCTACCAGGTCCTCCACTCGGGGGCGGGTCAGGTCCACAGGAGGTGGCCCAAGCTCTGTCTGGAACCTATCTGGTTCCATCAGGCGCCTGGGGCGGAACCATCTAATACCTTCCGGTTCCGCCTCCCCGCAGCGGGGGGTAGCACCAGGGAAGTCCAGCCGGAGAAGTGAGTGATCTGACCATGACAGGGGAATAATAGTTGAATCCCCTATTCCCAGATCACTCGTCCACTGGCCAGAGACAAAGACAAGGTCCAGCGTGTGGCCTCCCTCGTGAGTAGGGCCCTGAATTAATTGGGTCAGGTCCATGGCTGTCATGGAAGCCATGAACTCCCGAACCCCCTCAGACGCTTCTCCCATCGACGGCAGGTTAAAATCCCCCATCACTAAAAGTTTGGGGGTCTCAACCGCCACCGATGAGATCAGCTCGAGGAGTTCAGGCAGGGCCGCTGATGTATAGCGAGGAGCCAGGTATACTATCAGCAGGCCCAACTGCCTCCCTGGGCCCCATCTCACGACAAGGGACTCACACCCGGATGTCTGCGGCACAGTGAACTCTCTCGGCTCCAAGTCTTCCCGGATAATCACTGCTACCCCACCGCCCCTTCCCTGGGCCCGAGGCTGGTGAAATGCTCGATAACCTGGCGGGCACATTTCCACGAGGGGTAGGCCTCCCTCGTGGCCCAACCAGGTCTCAGTTATTCCTGCGAGGTCCGGCTCCCCCTCCAAAATTAGATCGTGGATGAGGGGGGCCTTATTGACAACGGACCTCGCATTGCATAACAGCAGTCTCAGGCCTTGGGTCTGTAGATCCTGACCACCTAGTATGCAGGGGTTGGTACAAACGACCGGGTATGACCAAAAACCCCGGTCTCCCAACCGACTACGCGCTCTTGATCTGTCCTCGCACCTGCCCCTCCCCACGACCATTGGTATCAAAGAGCCCTGCACAGGAATGCTATCTTCCCTCTCCTCCCCCACTCCGCTCCCTCCTCCTTCGACCACACCTAGATGCCTGGCTCTACCATCCCTCCTGACCTGTTCTCCCCCCCCATCCCTGGAACCCCTTACAATTTTTAAAAAACAATTAATTAAAAAACCCCTCAATGTGCGCTTCCTCCACCTCTCTGGGTTAATGAACCCGTCCTCGAGGTGGGCCCTTGAGAGGGCAGGAGGCCATAACTGCGAGAGGGGGGACTCCCGCAGTAAAATAAGGTCAGACCTCGCATACATGATAAATGATAAATACACCGGGCTAAAGATGGATTCTGAGTGCTAGAAGTGTTAAATAAGTCTACCCGTTAAAAATCATGACAGAACGGCAACCAAGATTACAAGATGAGAGAGGTGAGTAAAGAAATAGGTAGAGGTGACTAAAAAATAAGTAGAGCCTATAATCTACAGTTCTCAATAGTATGGGGTTAGGCAGTTCTTAAAAATCCGTGAGAGGGTGAGCAGATGATCCATAGCGGGCGGGGGGGGTTCAACAGCTCCCCGCAGTCCTTCCAAGCCCCAGGTGGTAAGGGGTTAAGCCGATCTCAAAATCTATGCAAAGGCAAGCGGATAATCCGTAATGGGCAGGGGGGGTGTCGACGGCTCCCCGTAAACCTTCCAAGCCCCAACGTTGCCTCCGCGCCATTTCAGGCGGCCTCTGTTCTTCACTCCACACCTTCTGCCGGCCTCCGGCGCTCTCCAACAACTCCGGCGATCTCCGATGTTTCAAGCCCAGCTCAAACCTCACACGACCTCCACTGGGCTTCTGGTAGGCTCGGGGCTCCCAGCGGGTCCAGCGGGTCGGGGAACTGATGTTTAGAGCCCCCGATAATCTTCCGGGCCGCCACTGCCGCCATCGCCTCCCTCCGCCTTCCCTCGTGTGGGACGCCATCGCGTCCCCGTCGCTAGCTGCTCAGGGCGTCGCTGGTCTCACCTCGGGCTGTCGTAGCTGTCGTGGCTTACAAAAACGCCCGCAAACGCCGGCCAAACAGATCGTAAACAGTTCATAACCGCCAAAACGCCAGCTCCAACAGCCGTCAACGCCTGCAGTCTCCCGGAGTAAGCCGGCGCGCCCGCACGCCGACCGCCATTTCCCGGCTCACTACAAGTTTTCAAAAATGCCGATTTGCTTTCTTCCACTCTCCTGTGCCGTCCGGCCACCCTGGGGGACCACTAGGGTCCTGAAATAAGCCAGGGTGGTCATTGGGTAGGTTCGTGGTCCTCCAGTTCGTATAAAGGACCAACAGCAACCCAGCCCGGTCAAAAAGAGCCCCGAGAAAACACGGAGCTCAGAGGCTGACCGCCATCCTCCAGGAAGCTCCTCCTCCTCCTCCTTTGTTGGATCACAAACATGAGCTTAGAGCTCAAAGCATTGTTAGAGACCACATACCCACTTCATGGTCTATTTCTGTTGCTCCCCTCTGGGAGGAGGTTTCAAAGTATCTATAGCAGGACAACTAATTCTGTAACAGCTTTGTTCCTCATAGCATCCATCTTGTAAACTTGCAGGATTCTTTTTTTTCACCATGTATATGTATACATTTGAATTAGTCCTATGCCCATACTTCAGCACTCCCTCCTCATAGAATTGTTGCCAGTCTTATCTCTCTTGGGCTATAAGAAAACTCTGAACATCTACCTGTTTCATTTGGCACAGGAAAAGGATATTCTTTTTTGAAAATTGGAATTTCAGCTGCATGGTATTTATTGAAAATTATTTATTTTTATGCTTATATATACTTGGAGCATTCTGCAGTGTATGCTTACATTGTTAGATATGTAGAGCCCTGTATGGGTGGCATACAAGCAATGTAAATCAATCAGTCAATCAATTACTGTAGGCTGCATTTTTTATTCATTTCAAATGAGTAAATATCAAACAAAAATACCCTGGTTTTATTAGCAGGAAGGCACCAGATTATTACTAGTTATTATTACTACTATTAATAGTTACTACTACTACTACTACTTACTAATAGTAGTAGTAGAACTAATCCCTGATACGGGCTCACATCCTGTGCTTAGAAAACAACTGAATAGCTTTATCCTGTGAAAGAGAAACTGTCCTGCCAAACCTATTTGCAAGAAAGATGAGAGCTAGTTATGCTGTTTTGTTTGGAGAGATAGAAGCTTTTAGGTAGCCAAAGCCTTTTCTCAATTGTTGATTTCACTCATCAGTTGCTTCTGTATGGACAGATTTTTTTCTTATTAATAGTTAATTGGTCATCCATCTCCTGGCATTGGTTGTTTAGAGAGCTAGAAGCTTTCAGGTAGCCAAAGCCTTCCTTTTATTGTAGATTTCATTCATCGGTTGTATCAATGTGGCCAATGTGTTATTAATAGTTAATAGGTCATATATCTTCTGGCATTGGCTGTGACAGAAGGACAGAAAAGTGCATCTGTGGAAAAGTGATAAGTTGTCTTCTGCAATGGACTGTCAGAATAACATTGGGAGACAGGAGGAGCTACAGCCTTGACAGTGGTCAGGCAAAAGATACCTTTGGAGGAATGTGAGCAGAAAAGCATCCCTAGTTTTCTAGAAATTAAAGGCAGGGAAGGGAGAACATGGTTTCAAATTTGCAAGATTCTTACAGTAACCTTATTAAAAAGATTGTGTTGGTAATCAGATTTTCATTCTCCATTTAATCATTTTGCAAAAAATACCCAATGGGATTAAAGCCTGGGAGATGACGAATTGTGAGAAATATTGCTTTCCACAACTATTCTTGCTTGGGTTATGATTTAATGCTGAATGTCCACATGGAGGTCTACTTGGGACGTTTTCACCAAGCCATGAAAATGTCATTCCCTTAGTGCAGGAATGGAGAACGTGAATGTGCAAAACTAATTGAGGCATTTAATGAAAGATTCAAGGATGTGAAAAGTAAATAAATGGAATTGAACATCTTTGCTACACCATTCAATAGGGAACCTGTTGATGTGCCAGATAACCTACAATACAAAATCATTCAGCTGCAAAGCAATGATGAGCAGAAAGCTAGGTGCAACAACCTCCCACTGCTTGAGTTCTATAAACATTACATAAGCAATGTTGAATTTCTCACTTTGAGGAGACATGCATTGAAATATGCATCTGTGGTTGAAACAACTTACTGCTGCGAGCAGTTCTTTTCAAAACGCACTATTGCAAAAATGTACTCCAGACTGTCTATTGCAAACTTGGAAAATCAGTTGTGAGTAGCAATATCATCAATATCAGCTAACATTGCACATCTCACCAAAGAAAAGCAGTTCCAGCCATCACATTAGGGTGAGTTAATTAAATGTTTGACCAAATATAGCAGGCTAATATTTAAGTTGATAATTTTGAATAGCTGATAACAGAGCTCTGGATCGATCTGTAGCTCTGTTATCAGCTGCAGAGGCCTTCAGGAAAGCCTTGCTGGCCTTGCTGGATGAAGAGGTTCCTGAAGGCCTCTGATAATGTTTTTCTTTTTGAGGCAGTGGATGATGCATTCAATTGAGGTGATTCAGTGGATGACATCCCCCAAAATAAGATCTGGTGCCTTTTTTGGTGCCATAGGTGTATACTATAGGCCACCCAACCAAACAGAGGCAACAGATGTACTTTTTGCTAGTCAGTTAACTAAGATATCTGCCATGTTTTCCCCAAAACATGCCTTGCCACATTTTTCTCGTGGGTAAAAATATATGCCCACCCCTGAAAATAAACCCCCTGGACAACCATCCAGCCAGTCAGAGCACTGCTCTCCAACCTAGTGGTATCCCGAAGGCGCCAAGCCGCGGGCGCCAGGAGGGGGAAAGGCGCTCACATTGCTTGCCGCCTTCGGGATACCACTAGGTTGGGGAGTGGCGTTCTGCCTGGCCGAAAGGGGGAGTTGCCGGGCAGGCGCCCGGCAAATCCCTCTCCAGTTGGACAGAGCGCATTCACTGACCTAGGGGGTATCACTAAGGCACCAAGCCACGTGGTGCTCTGCCCGTCCCCGTGGCTTGGCACTTTCAGGATACCCCCTAGGTCAGTGCATGGAGCTCTGCTTGGCTGGAGAGGGGGGTTGCCGGCGGCTGCTCGTGAGCATGGTTACCTCATGGCTGCTTCGCCCCTGAGGCTGTGCCCAGTTCTTCGGGAGTCCGTTCTCAAGGGAGCAGCCGCCCAGCCACCCCAAAACAATAAGCCCTCCCTGATAATAAGCCCAAGGCCATATTTTGTGGGGCAAAAGAAAATATGACCCTGTCGTATTTGAAGCACATTACAATAGTAATGGTGGACTTTGACAACCCTGACATCAACTGGGAGACAAACTGCACCAAGTGGAAGATCAAACAGGTTCTTGTCAAACCTAGTAGACAACTTTGTTTCCCAAAAAGTAGGGAAGGAAACTAGGGCATCAGCCATATTGGACTTAATTCTCACTAACAGAGATGAAATGTTAGAAGCTATAGGAAGTTTAGGAGGAATGATCATGCAATATTGGAATTCAACATTATGATGAATTAAAGTCTTGGACTTTAAGAGAGCTAATTTCAATAAACGTAGAGGTAGCTTGGGAAGAATTCCATGGAAAGTACACCTCAAGGGGAAAACAACTCAAGAATCTTAGTAAAGTTTGAAAAGTGAGATTATAAAAGCCCAGTCTAGCACAATACCAATGAAGAAGAAAAGCTCTCAAAGGAAACCAGCCTGGCCACATTAAGAACTCTCTGATAAATTGAAAGACAAAAAGGACAAGTATAAAAACTTGAAAGAGGGGCACATAACTAGGGCAAAATATCAGCAAATAGTGCAAGTCTGCCAAGATGAAGTGAGAAAAGCTAAGGCTCAAAATGAACTAAGGCTTACAACAAAAGTCAAAAATAGCCAAAAAAATGCTTCTTTCATGTGCAGAGCATGTGCAGTATCCTGCAGAACAAGTATATTAGGCAGTAGGAGCATCATTGGAGAAGCTTTTTTCTGCAAACCTCAATATCTGGGAAATTAATAACGCAAGAGATATTCCTCAGATAACATAATCCTGACCAACTTCCTCTAATATCTGGACTTTGGTACGCAGCTTCTTCATACATAAATTTTACTCATAACATATAGTAAAAAAAACACAATATTTATTTATTTAAATCTTTTCTTTCTAAAATGCACCTTTACCAAAGCTTTTCTAAAGCAGCTTGTTGCATAGATTTCTGAGCCACAAGAGATGGACTTGAGTAGACACCATGTGCTACTGCATCTGTTACATTACAGAACTTGTCTTCATTTTAAAATGTGTTTCTCTCAAAGCAACAATTGGAAATTAGATCTATTTTGCAATATTAGAGACTGTTAGACTATTGATAAATAAATGATGATCTGAATGTTAATCAAGGAACTATAGATCATTCCACTTCATCCTAAAATTTACAAAGATCAAATTTCTCTAGTCTCACAACATAAACAAAGTAGTGCATTGGTCCACCTAAATCAGTATTGTCTTCACTGACAAGCATCAGGTTTTCAGGCAGGAGACTTTCCTTGCCTTATCTGGTGCTGGTTAGAACTGACTTTTGAATCCTCTATATTCAAAGCATGTACTCTACCACTGAACTTCAACCCTTCTGATTCACAAAGTGTAACTGAAAGTTAAGAGCTTTGGAAGCAAAAGTAATCTAAGTGGAAAAGTAGGCTTTGTGTGTATAAGGTTCCAGTGTCAGTCTTCAATACCTTCAGGTAATGTGTATCTTTGGAATAAAAATATTTAGACATCCTTTCCCTTCAGAAAAGTCTCTTTGAATCTTTGTGCTACAATTCCAATGCTCCAATTAATTTAGCCTTGATTATATAAGTCAGCCCTTCCCAATATGGTTTCATCATTGGTCTCTTAATGAACTCCGCAGTAGTCGTTTATGTCATATCGAAATTTGACTGATGCTCCCACTAGCTTCTGCCTTCCTTCAAAGTAGTCAACATACAGTATGAGCAATAATTCATGTTCCTTTTGCTTCCATTATCCCAGATAGTCTATGTTTTCTAATTCCATCTTCTTCCACAAGTTCCCCTAGTCTTCCATCCGTACCATACCTCAGCACTGATGCACATCTTGAAAGAAAAAAAAATAGAAATATAACTGACACTCTGCTTTGCAAGGAAATCCTCATCCTCATTTAAAATTATCATTATTTTTTTATATGTGTTCATTGCAGCTTGCCCCTCATTTTTAGATGAAGTATAAAGACACATATTTTGTGATAACTATTACTTTTTAAAATTCCATTTGGTCATGTCCAATTGTTAAGTGGACCCTGCCATAGCATGGGAATAATACTAGGAAGAAGAAGTCATGTCCAGTTGTTGGAGATTGCCTAGACCCATGATGGCGAACCTAAGGCACATGTGCCCGAAGTGGCACACGGAGCCATGTCACCTGGCACGTGCAGTGTTGCCTGTTCCTCTTCCGGGTTTCTGGCATGCATGTGCTGCGACGATCAGCTGGTCTGTGCAAGCAGCAGTGCCAGAAACCGGAAGAGCTGGTCTTCTGTTTTCTGGCGTGAGCATGTGTGCTGGCCAGTTGATCAGCATGTGCATATGCATGGCAGTAACCGAAAGACTTGCTGGCCAGTGTGCAAGTACTTTTTCTGGTGCATGCATGCACCCTGGGCAGTTCCTCTTCCTGGTTGCGGCCCAGACAAGTGAGCACACACACGTGGAGTTCTCCCTTTTTGGCACTCGGTGCCCCCCATGTGCATGCATGCGCTCCCTTTTTGGCACTTGGTGCCGAAAAGGTTCGCCCTCACTGGCTTAGATAGTCACTGCAGGTTTTTTGGCAAGGATTTTAGAAGTGGTTTGTCATTCCCTCCCTCCTAAGCCTGAGAGAAAGTGTCACCCAGTTGGCTTTGTGCCTAAGGTGAAATGAGAACTCACAGTGTTCCAGTTTCTAGCCTGATGCCTTAACAACCACATCAAATTGATTAACTCATAACTAAAAGTTGGCTTTTCCAGAAAGCGGGCCTGGCCTGAACAAAATAAAAAAAATGATTGATTTAATTGTTAATTTTAATCCAATTTTTAAAATGTTATTGTTAATATTAATTGGGTTTGTTTTTGGATACTCTATCTAATTTCCTTTTTAACTTTTGTAATATGTGTTTTTTTTAATGTTGTACGCCACTCTGAGTCCTTTGGGAGAAGGGCGGCATATAAACCCAATAAACAAACAAACTAATGAAATGTAGTTATGAATGACAAAATAAGTCTGTTTCTAATTGTTCTATATACACGTTACTAGATAGTCTTAATAGGGGTAAGGAATTAACTTTTTTTAAATAATCTTTCTATATAAATGAAAATATCAAACCAACCTTTTTGATTGATGAACATTGCCACCAAATAAGAAAGTGTGTACTAATATGTCCACAGTTTTCCCTCTAGCACAAATTACTATTCCTTGTATAGATGTGTGGCAATCTTACAGGATATGTCTGTATGTTAAATACCATCTGTGAATTATTTTTATACTTGTTGTTTAGTTTTGGTGACTCCAAGGACTCTGGACTACCTAATCTCAAACATTCTTATCAATAGGTCTCCATTGTAACTTCCTTTAAATTCACTAAAGTTCCAGTTTCTAAGGAATGTATACACATACAGATATTTGATATTTTTGTACTCATATTGTAAAATTAGTTTTCTATAATTATTGATAGTCTTTTAAATTCTGATTTAACTCTAGAATTAGAAATGAACTGCATAATTCATTGGATCTGAAATTCAGCCCCCTCTGCATCTTTATTTAATTGCTCCCTGTATGGCTTTACTTTATTATGTACATTACTTAGTCTATAGAGACCTGCTCTATCACATTACTTTTGCCCTTGTCAAAAAATAAAGGATGGTAAATAAAAAGAACCAATGGGTAATGAATTAGGCATTGCTGACTCCTCTTGTACTGTAGATCATTGAGTGGTTGTTTGAAGAAATATGCTCTTCACCTATTTTTTTACTTGGTGTAACTTTACACTTTAAAATGTAGTAATCTTCCCATTTCTACTTTACATTCCTTGATTTTCATAATCATATTTTGTTGCATAATGTTCATTAATTGTTTTAACTGAAAAATGTCAAAATACCATTTTAGGATAGGCACAGGCAGGTGCTCCTTCTTCACATGGTTATGAATAGAATTTTTCTGGGTTGAAATTTCTTTTCTTCATGTATAAAATACATGGATTGCCAAAGAAGGCAGTGTAGCAAGCTGCCAACATCTTTACTGTACCTTTACTTTGCATTCTGCAAAGTTATTGATGGCATGCCAGATGAGTTGTTACTCTTACCAAGCTATCATTATTGCAGCTGTATCTTATAAGGTAGAATATACTACATAATGTAATTGATTCTGAACAAAATTCAGCAATGTTTGCATATGTTCTGATGAACAAATGCATTATTGGGAAGAAACAGTGGGAGGCAGTGAATTCGTAATAATAATTTTAAAAAATAGAAAGCAGAGCAGAAGGGGAAAAGGTGATAATGGAAATCATTAATATCTGACTTACGAATAGATTCCCCAGGAGCAAAGAGAGAATTCTTTTTACCTTGAAGCATCTTGACAGGAAAAAAGAACCTTGCCTGGTTGTTGAGTGAAGCAGAGAACATGTATCACACTCACTGATGACTGACACTAACAGACATAAAAAGTAAGTATGATTTAATACCATCTAGGGTCTGTCACACCATGCCATTATATTAGGAACATGCTTGAAAATCAGCAGAGAGATAAAGAGCTGAAAAAGTAGCTGCATTTGCCCAGCTCAAAATGTCTTAGGCCAAAAATTACAAAAAGATAGGTTAAGGTTAGGCCCGCACAGAGCTTTTATGACAACCAGGCCAATCTTGTATTGGAAAGAAGGAGAAAACAGATCACTTTCTTCATAGGAAGTTTCTCTGTCCAACCACAGCGTTGGATTATCTAACACAGCATTGCCTATCTCTGCAACAGTTTGAGACAACAATCTTTCCTAGAAAATGTCAAATATTAAATCTGAGCAACTTCTTCGGCAAACTATATATTCTACTATTAGAGCTATACCTATTGCACTATAACAGCTCACTGTCTGTGGAATACGAGGCACTGAGGTAATATAATAAGGAAGGGAAAAGTGGTTTAAGACTCATAAAGAAGATCAGGGAAAAGGTGAGCCAATTATCTTAGGGCTTTGCAAGAAGATAAAAAGGGGTCTAAATATTATGAGGACAAAGATTTCACAAGTCTATATAAACTTTAAGTGAGAACTTGAGTTGGAGGAACCACAATTCAGAATGGAGGGACTTAATTATTGGGCATATCTGAAATATTCAATAAAAGACTTCTCTGGCATTAGCAACTAAGTTCAAAGGCTTAAAATGAAGCTGGAAAAAGAGATGGTTCCCTGAAGGAGTCCAACTTTTCCAAATGAGAACCAAAAGTGAACAGTAAGATATAAGAGGGCACAAAATAAAGACGATTTAACGGACCAACAATAGGATTAAATATCTATAAATGTCACTGCTGAAGTTTACCATACATAAAAATAGTGCATTCAGGAATCTTTTTCAAGTTATCCAGGAATTAATTGTAAAATGTATACATTCTAAATTTCAAGAAAGCTTGTAGTCCCAAAATATGTTTATATCTCTCCCAAAATATGTGTGAATGTGTAGATGTTACAGATAATGGTAGAGAAAATAGGGAAGGACAACCACTTGCATTTTCAGCCATGTACTATTTGGAGATGCAAGACCCCTTTCTTATCACTGCCTGACAAGCAGACAGTTCATTAACGGAAACTTATAGTGAATTACAGATCCAAGCTGAAGAAAACTTACCTTACAGACTACTTCTTATACCCTTCTTTTGCTTTGCATTGATTAAAAAATAGAAATACAACACCTGAACTACTGGGAAATATTGGAGCTACCATATATATAGCTATGATAGATCGGTCTATCAGTTTATGTCTCCTGAGCAGTTTACTGCACTTCTGATGTTCTATATCTTTTCTTGCACTATTTCACCTCCATTACTATATAGTGATGACTCCAATGCATTAAACATGCACAACATTGAATTTGAGACTTTCAAGCTATGTAGACTTGTAATCACACAGTGGCTTAGTCTTAAGGGTACTTCAATAGCTGTTATGACTGAGGGTTGGTGCTCAAGCAACCTGTGCTAGACAGAAGCTTGAGAACTTTCATTCAACTGCCATCCTCCACAATCCAGCAACCAACATGGAGGGAAGTATGCAGTGGAGTACCCCAAGGCTCTGTTTTAGGCCCAGTACTCTTCAACATCTTCATCAATGATTTGGATGAGGGAACAAATGGGGAACTCATCAAATTTGCAGATGACAGCAAGCTGGCAGGAATAGCCAACACTCCAGAAGATAGGCTTAAGATACAGAAGGATCTTGACAAACTTGAACGTTGGGCACTATCTAATAAAATGAAATTCAATGGGGAAAAGAGTAAGGTTCTACATTTAGGCAACAAAAACGGAATGCACAGGTACAGTATAGATGATACCTTGCTCAGTAGTAGTAACTGTGAAAGGGATCTTGGAGTCCTAGTAGACAACCATTTAAATATGAGCCAGCAGTGTGAAGCAGCTGCCAAAAAAGCCAACACAGTCCTAGGCTGCATCAACAGAGGGATAGAATCAAGATCACGTGAAGTGTTACCACTTTATAATGCCTTGGTAAGGCTACATTTGGAATACTGCATTCAGTTCTGGTCGCCACGATGTAAAAAAGATGTGGAGACTCTAGAAAGAGTGCAGAGAAGAGTAACAAAGATGATTAGGGGTCTGGAGACTAAAACATATGAAGAACGGTTGCAGGAACTGGGTATGTTTAGCTTAAGAGAAAGAAGGACTAGGGGAGACATGATAGCATTGTTCCAATATCTCAGGGGTTGCCACAAAGAAGAGGGAGTCAAACTATTCTCCAAGGCACCTGAAGGTAGAACAAGAAGCAATGGGTGGAAACTAATCAAGGAGAGAAGCAACTTAGAACTGAGGAGAAACTTCCTGACAGTTAGAACAATTAATCAGTGGAACAGCTTGCCTCCAGAAGTTGTGAATGCCCCAACACTGGAAGTCTTTAAGAAGATGTTGGATAGCTATTTGTCTGAAATGGTATAGGGTTTCCTGCCTACGCAGGGGGTTGGACTAGAAGACCTCCAAGGTCCCTTCCAACTCTGCTATTGTATTGTATTGTATTGTATTAAATGTCAAAGCAAAGGATCAAACCTCAGTCCACACCAGCAAGAATTCTGGACCAAAGTTCTTCTTGCTATGGAGCATGTTGCCATGAAATATAAAACACTTGTTCCTGACAAGAACCCCTCCACATGGCATCTCCTTAAATGATACTCTCCAGGTGATCTTTGTGAGGAAGCGTGGAACATTCTCCTCCTAAGTAATCAGGTAACCCCACACTGCCTCTGCCTCCTCTCTGCATTTGTGGATCGGGTGGGGGAAGCATTTTGTCGTCTGTGGAGGTCTGTCCGTCCTCTGCTTCGCTGCCTACCCTTTCCATTTCCTCTCCCCTTCATTGGTCAGCCTGCATCCTCTCTTCCCCCTTGCCTACTCTTCAAAGCTCGAGGGACCTGTGACTGCCTCATCCTCATCCCCAGGTCATTCCTCGTGGGCCACAGGGACTGCACCCTCCCCCTCCATTGGCCCTGGCTCCATCTCCTCCTCCTTCTGGGACCCATGCGCCGACAAAGCCATGACAGTAGCTTTCTCTTTGGGGGGGGGGGGGGTAATCATGCTAGAAACAAACTGTGAAGCACATTAAAGGCTTTTTAGTAGAAAAAAAAATCACAGCAAAATGGCATTCACAATAAATGTTTTGGCAAACCTCAGTGTCAGCCAACTTATTGTTGAGCTGTGTGCCCCAGTTTTATATAATTTCCAAAAGAGTTTGTTTTGTATGAATTGACCTTCAGTCTGAATTTGGAAAATTGAGAGCTGAGCTGAGCTGGCCTCCCCATAGTGTGCAGAACCAGTGCAGGACTAATGAAGAAGGGTAGCATTCCACCAGCACAAGACCAGCAAAGTAAACCTGTCAGCATTATAGAAGTTGAGAAAATGAACAAAGCCCAAAGCTGAGCTGACTTTCTTACTCCAAAGAGCTATGATAGGCAAAGAATTTAACGAGGTGATAAAAATCAACTATCGGAAAAATCATCATATCACTAAATTACTCTCAGAATTTTCATATATGGGGCAAATGTGCAATACAGTATATTGTGCGTAATAACCCCAAAAATACAAAAAGCCACTGAATCTCAGAAATGCCTTACAGCCACCTAATTTAATTTGCTGCTTTGAAATAAGTGTCTGTTTCAGTCTGACAAATCAAACTCACTAGGTAACTACATCAAATCTCCCTTAAACTGAAGAGCCCCCAGACAGACAAGTCTTATAATTGTCCCCAAATGGTAAAAGAATATGGGTCTTCTGAAAAATTAAAATGGAGAACACCAACGTTGCCTATGAAAAAAGGGATTTCCTTCCAATACATCCACATTGGAATGAAATATCGTTCAATAGGGGATGATGTCAGTTACACACAGTTTTCTTACATTGTAGATGATTTACAAAAAAAAAAAAAAATCCTTTGTGTGAATGTTATCAAGAGAACAATAACAAATATATTCCTTCCTTCCTTCCTCCCTCCCTCTGTTCAGATATAAATCATTTTGGAGATTAGATATTTTTAATTTGAAACTTTCATGTTGTTGAAATGATTCTGAAGTTTCCATAACCATCTGCAACACTTTAACAGAAAATAGGAAATGGATTTGTGCATGTATTCTCTCATATATCTTTCAACAATAAAAAGTCACATATACTTCAACTAAGGCTTATTTTACTCTAAAAAAAGGGGGAAACTGCTGATTTCTCATAACCTAAAGATCAGTTAAATGTCAAGCTTTGAAAAGTCCTGGAGAATCTGGCCATTTGTTCAATGACTATATTCCATCAACTTCTTAATATATTCCTCAGCTCCTGTTTTGGCCTACTTTATGCCCATGGCATTTGTCATTCCCTTTATAATTTCCACTTCTCTGTGCAGCCTCATCTAAAAAATTATCCAAGTGAGACACACCACCAGAGAATCAGTACCATGACTGAAGCAATTGTGTCAGAATCCAAAATTGAGGTCAAGCAGTGGATTGAAGAACACATTTATATTTTAGAATATTTTTTGTTTGTTGCAACAATGACCTGATATCAGACATCTTTTTAGAAGTTTGGTCATGCTCCATTTTTATTTACTAGATTTCCACACTGAATATAATTTGAGTCCTAATAGGGAGGTTAAAGGAAAAGAAAGTCTAGAAGTATCAAATCTGCAACTTTCCAATATATCTAAAAAACAATATTTCCTGTGTAGATAAATATATCAAACCTTTGATGCTTCGCTTAATATTATTCTAATATTAAAACACAATGCTCAGTGCAGCAAGATTTCCAACTAATCACATTTTTCAATATTATAGCGATACATCCCATTATTAGACCATTGTATATCAGTAAAACCACACAGTGACAAAGAGAAATATACTGACATACAATAGATGAATAGTGATAATTCAGATGGCTTTTATGGCATCCAAATCACTGTTTAGTTTTATTTAGGGGAATTTTCCTTTAAATAGAAGATACACTGCAACAGGCAAATATTTCAAAGTGCATGCTGAAAGCTCTAACTAATACATGCAAGTGTAAATAATATGCATATAATCTTTAAGAATGTTTACTATTTGTTACTTTTAGTGGAAAAGAGAAATATTTTTCTTATATTAGACAAATACATTATGTGGCCAATATAATTCTTTATATTATATGAATCAACTCAAAAGAAGAGAAATGAAGTTTCATTTGTTATGGTCACATATATTACTACTTACCCTACTGTAATAAACAAAAAGAAGTGATGTATCTTTATCAGCTTTAGAGATACATTTCCAGCCTTTTCTTTTCTGAAATGTCAAGGAACCTCTGTAGAGGAAATCAGAAAAGTTGCAGGCCTCTGATAGAAACTCTGCTCCTTTTTTTTGCATGAATCATGAATGTGAGATATTAAATGGAGTGGGCAGAGAGGGACTTCAATCATGCAGTTTTAGCTGCCATCTTGATTTTTCTGAACCATTCACCTCATCATTTCCTAACCTATCAGCATATCACCACTATGCTAATATTTTTGTGTAGCAGTGAACTATAGAGACTGAAGTTTTCAAAAACCACTTTTTTAAACATTATAATTTCTGTATAATTTCTGAGTATAATTTCTGATTGGCCCAAGGTTGACTCATCCTTCCATGGTCAGTAAAATGTTGGGGCAAAGTGCTGACATTGTAAACTGCTTAGAGATGGCTATAAAGCATTCTGAAGCGATACATAAGCCTAAGTGCTATTGTTAAGTGCTTATTGCTATTTCTCAATTCCAAATTCCATGATTGTATTTTGCCCATTACCTACATTGACAGATTAATTCATATTTGAACCTCTGGAAGCACTTTCTCCCTCTTCTCAATACCTGTCCAAAAGATTGAGAACTGAAGTACAGGTGACTGGGAGGAATTACAAAAATGGCATAGACCTCTATTTGAATTAGGAGCTTTTTTTGGTGCTTCTCTGTAGTTTTCCATGCCCCATAAATCTTGTTTAAATGCTCTTCAACTGATCTCCTGGAGCAACTTAGATACTGTGGTGAATGGTGGTAGTCATAGTTAGGCAGAGGAGATGATATGAACATATTTTCCCACTAATTTTTCTTATTTTAGAAACCAAGCTGACTTATGTCATTCTACTGAACTGCTGCACATTTTGTACTGGTATGAAATATTACTGAATCTGTTTATAGTCACCCATCTATTTTCTCCAATCCTAAAGGAGGAAATAGGGCAAGAAAAGAAACATTATAATAGATAATATTACTATTATATTATATAGTAATTCATTATAGCTTAATCACCTCACAGAGATGAGACGCAGATAAAATTTGAAAGACACTATGATTCCCATCTGAACTTTTTGGAGAAATGATAGAAGGCCAGTATATTAAACAGTACTACATCTTCCATTTGATTCACCCAGTACAAAATTCTAGTCTATTCATGATTCTAATTTTATGGTGACATATGTAAAAAACCTTGAACCACCTAAAATATGCTGTAAAAGGTGAATGTAATTTGCTTGTGGTTTACACATCCAAAATTATCACTAGGTTTTCCAAAAAAATCAAGTTTCATGATGAATTTAGAAACTCAGTTTGGGGGGGGGGGGAGAGATCTGGAGAAACCAAATATGTCAATATAGTTTGACTAAGGAAAAACCTCATAGATAAAAGGGAACTGAATGATTTTTCTACACCCCCATTCCTCAATATTATTTTGAGTTTATTGCTTATTTCAATCCAGCATTCTTAAACAAAATTATAGGGTAATGAATATCATTTTTCACATTTTCAATTCATTGAGAATCCTGAAGAGTATTTGAAAAAAAGGACATAAAGAAAAGTCTTATCTTGATAACTTAGCATGTGAAGGAGAGCAATAATAAAACCACAGCTCTTAAATTTTTATTCTTGAATTTCTAGGATGGAAATTTAATTCGACTAGATACACCCTTCCACAAAATATGACTTTGATTTTATGATATGTTGCCTATGAGTTTGAGCAATATTCCTGTATAATAATGAATAAGTGAACCAGAACATATAGTTTCTTTAAAAAATCTCCCAGTCAAGCTTTATGGAGATGGTTCCTGTTATCTATGCTTGATTTCTAGAATATGCCTGCCTATAATCACATTAGTAGTATATTTTATGTATGGAGAATTCATTAATGACTCTAATCCTTCAAAGATGTTTTCTGCTATGTGAAAGAATGATTGATCCTACAGAGGAAGCTTTCAATGATCTGTATACTGCTATTCATTTAGAAAAATGTTCACCCTCCTCAAGCCTTTAGTTATTGTGTGTTAAAAACTCCATTAAGGAGAAGAATTAAAGGGTTTAATGCATCCCAGTTTTAGTTTGATATAATGGAACAGATCTGAGGCTTAGGAAAGTGGAACAGAAGGGAGGAAAACTCTACTTTATTGTGAAACAATAACAACACAACAACAACAACATCCAAAATAACTAATCTGTTTTTGGCCATGGCAGCTAGCAGTTCTGGAAGTTTATCTGGAGGGCAAGGGAATAAGACAAGATAATAGAAATTTAGAACAAATAAGAACAAGAATCATGGTGACAGAGCCTCTATGCACCTGAACATGGATAGTCACATGCATGCATGCATGCATACATACATACATTCTTCCTAAAGGTTTGCAAGAAGAAAGCAAGCAAGCAGAGGTCAGATTACAGAGTTCCAGAATTCTCAACAGAAAATATCAGTACCATATTGTATCTTTCTAGAAAAAAGATACTATGCCAATATATGTCTTCGTACTTTCCTCTGTCCCAAATTAAATTTATAAAGTTTGGATGTAGATTTTGCAAGCTTCCCTCTTTGTCTATTCAAGTAATTGTTAAAGCCTGCCTGTTTATGGGAGAAAAAGATTGGCAGAGGAGAAGGAACTCCACTTCTGCTATGCACTTTCTCTGGGCTTTTCTTCATATCAAATCCACACTATTAATGTAAAATATACATTAAATATTACTATTATTATTCCATTTAGTATAAATAAAACCAAAAACATTGGATTTCAATGGATCACACTTTGATTGTAAACACATAAAACTTGCTTCAGATAACAATAAAAAACAAAATAACAGTTTGGTGTCAGAGCGTTCAGGAAATGCTCTGAAGTAGCTGTACGGATGTGATTTTGGCCATGGCAACCTGGGACTGTACTTCTAAAGAACAAAGCCCAGTTGTGGTTTATTATGTTGGGCAGAAGTGTGGGGAGGGGGAAGGGTTTGACTAGGTTGACACATTCATTTTCATTGCCTTTCATGCTTAACACATGAATTCATTTTTCCAGGGGTCATCACTGCTTGCAATATTCAGTGCAAAGTTCAGGTGTTTTTCATCTTTTCAAAAGATTTCTGTCAATTTTGTGAGTCCCCAAATGTGCAAGGCCATTACCTTTTAACGTGGAATGTGGCAAACCGCTCATCGTAAAGCACATTTCAAAAGGTAATTTTGTGGCCTGACAGTTCTTTTTGTGCTGGCTATATATACAAATCTAGTAAAATAGTGGCAAGTGGATAGATAGATGGGAAATAACTTCTCAAAGTTTCTATTGCTTACAATATTTCCTTCCCTATAATAAAGGTAAAGAATAATTTGGGCATTCTTTAAAGAATAAAAGAGTAAAGATAACTGCAAAGCATCCCCACTACTTGGTTGGCTTCAATCCTATCAAGTCAAATTAAAAGAAGGAATATATTTTTATAGCTTTGATCACAGATTATTATTATTAGTAATAGTTTTCATATTTGTATCACTATTACAATCACCATCATTTTTGATAGATTATACATCAGTACTTTTTCTACATCTTGATTACTTCAGATATCTGCAAAGATCTGGAAACTGGAATTATGATCCTAAAACAATAGCCAAACTTCTGATGGAAAAAGCATAAGAAAGGCACATCTAGTTCAGTACTGCAACATATAATGGCTGACTTAAAATAGCAAGCTTCCAAGCAGGACAAATCTAATATGGTGTTCTAATATGAGCAGCTAACACATGAACCAGTCACCCTCCTCCGAACCAAAAGGAAAGAAAGGTTGGTCAACAAATACCTTTGGATCTGGAAAGGTGGGAACTAAGTTCTTGTAGACCAATCAAGGGCTTCTTTTTTCCTAAAGATGGTAATATGATTCCAGTTCCAAGTATTATAGAGTCACTGGTATTGAGGACTAAAGAAGCACTTCACCAGAACTTTAGGACCAGAGTCAAAGACCAAAGGCACTTTAAAAAAAAAATTTTTATTTGTTTTTGAACAAGGACAAACAAACATAAAAAAACCATCTTCCATTACAAATTGTAGAAAGTGTGTCAGTTGGTTACAGTATTTCCATGCATCTTTTCCATAGTCACCACCTGCTTTTCATATCAAATTGCATATTTTAAATTCACCTATATTCATGTATATCACAATTATTATATCTCAACCTTAATTTGACTATAATTGTTTTTACATTTAAAAATATATAATATTCAAAATCTAGAATAGGATTATATGATAACATTCCATTAAATCATCCTAAAATCATCCAATCACAATACATCTTTATAACATATTTTAGATAAAACTTTTAAACCTCCTCTCATAATCTACATGTGTTGTTTATATAAAATTTCATGTTATCAAACTAATATATCTATATGTATTGTTATCATTATTCATCATTATTTAACTATAGCTATTGTCACTTCATTTTATACATAGTACAATAAACTAAATTTAGCTTAATTTTTTATTATACATTTTCGTTGCATAAACCTGTATTTTTCCAGTAATAGTACGGTCTTATATCTCTTGTCATTTGTAGCATTAATGTTCTAGTTACTTACTTAATAAATATTATATAAACTTCTCTTGGCAACATGTTAATCCTTTCGTATCTCACAAAAGCTTGAAACGCAACACCTGTTTTTTCCATCAGCTTATCTTTGGTTATCACTAATGCTTCTGTCAAGATTTCCCTCCTTATCTCCGTCAATTTTTCTCTCTTTTCTTCTTCTGTGCTTTGAAGTCTGGGGTAGAGTTCCAATCCATCTATCACCCCTTTCCATATTCCGCTCTTGCCATTACCAACCACGCTCACTTTGTTGCCAGTATCCACAGTTTTCTTATCTCTTTGCTCATTTTTTTCTTCCATCTTTTGAACTCTGTCCTCCACTTTCTTCATTTGGTAAACATACTCAATTTCTCCATCAGATTTTTCTGTTTTGTATTCCATGTTCTCCAATCTCTTTTCAATTCTCTCTGTCACAAGTAATAGATTTTGAATTTCAAACATAATCATTTGCAATGTTACAGTTTCTTTTTCCTGCTGAGCTATTCTTTCAATTTTGCACACACTGCCACTATAGGGTTCAAGGCTATTTTAATAAACTTCAAACAAGTTCATTTATTATCTTTCAAGTCAAAATGTTGTCTTCCCTCCAATAGCTGGTGATAGAACTTCCAAAAGGCACCTGTATAAACAACTTGTGCTCTTCCTACTATCACTGTCAGTAAACAAACTGAAAGAACCTTGCATTTCAAGTGATCAAAGAGAAAGAAGAAAAAACAATGTATCCAGCCTCCAGCCTCTAAGTGGCAGTGTAACTGCTTTTCCTCCTGTTGTTACAACCCTCTTTATAATCCTTCTTATTATCTTCTTTATATTCCAATGTTAAGAATGAAAGAAAAACCCTTAAATGGAGATCAAAAACAATCCAATCAATCAAATCAAGCATTATAAAAAAGGAGAATTCTAATCTATAGGTATAAGCAAAAATGAAAAAAGAAGAAGAAAGAATTAATCATTCAGTTTAAAAAATAGGGAGCCCCTGCAAAAGTTCCATCTGTGAAAAAAAATTAGAAACTGGATAACACACTAAGTTCAATGCAGATCAATCTCACTGCCTACAGTCTTCTGTCTTCAATCTTAACTTAACATAATTTTTTTCTTGGGTAGTCTCTTCCTTTAATAATAAAATTTCCTCACCAATTTGACACACTTTCTCTTTCCGCTTTCTTCCCATTCCGGAGCTGTCCCAACTTCAGTAGCTTCATTAGCTGCGTTTCTGTCACTGGAAAAAAAGGGCTATTCCTGGATCTTTCAGGAACTTTGCGGTGTCCCTGAGATCAGCAGGAGGTGCCCTTCTCAATCACCATCTCTGCAGGAGGGTTTAGGTCCAAATGGACCGTCCAGTGGCAGAAATTGGACTGCAATCTCGGAGCACCAAGATCACACGTTGTGCCATCGCGACGTCAGCTCTCCTCTTCCAGATCAAAGGCACTTTGATCCTCAAGAAACTTCAGCATTTTGCTGGATTCCAATCAAGTGTGGCAACATCATATAACAGAATGGCACTAAGATCTTAATGGCATAATGAACAGAAAAGAAAGAACTAGTAGCTACGTAGAACAGCAAGGCTTTTAACAATGCTAAACTTACCTGGGACTTCTCTTTCATATACACAAAGTTACCTGGGACTTCCCTTTCATATGAACATACGCAAACACAACACACAAACACTGTGCACTGTTATTTTACAAAAGGATAATCTCTAAAGTAGCTAGCATGGAGCTATTTGGCATATCAATTTAATAAATAAAAATAAATGCTTGCCAATCTAAGTAATACTCTAGCAAATTGACAAGGAATAAATTATTTTCTCCTACTTAAAACTCTGCTATTTACTTCCCAGTTGGGGAAAGAAGCTGGGAGCCTTCCATTCCACAAATTATTGGCGCTCAATGTATAGACAGAGAAGAATAGAGACTTTAGAAAATCCAGTAAGGGAAACACAATGTAGTGTTCTAATTCAAACTCCTTTTAATAGCCACCAAGGAATAGGAAATGTTTACACCCAAATGTCCATTAAATACAAATGGATATCATCATAGCAATTTTCATTTCTTCTATAAAATAATTGTAACTTGTACCTATTTATAGCATTCATATATTAAAGTAATTTAAAATAAGTGTAATTTAAGTCACCTGGACTATTTTGGATAGAAAATACTTGCCTGTTGTTTCAGGAAGATGTCTAGAAAGAAATCAAATGCACTGCATCCAAAGTCCACTAAATAGAGGACCTTTAAATCAATGTTCCAATTGTAACTGATGTAAATGGGGAAGGTGGATACACTTTTTAAAAAACGTATTCTTATGAATAGTGTCTTTAGGTTTGTCAAGGACAATGTGTCAGTGATTGCACTCCAAAGATGGATGGATCTGAAGCTTATACTAGGTAGGACCAACTATTGGGAATTGTGCCATTTTCCTCCTCCTCTTCTTCCTCCTCCTCCTCCTCTTCGTCCTCCTCCTCCTCCCTAATCTATTTACAGAGCTACTGCACAACGTATATACAATTGCTATGAGATTGCCCCTAGAGATATCTAATATTTGGAAACAGAAGTTAACCAAACAAATATTGAAGCTTTACACAAGCAATACTTGTATTGTTGTTTGAATTTGAGACAAACCTAATCCCATAAGAGCAAAAATTTAATACATTCTAAGTTGTATTAAAGCCTTCAGCATATTGAAACTTTGCAGAGTAATATAAGATAGCATTTGCAAATAACCATCGCAATGGATTTTAAAAGATTAGAATTCCAGGTCAAAATCAGAAGTACACTTTAATTAAACTCTCATTATAATCAGTTTCTAATATTCCAGGAAATTGTATTAGAAACAATAGCTATCAAGGATATCCTGAGCATGATCTTGAATAGCATTACAGTAAAATGAACCAAGAAACAAATTTCTTCAGTTTGAATCACAATCCAAGTCTCAGAATAATTCTAAGATTTATTTTGCTTGCTATTCACTTTCCAGGGAAAACAAAGCAAAATCCAGTAAGTTTTCAGGAAAAAGCTACTAAAATGGATTGGAAAGCAGCTGGGTTGTTAAAACTGATTTGTAAAATTGTCCAAAAATAGACAGTGCATGGACTGACTTCCATCAGATTACATTGGCATGCTGAACTTCTGACAAGAAATTTAATACATTCATTGCAAATGTATCACAAACATCAATTCTCAGGTAATTTCATTGTTCACAATATGGTACTAAGCATATTTCATACAGCTGGTATCACTAAGCTCTGCAAGAATCTTTGCATCATTCTATTGTTCACTGAGATTTGCTCCTGATGTTTGCCAATTCTTTCCATGGTAGGGAAAAATATTTTAAAATTAAAAGTGAAGGTCCAATTCTTTAAATACCAAATGTTACCAGAAATCTATCCACCATTTACTTTTATTTCAATATATTTTACTCATCGAGTCAGGAACAAGTCAGGACAGATAATTATGTAGCATTGACTTTGTAACTTTTTTTCAATTGTTAGTCTCAACCATCTTGGCATTTAGCAATAGAAGATTAAATAATGAGTTATGTTTGGGGAGAACCTCTTCCTTTATATCATCCACAAAGGTATATATCATGGTCAAGAAATTATGATGGAAAAATCTACTTGAAATTCAGTTCCACTTGGAGATGATGTTCTGGCCAACAAACCACATAGTCCAAAGAAAAGAAACAAATACTCATATGCACTTTCTCACTCTTCATGCTATTACCTGACTGCCTGGAAGATAAGCCACTGGTATTTTCTTGTGGAGAAAAAAATGTGGACTTAATGAAGTTGGAGTAATGTGAACGACCTTTAAAAAGTATGTTTCAGTATGCACATTCAGTTTCATGTTGAAATTTATACTCAAAGTACAGAAAGTACTATTACATGTTATTTGGCTGATCTGCGGCTGGATGTTTACAAAGTGTGAAAGAACTTGGTGCATATTCTTGTTGATGTTCAAGATGCTTTTATATATGAAGTGGAGTTACATCTCAGGTTGTTTTGCATTTATACCATATTGGCTAGAGGTGTTATTATGTTCCCTGCACTAATTATGCTGCAGCTTTGTAAAAAGGTAACGGTAAAGGTTCCCCTCGCACATATGTGATAGTCGTTCCCGTCTCTAGGGGGGGTGCTCATCTCTGTTTCAAAGCCGAAGAGCCAGTGCTGTCTCCGTGGTCATGTGGCCAGCATGACTAAACGCCGAAGGCGCATGGAATGCTGTTACCTTCCCACCAAAGGTAGTCCCTATTTTTCTATTTGCATTTTTTACATGCTTTCGAACTGCTAGTTGACAGAAGCTGGGACAAATAAAGGGAGTTCCCTCCATTATGTGGCGCTAGGGATTCGAATTGCTGAACTACTGACCTTTCTGACTGACAGTGTCTTAGCCATTGAGCTAATTAGAGTATTTGAACATTAGTTCAAATACTATCTAGAGTAATGTTTCTCAACCATGACAGCTTCAAAATGTATATTCTTCAACTCCCAAAATTCAACTTCCAGAGCTGAGTCTACACATCTTCAAGTGGCCTTGGTTAAGAAACACTGAACTATAAGCATATATTACAGTACATTACATTCTTAGTTAAATTATTTAGCTTATCAAGAATAACGTGCCAAAGTTAAAAAAAAAAATAGGGTTGTAAACTCTTGGGCTGTTGGCATAACCAGCCTTTCATCAGGATGGATCAAGTCGTGAACCCATTATGGACTTTTTGCGGACAAAAGAGAAAAATGAACTTGTGATTTATGGGTTTGAAAATTAGATAGAGTAGCTTATGCAAAGAAGGAAATTGTGATGTAAGAGAGAGGGTACAATGTAAATGCATTCATAACTACTGCCAAAAAACCCAGAAGCTACTTCTTTTACTTTTTTATCTTTTTCATATCTTTTTCTATTTACTTTTTTATTCACCATTCTTTCTTATTTTATTTGTTTTTTCTAATATTTGTTAAAACTTTCTTCAGTAAAATTATATATATATAAATGATGGATCAGGTGGTGTTATCTAATAGAACTGGCCAATCCCAAACCAGGATTAGTATAACGGATAGTGTTGTATAGATAGAAAAATTACAAAAAGTCCATAAAAGAATACTTAGGCCTTTGAAGAAATCACTGTTGTTGAACCTGTAATTTATTCCTCTTACTGCCTTATCTATTTCTATAGTCTTCAGATGTCTAGTTATACAAACTACACCCAACTACAACCTATAAAGCTTGGTTTTAAAACTTGTATTGACAAATAGAAGAACAATTTCTAGGTAACAAAATGTAAGAACTTTGCCTGATTTTTTCATTCTACTTGTAGTTTGTTTTAGGGTATAAAAATAAGCATATACCTCTGTGTGTGTGTGGGGGGGGGTGATTTCTCTTTCCTGCAGCTCACCAAAAACTAGTTAAAGAACTATGCATTGAAACAGGAATTCTACTGAAACAAGGAGCTATTTTAAGAGCAAGAAAGTTAGTTGTATGTGTGGCGGGGTGGGGTGGGGGGTATTTTCAAAGATAAGGTTGAAAACCTCTCTGTGAGGAGCTAAAACCTTAGCTGTACCTGCAGCATGTTGTGTGAATGCTCCCCCCAAAAGAGTAAGGCTATCCAATGTTTCTAGAGAAAGTTATAATTCTCAAAGGCTCTCTTTTTCAGGGGCTTGAAAATTTTGAATAAGATTTATCTCTGGTCCCATAATGTCTGAAACCTAGCATTTTCAACCTTGGTATGTGGGAGGAAAACCATTCAATGAGCTTGTCAGTTGTTGAAAACAAAATGGCAAAAAGTTTAGGAATCCTTGCACTGGAAGATACCACCCCCTCCCTCACTTAAATAGAATTTTCTTTCCTGTTACCTTTCAGTTTCAGTCTGACAGTCAGCCAATCCCGGGCTACCAAACATAAAAGAAAACAATATTATGGTAAATGCATAGGTGAACTTTTAAACACTACTGTGGATGGAGACAATCAATGTTCTTGGCTGTCGGCAAGGACAACGTACATTTAGGTTTATTTTGATGCATTTTAAGCAAACACTTAATGGGCTGACTGGAATTAATTTTAATATTTTTGAAAGGATTGTTGTGATTCTTGTGAGAGATTAAAAAATACAGAAACAGCTTCTATCTCCTCACATACCTTTCAATTAGAATAGGTCTGTTTGGGCAGGTGGTAACTTCTGATTTCAAGGAAGGCTAGTGCTAAAGTTTCTACATCTGGGCTGCAAAAATCTAAACAGAATAGGCTTCTTATGAATGCCCATTGTTCCCCATTGCTAAAAATGTTTTATGTTTTCTCTCAGTGGAATATAGAATAGTTCTGTTCGTTCAAGAGATATTCTGTTAAACTGTAGATACTCAAATATAGTTCAGGAGAACTTGCAGAATGTAATATTATTCTTTGGTTAATACTGCTCCCCCAGTTAAAATTACACACAGACACCACAACTCACAAGTTATTTAGACATTAAAGATACAAATAATTGTAAATAATTTCATAGATGCAAGCCATCAGCAGACCAATAAAGTATTATGTATTATGTATAAAGCTTATGTATTTTGCAGATGATACAAAGATTGGCTAACAAATGAGAGAACAGGGAAAATTTTCAGAAAGACATATGCAAGAAAAGTGGGCATAGCCACATGGAATGAAATGTAACGGGGAAACATAAAGTCATGCACCTAAGTAAGAAAAATGAAAGAAACTATACAGAATGGGGAAAATCTGTCTCAAGAAGACTACATGCAAAAAGGACCAGGTTGTACTAACGCACCACAATCTCAATATGTCCCAATAGTGCAATGCAAATATAAGAAAGCCAATGATATTGTAATGTGTATATAGAACAGCATAGAGCAAAGGTCCCCAAATCTCAGGCCGCAGCCCGCTACCAAGCCCTGAGCCATTTGGAACTAGGCCATGGAAGTAGTGGGAGAGTGCACGCGTCCTCACTTGCATTAGTACGCACTCCATTTGTATGAGTGGCAGCCACATGTGCCCTCTGCTTGCGCAAATGGAGCTTTATGTGCTTGCCCAGAGCTTATATGGAAGAATCCCGTCTTCCATCCCTCCACCAGTCTGTAGTCAGAACGGTTGGGAAACTGGCATAGAGTCCAGATCATGGGAAGTATTTATTCTGCTACTCTGCCTTGCTGTGACCTCTCTTGAAGTATCACATTCAGTTCTGCACACCCCAGTTTAAAAAACACATTGACAACCTGGTGTTAAGTCCAGAGAAGACTGAAAACGAAGTCCTGTGAAGAATGGTTAAAGCCCTATATAAGTTTAGGCTGCAAAAGAGAAGGTATAGCTGTCTTCAAATATTCAACATGACAATGCTGTCACATTGAAGAAGATTCTGATTTATTCTCATGTGTTCCAGAGGGTAAGACTAATAGGCTGAAATTTCAAGGATGTAAATACAGATTAGACATGAAAAATTGCAACCTCTTGACAGCAAGAGCTGTCAATCAGTAGAATGGATGACTGAATGGAATGATTTCTGTCCATTCGCTGAAAATTTTCAAATACAGCCCAGATAGGCTACATCTATTAGCATTGGCATGGTAAAACCTGGAGGGGCAGGACTTGAAGATCTCTTAGGTCCCTTTCAACTTTTTGATTCTATGTGTCTTGTTAGCCCAAATCTTTCACCTCATGACTAACACAGAACATTATTAATACTCCCTTTTAGTAATGTTTTTTCAATCCTTATAATCAGTATAATCTTAAACAAATTCTTTACATTATTTTGATTTATAAATCAAACAAATTCCTTGCATAGATGATATTGCAAAACTCTGGGGAAGAGTGCTGCTATACCTCTGACAACAAACATGATCACACGATTTTTAAGATTCTACTACTGTCCCTTAGTTTTTATTACTTCTTGCATTTCCAGGTTTCCACCAGTGGAGAGCCATGGACCAGGCCAATGATGGTGAACCTTTTAGAGACTGAGTGCCCAAACTGCAACCCAAAACCCACTTATTTATCACAAAGTGCCAGCACAGCAATTTAACCTGAATAATGAGGTTTTACTACCTAAAATAATGATAAACAAGGCAGAGTTCACCTAATTGTTCTAAGAAAACATGATAAATGCACTTTTATGACCCTTCATTTTTTCTGTTTTTGAAATATTACGTTTAGCAACAATAAGAAAAACTTTTGTAATATCATTTCTCTCTTTCCCTCCCTATCTTTCCCCCCTCTCTTTCTCTCTCTCTCTTTCCCGCTCTTCCCCCCTCTCTCTGTGTGTCTCTTTCTCTTTCCCTCCATCTCTCTATTTCACACACTCTCTCTCCTTCCCTTCCTCTATCTGTTTCTTTCCTTCATTCTACTCCCCTCTGTCTGTTTCTCTCTCTTTCCCTCCCCCTCTCTATCTCTCTCTTTCCCTCCATCTCTCTCTTTCTCTCTGCCTCTCTTTCTCTTTCCCCCACTTTCTTTCACACCCTCTCTCTCCTTCCCTCTCTCCCTCTCTCCCTTTCATTCCCCCCTCTCTCTTTCATTCCCCCTGTCTCTGTTTCTTTCCTTCCTTCTCTTCCCCTCTCTCTGTTTCTCTCTCTTTCCCTGCCCCCCTCTCTCTGTCTCTCTCTCCCTCTTTCCCTCCCTTCCTCTCTTTCCTTCCCCCATTTATCTATCTGCCCCTGGAGGGGGGGAGGAACCCTTGAATTTAATAAAAATTAAATATTAAGGGTTACAATTAAATGTGTCAGGGGATTGGAGCAGAATCAAATCACCCAAATTCAAGTATGCAGCACCAAACATTTTAAAGCTCTATGCAGCGAAATTAAATGTGCCAAGTTCACCCTCTGGGTCCCATTCTTCTAAACTTCTCTGGATTGAGCGTAATTCCTCAGGCATGAAATCCCACTTCTCCTCAGCCCAAAGGAAATTCATAATTTCTCGTCCCTCATATTTCAACAAAAAACCTCAGATTTGAGTTTGTAAAATATTTTTAATCCCCTAGCTAGCTAGTAGATCACTTGAAATTCAGATTCAAATTGTTACTTTCTGCATTTCTTTAATTTCTCCCCTTGATCAGCAGAGCAAATCCCTACTTAAATATTTCTGTGGTTTCATTAGCCAGTTTTGCAGCATTTCCTCATTTCAGCCTGCTCGCAACATTTATTACTATTTCTCTCTCTATACACATAAAACACCTCCTCATTGTAAGTCTCTCTCTCTCTCTCTGTCTGTCTCTGTCTCTGTCTCTCTCTGTCTCTCCCTTCTCTCCCTCCCTCCCTTTCTCTACCCCCCCCCCTGGGGGGGAGAAGGAACCCCTGAACTGGTACAGGGTGATGGAAATCTGACGTCTGGAGGCTGACAAGCCCAGGAGCAGCGTGCCAAAGACCAGCTGGCCAGCGGGGAGGCAGGGCATCCCAACACAGGCAGCTCTGCAGGAAAAGCAACTGATCGGATGTTAATTGTTTGGTTTTTTTTTGCCAAACCAAGCTGAAGCGGGCTCGCAATGTGGCTCTGCACTAAATTTGACTGTGCTGTGCAAGGCTCTGTGAGAGTAGGGGGCAGGTCATGAGAGCAGCAACAACAAAAGTACCACAACGAAGGCAGAATGCTGTTTCACATTTTTTTTTTAGTCCCTCAAAATTTTGCTTCCCTGCAAACAACAGCGAGAAAGGCAATGGAGCTGAACTGGGGTGATAGTGCACATGTCCACAGAAAGGGCTCTGTGTGCTACCTCTGGCACGCCTACCAGGAGACTAGAGAGATGAAGAGGCCTATCTGTCAATTGGAAATGAGGACTTGCATTCATTTTTTGTCACGGTAATCTTATGAGAATCATTTTTAGTGGTCTTCTGCAGGCTGGTTAGGAGGATCTGCTGGCTTAAACCAATGGTACATTCTGAAACAACACATACTACATGCTTTTAAAAATTGGAGATGAAGCATTCTAGAACTGATGAATCAACCAATGTAGGATCACATTTTTAATCTATTGGACTCCTACTTTGACGTTTGATTATGGATTGCACTCCTAGGCATCTTAGCAAGTTACTTGTCATTTTTTAAAAAAATAATGAAATGATCCATTTGTGATGCATTCAAATTTATCTGATTGCTTTTCCTTAAGTTCCACATTCATCTTCTTGCCAAATCTAATTCCACATGCAAAGGATTTGGCTATACACCACTAAGCAAATCATCCAGAAAAGAAACAAATCTATGGTATATGCACTAGGTTTCTCTGGTGTTTACTTGCATTAGAAGAATTAGTAGAATTATTGAATCATTGCAGAAAATTCTTGAATCTGTTGTTATAGCACTACTACCATTGCTTTTAAAAAAAGGTTTAAAACAGTGCAATGTATTAACTGATAGAGGAGGCTAGTTATACCCTATTGACTACTTTTATAAGTGTTTTTGAATATACCTATCTAAATATGCAAATTCAGAAATAAAAAAGCTAGTTAAATGTGCATGGTATTATAGTATGTATCTCAGGAGCAAATCTTGCTAAAGGTAAGGATGGTTCAAGAACTTTGCAAATAGATTATATAGATACCCTGTTTCCCTGAAAATAAGGCCTCCCTCGAAAATAAGCCCTCCTGAAAATATTGCAACACAGCAGCAGTCATGAGGTGACCATGCTATCCGCCTCCTCCACCTCAAAAATAATAAGACCTCCCCGAAAATAGCACTAGAAAATAAGACTGTGTCTTATTTTGGGGGAAACACAGTATATAGATGTAGATTCTGCTTAAAGCCAACCAGAATATTTAACATAGGTTGAAGTATAAATTATTATAGGAATGAATGTGATTACACTCTTAGTGTAATATATATAATTGTGGTGCTTATCTCAGATCTTTGCTATTTATAGCTAACTTTAGTGACAACTAAATTCTTTCCAAAATTAATATAAACTAGAAATTAAATTGGAAGAACCACATTTTCTTTGCATTCTTCCTAGCAGTTGCAAAACATCACAGCATTTTTTAAAAAAAATGGTTGTTCCATACAGTTTCTTCTTTGTCTCTCAACAGAATATGCTGGGTTTCAGACGTAACATTGTTTTTGAATATGCAGGAGCCTCTCCCCATTTTCTGGTACTTGAAGTTTCATTTTGATTTATGCTCTGCCATTATTTACAAGTATAAATCATTTTCTCTGGCTTAAATATGCAACTTTTATGGATTTGATTGGTGGAGAAAGTCACAGGTGCATTAGTCAATGAACCCACTTAAAGGATAGTCCTTATTTACTTTGTCTGCTATTAGAGATGCTAATCAGTTGATACAAGTGTGTGACTGAAATTACATACCTGTTCAGGTCATGAGGAAAAGCTACTGTATTTCAGTAACTGCAAATCAATAGTTCTATCTGAACATGATCCAGATATCTGAGAACATGGTGGGAAGCCTGGAACATGTTTCTTTACCTGGTATGTAATTACATACCAGATAAATTTCAACAGCAATAGATATTCTTGTTAGTTTGCCTTCATCATTAACTGAACAAAACAGATGTTTGATTAGATCAAAGTATTGCAATCCTAACTCAGGCTATAATATTAACATAATTTAACAAGGAAGTGAGCCCATACAAATAGATTTGAACCATTCAAATTCACTTAAGTTGGGATAAACTGGTAAGAATTTTCATGAGATTCTGGTAATGGAAAATTGAGAATAACTACAACCTCATTTGCAACATCTAGTAAGAAACAGAACACAAAGGCTGTTTTTGCATGATATAATTAACCATGTCATGGATATAGTTACTCTAATCTCACTCAGTTGTGGAGCCAATAAGGCTAATAATTTAGGTCCAAATTGATACAGTTGGAATGAACAAACTTGGGTTCAAATGTCTTCTTTCAGCGAGCCATGTCTAATCAGGAGATAAGTGTAAGTCAACTGAAAGTGGATCAACTTTCCAGCTCCCCATCCCCAAATATGTCACAGGACATCAGGTAATACTGGAGATTATGTTAAAGAGGAAAAATGGGTTTCTGTTACAGAATTCATCAGCAGATTCTGGGATCCCAACCAACCCAAACACTGCTATCTAGCTACTTGTTATCTACTGTATTTTTATGAGTAGTTTAAATCAGAAATAAGTCCATATAAGGGAAAAAGAACATCCTTGGCTATGGTTTTTCCAGTTGCAATGTATGGCTGTGAAGGTTGGACCATAAGAAAGGCTGAGCCCCAAAGAATTGAGGCCTCTGAATTATGGTGCTGGAGAAGACTCCTGCAAGTCTCTTGGACTACAAGGTGATCAAACCGGTCAATCCTAGAAGAGCTCATCCCTGAGTGCTCTTTAGAAGGCCAGATCCTGAAGATGAAATTCAAATACTTTGGCCACCTAATGAGAAGGAGGTCTCACTGGAGAAGAGCCTAATGCTGGGAAAGATTGAGGACAAAACAAGATGGAGCCACCGAAGCAGTAGCCATGAGCTTAAATGGACTCCAGAGGATGGTAGAGGACAGGAAGACCTGGAGGAACGTTGTCCATGGGGTCGTGATGGGTCCGACACGACTTTGCAACTAACAATGATAAACTTCTTTGGTAGAACCTTTTTCTAACATGGTTCACTTATGAAGAAGAATTATGCTCCAAACTATTAAAAACACTGCCTACACTCAGTCAGTTGTAATAAGGGGGCAGTTTTAACCTCAAACACTCACAGATTGTGATTAAACAATTTGGATGCAAGTGCCTTCCTTCAACTAGCTGTGTCTAAGCAACCACTGCTATCTGACTACTTGTTACCTACATATTTTTCTGAGCAGTTTTAATCTGAAATAAATCCAAATTGTGGGCAGAAGGGGGGTGATACCATCCTCGGTGGAGCCTATTTCTGGCATGGTTGACATAGATGGAGAAAAAAATCATTCTCCAACAAATAATTAATTTTTTTATCTTTTAACATGGATATCAGAAGAGGCATTTGGTATCTCTTGACTACTTTTCCATGATCTGTCAGGTCACTCAATTGAATTGTATGTCCTGCTACTTGCCCTTCAAGATAGGGCTTTACTTTACAAGAACTTGGGAGAATCCCTTCTCAGACCACATCCCCAATCTGTTTGTGGGCTGAGATGCCTTTTATCTGTTGGTTGTCCCCACTGTGGCTCTTTTTCCTTTACACAGGGAAGACCATCACACCTGGACACCAAGGATACACCTGAATTTATTTATTTCTGGGATTTAAATGATGTGTAACTCCGAAATGACTCTGGGTGGCTTAAGTTAAACAAAACAGTGAAGATCAGCAGCAAAAGCCCCATGTGTATGGATAAACTTACTCTGTGTAACAAAATGTCACCTACTGCATAAGGATCCAGAAACATCTCACTATATGGCCTGAGAGAACACTTGGAGGCTCCCAGAACATCATCAGAGTGGGAATTTCCTGGATCTCTGTAAGTCTGCCATGAAAAGATTCCAATAGTAGCATTATTTGAGTGAGGGAACTCAAACAGCACAGCCTTACACTTATTTGTAAGTTTCCTCTCATCTCCTTTTTGCCTGCTTTTGGGTTGCCTTACAAACCACTTTGATGTTTGGTGTGGTTGTGAATGGCATCCCTCCCCTTCAGTTCCTTGTTTCCTTATTTATGACTTTGTTCTGTGTGTTTCTTTATGTTGGGTCAAATGAGAGCCACTTCCTTTCACAACTTATCTTCTTTTTCCTCCCTTCCCTATATTGGGAAAGATGATGCTGGCCCATGTTGGTAAAGTAGATGACATGTGGTAAGATTTGTAGAAGAAGGGGATTCCTAGAAGGAAGAACGGAAAGCTCGGAGGAGCAAAATATGCTTGGATTCAGACTTTGACCATTATGGGTTTTACCTCCATCTTCCTCCACCCTCTCCCCCCCTCCCCAACAGCAATACTAACCAACTGTGGTGTTCCTGGCCAATCAAAAAAGAGGCTAGTGATATCTTGCAATCTTTCCAATTCTCTCCTGGTGCAAAACCTTATGGAACATCAGACACTATATTTCCAAACTGGGGGTCTAATTGGTTTGATTATATTTAACCACAAAGTAGGGTAACCTGGCTGAGTTTTTTTTTTTTTACTCGCTACATTAAGTAGCTAGTAAAGTAGCTAAAGTAACTTTAAATAGCTTAACTGTTGCTGATTTATCTTTGTGGCCCAGCTAAAAAGGTCCTCCATTTTAATCAGACTTTTCCTTATCAACAATATTTTATTATTTTATTTTATTTTGTGGTTGCTCTCCAATCTTTTAACAGAAAAGCTAACAATAGTTGAAGAAAACAATTATAAATTATAAGACAAAAGTGAGAAAGACAACCCTATCTAGATCACAGCAGTCAACGCAGCCATAAAAGCTATTAGTGCAATAAAATCAGTTAATATACTTTCCATTAAAAGAACAGAATAAATTGAATTGTCTTCACTTGTAATCTAGAAAATAATGAAACAAACTCAAAATGAATACTATATAATTGGAATGCTACTCCTGAAAGGGCCTCTCTTGAACCATTAGCCTGCTGAAATCTCTGGTCTTCTGGTTGGAATCATTGGCCCATTGATACTGAAATACTTAGTAAGTAAATAAGTTTTACTTTATAACCAGGAGTCATGACAATGTAATATAATATAAAATATAATAAAATCACAGCTGGCTTCCTTGTGCAATTCAAGGTGGTGATTATGGAGTCCTTGGTGTTCTGTGAGTTTGACTGCTTGAAGACATTATCCAACTACGTAACATCATCAGTGTGTTTGATGGTGGGATTTGCTCTGTGTATAGAATAATTCCTGCCAGTTTTGATGGAAATGCAGTTTTCTCCTTGGTATTTCTTTGATTAGTTTATTGTTTTCTGCTAAATGGTTTGTTTGGTGTTTAGATGCCCAGTTTATATGAGCAGGGCATGCTCATGTAGAAATTCATGCAAAAATGTCACACTTCAACACTAAACATAGCATCTTCTATTGGAAGGTGCTGGTTTTTATCCAAAGTGATGTGTTTGTCATAGGACCTAGATATCTGAGAGGTTGTTTGTCTCTAATTGTTTCTGTCAGTGTGTCTGCACTCCAGATCCTCACCATTAAACACTGCTAACTTGTAGGACTCAAGAAGTGTGCCTTCTCTATTGCATCCCCCACAGTCTGAACAGCAACCCCCAGCACTAAGTAAGGCACCATTTCTCCTAAGATTCTAGAAAGCCCTGAAAACCTGGCTTTGGTACCAGGCATAGGAGTAATAGTTATTATTTATTTAAGCACCTTGTTTTGTTTTGTGGATTTTATTGTTATTGGATTATTTTAATTTGGGCTACTCATCTGATTTAATGTTTTAGCTTTGTTTAATGTTTGTATTGTTTTGAATGTCCATTGGTATTGAGGGGGCTAATGGATTTAAATAAATTAATAAATAAATAAATTAACAAGAAAGAATAGCAATAAAATAAAGAAATAAAGAAATATTAGAGCTGTGATAGTGCAGTGGTTAGAATGCAGTATTGCAGGCTAACTCTGCTGACTGCCAGTAGTTTGATTCTGATGAAGTCAAGGTTGACTCATCCTTCTACCCAAGGTCAATAAAATAAAAACCCAGATTGTTGACGGCAATATGCTGACTCTTTAAACTGTTTAAAGACTGCTGTAAAGCATTATGAAGTGGTATATAAGCACTATTGCAATTGCTATTATATAATATTTGTTTCTTTAATTATTTATAAACTACCACAGGGGCTCTAAGCAACATACAAAAGCTGAAGAGAATGACAGGAACAACATAATAAAAATACAATAAAATCACAAATAATAAACAATACACAATGGTATAATTCTAAAGTGATCATGAATATTCAGAAGAGAAAGAAAGTCAGAGTGAATTTGTATCAATTTTAGGTAATTCTATAGCATGCATTTTAGTGAGGTAAAATAAAAAACACGTTATTGAGGATATTGATGAGGTTGGGCCAGATGTTGCACTCTCACGATCTCTTTTTCAAGATCAGCCATGTAATCCTATGGATTGCTTTTAATGCTAAAGACCTTTAGCTACCTCATGCACTGGATGAGAGGGTGCCTCTTTCACTCCAAGAAAGTAAACTGTACTTACAAATTAATCTATCTGACGCTAGCAATGGGTGACATGGTTTAGGACAGTGATGGCTAACCTTTTTGTTGTCGCATGCCAAAAGTGCCTGCACCCATAATGCAATGAGCACGTAACTCCTGTGCATGCATGCATGACCTCCCCCCATGCTCCCTGCCCTCCTGCGCATGCACAGATGACCCGCCCACTCTCCCCCTGCCCCAGTGCATGCATGCGCGACCTCCCTGCTAAGTCCTCGACTTTCCCCATGCCCCGTTTTGGGTCTACTAGGCCGCCATTCAGCCTCCTGTGAGCAAAAACAGGCCGTGGGGGCTATGCCGCAACCCCGTGCCCTGTTTTGGGCCTAGTAGGCTTCCCTGCAGCTTCCCGGGAGCAAAAGCACTTGTTTTTGCTAAACACCCCAGCCTTGATGTCCTGACTGATCCAGTCTCATGTCCCTGGGGTTGAAATGCCTGCAGCCTTCAACCAAATGGGTCTACTTTCAAAGGCCAGATATTCACTTTGGCAAAAGCGTTCATTTGTCCCTTCACTGGCAGCTTACTGGGTCAAGAAGTATGTGAAAAGTAGTCCTCTGAGAGAAAAGAAGAAGGAAGCAGGCACTAGTCACTTCACTCCTGGTCCCATTCTTCAATTGCATTAGCCCTGCTTACTATTGGTAAAAATCACTGTTTGTTAGTGAAGATTAAAAATGTATTTATGCACAAATTAAAATTATGAGGGTAGAGGTTTTTTTTAAAGTTTGCTTTCAAATGTTTGGCTTTGCTTTGATCTGCTTTTCTGTACTTTCAATGTTTTGTTAAAATACCACCAGTTCTAAAAAAAAGCAGATTAAAATTCATTTTCAAGAAAAGCGGAGGAAAAAATAAACAGTTTAAAAGTATTTAGAGATGCTTTTAAATAAATTTTAACCAAGTTAAAATACTTTGTATGCTAGAAAATCAGTTGGTGAAAAAATATTGGGGATTTTACCAGGTATAAGGTGATTTTTCCTTTATAAGCAAGAATGGTGGTTACCTAACAGGAAAAAAAAATGTCTATGTGGCTCCAAAACCATTGCAAATTACATTATCTTTTTTACATAGGAAAACCCTTAGGAAGTTAATTCTTCCTCTCAGTTTCTTTCAGTATTATCAGAAATGAAGGGAAATAGTGAGTTATATAATCAGTTTGCCAACCTGTTTATATGGTAAGTGTCTGCAGATACAACAGAATTCACATCTGATGTCAGTATTTTGTTTTTGTTGTTGCTAGTGGATTGAAGATTGACTGCTTTATAAATCCTCTCTCACTGACTAGAGGATGGGATAGTTTATGTGGAAAAATCAACCACCAACATCCCACCATCCTAGTTTGAGTTAGCTTAATCCAAGTTCTGAAGTTGTTGCAGCATTATGTTATGTCTCTACATTTCATCCTCTTTAAAACCAGTTAAGCCTATTTACAAATACAGGTTGGAATGTACACAGTGCTTGGGACAAGAATGTGCATTTGTGTGGTGTTAAAAACAGAAATAACGCCTGGTATGAAAAACAAATAATTTGCTCCAAGTTTTTGTTAAACAAAGAAACCATGCCATTTGCTTACTGGGACCCTCATAAATAAACAGGCCTTTAACATCCCTTTCAGGGCAGCTTCCTTAACTAAATAGCTACAAATAAATAACAATATTTTACCATTATGACATGACTTTTCTCTCTCCCCCAGAGATTATTATTTCAGTAATCATGAAGAGAAGTATCATGTGGGTCAGGTAAGTGATCTTTACATATCACGATCAAGACTAGAAAACTTATTTTTTTAAAATAAGTTTTTTATTTTATTATAATATAAACAATCCATCATCCATTAAACGGTGTGTTGTCTGGGTACAAATATTTTGTGTAATAACAATTCAAATTTACAATCATATTCATTATAATACCAATACCTTAAATATCTAATGCTATAACAATCCTCTTCTTAATTTATTTAGTTCTATTAATTATGTTGATTCTATTGATGCATTTTTATACAGCTAATTTTACTTCTAATTCTTATATTTTTTTCTCTAACTATCGATAAAATGATTCCCATAATATAATAATCAGTTTGTTCTTTCTCTTAAATTGCCAGTGTTAATCTGTTCATTTCTGCACATTCTAATATTTTCCTAATCATTGTCCTCTGTGGGAATCTCTTCGCTTTTCCAATTTTGTGCAAATACAATTCTAGGTGCTGTTATAACATGAATAATCAAGAAAGCAACAGTCTATTGGCATGATCCACATATTTCTTTTGTTGTTCATTAGTGAAACACAACAAACCAATATAGCTGTGCATATCCTTTTAAAAATTCCATTGTAATCTTGTATAAAGAACCAAGAGTATTTTACCCAAAGTGAACGATTGGAGAAATTCATTGCAACTTTGTTTGCATATAAAAAAGCTAGCCCTTTTCTCATTCAAACACTCACAACAAAACAATAATTACAAGATGCTGAGAAAGTTTTCCATTTCACTACTCTCTCATATTAAGAAATTGTTCGGGAGGAGAAGGAAAAAATGCATGTGTCAGAGATACAAGGTTTGTTATTCTAGTCAATGAAGAAGGCAATAAACATTTTTGTTCTTCTACGATCCAATTTTGATTTAAAACCATCCTGATGAAAAGATCTAATATATGCTACTTTGGTCCTTCCTAATAAAATACTCTCTTTCTTCAATTTGTAAATTATTTCAATTTAACTGGGGAGGGGGAATCAACCGTGTAATGTATTGTCTAACTGTACTTAATTAATTTATTTTAATGCAGAAAGTTTGCTTTGAAACGCTCTTGTTTTTCATTCCATCAAATCTGACTGATTCCATGGGTGATATAAAGACTTATTATGAATAACTTTACTCATCGTACCACGGCAGAAAGCATCAAGAATAATATAACATTCATTTTGATGTTCCTTCTGCTTTTAGCTGTCTCTAGCTTTAGGGACAAAGCTCATATATGCTCTTTTGACACTTTGATAAGGATCTATTTCCCATTCCCTCAAGAGAACTTAGTGGTGAGCCTGTCTTCTACTCATGAATCAGACCTCCTGAAGAGACCTCCTGTGAAGAAAGCTATCCCTACTGAAACTTCCTTGAAAATACTTATATATTTTATGAGGCTTCAATATTTATAGTTTCAATAGAGTCTTTTGAGTTACATGCTTCCTATTTTCCTGCCTGCATTTCAATTACATCTTTGCAGACTGATTTCTACAGAAAGACTCCACATTTACATTTAAAAGCATGAATGAAAATATATCAGTCTGGCCTACTTTCCCCTCTCTTTGCAATCCTGGGATCATTGTCCTTCCATGGAACACAGATGGATTTTTTTTTTGATGGGTCATTGCATATTGCTTTAAAATATATTCAAAGTAAATTAGATGGTTCTTCTCAGTTGTTTTCTATAATCCCTAGAACATCTCAATATATTGAGATTTTTGACAAGTTGCTCAAAACAATTTGCCAGGGTTTCAACCAAATAAAATGCAAATAAACGTCTTTCAGAAAAATGGAATTTAGAGTGGCAAAGGGGGTCAATGATGTATTATTTATCTATATAGTCACAATTCTAAGGCACTTCTCCTGAAACTTTATAAGTATTTGAAACTAAAATATGTTTGAATGCCTATTGGTAGGAAGAATAGCAATCAGCCTGGACCCAGAGAATCCCACATAAGCAATAGATCATGCATATGGGGTTCCACATTAGAACCTGCGGTACAATACATAATTTCTGATCAAAAATGCATAAACCAACAATCCTGAAGGCTTGTCTATGAGCATATCACATACTTGTTTTCTTCTTTCATTTTTTAAAAAATCTTAAATTAGGAGAACAGTTGTAAAGTATAAATGTATGATGTTTGTGTGGTGCATATTATGGCAATTGTATTCCTATATTTTGCCTGTTCAATTGCTACACAGCAGAGAAGTTTGCTATGTGATCTTAGAGCAAGCATCTTCTTTATGCCTAATGAAATCCACAAGGTTGTGGTAAGAATAAAATTGAGTGAGGAGATCACTTTCTAATCCAAGTTGAGCCCCTTGCAGAAAAGGCAGAATACAAATGTAATAAAACATGATCAATGCACATGTTTCAACATGATTCTGTTTTACACACTACACTTTTGCCTTTAAGAGATAGTGCTTGAAATGCAATACTAAGACCTTGAGTTCAGGGCAGGGACGTGCGGTCAGGGGAGGCAAGGGAGGCAGAGCCTCACCTCTCTTCATGAAATAATAGTATGTATGTATGTATGTATGTATGTATGTATGTATGTATGTATGTATATATATATATATATGCTGGTTTCCAGCATATATATATATATATAAACCTCACTGCACGTCACTGGTTCAGGGGTGGGTTCCAGCAGGCATTACTGCCGGTTCTCTCATGTGCGTGCTTTGCATGCATAAACATTGCAATTAAAATTGTTCTGTGCATGCGCAGAGATGCCGCCACTGCCCGGGGAACCGGTTCAGGGATGTGGCAGGCCTGGGTTGCTGCTGGTTGCAGTGACCCATGCTGCCAAACCACTACCGGTTCAGCCAAACCAGTCCAAACCAGTAGGGACCCACCACTGCTGGAGCTAAACATGAATATAATTGCTTAGCAAACGTTGAATTCAATTGCATGAATTTGTGTGTGCACACAGTTTGTTACACAGGTTTTGTGGCTACTATTGTGCAAATGCATTCATTAATTGTTGAATATATCTTTTATTCACAAATACAGGTGAATATAGTTTTAGTTTTGCCGTCTCTGAAACATGCTTTTATTCCTCTAAAAGTCTGGGTTAGTTCAATGTCGCTCTTGCTACTAATTTTCAAATCACAAAAGAGTCTTGACTAGTAGAAAGACATGATTGAAAGGTTTCAGATTTTATATTCCATAATAGAACATAAAAGTTAAAATAAGTTACACCAAAAAATTCCCATAAAGTCCCAGGGTATGAGCACCATCTTCCAAAACTTAGAGAAACAGGAGACTCTTTTATTATAGTTCATGGTGTCTTTCAGCTGCCTAAATAAATTTCATTTCCATCAGAGACAGAAAATACTTCTGTTTGGATTCAGGTTCTTTTATATCGTCAAGACAACCTGTTCGTTATTTCCCCTCAGGCCTGACAGAACTTCATGCTGCCAACAAACTGTCAGAGCTACTTAGTCTTGAGAATGGGATTTGCATTTTATTTTTGTCTGACATTAGGTAAAATGTTGGAATGAAACTTTATGGAAACTTCTGTTTGCCATATTTATAAATATGGAAGTAAAATGCTAATGGTGATTGCTTAGCAATAAACAATTGGTGTGATATAGGTTTCCATGTAACCACACTCACAACCTCACTCAGAACCTATATATTCTGCAGTTGAACATATTTTTCAAAATAAATATTATTGATTTTTTAATATGTTTGCAAATTGTTTTTAATGTGTTTTGTTAGATTTTTGTTTTTACCATTGTGAGCTACCCAGAGTCACTTAGATAAGGTGGGCAACCACAGAAATCAAGTTAATAAATTTATTAACATATTCTGTAACAAAATGAGCCAAAGAAACATTTCGGGAAGCATTGCAAAAAAGCTGAAATACAGTATCTTTTGATGTTTTCTATCCCTGTAATGTTTTAACGGTTTAGGAAAAATGAAAGTTTTCTACTAGGATCACAAAAACATACCCCATATATTGAGTAAGGTGACTACAGCATTTCTGCCACTCTAGATTTTTTAAAGATCAAATGAATGGCAGCCAAAGTCTACTTTGGCTGTCTGCAACCTGTAGCTCTGGAGCTGCATGTGGCTCTTGGGCCCTCTGCTGTGGCTCCCTGTCGGGTGATCCCACCACTGGCTGGCCCTCGTCCTCCCCTCCCAGTCACTCCTTACCTGAGCTGAGAAGGTAAGGGCAACGACGGGGGATGAAAGCCGCTGGTGGCACCGCTTCACTGGAGGGGTAAAGAAGCTCAGGGCAGCAGGAAAAGGGGGCTGGCCCCGTCAAACCTCACCCACCCTTGGGGTCAGGCTCGGAGAAAGCCAGAGTGCCCTTGCCAATGATGCTCACCTATCAGCTGGTATCTTCCCCTCTGTGTGTATATATGTGTGTGTGAGGGGGGGGGTCTCTCTCGGAAAGCTGAGCTGGGCCAACCCAGTGAGCTCTCCTTGGGGCTCTTCGCTACTCCTTTTCTTTCTTCTTGGCAACTTTTTGGAAATCGGGGCTGGCTGAGGAATGAGTGCGAGACGTGATGGAGGCTTCCCTTCAGATGACTCCCCTCCTCCTCCTCTCGCAACCACAGCCATCCAGAGAGAGACATAGAGAGACACACACAGAGAGGGAGATACAGAGAGGGAGGGAGATAGAAGGGACCCCCCCCACACACACAGGGGGAGGGAAAGAGGGGGAGACAGTGACAGAGATACAGAGAGGGGGGGAGATAGAAGGGGAGAGAGACAGAGACACACAGAGAGAAGGATAGGGGGAGAAAGAGACAGACACACAGAGAGATAGTGAGTGGGAGGAAAGGGGGAGAGAGAGAAAGATACTACTGAGAGAGGGGAGAGAGGGGGGGAGGGAGAGAGAGGGGGGAGGGAGAGAGAGGGGGAGGGAGATATTTCAAAAGGATTTTGTGGTTCCAGGCAAGGGTGGGTTTCAAAAACCTTTACTACCGGTTCTGTGGGCATGGCTATTTTGGTGGGCATGGCTTGTTGGTCATCTGATGGTGGGCATGGCCAACTCGACATCACTCACATCAAGGGGTGCCTTGCCTGGCCTCTCCTCACCTCAAAGACCTCAAACATATATTATTTAATCCTATGTATATATGTCATATGTGTACATACATATTACATAGTATAGAGTGTGTATAGGAACACAAAAAGATACATTATTTGCTATATATACTGTATGTGTATGTACACACTCACACACACACAAACGCACACAGCTCTTCTAAAACTATACACATTCAACCTCACTTACTGCATTTGGAAAAACACCCAGAATCCACTTTCTGCCACATATTTAGCCATAACCTCCGTACATTAGAACATTACACATGCCTTCAGATGTTCTTCCCTAGCCTGCACATGACTGTTGGAGCCAGGAGATGTCATGGGTTGAGTAAAATGTGGTGAATCTCACTTAACAATACTCTTGCTTAGCAACCAAAATGTTGGGCTCAATTGTGGTCCTAAGTCAAGGACTGCCTCTGCCTTCCTCTGCATGGCAGCCTTGTCCTAGTAAATTCCTTCTCCTTTCTGGCAATTTTCCTCTCTGTTAGAGGCACCAAAATAATCCAGACAATATAATATAAGGACAATATAAGGTGGAGCAGGGGGTTGGACTAGATGGCCTCCAAGGTTCTTTCTAACCCTGCTATTCTATGATTCTGTAAGGATCTTCTGTTGGAGCAGGGGGTTGGACTAGATGACCTCCAAGATACCTTCCAGCCCTGAAACAGCTGTGCTGTTTCAAAGTGTCTTCTGAAGCCACCTCTAGTGCCAGGGTTTGTGGTCCTTCCTTCCTCTCCTTCCTCTCTCTCTCTCCCCCTTCCTTCCTCTCTCCCTTCATCTATCTATCTATCTATCTATCTATCTATCTATCTATCTATCTATCTATCTATCCATCATCCATCCATCCATCCATCCATCCATCCATCCATCCATCCATCCATCCATCCATCCATCCATCCATCCATCCATCTATCTATCTATCTATCTATCTATCTATCTATCTATCCATGCCATTCATTTTTTCCTCCCTCTCTCCCTCTTTCTTCTTCCTCCTTCCTTCCTTCCTTCCTTCCTTCCTTCCTTCCTTCCTTCCTTCCTTTCTTTTTTGTTTCTTTCATACAGATTCCATACAGCTCTGAACCCTTAAGACAAACCAAATATAAGTGGTCCTCACTTAACAACCGATTGCTTAGTAAGTGTTCTAATTTACAACTGATCTCCCCAGAGCTACTTGACCTGTTTTTGGAGTTTTGACAGCAATGTACACACACACACACACACACACACACACACACTTATGACCAGTTACAACATCCCACACAGTCATGTGACTGAGGTTTTCTAAGGTGTTTTGCCAGTTTCCAACAATTCCTTCTGGTTTCTGACCATTGGGGAAAATGGACTTTAACAACCACAGTGTTCGCTTCATGACCACAAGGTTCACTTAATGACCACTTAAACAGGTCTCTCTCTTTCTCTCTGTCTCTCACCTCTCTTTCTCTCCCCCTCTCTCTCCCTCTCTGTTTCTTATTTCTCTCTTTCTCCATCTCTCTGTTTCTCATTTCTTTCTCCTCCCGCTCTCTTTTGTGCGTGTGTGTGCATGCGCATGCCGCAAGCCTGATAGAGGACAGAACATCCACTTCCCCGGCACAGGAAGAAGTTTGAGACCACTTCACAGCCCTGAATGCCAACATCACAACTGCACCTTCCTCTTTTCTCCCCCTCTTGTTGCGGTCATGCTCTCTTCTTCTTTCCCCTTCCCCCACGAGCTTGCCATTCCCCTCGCGGCGCTACAGAGCTTGAGACTTTCCCCTCTTTCCTGAGGTGTGGGCTTTAATGAGGGGAAGCAAAAGCGACCAAATGGCATACATCCTCCCAGAGTAGCAGCTGCTTGGCTTGCCCTGACAGATCGCCTTTTTTTCTCCCCTTGCCTCATTTTTTTTAACTTTAGAGGCAGCATTTACAGACAAAGCTCGGCCCCCACCCCTCCACTTTGTTTTTATGCCATCCTTTTCACTCAATGGCCTTTGAACACATGCTGAGGAGGAGCAGGAGTGTCTGGCCCTTTTTCTCGCCGCTGCCAGCACCATGTAGAAGCAACCGCTGCCGCAGCCCTCCCCTCAACCTGCTGCTCAACCTCCCTTCCACCTTCACCCAAAGCCTCGCACCACACTAGGAGGCTGAAGTCGGAATTTCTCCCCCCACCCTGTTGCATACCTTGGCAACAGGACTTTCTCTCTGCACTCTTTTTCATGCCAGCAATGGCAGCAGCGACCAAGGGAAGCAGTTTGGGTGTGTGGCCAGCCTGGGTCGCTGCTGATTCCAGCAACCTAGGCTGGCGTACCACTACCAGTTCGGCCGAGCCAGTCTGAACCGGTAGAAACCCTCTTCTGATTCCAGGTGTTTTTTAACAACTGGTTCTCCCCCTTAATGACTGGTTGGGTAGGCATGGCTAGCTTGGTCATGTGACTGGGTAGGAGTGATTGATGCCGAGTTGACCACACCCACTCAGGTTTTGTGGTTCCTGGTGTTTTCTTTTCTGTGGGAAATGGGTTCAAATGGCTCTTTGAGTGTTTAAGGTTGCAGACCCCTGGTCTAGTTCATGCTATTGTTCATATGACATGAGTCCTTCCTGTGCCTAAAGTTATACATAGAAGATTCCAAAACAGTTTTACAGATATCTGTTACACTTGTGACATGCTACTGAAGTACTGCATTTATCTGCAGGAATGTTGAACAGTTTTTTCCCCCAAACTAATTTGCATGGTCTAATTACCTGGGAACTGGGGAGATTAAAAGAAACTGCAGGAAACGAAATAAGAAAGATTCAAAACTTCAGATAGTTTTGAAGATTAGCTGTTGCTTGAGAAGGGCTGTTTGCCTGGAAATTAATTTTAATTAGTAGTTTTAATTATTATTTTTCTCCTGACCCTGTTCTTTTATTTTTCATTTTTATGTTCATATATGGCTTCTGGCACTTACAGACACAAATATAAATAAACATATAAAGTGTTTGTTTAGCATAGTATTAATTTATAGAGATGGAAGAATCTGCAAGATTTCATTTCAGTAGGAGTGGTCAACCTTAATTTGTTAAGATAAGAAAACTGAGCATTTCATAGGATAATTACATCTCTCTATATAATATACAACCTATGACTCATTGAGATACATAAGATATTTCCTTATGTAAAAGGAGAATGATTATGGGTGGACAAAAAATAATAATCAGTGGAAGCAGGACTGACTAACAACTTCCAATCAGTTTCTGGATTGAAATTCCTTCTTTTTCTTCCTTTCCTCTTTTCCTTCCACTGCCCCCTGATCATCTTTTCTTCTCTCCCTCCTTCCCCTTCCCTTTTCCCTTTCAACAAATAAAATAAGTGGTTGTCTTTTCCACTCATCTCTCCTCAGTTTCCTTTTAAATTGAATTCACTGCCAACCTAGACCTACAAAAAATGGGTTTAAAATGGTAGTGCTACTATAGCCGTGTTAGAACTAATAAATTACAATTTATATTTCAACTCATCCAAATGTCTCAAATAGATTTATAATGATAGGAGACATATTATTCATTGTTTAAAGATATATTATTCAAATGTACTGTGTAAAAATAAAACTCATATTTTAAAAATTGTAGCACTTTAGAAATCTGCAAACTTATTTTCAGTGACGATTTACACAGATATACGCCTTGTTTTATCTGCATTATCCTTCCATTTTTCCTGATTTTCCTCCCTTTCATTCACAGCATCGGATTATTCACTGGATATTTTCAATCAAAAGGAATTAATCAATCAAATCTACCATTTCATTCATAGGCAAAAATGCACATTCAGTCATACTGTACCAAGAAGAAAAGTCTAGTAATGTAATTGGCCAGCAAGTGGTTAAATAATCGAGGACCATCTGTCTTCTCATTTTCAAGGAATTCTATATTTGCTTAATATTCTATTATAGAATAAAGTTGATGTATAAAAATAAGCAACAGGCTCTAAATATAACCAGTATTACACTAATATTCAATATTATTATGGTTTTCATTCATTTGTTCATCGCATGTTTTTCAGCAGACTAAAAAAAAGTCTACCCTGATTTTGAAGAAATTCAAACTGTGCTAGTATTATCCAGAAGCAGTTCCATATTTATTCAAATTTTAAGAAGAAAACTATGGAATCAGTAAAACTCTCGACAATGTATGTAATGTGCCTGACATTTTGAATCTTGTTTGCTTGTTTTTAATAAAATAATGCTCTTTTCCATAGCTTTTCAGAGTGGGAAGCAAATGACAACATGTGTTTATGTCAAGGAGTATATCCTATGCTCATGAACTTGTATCACAGCATCGTGTGCAAGTATGTAAGAGGCAGAATTTGTGTTGTGACATCACATTGCAAACTTTATCCATTTGACAGAATCTTGGCTTGCTATAGAAGTCCTGATGTTTTGCAAGTTTAATAAAAACTTTATGTTTGAAGTGATAAACCCATATAATTGCTGAGAGGTCCTTGGTACTCTCTGAACTTGGTTGTTTTATTACAGACGTTTCATTACCCAAACAAAGAAACATCATCAATGCTAGTAAGGAATAAGGTTTGCTCCAGTGACGTGCAGTCAGGTGAGGCAAGTGAGGCACAGCCTCACCACTCTCATCATGAAAAAAAAAGTAAAAGGAAAAAGCTGAGCTAGTTGCTGCCTCACCGTGGATGACTCTGCTTAACCTCACTGGTGCTCTCCCTCCCCAAGTGTAGTGACTTCCTCCCCAGGCCCCCATTCATTTCTCTCTCACACACGCACAGCTGGATAAAACTATATAAAAATCTAGCCCAGCTTCACTGATTACAAGTTTGAAAAGGCAAAGTGGCTCCACCTGCAATCAAACTACACTTGGGGAGGGAGAGCACAAGCGAGCACTGAGGAGACCACAGGAGGAGGCAGGAAGCCAGGCAAAGAGCCATGCTGTAGTACACACACTTCCCCCCAGCCTCTTTCTTTTGGAAGGCTCGGCTGGGCTCCCCTCCGGCTTCTCTGCCTCTCCTCTCACCCCAGCCTGCCAGCAGGAGGTGGTGGGTGGGCTTTATTGTGTTCCAGGCATTTCCCACCCAGACAGCAGGCTGCATTTGCAATGGTGGAGGTGTTTGGGAAAGGCAGCAGGGGAATGGGGGGGGATGGCAGAGGAGCTGCTTTCAAGCCACTGGAAAAGATATCCAATCCAACTTTTGTGTGTGGGGGGGTTTGTTTGAGAGTGAGTGAGAGAGGGAAGGGGTAGGAGAGATAGTCCAATCCAACTTGTGTGTGTGTGTGTGTGTGTGTGTGTGTGTGTGTGTGTGTGTGTGTGTTTGAGACAGGGGGAGGAAGGGAGAGAGGGAGGAAGGAGGGGAAGGAGAAGAAAAAGAAAAAGAAAGAAGGGGCAAGGGAGAAAAACAAATGCTGTCGCTTTAAATTGGAACTGAGCATGCCTGGTTGTGGAATTCTGGGAGTTGAAGTCCACAAGTCTAAAAATATTTGAAACCCAGCACTGTGTCAGTGCCTCACCAGTCATAAACCTCACCGCACGTCACTGGTTTGCTCTCAGTGTATCATCTAGTGCAGGGGTGTCAAACTCGTGGCCTGCAGGCCAGATGCACCACGTGCTGGCCCCGCCCCGCCTGATTTAGTGAAGGAGAAAAAAGTCCCGCTATGTCATGTGATGACGCCATGATGATGCATGTTTGACACTCCTGATCTACTGGCTTGTCCTGTTAGTATTAGTGGGCGTGGTCTTAGAAGTTTTTTGGTTGGGCTCTTTACTGTTGGCTTGTTTGGCAGTTCCTTAATTGAATATTGTTAATCTTGGAATTAATCTATGTTCATCTGGGTGCTGTTTGCCAATGATGCTTTTTTGTTCCCTTTTGGGCTTGTTGATTATTCCATAGTATATAGATATTTTTTCTCTTGACCCTGGAAAATATATGTCTATTGGTGGCTAATTTGTCAGAATACTAGGCTAGGCTAGTTCCCTATCATTTTTTGGACTTGGTTTTGTCTAAAGAAGGTCACAGTTTCCCAATTGAAATTATGATTAAGTATGTTGTGAAATTAAAGAGTTTTCATCATGATTCCATTGGGTTATCTGTTAGTACTTTCTGAGATGTCCTTGATGTACAGCAGTGTTATTGTTTTTATGGCTTGTGTTGGTTGTACTATTTTGGGTTGAGTGGTCAGTCACTTTTTGATAAAGTTGTGTGGATATCCATTTTGTTTGTTTGTTTGTTTTATTGGATTTATATGCCGCCCTTCTCACAAAGGACTCAGGGCGGCATACAACATTAAAAAACACACATCCCAAAAGTTAAAAAGAAATTAAATACATATCCAAAAAACAAATCCAATTTATAGGACAATACATTTAAAAAATGAGATAAAATTAACAGGCCAGGCCGGGTTAGGGTTTCTTTTTTCTGGTATTAAGGGTTGTTGCAGTGAGTTTGTACTCATCTAAATGAAGTTCTTACGGTGCTTCTCTTGTGGAAAGTTGAGTTGTTGCTTTGATAATGGAGCACTTGGTGGGTGTGCGTGGCTTTTCTGTACACTTGTGTTTCTAGTTTGCCATTATGGTCTCTGTCGATCAGGATGTTCAGGTAGGATAGTGAATTATTGTTTTCTTCTTCTGTGGTAAACTGGATTCCTTTGAAGATGTTGTTTGCGGTTCTTTGGGTATTCACAAAGTGGTCCTTTTTTATTATGGTGAAGGTGTCGTCTACATATCTGATTCATATTTTGGGTTGTATTTGTGGAAGTGCTATGGCTTCTAGATATTACATAATGACCTCCGCTATAAATCCTGAAAGCAGTGATTGCATAGGTGTTCCTTTAATTTGCTGGTAAGTTTGTTCATCAAATTGGAAGTAGTTAGGCAGAGGTTTATGAGATCCATAATATTGATACCATATAATTGTTTCTTCTTGATAGCAGCTGAAATTATGTCTGAATAACCTTGAATTGTTTCTTAAATTATTTTCTCTTGAAAAATGTATGAATTGCTTGTTTCCTTATATAGTTTCCTTCCTATCTCATAATAACAAAAGGAAAGTAATATGGGAGCCCATAATCAAAGCATTTTTCCTCCCACATCATATTAAAGTAAATCCCCAGATACCGAAGCAATTAACCTAATTTAGGGAGAAAATTGATATTTATTTCCCCACTTCCAGTGATCAATAAGATGAAGTAAACCAAGTAGGACCCTCAGAAAGTAAACTTTTAATTAACTATAGTGCAGTCCTTAAAACAATAAATGACTCTTTGCCTATGCACAATTTTGCAGCTGGATTTTATATTTAGGTGGGTAGATCTTTGTACCAAGTGAATAAAATACACATGACAATTTCAGAGAAGAACTTTTGAAAGTCATACCCCTTGCCAATCCATTCTACATTTGGAATATCCAAAGCAAAGTCTGAAAAAGTCTGGAGAATGTTAGCTTACCTATTTGTTTATTTAATAGTTGGCAAAAATTAAGAGCATATTTACTATAACATATTTTTATTTATCTATTTACAGGTAGTCCTTGACTTATGACAGTTCATTTAGTGACCGTTCAAAGTTAAAAAGCACTGAAAAAGTGAGTTATGACCATTTTTAACACTTACAATAGTTGCAGCATCCCCTTGGTCATGTGATCAAACTCAGGCCTTGGCAACTGACTCGCATTTATGACGGTTGCAGTGTCCTGGGGTCATGGGATCACTTTTGCGACCTTCTGACAATCAAAGTCAATAGGGAAGCCAGATTCAGTTCACAACTGTGTTACTAACAGTACAATGATTCACTTAACAGCTGTGTCAAGAAAGGTTGTAAAATGGGGCAAAATTCATTTAACTGTCTCACTTAGCAACAGACTCTCACTTGCTCACTTCAGCAAATTTTGGTCAATTGTGGTCATAACTCAAGGACTATCTGTATATGTATCCCACCTTTATTGTTTTTGCAAATAACTCAAGGCACTGAGGATATCCAACAAGTCTTCCTTCCTCCTCCTATTTTCCTTTCAGCAACCACCCTGTGAGTTGGACTGAGAGAGCGTGACTGGCCCAAAGTCACCCAGCCAGCTTTTATGGCTAATGCTTGTTGAAGCTTTTTTGAAGCAATTTGATTAACATAGTATTCTGAGGACAGGTCATCCAAAAGTCAATACATTTTCTCTTCTGAATGGTTACAGTGCAGGACTTCTCATTTGTGCGCATTTATTTAATTTGATTTCTGTATGTCTGCTTTCAGGATATATACAGGCATGTAAAGTTTTAATAGTAATTTTATTAAAAATTGCAATGTATTACAATAAAAACTAATGTAAACTAAAACATTAAAGAATATAAAGGAAAAAAATAGAACTATAGACCTGTAATTTTTGATGGCTTAAAATAATGAAGATTTAAAGGCTTGTTCTTTATTTAATGTCAAGAGATAATTTGGGTTGTTCCACTCAGCCTAGAGTAGTAGTAGTAAAGATATACAACAGGAAAAATGTATGTACATGTAATGACAAATATACCATTCTTAGTGCATTTGCGAAGAATAAACTGAAACATTTTTAGACAAAAGGCAGAATAGTGCTTCCTGTCCCTATTTTGGAGGTGCAAGATTTTTGTAGGCACTTGGTTATCCAAAGATGTCTATTTATATTTTTCAGGCAAACATGCAATTCCATGCTATTACGTTCCATGTTACTCTTTTATGAATGAAGAAAAATATTTTTCACCTAAATTATTTAAAGATATTTTGCAAACTTTGCAAAATTCTTGGCTTTAGGGACATGTATGCAAAACTTTCCTGTTTACTCAAGGCATTTTAAAAAAATAGATAAAATAGAAATTCCAAATCAACATTTATTCATCGGTTCCACCTGTCATTATTTTTATTCAATATTTTATTTTATTGCAGGATTGATTTTATGTGTTAGAAATTCAATACACATGCATCAGAAGATCAGGACATTAATGCTCGTATAATTAATTAAAGTAAATACATAAACATAAGAACCATTGTGCTAACTTTTCTATTTTAAAAGGTAAATTATTAACAAAAACAATACAGTTGTCTAAAGAGCCAAAAACCTCACAAAGTAGCTCTTGTGTATGTCCCAGGTCCCATAGCAGAGGCAGACTTCAAAAAAGTCCTGTACTGGTCTGCTATCCCATGACAAATGTCCCTACAACTGCCAGTAAAACTCCACCCCAAACTTTCCCAAAGTCAGTCACCCGCAGTCAGTGCAACATAGTCCCACAAACTAAATCCAATATTCATCAGAGCTGTTTCACAAGGTAAGGAGGAAGTCTGTAGTTCCATAAACAAGGTTCCAAGTCAACAAAGCAAGGTCTGTAATTCATAAACAAGGTTCTAAGTCCACAAGCAAGGTTCAGAGTCCACAGCAGGGGTGGGTTCCCACTGCCATTACTACTGGTTCGGCACCCGAAAAATTTTGTGCGTGCGAGCTCGCTTCGCTCACGTGCATGCCAGACGCACACTCTGCACACATTTGCATTTAAAACAATCTGCGCATGTGTACAACATTAAAAAAGGAATAAAAAATAATTTTTTCAATGAAGATTGTTCTGCGCATGTGCACAACAGAAAATCAAGATGGCGCAGCCGAGGATAGAACTGGTACGGTCACATGTCTGCCGGAGTTACTACCTAAACCATACTGACTAGGTAGGAAGCCACCACTGGTCCATAGGCAGAAACACAATCAGAGTTTACAAAGGCCGAAGCAAACAATTGTTTCTGACAGAACCCTTCCCCTGCCTTCTGGCTAAATCAGCTTATGTTTCTTATAAGGTGGGGTGGGGTGGCCTCCTCACCAGAAGCCTCGTAGACTTCATATGAGTTTCCCTCCACTCTACACTTGATGCCCTTGGACTGAGTGGGGGAGGCAGATGTTCCTCATCAGAGGGGATTTGTTGCCTTTCATCACCATTGCCTGTCTGAAGACAATCCTCCCCTGTGACTGTGAGGGCAGTCAGCTCTCCATTTGGTCAACCACGTTCACCAATGCCGGAGGGGCTTGGGACAACATTGTCCTCTCCAGATATTCCACGGCAGATATGCCATCCCTGTTTGATGGTCCCAGTTCCAACTCTTCTCCGTCCCTCTCTGAATTGGGATCCAATGGGGCCATGACAGTCTGTGTGTATGAATCAAAACAGTTACATACATTCTTCCCAGTTCAGTCATAAAATATTCAACAAAAGAATTTCAAGCAAACTGCATTCTGAAATCTAAATCTAAAATTCTGGTTTTAATAAGAAGCATATGTTCTCAGATTATAAATATTTTAAATTGAGACAAAATACATTTATTATGGTTTGTCTTAAACAATAACACAGATTTATAAACTGACTAGCTGTACCCGGCCACACATTGCTGTGGCCCAGTCTGGTTAAATGGAAAAGAAAGAAAAGAGAAAGGGCAAGTCCCCCAGCAGAGGCGGACCCCGCATGGAAGTGAGCCACGGTGGCCCCTGCAAGAGCTGCCACAGAGACGCTCCCACAAGCCCCAGCCTGGCTGAGCTGAGGAGGAGAGGAGGAGGAGGAGGCCGCCGTCCCCAACCTGGCTTCCCTCAGTGGTGGCGGCGAGAGAAGGCGGCCAGCGTCCCCTGAGGAGCAGGAGGAGGAGGAAGGAGCCGACCCTGGTGACGTGGACGTGAGGTAGCCCCTGCTGGCCGCGGTCCCATCCAGAGATTCCGTCGCTGCTGCAGTTGCCACCTCATGGGGCACCCAGCAGCTGCCCCAGCCCCGCTGCGCTTCAGGCTGACACCGCCACCCTCCATAAGAGCCGCCTTGGCGAGGCCGTAGCTGGCTCCCTGTAAGGGGGGTGGAGAGCACACGCAGCCAGACGGGCTGAGGAGATGCTCCGCCTCCACCTCCTCTGGAGCTTCACTGGGCTGGGCGGGGGGAGGCCGGCTTAAGGGTGGGAGGAGGCAGCCAAGGGATGGGGCAGGTGCTGCCCTGCCACAGAAAGCAAAGGCCTGGCGGGAGGGGAGGAGAGAGAGGGGAGGGGGAGGCCGAAAGGCTTCGGCTCCCCTTGGTGGAAATGGCGAAGCTCATCAGAAAGGGGAAAGGGTGCAGCTGCAGCCCAGCCACACATATAAAGGGACCGTCGGGATGAAGCTGGAGAGAGGCCAAACTGTTCCGAATATACTATACTCAAGAAATGAACGTTATGGTATAGCATGTGTTGCTTTTACATCCAGCAGATGGTGCTGGTTTTCAAAAAAGCATGTTTTTACAAAAAGCATGTTTTTACCTGTCACAGGTGTGACATCTATATAATATACGTATATAAAAACATGCATGTAGTCGAGTGCAACGTTGTGTCAAAATTTCAAAGCAATCAGTGAAGAACTTTCAGAGATTTGAGATTCTGAACAAACATTACATTTTTATTTATATAGATTAATGATTCAAGAAGTATATTCTCTAGTTGAAATTAGATTTTTAAATGTTATTTCATCCAATGGGTACTAATTCAGTAAGGGTGGTTCTTTGTTAAAAAAAAACCAAAACCCTGTCAAACAATAACAGCTTCTCAAAATCAAAAGGGTTGAATCTGTGTTTTCCTTATTTGATTCAGATTTGAATGCCATCATTGGAATCAGGATGGGTCCAAAATCAATGTAGTAAAAAAGAACTGTCTAATCACATCTTCAACATAAATCATACACTTGATGAACAAAAGATTTTACAGATAGTCCTTGTTTAGCAACTGCCTCATACAGTGACAGTTCATAGGTATATTGGTGATGAAAAAGTCACTTGATGACTATTCCTTACATTTATGACCTCTGCAAAGTCTGTAAAGCAAAGGAAAGTTGAAGTATGATTGTAAAATGATAACGTTCACCTAGTAAATGTTTTCACTTAAGGACTGAGTTACCCATCACTAACTGACAGTATACCTGTATTTAAATTATAATATTAAACTACAACTAAAGATACACCACTGATTGAAAAATGCAAGTAATGATACAAATCAGTCCTAAATATTATGAATATGGAAGCCTCAAATAGCTAGGTGTTATACCAAGATTCTGGGTTCAATCCCTAGTATCTCCAATAAAAACTACATTACAAAATCTTAATAGAGAGTAGATAGACATATTGCAATATACTTATACCTTTACCCTTCCAGGTTTAATCCATGCCATGTTCGTTTTAAGGTTTCATGTCATACTTTGTAGAGGAAAAACAAAATACCACCAGAAGACGTACTATGTGGCATTGCAACAAGAGTGACCATACCAGAGCATTTTAGATATAAAAGAATATGAGAGAATGTGGATTTTTTTAAAAAAAATCTGTCTTGCTTTGTTGCTTAAAAAGCTAATCAGGTAATTTTATTTTTAAGATTCCATCCACAATGTCTAAGCTAGCATTTGCATTACCTCGGCAGGTGGGATCTCAGTTGATTCTATCATGGTCTTTGTCTACCATTTAAAACACAGTTGGGTGTGACCCATCTGTCGTTGCAATGAATTCTATAGTTTCATTCTTTTTTAAAAAGACTATTATTTAAAAATAGAAAAGGGAAGGGGAAAAGGAAAATTGGCTGAGTCTTATAAAAGTTACTGTCATGTTTATATTGCCACATAAAGAAACATGTATATGTGCCATGTATTATTTCTAAAATCACTGGAGAGGTGCAGAATAAGTCCAGCATGCAGTTGAATATTAAAATTCAGTTTCCATTTAAATTTTGACACAATCCCATTTCTGTGACCAGAAAGCTATCTAACCATAGTAAGGTTCCCCTCGCACATATGTGCTAGTCGTTCCTGACTCTAGGGGCAGTGCTCAGCTCCATTTCAAAGCCAAAGAGACAGCACTGTCCAAAGACGTCTCTGTGGTCATGTGGCCGGCATGACTAAACTTACGGAACACTGTTATCTTCCCACCAAAGGTGGTCCTTATTTTTCTACTTGCATTTTTACATGCTTTCGAACTGCTAGGTTGGCAGAAGCTGGGACAAGTAACGGGAGCTCACTCCGTTACATGGCACTAGGGATTCAAAGTGCTGAACTGCCAACCTTTCTAATTGACAAACTCAGTGTCTTAGCCACTGAGCCACAGCGTCCCTGACATCTTACCATACTCTCCATCATTTTTCCAGCAAGCTTGCCTTTCATCCCCCATTTGCTGGTACTGAACTTACAAAAAAAAAAAGAAAGAAAGCTAAAACACATAAATGGCACTCCTGGTTTCAGACTTTTCATTTAGGTTTGTGTTATGCATGTGTTTGGGGACTTTACCTTTGACAGAGAGATGTTACCACCAGCATGTCATATTACATCCTATTTTGCAGAATTGCTGATTGCATTTTCTTTTTTAAAAAGGGGGGGGGGAATCACAGTGTTCTTAATCCATTTTGGAACAATGGCTTATGAAAAAAATGCTTGATACTCTTCCAGCTAATATACACTCCAGGGATAGGAAGAAATAATGCAGAATCATCATATTGCTTTTTGTCACTATCTTAACAGACTTCTCTTCTGGGATGCCATCATCCCAATCTAGCCTCATCTCTTTGCATTCCTTGATAGTCTTTCAACTGAATACAGCAAGGCCCAACCCTGGTTAACTTCATGTCCAAACAAGGTAGCCGGGGGCTAAAAATAATTGAGGCAAGACCAAGAAATAATATCTAGAATACTCTGCTTTAAGTTCTCATGGCAGCTCCTATGACAGTGATGGCGAACCTTTTTTGGCTCGCGTGCCACAAGTGGGGGGAGCGCAGGGGGGGTCGAGTGCGGGCGTGCCACACCCATAATGCAACGCGCGCCCCCCCCAGTGCGCATGCGCGCACAACGCGCGACCCCCCATTTTTACATGCTTTTTTCACCCTCCTCAGGCTCCAGGGGCTTTATAGGAGCCTGGGGAGGGCGAAAGGAGCCTCCCCCGACCCCCCGGAGGCCCTCCGGAGGCTTCCCTGAAGCCTTCGGAGCACTTAAAACCACCCTCCGAGCAAACCGGAAGTGACTTCCGGGTTGCTCAGAGGGTGGTTTTAAGCGCTCCGAAGGCTTCAGGGAAGCCTCGGACGGTCCCTGAAGCCTTCGGAATGCTTAAAACCACCCTCCGAGCAACCCGGAAGTCACTTCCGGTTTGCTCAGAGGGTGGTTTTAAGCGTTCCGAAGGCTTCAGGGACGGTCCCTGAAGCCTCCGGTGGGGGGGGGAGGCTCTTTTCGCCCTCCCCAGGTTCCTATAAAACCTCTGGAGCCTGGGGAAGGCGAAAAATAGCTTTTAAAAAGGTGAACTCAGCTGGCCAGGCAGCACCTCGCGTGCCCTGACAAATGGCTCTGCGTGCCACTTGTGGCACACGTGCCATAGGTTCGCCATCACTGTCCTATGAGATATCTGGTTCCATGAAGTTTCAGTTCAGATTATTTCACTCAAAGGAAAGAAGGCTAGTCAGTTCTATTATCTGTTTCAGACAAGCAAAGTCAAAGGGGAAACCATATTCACTTAACAACCATGTTACTAACTTAACAATTACAGTAATTCCCTAAACAATTGTGGCAAGAAAACTCATAAAATGGGGTAACAATCACTTAACACCTGTCTTGCTTAGCCATAGATATTTTGAGCTTAATTGTGGTTTTAGGAAAAGACTAACTGATACAGATGCTTAAATATATCTTACATACTCACAATATGAAATATACACAGAAGGTACTCTTCATTAAATCTTGGATAAACTTCAATTGTGGTTGTGTGCCATTAATTTTGCCATTACTGTATGTTTTCCAAGTTTAAGTTCCCAGTCTGATATTGTTATTCTGGTTTTGTGGTAAATTTACCCTCATGGCAATAAGATAAGCAGGTATGTTAGTAAACGTGGGTTGTTTTGTTTTCTTGGTAATATATCTTAGAATTATGCTTAGCAAAATTTTAAAACAATCTATGATTTCATTTCAAATTTTATTTCTAAAATTCTATAAATTGTTCTATGCATTTTTTTTTTCAATTGTTTTGATTTTATATATATATCCACCACATGTGAGTTGAATTCTGAATACAGAAGGCTCCCATTGTCAAAAGAAAAACAAATTGGTATATTAATGGTTTAGAATAAATTATGGAAACCAGGGTGTGTGGAAAATCCAATTCCCACGCTGTTCTTTATTCAGTCAATATATATTTTCCACTGCAGCATACTGTACTCCTATTTGTATGATCCAGCATGGATTGAACTTTAAAGTTGTAAGAAGTTTGAATTTTGGATATTCTCGTCATGTCCTTATTTAAGATTAAACACAGAATAAGAATCCAAGTATTGGGGATTCAGATATAGCATTGTAGTATTTTGATAACACAACTGATGTTACTTTAGAGTCTGAATAAAATTGAATTTTGGAATCAGAAATCAGATGACTATCATTTTATATTTGTAAAAAAAAATGTAAATCGAACTTAGAATCTTATTGAAACTTGAAGTTTTGGGCATTTCAAATAATTCAGTGATTATGTGGACATAAAAGGCATTTCACTGCCCCTAGGTAAGTGCAATGCATCCAATTCTAAGTGACTGGATTTGATTTTATTAGGTTGGCTTTCTCCCTCCCATCACCCCTTTCTAGGCAAGTTAGACAGGAGTAAAAGAGTTTCATGCAATATCATTAACCAATTAAAGTCTTTCATTCAGCAAACCTCTAGGGTATCCTTGAAAATTAAGATAAGACGTGGTCATAGTTAAATACATGATGAATGAACTAGTTGGAAAGGATTCAAAGAAGCACAGAAGAAAATTAGTTGATGGAATTCAGTGCCAGAAGATGAAGCAGGAGCCAAGCTAACTACAATTTTAAAAGAGATTATGGAAAACTAACAGAGACATCTAGCAATATAGCAGCTATGATTGCTATAGGCATGAAACAGTGGGAAGCAGTTTCTGCTCTTTGGATCACATGCGAAGCAAAATATTTTCATATTGCTTGTCAGCATATATCTTCCTCATCTGCAACATAGATAGCTGTGGAAAATGTCCCGGGAATATACTGTCAGTCCTAAATAACTAGAGAAATCAGAAACATAAATGGCCATAGAGAGCTGAAGACCTGATATAACATTTCCTATTTCACGACTTATTGGATATTTGAGTCATTCTCATTTGCCAAAGATCTTATTGTTATATCACTGAATGCAAATATGCTTGGGCTGCCTAAGTGTGGCTTTAAAATTGTGACTACCATGAAACAGTTTATGTAAGGGGGGGGGGGAACCTAATATTTAGCTGCAACATTTTCAAGAAGAATAGTATAAATTCTCCTGCTTCAATAGAAGGCAATAGAATTCCAACATCCTTTCCAATCCTATTATTCTATGTTCTAATTACTATTCTCACATTATACATGAAAGCCAGGTGGATGACTTTGGGTCAGTTTCTCTCAACCCAACTCACAGGTGGTAGTTGTTATTGTATGGAAAATAAGGTATATTAGATATGTCCATCACCTTGTATTATTTATAAAAAAATAAATAACTGGGATAAAAATTAATAATAAATAAAAATCCAGTCTAAACATCTGCCTGACTGTACTGGCAACAATAATAATTTTGGGCATTCATAGTACATACCTTTCTTTTGCTTTTGTCTTTTGTTGCTGTTTGCAATGACTACCCAGGGATGCTTGTACAGCTACTCAGATTTAAGTCAATATAAATTTTATTTATTTATTGTCTGATGATTAAACAAATGAATAAACCAGTCTATATTGATCTGTAGAAGCTCAACCACTTTGCTTTGATGACTTCCCAGCAAAGGAATGACATCGCATTTCTTCTGGCTATGTACAACAATTGTATCACCATTATTTATCCACTGTAGCTATAGATTTTTCTTCTTTTTTTTTTTTTTACATTGAAGAAGATAAATTAAGTCCTTTCAATTGGCAATGTGAGAACATGTCTCTTGTCCTTCTTGGTATTGGCCAGTTAATGGAGCGGGTATCATTACCTCAAGCACTTTATTAGCAGCATTGTGAGACTTTTTATATCTTGATACCATTAAGGAAATTGGCCAGTTAAATCTCTTTATAAGGGGAGGGAGGGGGGACATTGAAGTCAAGCTATTCTGCCATTGCAGTATGAACTGTATATTCAACTTGTTTGAGGTGTTTCAGCAATATATTGATTTTTTCATTAAGCATTTGAAATTATTATCTGTTCTAGTGATGTAATCTTTTACAGTAAGTGCTTAAGCCAGTATATCAGGCTCAGATCAGTAGCATTCATACTTCTCTCTACAATACATAACACAAATTAATAGCTCCTTCTGGCAGCACAGAGAGAAATTAAAGCCTTAGAAACAAAAATGCTTGGCATTATGGCTATATAGTCGCTGGCACTTGTCCCATAAATGACAGTTGGCCCATAAATGACAGTTGGCTCATAAATGAAAGCCACATAATGACCCCTATCAGTATAAATAATATGAATGCATTTGGGAATATTTTGATATGTAAGAAATAATTTGTATACAGAGAATAGATCTTCCTGAATGTTCAAATCATTAGATGCTACTAATCTAGCTGAATGTGCATATATGCAACAGAGAGAAATAAAATTATCAGTCTAAATCAGGCTCAAACAACATGACCTTCTGAGCTGACATAATTCCAGAAGAATTAATTTGGGGATATGAAGTGAAAGGAAAGATCATCATTAGAAAAGTAAGACTTTTGTTCTATATCAGTTGTCTCAAGCATTTTGCCATACACACCCCTTTAATATAATCTTTAGTACACACTTCCCCTAAAATCCAGAAAACCATTTTCATCCAGAAAATGAACCTCCTCAGGGAAAGTACATATCACAGCTTAGGAAAACTGCTCTATACATTACAGGAGTTCCTGAATTATAACTACAATAGGGACTATAAAGTGATATGGTTGTTAGGTGAAGCATTTTGTGGCAGAACCCAACTTTATGACTTTTGGGGGCCCCAAATCACTGTGGTTATTAACACGAGACATCACCTGACTACAACCTGCGACCTTCTTCGCCCCCTGATCATTGTAAAAGTATCACAGTTGTCAAGCACCTGAACCATCATCATGTGACTGTTGGGATGCTGCAACCTTTGTAATTGTGAGGACCAATCACAAGTCACTTTTTTCAGTGCCATTCATAATTTTTGTCACTAAACAAATGATTGTAAATTGACGACTACCTGTATATAGAAATATTCTATACTGGGAGAGTTTAATACAATGATAGGAAATGTCTCAGGGGATTACCCATGATACCTCACTACTTTTATATCTTTTCTGTTACAAGTCAGAAATAGCTTTCTAACCAAATGCTACACATATATAACCATTCCACCAATTTGTAAGTCTCAGACAATATGACTGCAGGCCATGTCACCTATTGTTACAGGCAGAGAAAGTAAACAGACAGGGACTAAAGAATATCTCTAATGTCACTGAAGAAAAAAAGAGTCACTCACTATTATGTCAGTATGTATTTAGCAAAATATGCAAAGAAAGCGATAACAATTCTTCAGAATTGGCATATTGAACAGATTCAAAAGGCAGAAAGGATGTGCCGCTGTTTACTGGCAAAGTCAAACGTAATGACCATTGGCTTACCTGAAGGGTCCTTTTCTGTGCACCGCGGGAGAGTCCAAGCAATGGGTTAATTCAGTCTGGTTGCCCTTGGATACTGAGGAACTTTTTTTCTCCCTTTAACCACACCTCCTCGTGTGATTACTGCCAGAATTAATGCCGAAAAAGTCAGTCTGTCGAGAGGATGGAGCGAAGGCGTCCAAGATGTCTTTAGTTGAGAAGAGGAACGAATCCCCGGGCCGAAGACCAGGGTGGGTTGGACTCTCCCGCGGTGCACAGAAAAGGACCCTTCAGGTAAGCCAATGGTCATTTTCCTGTGCACCGCTTGGAGAGTCCAAGCAATGGGACATACCCAAGTTATTGTCCAGTTGGGAGGGCAGAAGCAGAGTCCCGGGATTCGGTCGAAGACACAACCCCTTGGAGCACCCTCCTGCCAAAGGACGCCTCAGCCGAGGCGTAGATGTCCAGCTTGTAATGACGGATGAAGGGCGACGGGGAGGACCACGTAGCCGCCTTACAAATGTCTAGGATTGATGCCTGGGTGGCCCAGGCCGCTGTGGTGGCCGCGCTGCGAGTGGAGTGCGCAGTGATGCCCTGTGGCACCGACCTGGACTGGCTTTCGTAGGCCAAGGCGATGCAGGCGCGCAGCCACCTGCCAACAGTGGAAGAAGAGACTTTCTTGCCCAGGGAACCTGGATGAAATGACACGAACAAGGACTCCGACTTCCGGAATTCAGAGGTGCGGGCGATGTATGTTTTCAGCGCCCTTCTCACGTCCAACATGTGCCACTGTCGTTCCCTGGGATGTGACGGTCACGGACAGAAATCAGGAATTACAATTTCTTGCGTTCTATGGAACCAAGTATTAACCTTTGGAATAAAGGTAGGGTCTAGTCTCAACACCACCCTGTCTGGGTGGACGGTACATAGGTCTTGGCGAACCGACAGGGCTGCCAGCTCTGATATACGACGAGCTGACGTCACGGCGATGAGGAATGCCGTCTTGAGTGTGAGATGATGTAGCGACGTAGTGCTGAGGGGCTCGAAGGGTGGAGCGGTGAGCGCCTGCAGAACCACAGACAGCTGCCAGGTGGGGTAACGATGGACCGTGGGAGGCCATAAGTTACAGGCCCCTTTGAGAAAGGAACGGACCCTGGGAACCTTGCTAAGGGGCAAGATCGGGTCACCGGCCCAAACGGTGGAGAGGGCCGCCACCTGTCGTCGAAGGGTATTTGGAGCGAGGCCCTTGGCAAGACCCCCTTGTAGAAAGTCCAGGACGCGGGAGACCGGAGCCGTCACCGGGTCTAAACGTAAGGCGTCGCACCATTTGGCGAAAGAAGCCCACGAGGCATCGTAAATTCGAGTGGTCGACGGTCGCCTAGCTGCCTGAATGGTGTGGACTACCTCCTCTGAGAAGCCCTCGCGCTTCAGCTGGTCCCCCTCAAGTGCCAGATGGCCAATTGGAGCCATTGGGGCTCTGGATGGGTTACGGCCCCCTGGCTGAGGGAGACTTGGTCTGGAGGGATCTTCCACGGAGGTGACAGGGAGAGGCTGACCAGGTCGGCGAACCACGATCGACGGGGCCAGTGCGGGGCCACGAGGAGTACCTCCGCCTCCTCCGCGATGATCTTGTGGATGACTTGCGGAATCAGGGGCAGAGGAGGAAAGGCATAAAGTAGGCCCCGGGGCCAAGGGGAGCGAAGGGCATCCGTCCCTTCCGCCCCCGAGGACTGGAAGCGGGAGAAATAGCGGTGAAGCTGAGCATTTTCCCTGGATGCGAATAGGTCGACCGTTGGAGTGCCGAACCTGCGGGACAGCTGGCGAAACAGAGCCGGATCCAGTTTCCACTCTGCCGGGTCTATGGTGGTCCTGCTCAGCCAGTCCGCCTGGGTGTTGTCGACTCCCGAAATATGGTCGGAACGAAGAGATGCCAGATGCCTCTCCGCCCAGTGCCCCAGGGATTCCGCTTCCCTCATCAATGTCTTGGATCTGGTGCCCCCCTGGCGGTTTATGTGGGCCTTGGTGGCCACATTGTCCGTCATCAATAGGACATGTTGATGGTGAATGTCCTGGTGAAAATGTCGGAGTGCCAGGCGGGCCGCACGCAGTTCCAGAAGATTGATGCTGCAGGAGCTCTCTGCGAGTGACCATTTGCCTTGCACCACTAGATGACCCATGTGTGCCCCCCAGCCGGCGAGGCTTGCATCTGTGGTGACCACTAACCGGTTGGGCTCCTTGTGTATGTTACAGTGTATGTCTTTACTATATGTTTGTTTTGTTTACATATTTATTTCGTATGTTTTGTTGTACGCCGCCCCGAGTCCTTCGGGAGAGGGTGCGGCTAAGAAATAAATATAATATTATTATTATTATTATTATTATTATTATTATTATTATTATTATTATTATTATTATTATTATTATTATTGAACAGGTGGCCCTTGAGGAGTGCAGGGGACGTCCACCATCGGAGCGATCTCTTCACTGCTGGGGGAACGCTCACCAGTCGATTCGAGTTGCTCCTTGAGGCCCTCTGGTGGGGAAGGAGGAGCCATTGGAGAGCTCTGGAGTGAAGGCGAGCCCATGGGACGATCGAGATGGAAGAGATCATTTTTCCCAACAGCTGTGACAGGAGGATGATCGGTACCTGTCTTGCGAGCATCACCTTGCGGGTCATGGCCACTAAGCTGTCTAGCCTGTCCTGGGATAGGAAGACCCTGCACAGGGAAGTGTCTATGACCGCCCCCAGGTGGATAAGTCTGGTGGTGGGAACCAGATGGCTTTTCTTTAGATTTAGGGAGAAGCCATGGCTCCTCAGAGTTCTCATTGTGATGCGGAGGTCCCGCAAGGCCTGCTGCCTGGACGACGACTGGATCAGGATGTCGTCCAGGTAGCACTGGAGCCTTATGGGTCTGCGCCTCAGTTGGGCTGCTACAACCGCCAGGACCTTGGTGAAGGTCCTGGGGGCCGACGACAGGCCGAAGGGAAGGGCCTGGTATTGAAAATGCCGGCCGGCATAAAAGAAGCGCAGGAACCTCCTGTGCTGGGGACGGATGGGGATGTGTAGGTAAGCCTCCTTGAGGTCGATAGAGGTAAGGAGGTCTCCCTGACGGATCCCCGACAGGATGGACTGGAGGGACTGCATCTTGAACCTCTGGTAGGCGATGTGCCTGTTGAGGTTCTTCAGGTCCAAGATGGCCCTCCAGCCCCCCGAGCTCTTTGGTACCAGGAAGAGGATGGAGTAGAACCCCCTCCCCTCCTGGCCGGGGGGAACCTGCTCTATCGCGTCTATCTCCAGGAGATGAAGTATCTCCTGGTTCATAAGCTCCCTCTTCAGAGGGCAGGAAGGAGTGGGGCACCGGATGAAGTTCCGGGGAGGGGGGGATAGGAATTCTAGGGATAGGCCCTCCCTTACAATCTGGAGGACGCAGGCGTCCTCCGTGGTCTGGGCCCAATGGTGGGCGAATAGCTGGAGGCGCCCCCCTATGGGTGACAGGCCCGGGCAGTCACTTTGATTTGCGGAAGGGCCTGTTAGAGGCACCACCACGGTTGGATTTACGGAAGCCGAATTGCTGTCTACCTCTGTCCCTGAACGTGGATCTGTCCTGGAACCTGTCCCCTGACTGACCGGCCGGTCGGTAGGGCGGGGAGAAGGAAGAAGAGGTAGAGGGTTCAGAGGCACGAAAGGGCTGCCTCCTGGGGTATGGAGCGGACTTACGGTCCTGCTTCTTTGTGGTGGAAGGTAAGATCTTTCTCTTATCTTTGGATTCAATGAGGAGGGGCTCAAGCACCTCCCCAAATAATTTGGCGCCCTTAAAGGGGGCTGAGGCCAGCTTCCATTTATGCTTCTGGTCCGCCTGCCAGTGGCGGAGCCAGAGCAGGCGGCGTGAGGTGATGTTGGCCGCCAAGGCTCTAGAGGCAAATTTAGTGGCGTTAAGGGATGCGTCCGCCGCATATTGGGAGGCCGCAATTATTTTTGAAATATCCTGGCGGAGGCGCAAGTCTCCTGCCGGGAGTTTGGCCAACAGTTCCCTTAGCCATATAACGGAGGCCCTGTTAAAAAAGGAGGCGGAGGAGGAGGCTTTGATGGCCCAGGCAGCCGCCAGGTGGGCCTTATGACATACCCTCTCCGCCTTCTTATCCTCCGCCTTGAGCCCATCCAGCAGATCTGCTGGAAGGGAGGAGTTGGAGGTGAGGGCAGTGATAGGTGGGTCCACGGCTGGGAGAACCAAAAGGTCTTCCAAGGTGGGGTCCATAGAGTAAAGTTTCTTGTCTGCCCCGCTGGGGGAAGACAAGGTGGCTGGTTGGGCCCACTGGCGTTGGATTACGTCCAGGAATAAGCCTGGAACCGGTACCAGCTCTTGTTGGGGGGCCGGGACGTCGAACATGGCCGCATTGGGGTTTTCGGGAACAGTGTCGGCCGAAGGTTGGGCCGGCTTAGGTTTAATCCCTACCCTGGTAGCTAGTTTGGCCTTGTGTAGAATGGACTTAAAGAGACTAGGTTTGAAAAGTCCGGAAAAGGAGGGGGCGTCCGGGGGGAGGCCCTCGTCTTCAGATAGCTCCTGGCCGTCCTGGTCAGCATCCTCGATAGCGGAGGTTTCGCTGACCACAGACGACTCAAGGGACGGATGGCGGGCACGTTTGGCTGGAGGAGGAGCCGTCGGGCCCTGGGGGGCGGTCCCTGACCCCGAAGGGGGAGGGGAGCATTTTTGGAGGCCCTCAGCAATGCCTCTGGCGATCGCACGATCGACCAAGGCCTGCATGCGCGGTGGCAGCTCGGGCTCCTGATCAGAGTCTGATTCCGGGTCCCTGGGGTCCTGGAGATGGTAATGGGAGCCCCCAGCCGGGGGAGCCCTAGTGTGACCCTCTGGGACTGGGTCCTGTTCATATGACCAGGACGGGGCAGGAGAAACTGGTTCCACCAGTGATCTGTCCGGGGACAGATCCTGAGACTCTACCTCCTCATTCATCAGTGCCAAGATATCACCTCTGGATGGGGGAATGGGGGCCTCCTCTGGGGGGGACCCTGTCCCAGCCTGGCGCCGGGCCTTCTCAAATTGTTTATCAAGGGTCCGCTGGCGCCTCTCAGCGTCCTTGGTTTCGGCTGCAGACGGGGCCTTGTCAGGGTGCTTATTAGTGGCCCCTGAGACGCCCTTGCCCACATTCCCACCCCTACTGGAAGGGGTATCCTTGCTAGGGGCCTGAGAGGGGCCGGATCTAGCCTCAAGGGAACCTGATGGAGGGGGCAGCTCCATGCCAATGACCGCACAAGGATGATGCAGAAAACACAGGCAAGCGGGTAGGCTGCAGCGGATTTCGACTGGCTACACTGAAAAGCATAAAAAACACAATCATGATTAATAATACAGGCATAGCAAAAAATTAATAAATCCATTTCAGCCTAACACTAGTAGCCAGTTGAGAGGAGGACACCCAGGAGGTTGAGCTATGAGGTGGGCCCGCAGCTCAGGCTGCAGTAACCCCTGCAGGAGAGACAGGGAAGTCAGTAGGCCAGGAGACTAGTGGCTTTAAAAAGGGGAAGGCCTGGCCAGATCTTAAGGATAAAAGAAAAAAATTCTTCCCTGTGCCGGTGCAAAGGACATGTGGTGGCCAAATTACCAGCGCCGCTGATGTCCAGTGAGTGGTGGCCGAGGGTCCGCTGGGCGGGCCCGGCGAGGCCCTGTGGCCACCAGGCGGCCTCCTGCATGAGCGTGGCTGAGCGGCAGAGGCCTGAAATTAAAGGCGCGAACTTTTCGTGCCTAAAAATGGCTGCCGCAACAGCGAGGAGCTGGGCGGAGAGGAAAGCGGCAGCCAGGATCAATCCAGGCCGCTCGCTGCTCCGCGGCGGCTGAGGGGTGGAAAAAAACACAGGGAAGTCAAAAAAGGGAAAAACTAGGCCGGAAAATAACAACCGGGAAGGAAACCGAGCGAAAAAAACAAAAGAAAAAAACCCCCTCGCCGCTGCTGCCGCGCTCTAGGAGCAAGCGGCAAGCTTCCGAGCCTGCACGAGTGCGAGGCTGTGGAGAAAAACCTCCCCCACACACGCTTACCTCCTGGCCTTCGAGTTAGCTTGATGTTGATTGTAGAGGAACAAAAGGCAAGGAGAAAAATTTGTTTTAAAGAGGAAAAGTTTTCCAAAAGATAGATCTAGGAGAGTCCAAGCCAAAGATTAATAGCCTGAACTCTAAATGCATCCGATTCGGGCAACTGAGGAATTAATTCTGGCAGTAATCACACGAGGAGGTGTGGTTAAAGGGAGAAAAAAAGTTCCTCAGTATCCAAGGGCAACCAGACTGAATTAACCCATTGCTTGGACTCTCCAAGCGGTGCACAGGAAAACAAAGGTATCACCTCCTTCCACTGAAAAACAAGCCACTTTGATTTTCTTCTCGGGCATGAAAGACACTATGATATGTATGACAGATTCATTTCTTGATACAAGCCAGTATTTCAGCATGTCCTGGCATAATTTGGCTGCATGATGTTTTTTTTTTTTTTTAATGTAAAAAAATGCCTTCCCCCATATTAGTTTCAGAAAAGCTATGTTAGCCTGAAGTTAGCCTTCTAATAATCATATTCAAACTCTTTTTCTAAAAGTCTTTTAGAAAAAGAGTTTGAATATGATTATTAGAAGCAAAGTAATTACAAAGGATCCTCCTGTCAAGATGGGCAAAACTAGGAAAAGAGGAAAAAAACAACTGGACAGCTTTATAGTGGTCAAAGCATAAGGCTAGAAAAGAGGGAGATCCTAAGTTCAAGTCCCACCTTAGCCATGAAAGCCAGGTGGGTGACTTGGACCAGTCACTCACTCTCAGCCTAACACATCCCAAAGGATTGTTGCTATGGTGAAATAGGAGGAGGAAGGTGTCCTGGATATGTTCACCATCTTATTTGTAAAAATAATAAATGCAGGATACTGACTGACTGACTGACTGGCTGGCTGGCTGGCTGACGGACTGACTACACAAACAAACAAACAAACAAACAAACAAACTGTGGTTAATCATAGAAGGAGCAAAATGTTTTTGGAGATTCTCAGTCATTCACATCATGGTTAGCCAAAAGGTGTTTTTTCAACTGGACTTTCTTTGTTTTGCTTGAAGACATTTCACTTCTCATCTAAGAAGCTTCTTTAGTTCTAAAGAACTGAACTGAAGAAGCTTCTTGGATGAGAAGCAAAATGGAATATGGAAGGATGATGATGTAGAAATCCCTGGGTATGGTCTTGTTCTGCATTCCTCTGAACCTCAGTGAGGTTGGATCCTGTATTAGACTGAAAGTAATCTTCTGAACACTTGACGTTGTTCTTTGACCACTACAAAGCTGTCCAGAGATTATTTAATTAGGTTGGTTCTCCTTTCCCCTGCAATATTTTTCCACCTTTTTAATACAACTTTCATACTCAGGAATATCACAGGCCAAATTGTGGTTCAAAGAGGGAGTTTTAGTAAGTGGGCTTTGATCAAAAGCATTGAAATATTCCTTCTACCCACTCACCAATCTTCCCCAACCATTGTAGTAATGTAGTAACCACACCTTCCAAGGCAACTACTTTTATGTAGAAAGAAATCCTGTATAAACACCCAGAATATGTAGGAAGGATTCGACTTTTGCTGATATTTTTATGAGACTGTAACAAATGAATGTGAATTACTTTCCCATCTACTTAACTTTAAGTTTCTAAATTTCCTATGTCGTTGTTTAAAATTTGCATGATTATCGCAATATCAATCAGAACTTTTCAATCATTATAATGCCAACTGAGGAATGAATGGATAAATTTACCCAAGAAAAACCTTGTATTTATGTAGCCAATATACAGAAAAAAATGGCAGTCTTATTGATATATTATTTTTATGAATAAGTTTGATTATGCAATCATTTACCTCTGTTGACATCTACTTTGAACTATTTGTGAAATGTAACTTCTCAAGCATGGATGACTATGAACTTTTTAAAGTAAACCTGTGAACTATTTTAATGTAAACTAATGCAGTTCTGAGTGAAGCCATGAGCAATCATGCTTAATTATACATGGAATGGTTATGCAATCAAATAAATTACATAAAATAATATGCAGTATTAGAAATATAGCAATTAAGAAACCAAACTGTTAAAATATACATACACACAGCACACACAATATTACCTCTAGTGATGTCAATTTGTTATCATACTTAATCATTCCTTATCATTCCTTTCTTTGATATTGAATACTATTATATTTGATGCACTGAAGGTACTTTAGTACGAATAAAACTGAGGGCATTTAATCTTGAAACTTGCCTTGCCACTTTGATTCCATAACTAGAGTCATTAAAGCACATCTTGCCTTTTTTTTGACCCACCAGTTAAACCAGTTAATAGGATTGACTATCCTGAACCTTTTCATTTTAATTGGGAAAGTCTGAACAGGAAAAAGAGCTTATGCTTAAGCAGTTTTTAAGAGCTCTAGAATGGCTTAGAATATGATAAATGGTGAGTGAGAAATGCCTTCTCTGCAGCACATATAATTATGCTGATTTAAAGGTGAATATGTACTTAAACTTGATTTAAAGTTGAATATATATATTCTTGGGAAAGAGCCAAATGTTTAGTCACACATCTGCTGAGTACGGCCATGTGTTTGTCCTGCTGAAAATATATTTCAGAACAGAGGGCAGTTCCCTAAGATGCTCACAATATATATTTAACATTCTGTGTTTGGACATAACTCATTTGGTAGCAGCTTCATAAATAATCTGTTTATTTATATTTGTTTAAATCTATTATTTATGCATGACAAGTAGTTGATCTCTCACATAGATATTTCTGAATAAGCATCATGGGAACCCTGCAATAGCAGTCTAGCTATCACTTTTTGCAATTTCAACTTTTCATGATTATCTCCATATACATTATATTACTATATACAAGATAGGTTGTAAACATGCTGATCTGGAATTCATATTCTATTTTCCATTCTGTATAACCATATATTTGGAAGCAACCTCAGAGACAATATTTAAAAGGTAAAGGTAAAGGTTCCCCTCACACATATGTGCTAGTCGTTCCTGACTCTAGGGGTGTGTGTGCTCATCTCCATTTCAAAACCAAAGAGCCAGCGCTGTCCGAAGACGTCTCTGTGGTCATGTGGCTGGCATAACTAAATGCCAAAGAAGCATGGAATGCTATTATCTTCCCACCAAAGGTAGTTCCTATTTTTCTATTTGCATTTTTATATGCTTTCGAACTGCTAGGTTGGCAAAAGCTGGGACAAGTAATGGGAGCTCACTCTGTTACGTGGCACTAGGGATTCGAACCACTGAACTGCTGACTTTTCTGATCGACAAGCTCAGCGTCTTAGCCATTGAGTCACTGTGTCCCAGAGACCATATTAGACACCTGCAATTTGTGCAGGACAAGCTAATATTTCCCAAAATAGAAAATGCCTTTCAGATCTGCATCCAACCAATTCATCTCCTTACAAAATCAAAAATCCAATATTGTACAAGCAGAGTTAGTATAATTAGTATGGATTGACTTATTTAAACTCATCATGAAAAGGAACTACTCATTGTTAGTAAATAATCATGACTAAAAGACTCATCACCTGAAGTGTCAAAATAGTACAAGCCTCTTTCAGGGACTGGGAGGGGGGTATAGAGCTGTTTAAAAAAACAACGGGCAAATTTGTGTTGAACTCAAAATAATTTTTTAAGCTGCCAGTTTTTTACATGTGATGCATTTGGTCTTCCTGATCACACAGAAACTGTTGGCAATTATATGCAATATGCTTGCCTAGATGATGCTGACCAGATGCTGTTTTCTGAGTTTTAACCAGCACCAATCAAAACTGGGGAAAAGAATCCAGCTACAATTAAAAACACTGGATAGATTTTTAGAGAAACAGATCCATACAGAATAACTGTTTAATAGTCAGCTTTTCTATTTAGTTTTGTATGTAAGCTCACACAAATGAATTTCATAGAACTGATAGAGTTATTGCTTTGGTTGTAATATAATACTCAGCTGAAATAGCATATCGTTTCAATGGTATATATAACATAGAAAAGCACTCCTGATATAAAAGCACTATGCAAAGAGTTGATATGATATTTGACACATACTTCAGCACCCTGAAAATCTTGTTTTCTTTCTCCATTTTCACAAATCTAGTCCTTATGATTACAAACACAGCTTTGAAAATAGTTCGCAAGATATCTGGATGGGATGATGATTGGGCTATATCGAGTAGTCAAGGTCAAGATTTCATGAGGTAGAATTCACTGTTCGCTCTATTTACCCTAATGCTCTACTCCTTAAGGACAAAAAAATGGATTAGGGATGATAAAGGTTAAAATTGTATTCTACAAAAAGCTTGTCCATTACTATCTTAGCCATGTTTGATTTCTTTCACTAAAATGTGGTTCAGTTTGTCATGCAAATATAGATTAAATAGATACAAATACATGATTTTCAGCTTTCTTGCAACAGAATTTTGGTACAAAGAGAATTCACAACACCAGGAAGGTGGGTCTGATTCAAACTAGTTTAAATTGTATATTTGAAATTGTAATCTGTTCAAAATCTTTTGGACTGGCTACAATAAATCAGATAATAATAAACTGAACACCTGTCATTCCTTCTCCTTCCCTTGCCTTCAATATTTGCAAGCATTTGCCACCTCGGTATATGTATATTATATTATTCTGTATTATTTTTCACTACACAATCACACAATGCCACATTAATCCTGAGGACATGCATTCAGACACACATTCTCTCTCTCTCTCTCTCTCTCTCTCTCTCTCTCTCTCTCTCTCTCTCTCTCTCTCTCTCACACACACACACACACACACACACACACAGGATACAATTTTTTAATAAAGTCCATCCTTTGTAATCATTATTGATTAGAAAAAATATAAAAGCTCAATTTAACAACATTCTGCATTGCCTTAATGAATTGGATTGGATGGTGTTTTTGCTCAGCTGCAGATTCTGTGTTTTGGGTCACCAGTGCACTGCTTTGCTTCTCTGGAAATCAATGAGCCAAATTAACATTAAATCTGCAATCTGTTTTCAACTGTCCCCTCTTCACTGCCGAGCTCCATTGTGCTGCATTGGCAAGCAGCTTTGGCTTTTAGACATGGCAATCTATTTGTTTGCCATGGGCATCAATATCACAAAGCTATAAAGCCCTAGAATGGAGAACTACTAGCAGTCCACTTCCAGTGGGCTATTTAGCCAAGTGCTTCACAAACCAAATGTTAACTGCTGAGTAGCAGCAAATAAAGTCCTTGAGGAAGGATGGATACCTCCTGGCCTTAAGGAAGGATGGATACCTTTGATTAAAGTGTTCAGTTGGATCAGTTCAAATTTCATGAATTCAGAATCTATTAACATCAAACTCCTTCATCAGATCCTTACTTTGTTTGCCCATCTCCATAACATATGTCAAAGCCCCAGTCAGTCATTTATTCTTTCTCTCCTCTTGTCCAATTTCCAATTGTAAACTTCATGAAGCAGAACGTGGAAGGGCCAAATAGACTGATCAATTAATGAAGTAGTTGCACTTATCTTTAAACTGTTCTATCCTCAACCCTCATCTGAAATCTTCAGCTTTTATCTGAATATAATGGGGATCAAATAGAACTTCTACACGTACGTTTCCAGAAGACATGGTGGGAATTTGAGGTTGAGTAAATATTCCAGTAGCAATAGCATTAGCATTAGCACTTAGACTTATATACCGCTTCATAGTGCTTTTACAGCCCTCTGTAGGTGGTTTACAGAGTCAGCATATTGCCCCCAACAATTGGGTCCTCAGTAAACAGTACTGAAGCAAATTTGATGTAGTAATAATTAATACATCAGACTAGATATCAATATTCCTTGGATTCTAGTCCCATTTTAAGCATAAAGCCAACTGGGTGATCTTGGGCCAATCACTCTCTTTCAACCCTAGAAAGGATGTAGTGGCAATTTGCAAAATCTTGCCAGGAAAACTGCAGGGACTTATCCAGGCACTCTCTGAGAATCTGACACAATTGAACAGAATAAAACGTGGTTCCTATTATTATAATTTGAGAATAATTATTTAATCAATTGCACAATAAAAACATAAAACAATTTATGATTATATAGTACTTATTGAACAAAAACATTTTAAAGTGTAGAGATTTTTTTTGTTTTGTTTAAATACCACAAGCTAAACAATGAGTATGCAAGGGCATAGTCAGACAATTATATTCAATGATTGTTGCCCTCAAAGACATTCTTTGATGGGGAATTCTATTACTTTTTTCCTACTCAGAATTTTAGAAATGGAAATCCATTTTCTATGGCATTTCACATTTCACAAAAAGGGTAGTCAATATTTCTCACTTGGTATTCTATGTCTGCCATCTGCCTACCTATCAAGTAAGCATTTGTTTGCATTTTACATGTTAACTCTTCTTTGCCACATAAATGCTGCATTGAACAATAGAAAAGTTTAATGGCTTCAACATATTCAAGCTTCAGTGCAGAAGAATTACTGTGCTTAAAGGAGAGCATTCTGCATGTTGATAGCGCTGCTGAAGTGAAAAAAAGCATACATTCTCTCCTGGATTAGCTCCTGTAGCAGACTTTTTCATAGTGAAGACGAGATATTTTGTTACTGGATTTTGAATGCAAAGCATTTATCCTTTGCTAGCATTCATCCTTTTATTGAATGCAGTTTTGGACACTCATGCCACTTTGTATATATAATTCACTTTATATGCATCTGTTTCTTAGGAATCTTTACTTCTTCACTGCTCATATTTTGAGTGCGGCATATTACTATATTATTTCAAGCAGGGATGTATTATAAATCTGTCCATCTGGAGTATTTCCCAGCTTTGAAATCAACTAGGCAAATGCAGGTCAAGGTCCAGGTTAGATCCCCATCTAAATCTGCTGTGATCCAGCCTTTAAAGCAGGTCAGATACTAAGGACTCAAAAGCCAGGAAGGAAGGAAGGAAGGAAGGAAGGAAGGAAGGAAGGAAGGAAGGAAGGAAGGAAGGAAGGAAGGAAGGAAGGAAGGAAGGAGAATATGCAACCTACTTTCATGCTGGAAACGGTTCAGTCTCTAAAGGCATATTATAGTAATGGAATGTTCTCTCTGTGTCTCTCTCGCCCCCTTCCTCCCACCTTGTGTGTGTGTGCGTGTGTGCGAGTGTATGTGTAGATTAGGTATTTTCAATTTTTATGGGTTTTGTGTGTGTGACATATTAAAAGTAAATTGGATGCTATCAATCTAGGTGATATTTCTCATATCATATAGATTGAATATCATATATATCTTGATATTTTATTGTGCAGCAGATAAATAAATAGAACCATCACTTATATGTCTTTCTTTGTTTGACAACACTGTCCTAGACCAAGCCAAATCTAAAAATGCTCAAGGAATTCCTGGAAAGTTAACATTCAGACAAATCAGTCATCAGCAGACCAACAACATTTAAACACCATTCAAAAGAAACAATAAAAAAAGCTAAAAGTGAAGTGAAAAGACCAGGATCCCTCCTTACTAGCAATCAACACCCAGATAAATGGGGATTAACACCACGATTAACACTTGAGAAGCAATCAAGCAGTGAACAATACCCTAATTAAGAAATTATCAAGGCAACCATGCAGTAAACAACAGCCTAATCAAAAAACTTCCATGGAGAAAACAATACCCTTACCAACATTGACAGGGCAAGATACTGTCAATGTAAACAACGAACAAGCCGCACTCCCTTCTAGCACTGAAGATATTATCTAGTCAGGTAACAAAACATTCACAAGCAAAAAACTAAGCTCAGAGGACACCTAAAACATCCCAACGAAGGCTTAGTCAAGCAAGACAAAATTGTTATTGAGCAGGACATTATATCTGGAGTAAAAAAATATCATCATGTTATTATCCAAAACATCAAGTTTAGACATCATTAGTGATTTCAGATTGAAATGGTAGCCATGACTAGAAACATTTGTACTTAGGTTCTCCTAGTTTTGTCAATTCCCTGAAACATTAATCTTGGTCACACTGACACATACTTCAATTACATTAAGATTAAGAATTGCAATATGCTTTACATGTGAGTTACCTGGACAAAAACATCAACATCCAATTGATTCAAAATGCAACTGAATGCTGTTACGTACAAGAAAATGCAAGGCTATAGTGATAGATACTTCAGGGCAATAATCAGTATTCATGATTATTTTTGAAGGCCTAAATAACTTAAATCAAGGCTATATAAAATGAGATTTCAGAGTTTTATATGATTATCTGAAAAGAAAAAGAGCCTAGACATTCTCAGAAATGCTGCCACCCTTTTAAAATGTTGAAAGGGAAATAGACCATTAAGTACTATAACTTGATATAACAAATTAAAATCCAACCAAATTCAGTTTTTGTATGGTTCAACTTATTTTTGTTACTCGCATGACTGTATATTCAAGCTTGTCTTTACCGGTGTCTTTTAATATTATCTGCATTGATTAGCTGTGCCCAGAAACTGACATAAGAGTCTTTCCCAGTCCTGTTTGGAGAAGATAGGAACTGAATCTGGAACTTCCTTGCCTTTTTAGCATCAGATACAATGCTAAAAACTGGTCCATGTTTCCTTATCAATAGCCACAAGACAACTTTGTGCATATATTACAGAGACATGATTCATCAGTGGATTGCTAATAAATGATGGTTCATCCATTGAGTAGACCTAAGAGCAAGTCCAACCATCCATGAAGGTGTTGGTATGCAATGCAATAAATCCCCAAGTCATTTTCTAACTTTTCATTAAAAGCTGTGTTTAAAGTTATGTCTGCTTTGCCACATGACTGTTGTGCTTTATCAAGATGCTGGTGCCTAGTGGAAATAAGACTTTCTTTGCTTGTGGAAATTGTTCTATAGTTAAGGTCAGCGGTTTTCTTGTTGCTTTTATCAGCTATCCTTCTGATTAGCCAAGATAATCTGTTTTGTATGAATGATAACATTTTTTAGCTGTTGTTTGAACATTGATAATAACTGATTGAGTTTTATATGATTTAATTTACCTTACCGCCTCATAATCAAAGCAAATATTTCCTCGCCTCAGAATTTTTCTCTAGAAACAAGCAAAAAACAGTGACTTTACCCCAAGACATAATGGAGTTTCTCAGACCATAAAAATAGAGGCTTCCTCTCTATGCCCTAGAGACAAGGGAAAAGAGCAGAGGCTGAATGTCAGGAAGGTAAGGCACTCATACACATCATTAGACAATTCTGTCTATTGGAACTGCAGAAATGTGCTTTATCTGTAGCTGCACTTGCCCTCTGGAATAAGGTCCCACATGAGATTTGAACAGCCCCCACCTATGGCTTTTATTGAGAATAACTGATGCCCTTTTCCTTCCTTCCTTCCTTCCTTCCTTCCCTCCTTCCTTCCTTCCTTCCTTCCCTCCTTCCTTCCTCCTTCCCTCCCTCCCTCCCTCCCTTCTTTTTCTGCTCCCATCCAGTTTTGTTTTCTCTGCCATCTTTGTTCCTTTCTTTTATGTTGCTTTTTTGTACTGTTCTTTCTTTTTAAGTGTTTTTAACAATTTGCAAGTTGCCCAGAGTTGCTGGGAATTGAGTGGCATATAATTGCAGTAAATTATTACATTGGTGTTATAATGCTGAACACAAAAGGTAGTTGAGGAGTGCATAAGTGGATTGGAAGGGGGGTCTGCTGGCAAAATGGCTGAGGTAAGTGGTAGGAATAAAAGAGTTGAATAGAGCCAAATGGGAGGGGGGTCACAGGCTGAATGGACAAAAGTCAATAAGAAAAGAGTTGTTATGGTTTGTTATGCCTCATGTTTGTTTTGGGTGTATCTGACTTCTGTAGGCATCTTTATTTCACAATAAATGTAATAACAATAATAGTATCTATCTTGTTTCTTTGCTGCTGCTGGTTTTCTTCAGCCTCATTGCCTGTTCGCTTGTTTTTCATCCAATTATCCAAAAGCAAGAAAATGAAAAGAACCAGGCGTCACCTCTGCCTGGCTCATTTGCTCATTCATATTCTTCCTCACTTTCAGTCTTTGATGGTAAAACTGCTGGGGGGGGGAATAGTCTCTAATGAGAGAAGTTGCAAGAAGAAGAGCCCACCAACGGCATGTTGCCCATGGAGATTCAATGTTCACAGAAGCCCCTCAGGAGGATTGAGAAAGCAGAGGCAACATCAAGCTAAATTCCTAACATTGATTAGAATTTAGAAGTTATTTCATCAATAGGGATCTGGTTTGAAGATTAAAATATGTAGCAAGCAACATATTTTATATTAGACAGAGTAGATTATTATATAATCAACAGCGATTTGATGACACCAGAGATGTAGTGGAACCCCTGGAGAAAAATGTCCTTATTTCAGTCAACAGGAGTTGTGAATTATAATGTTATGCAAGAAAAAGGGAACCCTTTTTTAAAACAATGATATTAAACAAAAGTATATGTATTTGATTAATGACTCTAGCGTTCATAACAGACTTTTGATATGAAGCACCTTAAAGAAACATTTGCATACATCAGTGTTTCTTATGTCATTGAAATGATGAGACATCCACCTATCTCAGCCAGTGTGGACTTTGAAGTTGCAGAAAAAGCATAACATGAGGAGCTTGGGGTACAAAAAAACCTTATCATGTTGGAAGTATTATTGTACTTCTTGAACTGTTTTTTTAAAAAATAGACATACTGGTATCATATTAAAAATAGCCTCAATTCATTGGAGACAATGAAGGAAATTTCAAATAAGTTTGAGAAGAATTGTTCTGAATTTTGATGCAAAATTCCTGCAAAAAATAACCTCAAACAAACCAAACCCTTAATTTTGTTTCTGGTTTAATCAGAGAAATAATTAAGTAATAAAGCTATATTTAGACTTTTCTATTCATTCACAGAGGCTTTATTTAGTGTGGAACAATAGCTGTAGCTTTGTATTTAATTGTTCTATTTCAGGAAAGGAAAGATGTAATTTAAAGAATAGACATGTAAAAGAAGTGAGACAAGGTGAAGAATAATTGTTTCTTACTTATACCTAAAGAAAAGTTTTATATTAAGAAAATAAATGAACACATTATTTTGGTACTAGTGTAAAAACAGTCTTCAACATAGGTAGAATTAACCTCCCTTGATATCAGAAATAAAAAAGAAAACTTCTCAAAACCATTATTAGGTTAATACCACTTTTCCCATTACAACAGCCATGAGGACTATAAACAGACTTTATGTGGGTGTATATGAGAGCATATGCCCAAAGGTAACTAGCTGGGCTAATGCTCTGGGGGGAAAACCTAATGGGTAGCAACTATCCATGTATGGTCTAATTATGTCAATGTATTTAAAGTCAGTTCTGCTGGAATCCCTGTAAGGTATAACTCATAACTGATCATTGCTTTCAGTGGGGTTCTGTTATGCTGATTTTAGCTGTGTTGTATAGTAATAATATTCAGGGAATATTAGATAGACAGAAGTTAGATTGCAGCAGTATCATTGTGAAGGTCTTACCATGCCATAGATTTTTATACACATTCCACTAGATACAGCTTATTTGATGTCATGGTACATTTGGTGTATAAAAACCTATGACTTCCTCAACTTTCTCAACCTTTCTTTAATTTAAACTAGGATGCCACCAAGGTACAGTACTCATGAGCAAAATGTCATATGTGTCAGGGACTATATCAGGGTTCTGACCAATGCCTGCAGTGATATGTGCACCGTGACCGGCTTGTTAATAAATGTGACAATCTGGGTATCCTGCATAATCATGGATATTTTCCCTCGAGCTTATTTCCTAACCTCCCTAACATTTCTTGTGCAAAACAGGAAGCCAAATGCAAATACCTCCACAGCTTCTTCTATAGGACAAGTGCCCTTTTATGCTAAAGGTAGAAGAAACAAAGGGATAATGAACGAGAGACAGAGAAAGGGAAATGGAAAGAAAAAGTGAATGCTGCTTGGAACAATAAGGAAAGAAAGAAAGAAAGAAAGAAAGAAAGAAAGAAAGAGAGAGAGAGAGAGAGAAAGAAAGAAAGAAAGAAAGAAAGAAAGAAAGAAAGAAAGGAAGGAAGGAAGAAAGAAAGAAAGAAAGAAAGAAAGAATGCCTACTGTGTAAATACAGACATTTTATATTAATAAATTAATAAACTGCAATAGCAACAGTACTTATACAGTATAACACTTCATAGTGCTTTACAGCCTTCTCTAGGCACTTTACAGAGTCAGTTTACAGAGTCAGCATATTGACCTCAACAATCTGGGTCTTCATTTCACTGACTTTGAAAGTAGGGAAGTAGGGGAGGTATTCACTTACTTTCTCTACCAGTTAGCAAATGTGAGCATGTGCATAAAGGCATGCACATGGTCATCCATGCATGCGCTTTGCTCGTGCATGTGGCTTGCATGCAGGCACACGGCTTGAAAACATGGCTAAATAGGACGGCATAGAGCAGGGCAGGTGCCCACGATTTCCACTACCGGTTCAGATGAACCGGTTTGAACTGGCTGAGTACCACCTCTGGATGGAAGGCTGAATCAACCTTGAGAGGGTAAGGATCAAACTCCTGGCAGTGAGAAGAATCAGTCTGCAACACTGCAGTCTAACCACTGTGCCATCACAGTTCTCTACAAGCATTTCATTGTTTCCAGTACCTCCTGGCAGATGTGTTATAATCGTTTAACCCTATGGGTTTAGGTGGCCAAAAGAGCTAGCAGTATTTTCGCAATATTTTCTAAATTGAAATCTATCCAGAACAGGCCAGGAAGCAGTTTTGGAGAATAGGAACAGACATTGCTCTGAATTCACCTAATTTTGTCATAGTACAATGTTCAAGCATATTTTCTTTCTGTGAAATAAATTAAAATACTATTTTCCCCATTATAATCACTTCAAGGACTACTGGCACTTTATTTTCTTAGGGATTAATTCCAGAAGCTCATTGCAACTTTGCAGGGTCTTTGCAGAGGCTGAACCACCATTATCCCCCTCCCCAATAACTGATAACATGGTTGTTACTGTCTCTAATGTCCTCTAAAGCTACCTTTACCTGGAATGTTATAATAGCACAATACTTGCTTTGTAAATAATAGTAGTTTGCTGGCTTGAAAGCTGGTAGAAATGTTACCAGCTGGTAGGGATATTTTAGTTATTTTTTTTTTCTTTCCCTGAAATCATTCTTTTTCTGTTTGTCACCATACTTTTTCTTTTTGTTTTGTTTTTAATATTTTGGTCTTCATTGCATTTATTAAAGAAAAGAAAATATGGGGGAAAGTGGATAGCTCAGGAAAGCAAAAGCATTAATGTAACATAACTTTCCAATGGGTTTCATACCAGCAACCTTCTATAGAATGCAAGTGCCATCGTGACTGCACTATTACATCATTCCTAGTAAAAGGAGCTTAGCAGATATTAGAGACCAGAGCTCAGTAAGAAACTTAATTGCTGTACCTGCATGCATGTGCTTTTTATGCTTTCTACATAAAATCAGTTTAACTTAGTGCATGTGCATATATGTATTCATATACATGTGTGTGTATATGTTTTCATGCACATCTCTCTGTGTGTTTATCTGTGTTTATTGTGTAAATGCAACAAAATCTATCCAAAGGAAGGAAGCAACTTGTACTGTCTTGCTTTTCTGGAACAAAAAGATGCAAGGTCACAGCAGATAGAAATTGCTCAATGGACAGATGTGATAACATGTAATTTGGACCAAATACTGTACAAGGTGTTGCCAAATTGACTAATAGATGGGAGTTTTTTTAGACTGCTTAGAAACAAGTCAGCATGAGCTTAGGACAGAAGGAGCTTAAGAGTACAGCATGCCTTAAGATTTAAGGTGACAACTAGATGAGGTAGAAGGATAACTGTTATTAAAACTCTCCCTTAAATGACAGCCACAGGGCAGAAGGCATTTCTAATAATCCCCATCCCAATCTTAGTTTCCCAGTTGAAATCACTATTTTAAGATGCTGTTTGCCCTAAGGTCAGACTATATAAACAGATAACTGCTGTCTATGAAAATTCTTCAAGACGTTAAGGGATTTAGGGAGATGCAGGTTTTGGATGCATGGAGGTCAGACACTGGCTACTTCACAGGATATTTGGCAGAAATGTAGAACATTATCAAATAAATGTATCTTGGGAGCATCACATGAAAATCAGGAACAATACTGAGGAGAAAAACTTCATTTAGCAACCATCTCAATTGGTAGAGCTACAAAAGTGTTGACTTATAGACTGCGTTGCTTGCATTTTCCTGCTCTACTACACAATGTCAGCTTATGCTTCAATTCCCAAACAAGCACAATGAAACCTCTAACACTGCCCTTTCTGCTTCCTTCTAACGTGGTCTGAATACTAATACCACAATACAATCAAGTAAGGTGAAATAAGCTTGTTTGGCAATCCTCAAAAATGTACATTTTCTAGAAATTTATATTGTCTCTTTCTCTCTTTTTGTAAACAGCTGCTTAATATATGGTCCCCACATGGAATTTTTCATAATTGTAAAATTATTGAAAGACAATAATTTTAATATATTTTCCCAGGAAAATTTCACAAATATATTCTGATTTTCTATGCAAGTTCCCTCAGCAAAGTTTTCAACTGAGAATGACAGACATTTTGTTCGTTGCTGCCATCCATAGCCATGATGGTGTTTTGGATGCTCCTATTTGATGGAGCAAATTACTTGCATACATTAATGATCAATTTCTATTACATTTCTATACTTGTAAGTATTTTCCCTCATTTTGATGGAGATGGCAATTTAGTTTTTGGAATGAGATTTAACATTCCCTAAGATGAAAGCAGGACCTTTCTTATCCATTGTGTATTTTAATATATTTAATGCTCAGAATGCTACAGTCATAAAATCCTTAAATTGTATTTGTGTGGAATACGCCTAATTACCAAAGGCTAGAAAACTAATGTTTATCAAATTAATTAAGGAGGCTCAATTCTACAGCAATCCCAAAAGTGTTCTCTAGCTAGAAATGAGAAGAAAAAAACTACCGAAGGCACAGCATGCTATATCTGGCTTTAAGTGACCAAAAGTCATATATTGACGACCATAAACATTTCAAAAATATTGATTTATAATCTGCAGAATTAATTTTTCCTCATTTGTTTAAATTTTTAATTAGTATTGTGTCTCCACATAAAATTACATGATTATCTTGTCAGACCTGGAAGCCATCTTTTACATTGGACCTTCAGGCCTGCTACATTTATTGCTGTGGGAAAATGGGAGGGGGGATTATATGGAGTTTGGGAGATATATAGTCTAACATTCCTTTTTCAAAGAGTCAAGGACAACTTATCCTGCACATGCAGTGGCGTGACTGGGGGGGCTCTCCAGTTGGCATGGTGTCTGATTAGGCCATATGATGGACTTGTGGATGCTGGGCAGGGATTTGAACTTTCACTTGGGTGGGGAAAACCTGGGAGCTTTCAGATTCGTGTCTTCCCAGATGTGCCAATATCTCTAATAAAATGGAACTTTGAGGAAACTCAAGCCTCAGAGTTTTCTTTCATTGGGGGTGTAGCTTGGAACCCTGACAAATCTATTTTTTTAAAGAAACTTCATTTTTCAACTTCCTTGTATTAAATTCAATAGGCACAAAAATCTTTTCAAGAAATTAAAGGTAGATAACAAATATAGGAAAGTCTCTTTCACTGTCATCATATATTTTACTGCTCACTATAGTCATTTTAATTTATTCAACAGCAAATTAAGAATGAAGACCTTCTTCACTCAGTGAAGAACTATAGATACATGGAATTTTTTTAAAATGCTACAATATAAACCAATAATAATAATGATTTCATTTGTTCACCATAATCTGAAGTTAATTAGACATAAGCAATTTTGCTTAAAGTACATTGTTAATAGAACAATCCTGTATATCTTCTCAGCTATAAGTAGCCTAAGGGAACAAAAAGTTTTCTTCCCTGCTCTAAACCTCTGCACAGTTAGGTGCTGTTCAATATGGCTGGTTATTTAGGAGAATACAGATATTCCCTATATCACATATCTAATACTGGGAACTGATTTTTGAGTGTGGACTAGTGATATAGTTTTAATCTGATCATGTGCACCAATTCAGGTAGCACAATTTCAGACGTGACATCTTGTTACTTCCCATCTTACTTTATTATTTCAAAAGATTGGAAAGCAAACCAATAATTTTCCTAACTATTATGTCATTGCTGTATTCTTGATTGGCTTTAGAGCTTTGGACAATATTCAGATTGTCCTACTGTATATAGGTTGGTCATATCAAGACCACCAGTCTAAGATCCTCTCCTTCATTCTTTGGAAAATAAACAAAGGTACTATTTCTCATCTGTTTCTATTCCTTCTCCATTCTGTAATTATATAAAGATCTTATAGATATATTAATATTTGGGGAATAATTCTTAAATGAGTAAAATATAGACATTTTAAACAAAACTAAATTAAAATATTACACATTTCTTTTTGAACTCTAAGCCTGTGGTACCCTTTCCGCCTTGGTGGCCAGAGGGGGGGGGGGCGGATGGCTCACCCAAATGGAGCTATGTGAGTGTGCATGAGCGCTGCTGCTTATGCAAGTGGAGCTTTGCATGTGACCACCGCTTGCCCTGTTCCAAACGGACTACGACCCACTAGTGGGCCACGGCCTGGGATTGTGGACCCCCCAATCTAAGCCCACTGTAGAATTGTATTTATAGTCAGACAGCAGAAAGTGAAAGATGCACTGCTAGATAGTCCTACCATTTGATGGTGCTATAGGAACCTTAGAACAAAGAGGCTGGGATGGAAAAGAAGCAGGGAATATATGTTGAAAATCCAAGATGCTATTTCAGTATCAGCGCCTAATGTACCTGTTGTTCTTTTCACTGGGGAAGTAACAAAAATTTGTCATCTTTGTTGACTTGTTAACTTTCTGTTCTGCGATAAAGGTGAAGCAGCCAGCACAGGCTATATTATCATTATTCACTGAACAAATGTATAAATCTAATTAATTACATTAAATCACAAATAATCATTAAACCTGAAACTCAAAGACTGCATTAGTATTCACTGTAAACCATGATGATGAAAAACGATGTCATCTTTATTACGCAATACTATGCAAATTCTGGTCTATTTTACTTACATCCCAACATCAGTCATAAATATAAGTCAGAGAATTTTCATTACGATGTCTTAATGACCTTTTCATTCCCTCCTCTGCTTCTCCGGTCCCTAGGGGACATCCAAATCAGATTGTCCCTGAAATAGCAGATTCTACTGTCTCCATAAAGAAAATAACTATAAACGTCAACTGATTTTTCATGCCACAAAATCCCAAGTCTTGTTGCATCCTTTCCAATATTGAAGAAATTCCTTCTTAATACACAATTCCCAATAAGACTCAGAAAAAAATAACCAGGCAATCCAAACCTAGAAAATCAGTCAAAACGAGACTGAAAGAGTACATTCTCTTCCCAGTGTGTTGCAAGTCCCATTGTCTCTGCCATTCATCTCTAATTTCTCATTTAAGCCTGCATTTGATCTCCAAAGGAGATAAAAGCAAAGGAATATCTACAACAGCATGACATAAACCCTCCTTAGCTGCACGAACTACCTTTTCATTCCAAAAATACCCATGTGGGCTAGGATCCAACAGAGGTAAATTGAAAAAGCCACTATCTGCAATTCTGTGTTCAGAAACCACATTTCATTCACCAGATCATTTTTATTTCTCTCTCCTCATTATAGACAGCCATCAACCCTGACAAAGAATTAGAAAATATTGCAATTCTTTCAGTATGGATATTCCTAATCCAGTTCAAAGCTAAGAACTCTGCTATTAATTGAAAAGTCAATCTGACAAATGAAAACTCTTACTAACTATAAAAGCAGGAACATAAAACAGCACTAGCTTTCCAAAATGATGGTTTCCTTGAACTATTAGTACAAATGGTACAGTGAATCCAAACATCAGAGATGAAGGTCTCAATTTTAGATTCTATAAGGTGGAAAAAGAATATTCTTATTCTCCCTATTATTTTGGATGCATCTATTTATGTTTAATCAAATTTATATAGCCACCCATCTCACTGAAAGTGACTTGGGAGGATTGGTTTGGAGGTTTGGAAGATTTTAGAATGTTATGGATGGTGGAAGAAGTTGTGTTTTGGACTAGGTGATGTAAGAGTCTTCCTGGATCACTTCCCTGCCAGACCGGGTGGGATTCAATCTGTGTAGTTTGAATTTTTGCTAGGCCTTGTGGTGGTGCCTAGCATATATTTCATTACATGAGTCATTATGTGGAGAATGTTTTTCTGGACCTGGCGGTATCTGGATACTACCTCCTGGCTAATGGGATGGCCCATTTGAGAGGCAGCCCAGTGTCCCAACTGAGAGGTGACCTGGCGCCCCATCTAAGAGGAGAGACAGCCAAGCTGAGATACAGAGAGGCAGCCCAGCAACCCAGCCTGATACCTGAGCGGAGCTAGTGCATTGCAAGCAGAGGCCACTGAGCACTGGTGAAAAGGTGCCTATACACTAGTGCTCAAAGTTTAGGGAACAAACAGGGAGAACTTGAAGCATTAGTGTTGTGGCCCAGCAGGATCCGGTTGAGCTGCTGATGGACTTGGATAGCGAGGAACCATATGAGTCTGCCCTGGACGATGTGGAAGATCCTGTGCAGGGTTGAGACTCAGAGGAGGGACCAGAGAGGCTGGTTGGCCACCAGGAGGTGCCTGAGGCATGGAGCAGTGGGGAGGATCAAAGACAGTTTGTCCCTGATGCTAGATTAAGAAGGGCTGAGAAACGGAAGCAGCAACTCTGTAGGCAGACTCACAGAAGATGATTAAGCACAGGTGGTTGTGGATTGGCCCCTCCCAAAAGATTATAGGTGAGGCGTTGGGAGGGGACATTTGCGGGAAACAACCATTCAAATTAGTAGTTAAGAAAATCTATCTGTGTATTCTAGCCGTGTCTGCTCGTTTGGACTATCTGTGTTGCTTCATTTGAATTATCCAGGTTGCTCTATTGAACGTGAGTTGTCTGGGCCCTCAGCCAAAGGATTCGTTATCTCAGTAATTAAACAGTGGCAAACAGCCAAGCCTGTGTTCTGATTTATTCACAGGTGTGGAGAGGGGGGTCAGAACACATTAGTATATGAAGGCATACATGATATAGTTGCTGTTACCAACATTTGATGTGATGAAGCTCATGAGTGGTATGTACTGATGGAAGGATACAAACTATTCAAAAGAAACAGATCTAACAAAAGGGTAGATAGAGTTGCATTATATAGAAAAGATCTCTACATCTCTACAGAAATACACAAAATCAAAGATGAAAACTTCCTAGACTCCATATAGGTCAATATAAAAGGGGGGGAAATGACATTGCTATAGACATATACTACAGGCCACCCAACCAAACAGAAGAAATAGATGACCTCTTTGCTAATCAATTAACACATGTGTGTAGGAAACATACCATAGTAGTAATGGGAGACTTTAACTCCCCTGATATCAATTGGTAGAGAAACTCTGTAGCAAGTGGGAAATGGAACAGATTCCTAACCAATGTAGCTGACAACTTTGTCAACCAAAAGGTAGAGGAGAAAGAGGTAGAGGTAGAAGAAAAACTATACTAAACTCTATAATTCTTACTAATAGAGAAGAAGTGATAGAGGGTACTGAAATTGCCGGAACCTTGGGAAAGAGTGACCACATCATATTGGAATTCAGTGACGTGCGGTGAGGGTTATGGCTGGTGAGGCTGGTGACGTCATCAGGAAGGCGGGGAATGGGACCACGTGTGCAGCACACGTGGTCTCATTCTCCGCCTTCCTGAGTGAACATTAAGGGGACCGCGGCGTAGCATTGCTTCCTCCACCGGCACCAGTCCCTTCCGCCCCCCACTCCTTCAAGGTCTCCCACCAACCCAAAGCCCGATCCCCAGCTCCCTCGGGCAAGATTTGAGCGGGGTGAATGGGAAAGCAACGAAAGGCGCTGCACTTTCACCCCGCTCAAGCCTTGCCGCCTGCAGCCACCGCCCACCCTCGCTGCCCCTTTCGTTGCTTGCCCGCCTGCCTCTAAGGCACGCCAAAGCCTCCTTCATCCCCCCCCCAGCACGCGCCCTTTTTATTTCCCGCGACACCCCCCCCAATTTCGGGAAAGCTTTCCCAATTGCCTGGGGGGTGAGGGGGGGCGGCTCCTCTCCCCCCACTCCCTCCGTCCCTGCCTCTCTCCTCAGCCCCAAAGCTCCGTCCACGCAACTCACTTCCAAGGCGGTGGCTGCTCCATCCCGCTCCGGCTCTGGAAGCGACCGAAGATCAGGCTGCGTTGCTCGCTCGCTCGCTGGACTGCTTCGGCGCCATTCTGGCTACCTCCGTCCATCCGCGCCCGGGAGCTGTGGAGGCAGAAATGTTGTCGGCGCCTCCGGATGACGAACCAGTCGCTTGCTTTCATCATCGGGAGGCTGATAACATTTCTGCCTCCGCAGCTCCCGGGCGCGGCCGGACGGAGGTAGCCAGAATGGCGCCGAGGCAGTCCGGTGGACGAGTGACCGAAGATCTCGCTGCCTCGCTCGCTCGCTCGCTCGCTCGTTCGCCCGCCGGACTGCTTCGGCGCCATTCTGGCTACCTCCGTCCATCCGCGCCCGGGAGCTGCGGAGGCAGAAATGTTATCGGCCTCCCGATGACGAAAGCAAGCGACTGGTTCGTCATCCGGAGGCGCCGACAACATTTCTGCCTCCGCAGCTCCCGGGCACGGCCGGACGGATGTATATAATATTATATATATATAGTATATAATATTATATACTATTATTCCATGAAGAGAGGTGAGGCCCTGCCTCCCTTGCCTCCACTGACCGCACGTCACTGTTGGAATTCAATATAATGCAAGCACAAGCAAGAGAATATAATCCAACTAGTGTCTTAAACTTTAAAAGATCTGATTTTAACAAACTCAAAGATAGCCTAAGAAAAATTTCATACATAAAAATCCTAAAAGGGAAAATGACTCAGGAAGCAAAACGCGCACACAGCGAACTGGTACCAACTCCTGCATATAACTAAGGCAGAATATTAGCAGATAGCCGGAATATGCAAAGATGAAGTCATGAAAGCAAAGGCTCAGAATGCACAAAGACTTTCAACAAAAGTAAATGATAATTTTTTAAACAGTCAAGGACACAGTCAAGTCTACTAAAGAGAGAAGATGGCAAAGAAGTAACAGTCAGTAAAGAGAAAGCAGAGCTGCTTGATTCATTCTTTGCATCAGTCTTCACATAAAAAGAAACTATAGCCTAACCTACCAAAAACATAACTGTAAAAGATAGACTAGAAATAAAAATTAAAATAACCAAGAAAATGATAAGAGAACATCTGTCGGACCTTGATGAATATAAATGACTAATACCTGATGGATTACATCCCAGAGTTCTTAAGGAGCTGTTATCTCAGATCCATTGTATTATAGCTTTTAAAAGAAATCTTGGAGCACTGGGAAACTACAAGAGAGCTGGAAAAGAGCTGATGTGGTTCCCATATTCAAAAAAGGGGGAAAAAACAGACTCAGGAAATTACAGAGCAATGAGTCTAATATTAATGCTTGGGAAGATACTGGGGAAAATAAAATAAAAACAGATCTGTGAACATTTAGAAACAAATAAAGTTATAACTAGTAGCCAACATGGGTTTGTTAAAAACAGATCATGCCAAACCAATCTTATTTTATTCTTTGAAAAATTGACTAAATTAGTACACCAGCAAAATGTTGTTGACATAGTATATTTAGACTTCAACAAGGCATTTGACAAAGTGGACCACAACATACTTCTTAGCAAGCTAGAAAAATGTGGAATAGATAGCATCATTACCAGATGGATTTGTAACTGCTAACAAACCGTACTCAATTAGTAATCCATAATGGTACCACATCTACATGGAGGGTAGTAAGCAGCGGGCAGAAGTAGATTGGTTTGGTCGAATAGGTAGTAATTTGGCCTGCCCCAAACCAGTTCTCTCGGCAGCAGCATAGGTGCCACTGTCTTGTTTTTGGTTTCTGCGCATGTGCAGAAGCACTTTTTTTCGTACTGCACAAGCAATGCGTCCCTGAGCGAACCGGTAGAAACAGCAGCCCGAACCCACCCCTAGTAATGGGGTGGCACAAGGTTTTGTCTTAGGCCCAGTATTCTTCAACATATTCATAAATGACTTAGATGAGGAAATAGAAGGGGAACTCATCAAATTTGCAGATGATACTAACCTGGCAGGAATAGCCAACACCTCAGAAGATAAACTCAGCGTCCAAAAAGATCTTGACAAACTTAACAATTAGTCCTATCTAACAATGAAATTTAATGTGGAGAAAAACAAAGTTTTACACCTTGGCAGGAAAAACCAGCACAGGCACAAGTTCAGATTAGGCAAAGCTTGGCTCAGAAATAGTAACTGTGAGAGGGACCCTTGAGTTCTAGTGGAGAATCACTTAAACTTGGCAAACGCCAAAAAGCATTAGCACCACTTCATAAAGCCTACAAGGCCACATACTTATTTCAGCTGGAGGGGCTCAGCCAGCTCTCGACATCAGGGCTCTAGACTTTCAACCTGCGATGCCTCTCCCAGTGGCAGAAGCAAGAAAGGATGAGTACTGATGGAAATTAGCCCCTAAAGCAGTTGAACTTGAGTTCCCTCACCCCAATTGCCAGATAAAGGGAAGGGTCTCGAGCGAACTAGCAAGGGTAGACTGGATGTGGGACTGGGCGCAAGCCAGGCTCCCAAAGCCCCATATAGAATCCCTGGGGACTACAATAAAGCAACTGAGGGAGGAATTTGACCAGCCACCCTTCATGATGAGCGGCCATCATGCTGCCCAAAAGAGAGGGGAGGGACATCTAATCCTGTTGAAGGGAAGAGATGTACAATGGAGCGCAGCCCCCCTCCCCCACCCAATAGAAGGAGAAGGAGCCCAAAACGGCAACCAGTGCCTCTCCCACACAGCAGGCAGACTGCCAAGAGCAGGCAACCACCTCCCTCTCTCCGAACTAGAGATGAAGAAGACAACCAGCCATATCAAGTGTAAGCATACAGAGGCAGACAGGAGGTTGGAGGAGTAGAGCTGAACGATCCACCCCAATTCAGGGGAAAGTTTGATGGGGACTCAGATCAGCTAGCTCTATTCCTTGATTCAGCTGATATCCACCTAGAATGCTATGGGCACCTCTACCCATCCCCCAGAACCATGGTGAATGCCATCACAGAGGGTGTAGAGGGAGACGCAAAGGAAAGGCTAGCAGCCCTCTACAAGAGGAGAGCCCCCCAACTTCAAGACATAGGTGACTTTCTGCAACTGCTAGAGGCCAGGTTTGAGGAGGGGGAGGAGGACCCATATGCGGAAGAGGAGCTCAGCAACCTAAAGCAGAGGGGCTGCCCCATCAAAGAGCACATATGTGAATTTAGGAGGGTCATTGGAAGGCTACCCCCTTTATCAGAGCGGCTGCTGGTGCATTTTTTTCAGAACAAGCCTGGACAAGCAAATTGTTCAGGTAACTGCATACTGCGACATCCCAAATCAACTCTCTGCATGGTTACGAATAGCAACAAAAGTCAACAGAGGGCTGCATGCCAATGACATGAGAAAGCAACCGGACACACAAGAAAGAGGTCAACCTGACCTGAAACCACCCAGTCGGTAGGAAACCACAGCACTACAGCAGGTCCTGAGACCAGCCCTCCCTTGAAGTCCGCTGAAATGCTACCGATGCAGGGGGATGGGCCACATGGCAGCTGCATAATCAACCCCAGCTCCAAAACCAAGGCTATACCCACCGCCCTGGGCACAACAAGGACGAGGGCCCAAATGGACCACCAACACATCCTGGAAAGCCCTCCAGGCTGCAGAGACCCCTTCCCCCTCAGGCGAAAGTGGTGGAATCCCAGGCAATGACAACCAGTCACCCGAATCATATGACAGCAAGGACGAGGGAGAAAATGACCCAATGTTGAGTGAATCAATTCACCCTTTCCTTTTTCCAATATGCCTCACAGCCCCAAAAACAGGAAATGAGGGGGATTTTCAAGTCCTAATAGACTCAGTTTGCACAAGGTGCTTGATCAACCTCACCACAGTCCTGAAACTGGGAATCAGAGCAAAAAGATGGTTCGAGCAGGTCAACGGGTCCCTAATGGGAGGAGCCTATGCCACTGAACCAGTGAGGCTAGAACTAGCGGAACACTGGGAAGTAATTCAATTCATAATAGCCCCCAAAATGACAGACGCAGTCATACTGGGACTTTCCTGGCTTGACAAGTGGGGACCGACCATCTGGTGGCAAGGGGATACCCGCAGACTTAGGATATCAAGGGGCCCCCAACCCCTCCCACACCAGTAAGCAGAAACACCACCCTTGCTGGAAACCTCCCAAAAGGACCCACAAGAACAACTGGCAACCACATCCGACAAAACCCCAGAGGCCAAACTGATTCCAATGGAATATCAGGACCTCGCAGAAGTACTCAGCGAGGCTGAGTGTGATGTTCTGCCTCCCCCACCAGGAGACAGACTGTGCCATCAAAATCTTCCCCGGGGCAAAACTACCGAAGCCCAAACTGTACGCCATGACACCCCAGGAAATGCAAGAGATGCGCAAATACATAGACAAAAACCTAGCAAGGGGGTTCATTGAGCCAGCCAAACCACGGGTCGCTGCACCATTCCAGTTCGCAAACTTCTACAGGCAATTCATCCCTTCTTTTATGAAAATTGCCAAACCCCTAACAGGCCTCCTGAAGATAGGGAGCCCAGGAATGAAACCTCGTCCGGGAAAACCCCTACAGTGAGACCTAATCTGCCAAGAGGCATTTGAAACACTAAAAGAAATGTTTGCAAAGGAGCTGATGCTGAAGCAACCTGACCCTGAGCAGTGACGTGCAGTCAGGGGAGGCAGGGGAGGCAGAGCCTCACCTCTCATCATGAAAAGAAAAAAAAGGGAAAAAAATTATCCCCTTTTCTCTTTCATCTCTTTTTTGCGCGTGCAAGCAAAATACCCCAGGATCACGGTGGTAGGGACAGCAACTCCTTCCGCTGCACTGTGGAGAAGAGCCACGCTGTGCTCCTCAGCGCTAGCCTCAGATCAGCGCGAGCCGTGGTCCCCTTCATGTTGGCTCAGGAAGGAGGGGAATGGGACCGCGTGTGCAGGAGGCTCCTCACCGCCCCTTCCCCTGAACACGAGGTCCCATTCCCCTCCTTCCTGAGCCAACATGAAGGGGACCGCGGCTCGCGCTGATCTGAGGCTGGCGCTGAGGAGCCTCCTGCACACGTGGTCCCATTCCTCTCCATCCTGAGCCAACATGAAGGGGACCGTGGCTCGTGCTGATCTGAGGCTAGCGCTGAGGAGCACAGTGTGGCTCTTCTCCGCAGCACAGCGGAAGGAGTTGCTGTCCCTGCCACCGTGATCCCGGGGTATTTTGCTTGTACGCTTGCAAAGATCAAAGTTGTCACAGTCCTCCCTTCATGATGATCAATTGATGATGTCACCAGCCTCACCAGCCATAAACCTCACTGCACGTCACTGACCCTGAGCAACCCTTCATGATTCAGGCAGACGCCAGTGGCATGGCAGTGGGAGCGGTGCTACTCCAAAGAAACAACCAAGGAAACTTACAACCCTGTGCCTACACCTCCCGAAGCTTACAGACACATACAGACGATGGGCCCCATGGGAAAAGGAGGCTTTCGCAGTGAGATGGGCACTGCTAACTTGGAGACACCTGTTGGAAGGGGGCCAGAAACTATTTGAAATCTGGACTGACCTCAAAAATCTGGAGGCGCTTAGGACCCCATGGAAACTATCACCCAAACTAGTCCAATGGGCTCAATACTTCAACAAGTTTGATTTTGTTTTAAAACACATTCGGGGGGAGGAGGAAACTTTTAGTTGATTTCCTCTCTCACATGCCTCAGTACAAATGTGAACAGGAGCACGTAGTGGACGCCATCATTCCCTCTACTCAAACCACTGCCCAAGTGACCACCAGGCGGCAATGCCATGACCGGCAAGACCAACCTGCAAGCGACCTAACCACAAGGCTCAAAACCGAACTGCTAGCAGACCCCTGGTTCCGAAACAACCAACACACCTTGACAAAAAGAGATGACCTTGCATGGAAGGGGACAAAACTCTACATCCCAGAACCCCTATGTAGCCCAATTCCCCAGAGGAGCCACGACGCCAAACCGGCAGGCCACTTTGGGTTCCTAAAGACTTTACAGTTAGCCTGGAGACAATTCTGGTGGCCTGGAATGAAGAAAGATATAGATAGTTACATGAAAAGTTGCACCATCTGTGCCACAATGAAGAGATGACTGGGAAAAAACCCTGGACTGCTGTAAACAGTAGCAGAACCAATGAGGTCATGGGAGGAGATTGCAATGGACTTTATAGTAGAGTTGCCAAAAAGTGGGGGAAACACAGTGATTTGGACTGTAATTCTCCAAACAGGAACACTTCATACCCTGTAGCAGACTACCCTCAGCTCACAAGCTGGCTAAACTGTTCGTGAAGCATATCTACCAACTGCATGGAATACCTCCAAGAATTATCTCAGACAGAGGGGTCCTGTTCATGGCTAAGTTCTGGAATACCTCCAAGAATTATTTCAGACAGAGGGGTCCAGTTCATGGCTAAGTTCTGGAGGGAGTTCCTGTGGTCCATTGGGTCATCTCAGGGTCTTAGTTCAGCTTTTTATCTGAGCACCAATGGGCAACAGAGGGACTGAATGCCATGGTGGAGCAGTTCCTGAGGTGCTACGTGAACTATCAGCAGTCCAATTGGGCAGATCTTTTATCTTTTGCTGAAGTTGCGTACAATAATGCTGTTCACAGTAGCACAGGACTCACTCCGTTCAAAGTAGTAAGCGGCATGGACTTTGTCCCAACGTCTGAGTATCCAAGGGATCCCCCCTCCTCAGTCAGCTTGACTGATTGGATGTAAATGCTGAAAGCAACCTGGGAAAATGTCAAAAAAGCACTGGCTAAAGCGGCACAAGAAACAGGTAGATAAACACCCGGCTCCAAAACAGCCATTCCAGGTGGTAGAGAAGGTTTATCTTTTTACAAAATATTTGAGATTAAAACTACCTAGCAAGAAACTGGGGCCAAAATTTATGGGACCATTCCCCATAGTAAAGATCATCAACCTAGTCACAGTGCAGTTGAAACTGCCTTGATTGTTAGGGAAGATGCACCCAGCATTTCATAGTAGTCTCTTAAAACCCGTGATCACATCCACTCTGAGACCACCACCCCTGGAGCCCCCAGGCCCTATGGTCATAGGGGGCCAAACCCATTATGAAGTTCAGCAAATCCTTGATTCAAGGTGGCACAGGAGACAACTCCAATACTTAATCAAGTGGAAGGGCTACCCCTTATTAGAGGCATCTTGGGTGAAAAGTAGAAATATCCAGATTGATCGCCTTATAGCAAGATTCCATGCAGAAAATCCAAGCAAGCCTGGTGGAGGTTATAAGTTATACACCTGTACTCAAATTGCTTTGTTTTACACAGGTCACTTTTAGGAAGTGAGGGGAGCCGGATGTCAACGTGTAAACCGTTTCCATGCCTACTATCAACTCGAGAAGGGAGGAGAATTCCATGCATACTTTTGGCCGATCAAGTCTCATATCATTTGCAGCTCGTCTGTGAATGTGCATGTCCATAACCTGCCGTAACATCTTGTTGGCGAATATGATTTATGATTTCAGGCAGAGGGGAGGGGACACAGGGGTAAAGTTCAGATGCCATTAAGTGGAATTTAGTTTTGGCTCCACAGAAAGTCAGAAAGTCATGCCAAGATGTTGATCCTAATAAGGACTTTCTCCACAGAAAGTCATGCCAAGATGTTGATCCTAATAAATGAATGATTTTTTTTAACTTTGTTTCGAGGCTCATAAATTAATTAGGTCATCTCTTGGGAACTTCACATAGAAATTAAATAAAGAAATACTCCCTTGCATCACAGAAACTATATGTACCTATCAGTTTGCATTATGTACGGTATTATTGCTAAACTTTCCTGATTCTGCCTTCAACTAACTCATAAAAACTGATCCAGTATGCACCTGTTCAGTGATGCAGGCCAATCCCCTATTATTTTCTATATAATTTTGCAAACAATGGTAGCAAAGGCAATCCACAAATTGGCTTCAATGCCTTTGCTTGGATAATGTCTACAGAATATACAGTATATGAAGGTGATAAATATACTTGAAGTCCATATTCCATTAAAGACCTAATAAACGTTTGACAGAACTTCAACAAAATTTCTTTATCAGCCTCTGAAATATTACTTGAAGTATTCCATAGTGGGTTCAGCAGATAACAAATTGGAGGCAAAACTTGTTATCCGTAATGTCAATCTTCAAAATATCTGGGACCATCTGATCACTGCAGATCTTCTGTAATTGCTAAGTGAATGCTTTGCGAAGATGTTACCTGGGACCTTTGGAGAGTATTCTTCTGCAAATTCAGATTAGCTATTCATTACCAGTAGTTTATTCAAGTATTTGGGCTCCATTATTTGATATGGAAAAACTTTAAATCTAACTTATTTTAAGAAGTTTGAACATTGTAGTCAAAGAAATGAAAAGCTCTTATGTCAAGAAAGACAGCATTTCAGGCATTTAAACAGTATGCAATTGAAGTGTATTTCTATCTTCTTGATTTTAGAACAATTAGCTGAAAAGGAAAGACCAGACAACTTTGAAAATTCCAAGCATGCAATTCCAGCCCACATCTCTACTGCTTGTGTTCCCCTTCTGCAGCCTAATTGTAAGATTTAAAAAATGCTAATAGCTTCAGAAAGGAGACAATTAATAAATCATAGAAAAAAGAAGTAAGCCTTGTCTACTACTGGCTTTGATGCCAAAAAGAAATAATGCAATTTCTCTGAAATTCAGAAGCTATTGTAATGGCAAGCCTAACCTAAATAAGCTGTGGGTCAGCTCCAGCGTGACAGTACTTGTGGCTCTTTTATGAATTTTGAAAGCAATACCTACCTTTCATGTTGCTGAGACACTTCAAATTCATAAATCTCTTGGGTCTTTTTATAAACAATTTCATTCATTCACCTGCTTTTAAAGCACTGCTTTCAAGAACGGGTAGCAATATATTAAGAAGATAGAAGCCAAGGTAGGAACATTTGTGTAGATTTGTAGAAAAGGGAATGGAAATATAGGAAGCTTGATAATTTTCATTCTTACATTCAGAGATATACCAAATCCCATACCTTAGTCAAATGTGGTTATCAAACAACCCTATTGAGATTTTGGGGCTTATTTATTTATTAACAGGATTTATATGGCTGTCTATCTCATATAATAATTGTAGGTAGCTCATAATGATCTATTTTTAAAAAAGATTAAAAAATGATTTCCCCATACACAAAATGTTTCCAAAGAAGTCTTCCAGCTTAGTCCCTTTCTAGCCTAATACTTGGGGGAAGAGCAAGTCTTCATGGCCTTCTGGAGGGCTAAAAGGATAAAAATCACTCATATCCAGGCGGGATGCTATTTCAAAGACCTGAAGTAACTGCTGAAAAGGTGCACCTCTGTGGAGGATGTAATGGAAGATTCTAGGAGTGTGTCCATTCTAACAGCAGGAGGGCCAGAAACTTGCAGGGAGATGTTGTCCCATGAGTAACTTGGCCCTGTGCCATATTGGGCTTTAAAGGTGATGAGTATCTTTAATTGCACCTGGAGCCAGCAGTGGTGTAGCTCAAATGAATCACAAGGCACCCAAAACTGTGTGTGCTACTACATTCTGGACCAGTTGCATCTTCCACATGGTCTTCAAGGACAGCCTCATGTACAGTGCTTTACAGTAATCCAAATGGGTCATGATAGTTGTCCCTACTACCTAGCTATCCCTGACCAAAAGGGGTAAGAAAACAATTTTTGAGACAGAAGTAGCTGATGTCAACTTTCATTAACTGTCTCAGGATATATTTTTCTCCTCTAATCTGAGATAAATCTTTTGCATGTATGGCATCTATTTTCACTGTAATACACATCCTTCTAGATTAACCCTAGAAGCTCACTGGTTAGTTTGCAAAGGGAGGACTCCTCAAAGGTGGCAATAGCAGTAATTCATTGAAGTAATCCAAATGGAAGGTGACCTAGCTGCCCTTGACATCAAACAATTATTGAGACAGAAATAGCTGATGTCAAATATATATATATACTGCAAATTATAGTAACACAAGAAATTCAGAAAATGGTGTTCTAGAAAATTGGCACAGTGGGCATCTTTTTTTTTTCAAAGAATTTTATTGGTTTTTTTAACATTTATAGGGGAAAAGGTAAATTGAAAGGTATACAAATTTTGGCAGTTGCAAAGTGTGGCAGGCGCCCCCTCCCTCCAAACTCATGGAATACATCTGAGTATAAAACATTAATACATAATCATATAAAATCAGCATATTAGTTCTAAAAATATTTTCAGTCAGTTTATATATTGTAATATATGATCTACATATAATTTCATTACTACTTTCGGTCTGTTTATAACAATGTGATTTTCTTATTCATTTTTGTGATCTGAGCTTTCTTGGTATTGCCCCTTCACCCCCCGCTGGCAGAGCTCCGGCCCCTCCCATGTCCTGCATAACTGTTGTAGAGTCTTCTGTTTTTTCTAGGTTTGTTTTGTTTTTTTCCATAAAGGCCTGTGCCTCTATGGGTGTATTGATTCTAATTCTTGTCTCCTCCCAGAATATCAGCATACCTTCAGGCATCAACCATCTAAACCACACCCCCTTCTGGTATAATTTATTCGCCAATTGCGAATAATTTTTCCTTTTTTCCTTAATTTTCTTGGGGATCTGCTTCAGGATGGTTATTTCCCTGTCTGGTATGTCAGTGCCTGCCCCCTTAGTACACCCAGAATTTCGTCTCTTGTGCTTTTTCTAAGAAATTTAATATGGACCTCCCTGGGTACATTGTGTGTTCTGGCATAAGCTGAATTCACTCTGTAAACCAGATCGATCTCCCATTCCATCTGTTGTTTTTCTTTATGTATGTATTCAGCTAAAATGTTAGTCATAATGCCCCTTATATTTTCCCCATCTGCTTCTATGACATTTTGAAATCTAAGATAAAAGGACATTCTCTCAAATTCTGTTTTCATTTGCTGGATATCAAGTTCTTTGTTTCCCTTCTGCACCTCTTCTACCCCCCCCCCACCTCCGCCACCCCACCCTCCACAAGGTCCAGTCTCTGTGAGTTCTTGTAGATTTGGACTTGGTTCTCTTTAATTTCTTCCTTCATTTCCTTTAATTGTTTCTTAATTTCTTCCTGGCCCTGTATAAGTTGCTGAAGCATTTGTTGCAAATCCATCTCTGTACTCTTAGGTTGCATCAGTTCTGTGATCTTTGATTGTGTGGCAGGACTGGATGTTGCAGATGTCGGGGCAGAAGTAGCAAAGCCAGGTTTTCCAGGGGGTGGTCTTTTTGGAGACATAGTTTATAAGGTAGAGAGATCAGTCAGTATGGAGAATGGACAGCTGGAGAAGTAGAGCAGACAGATGAGTCCAGGAGGCAGAAGATCCAAGCAGAAGAGAGTTTCTTTAGTCAATCTGGCAGTAGAGAGAAATTTTTCCCTCAGAGAGTTCAAGAAAATAACAATCCACAAGAGATTCTTCTGGGTGACACGGAGACAAAGACCGGAAGCCTGAGTTTTAAAGGTGGAGTCAGGTTTCACAGTTCATGAAGACAACGGAAGTGTGCCATCTTGCCCTGCCAGCTTTGGGCTCAGAGGCATAGTAAAGTTTTAAAAGTTCACAAAGTTCTCAGGTCATCAATAGGTTATGGAGCTAAATCCAATAAAAAATCACTTTTACAGGGGTGAGGCATCATTAGTTGGCTCTCCCCCCTCCTCCTTCCCCTGGGGGTGAGAGCAGAATTTTTCCAAGCCGCTTGTCCAAGGGGGGGGGAAATCCCCCTCCCTCCAGCCGCGCCTCCAAAGAAATCCAAAAGTTTAACGTTTTAAATTGCTGAGAGGTCCATCAAATCAAGAAAAAGGGAATGAAGAGGGGAAGCGCCTCACCACACCGCCGCTGCTTCTTTCTATTTTTACATCGTCCGGTCAGCCTGTTGCGAAGACGCGCGCGCGCCCTCCGAGACTGCTCCTCGATGCCTGGAGCGAAGCGGAAAAGCCCCCACCAGCCGCCGCCGATGCCAGGGTCCCCCGCCAAGCTGCTCCTTCAGCAGGACGCCTCTCCGGGGTGTCCTGTGCCCCCCAGAAACCAGGGAAGCCCACCAGGGAGCCGGAGCGGGCAAAGGACTTGCCCGTCGCCGTCAGCCGCCGGAACCGGAAGTCGCACAGTGGGCATCTTATGTATCTCTGGGGACATTGAAGGAGATGCCTGGACCAAAACAAACAGCTTCACTGATGATGTTATCTGGTTAGATAATGAGACATCTGTAGGTCAATCATTTTCTAAACTTTTCCTAGTTTGTAAGGCAATTATTGTTTCAAAATGCAGCTGATATATATTTTTTTATTTACTATTTTTGTTCTGTCAGCTAACCAGCTTTTCCTAGGTAGCTGAGGGCTTGTTAAGAACAAAGAAACAAAAGTGCAAGGTTGCTCTGTTTCATCATTTGAGGTAAAGCTTGCAAGATGGGGGAAAGAAGTTAGAGAAAAAGGGGTCAGACCAGCAAGCTATTATGTACAGGATAAAGTTTTTATCCTGTGTTCTATTTTAGCACCAATGCTAAAAAATGAAGATTAAAACTTATAGATCTTCCTTTTTTATTAGTGCTAAAATAGCAGAAAAAGGCAGCAAGAAAGAAATATTTGTTTTAAAAAGGGGTTGGTCCTGCATATATGTCCATTTTGTTGCTTTAACTTTGTATATAAACAGTACATTTAATTTTACACATTACCATTCTACCTAATACTAGCCAATAATTATTCCTGGGGAAAAGAAATCTAAACAAAATCGACCTATTAAGGATTTTTCACTGATGCTATTTTATCGTTAAGCCCAGACCAAGTTAAATTACCCTAAAGACACAAAATTATAGACATAAATCATCAAGTAGATACTGCTGCATTTCCCTGGGATATATTTATATTTATAAATAATCAGATTTTAACTCACAAATATAATTATATATTTGTACAAAACTTCATTCATTAATTCTGGAGCGCTGTAACTCTATCCCATTTTAATGCCCTCTCTGCAGGAAGGAAAATCCAAGAAAACTGCTTTTGAAGCACGATATTGTTCCCATGGTATAAAATAAAACCAACAATCAAAACATATTATAAAACCACTTAAATACTTAAATAATTAAACATAAGTAAGAACAAAATGACAAGAGGGTTAAAATGAGAGTGTTATATGTGGTGCAGCCAAACTCCATGTTCCCAACTGCTAGGAGATTCCCAGGACTGATGAAATAAGCATGTTTTCTGGAAGGCTGGTATGATTGAGGCCAACCTCAACTTATGATGATGTACCAAAGAGCAGATGCTGTGGCAGAAAAGGCTCATCTTCTAGACCCAGTCAGAAGGATATCTATAACAGATAGGGCATGTAACATGTGTTTCCTGCCAGATCTGATGGAATCAGGTAGATGTAACTGGAAAGTGGTGATCCCTAAAATAACCTGGCCCCATGCCATGTATGGTTTTAAAGTTTAAAAACAGCTCCTTGGATTGCGTCCTGAAGCAAACTGATAACCAATGCAGGTCATGAAGCAGAGAAATACTGTTTTCTCCTAGAAGCACATATAACTGCCTGTTCTACTGTATTTTTCACCAATTGAATCATGTAGATATTCTTCAAGGGCAGCCCCATGGAAAGCACATTACAATAGTCCATTTGGGAGGTGACCAGGGCATTTCTAATTGTGCACAGAGTCTTAGATCCAGGAATGGGCACAAAGAGCATGCAACATGAAGTTGCACAGAGGCCATCTTAACCACAACTGACACCTGCTCCCCAAGCAGAAATCATGAGTCCAGAAGGCCCCTCAGATTATGTACTGAGACTCTTTGAGGCAGTGCTACCATCAAAGATGGTCAACTCCCAGATTCAAATGGTCCTATGACTGAAAACCACTCAATCTTATCAGGGCTCAGGTGAAGCCTATTGTTCCCCAGCCATATTCCTATATCCCCCAGGCACCAACAGCATTATTTAATTCACCAGGGATGGAAAGGTACATCAGCATACTGATTATACCTCACCCATGGCCGTGGATGATCTCCCCTAGCAGTTTCATGTAAATATTAAAAAGAAATTGAGAGAACACCACATCTTGTTTTACCCCTATAGTGGCCAAGGGCAGGATCTCTCACTTCCAATCTACACCAGCTACTATTGGGTCCTTCGGAAAGAATAGAATCAGAACAATACAGTACTGCTCACTCCCACTTCCCAAAGCTAATTCCAAAGGATATCGTGATCAATAATATTAAAACAAGAGCAATTTTGTCCTACAAATTTTGTTTGACAACTGCTCTGAAAATGCCTTCACATAAACTTGTAGGTGAATCTCAGGGTCTCCCTGGTCCAGAGGAGCGTGTGTCACCTATAATAAAGCTACTGGGTGGCAACCATGGATGTTATAAGGACAGAGAAGCATTGTCACTCTACTGCCTTACATCATAAAGTAAGCCTTAGTTGTGGCTGTCACCCATATTTGGTTGATTTCATCAATGACCTCCAGCAGCACTCTAAATGTCTCTTCTTCCATTTCAGTGTTCATGGTTCATGAGAATGATAAAAATGGAAAGATATCAAGAGAGGGAGGATATTGGTGTCCCTTTCCCTAAACAACAACTTGAACAAAAACTAGAAACAAAACTGTTGGTCTTCATCACTTGTTATTTTATAATTTTTGTTCAGGGAAAAAGATTTGCTTTAAATGTTTCTGAGCTTTTAATAACCTGGGCATTGTACAGTATGTGATCCTAAAATAAGTTGATTAAAACTACAAGAATTGTAACTTGTAGGAGTCTAATGAACCAGTGAGTGTTGGAAACTTAAACAGTATTTGCTGTGTGAGCAACAAGGAGACAGCAAGGAGCCTGGGCATGGCTTAGCTCTGTAGGTCTGAGTCTGTGCTGAGCTCTAAACTACTCTGCTGCTCTAAACTAAAACTGTTCTCTCCTCTGCCTCTGTTTGCTTATATTTACTACCACGTTGGAAAACCTGCTTTTGGTATTGTATATTTACTTCATGTGTTATATTATTTATAAAGAGAAGTTGTTGAATCCTACTGAATCAATTACCTGTGTGTGCTTTCTGGATGTGATTGCTGCAACAAACTCTGTGTTAGCATTCTAAATACCATGTATGAAATAAATCATTGTCCAAGGCAGAATCTTCCTTAAAGTTCCCATTTATTCATAACAGGCAAGTTAGCACGGCTATGGAATTCCAACTCTGATCTGCATCCTGGAATTCCACCCAGTTGAAAGTTCATGATCTATCCCCACACCCACAAATCCATCACATGTTCCAATCATCATCTTCCACACTGGCATCTACACCCCTCTGGTTCCGGTCAGGTGTCGAGGTGCGGAGACAAAAGATGACCTTGAGCTTCTATAAAAGAATGACAACATACATTCCACAATCCTACCCCTTTCTATTCCCCCCTCCCAACTACTACACTAATGAAACAGCATAGAAAATTATAAGAAAGTGTGGCAGGCCAAAGATCCTAAAAAGAACATAACTACAGGCCTGACACTCTGACAAAAAGAAACAAGGATGCTGTTTCTTGTATGGACACAACAGCATGGAACACTGAGAACTTAAACTAGGTAATTGGTAAAATGAATACTGTTTTGTTTCATTTCCAAATGTGATTTATTTTATTTTGAATGAGCAAAGGATCTCTGTTCCTTTGATCTTTTTGCTTGGAAATATTGTTCCCTTTCCCCATATCTACACAATAGGGTTGCACAGCCAGAGAAAACGGTGTTTTTAGTGGTACTAAGTTACATCTTTTGCCAGGATCATATGCCAGCCCCAGAAAGGAGCTGCAGAAAGGCACAAAAAAGGTCACAGTTGGCCATAAGGTTTCTTAACAGCTGGGTGCTATTTAAAAAGATAACACGGGTTTTGAAAGGAATATGGTTTTAACAACTGAACAAATTTAGCCTATAATGTATTATTGTTTATGCCTTAACCCAGGGGTTTCCAAACTTGGCAACTTTAAGACTTGTGGACTTCAACTCCCAGAATTCCCCAGCCAGCTGGCTGGGGAATTCTGGGAGTTGAAGTCCACAAGTCTTAAAGTTGCCAAGTTTGGAAATCCCTACCTTAACCATTTTTGCTGGTGCTCTCAGAAAGTATGAGGCAGTTCTCCCTCAGGAGATGTAAACAAATGATAAGATATAATCACCCCCCTCGCTTTTTATATGCTGCTTATCTCCATCTTGAAGCCAGCTAAGATGCAACACGATTGCAGAGATAGACACCTGGAACTTTCATTTAGGGATGTCACTGCAGTCCACAAGATAAGATTTCCAATGTTGATGTTTTAGTTCCAATTGACAGAGAAAAGCATTTTAGATCCTCTTGTTTGGGAACATATCCAGATTAATTTCATTTTGAAGGAATATAAGGATGGCTGGTTGCACAAGCTCTTAGGAATATTGGTCTGAAAAGAATATAGCTGTAGCCGGATACTCAGACAGACCTAGGTAAAGATAGTGAGGAACCGTATTGAAATGACCCAGATTTTAATGTAATTGCCACCAACGCTGTAACACATCAACTCCATGGAATAAAATTGAGAGCTTTGAAAATCGTTATGAATCAGGTCTGCTTTGAATCCTAAAACTAGTTTCAGAGACATGTTTTAATGTTTGTTCATATGTCCTTCTCCTTCTAAATCTGCCACATCATCAGTTGAAAATGTATATGATTAAACAACCTTTTTTTTCTGAATTCTTTTCACTCATATTATACTCACATTTTTTTTTTATTAACTGCTGTTTTCCCCTGTTGTGAAATTTAAAATGGCTTTGTCACTAAGGATGTTTTTTAAATTTATAATTCTGGCTGCTTGTGTTGAGAATTGAAAGACAAGCTAACAAGATAGATAGATATAATCCATAAACAGAAGGAAAATAACCTAAAGGAGCAATGAAGGTTGGGATTCTCTGGGTAGAATGGACCCTAGATATCACATATTTGCTTGAACCATAAAGTCAATTAATTTCTACCGTTTTGAAGCATAACAAATATTTAAAATACATACATGTCATCATAGCTTAAAGAAAAGTGAAATTAATAATAATAAAAAAAGAAAGGACAACTGTTCCTTTTTCCAGGAATTTTTTAAAAATTAGTTTATCAAAGCATAAAATGCAAAATAAAATGAAAATAAAGATAAAATAGGGGAGGAAAAAGGAAAGAGAAAAGTTGAGGTTTCGTGTTATTACCTTATTCTACTGCACCAAAAGGAGTCAGAAGTTAATTTTTTCACCTTTTTCTCCTCTACCCTGAACTCCCCTAAGAAAGGGCAACCTATGAGTTATGGATACCACAAAATTACACATTCATATAAATTGGTAACTGTTGTTTTGTTGTTGAGCCCTTTTGATCTATCACGAGCTGAGTCAAGACTAATGTTGTTCAACAAGCAAAGTTTAATCAAACTTAATACAAGATGATTTGTGTATTCATCTTATCTTTCATGGACTGATTGTCTCTATGTTGTGCACTTTGAAAGAATAGAATGCACTTATATAAATAATATATTTATGATTTTTTTCAGCAGCAATTATTATTCCCCCAAAAATAAATGATATATAGTCTCACAATAAACTGCTTTGTTCTTGAATAAAGAATTCAAGAACGAAAAAGTTGTCAATTGAACAAAATATGATTTACTATGTGTGTTTTTGTGCCAATAAAAATATAAAAGCTCTTTAGAGATTTCTAGATCTTTTTACTATTGAAGGCCCTCCGGAATATCTGTGTTTTTGTATGTGTGTTGTTTTCTAATAAATAAAGAGCTTATCTCTTATTCAGGCCATATATTATCTATTCCTAGTTTCAATTATATGCCATTATCCTACTGATTTCTCTGCAGCACAGTCACTCTAAAGATTCCTTTTTGTGTTGCTTAGAGAAATACTTAAATTATAGTTGAGATATGTAAAAAAATAAAAAACCCACCACCAATGTATTTTCACAGAGAAAACAAACCAAAGCTTTAAAAATGGAGAGGAAAATAAAGGTAAAAGGATTTTGTAATTATAACCCCCAGAAGTAAAATAGAAAGTGATTGAAGAAAAATGTTCAGTTAATGATACAAATCCATCTGAATAGGGTGTCTTTAATTATTCAGCAGTAAATTAGATACAAAAAAGATTTATTTATAGAGCTGTTATTGTAAAAGAAACACTGACTTGAGGAAGAAAATGTTTTTTTCATAATTTGAAAACTATATTTCAAAATATTGTTCATAGCATGGGAATCAAGAAATATTGCAAATCACATCCCCTAAGGCAGGGGTCAGCAACCTTAAATACTCAAAGAGCCACAAAGGACCTAACCGGAAGCCCCCCCCCCTTCAATTCTGGAGCTGACTAGAAGTCCGGTTCTCCATGGAGTCTCCTCCTAGCACAGCATCCTTTTTCCCTCTACCTGTCCTAACTGAAAGCCCTATCAATTGTAGAGCTGACCAGCAACAAAGAGCTGCAGCAGAGGAATGAAAGAGCCACATGCGGCTCCAGAGCCACAGATTGCTGACCCCTGGCCTAAGGAGATACATCTGGCAAGATCCAGAAGAAGGGCCTTCTTTGTGGTGGCTCCCTCCCTTTGGGATATCATCCTTTCAGAAATTAGATTGAACCCCACTTTGAAACTCTTTCATAAGGCCCTGAAGATTTTGTTTTGCCGGGGCGTCTGGGGAAGTCAGAATGGGATGGAGCCCATCAAATGGTTCATTTGGCTGTGTGTTGTTGGGGTGGTATTGTTTTTTTTAAAAAAAATTCTATCCTGTGTTTTTATTTTATTTATTTTATCTATGTATTAGAATTTGTCAAACAAAAACGAGAATAAGAATAAAAGGGGGGAAAAACAATGACAGGGACAATAGGCACATTAGTGCGTAGGCCCGCTTCCTCTACTGACCACTTAAGTATGAAGTAAGGTCCATGGAAGTCAATTTGTGACTGAAACAGTGAAAATTTGTGGCTGAGACAACAGGATCAGATAGAGCAGTCCAGACTTTGACAACTCTATTGCTTGTAAGCTGAATTGCTGTGAGTAAGTAGGTGGCCATATACATTTTCCAAATAAATAAAATAATCTCCTATTGTCTAGAATTGATTGATACTATTGCCTAATAGTTGATTTGCGTGTATGTGTGAATTGTGCTACAAAGGTCTGTATCAGATTAGAAGATATTTTTTCTTCTATAAACTTTCTCTTCCTGCACAGAAAGAATTGTATCATCCCTGGTCAAATATAATCCCTTTCCATAATAAATCCAATTTGGCACTTATCCTATGCAAACCTGAAACGAACATGTTTCCAAGAAGAAATGTTAATTTGATTTAAATGTTTTCAAATCTAGATGGTTCCTTGGCATAGCTTGTACTGAAAACTGATCAAAGAATGTTAGAAATTGAAAAGATAAATTCTTGCAGTACCTATGATTATGAAGCTGCTGTTGACATAACTAGTTATTTTTTGACAGAATCGGTTCAAGGATAATTGTTCCAGGCTTTAAATATCCTATTGGCATAGGTGATTTGGTTTTCCTGGAATCAACATATACCAGAACTTTTAACTCCGTGGAATAGGAAAGGATTTAGTCTGGTTTTCAAACTAGGACTATAGCTAAAGTGTTGGAAGTGGAGCTTCTGCATCATAGGAATCAAATTTGAACATTTCGCCCTCTAACACAGGCATGTCCAAAGTCCGGCTCGGGGGCCAATTGTGGCCTGTTTTCAAATTTTGAGTGGCCCTCAACCTCTTCTCCTCATTGGCTCAGCCTGTCACTCATTCCCACTGGCCGGCGTTTTTTTCTTCACCGCACATTAATGTTAATGGTTCAAAGAATGTCAGGCTGAATGGTCGGCCCCACACATTTTCACCTTATCAAATCTGGCCCTCCTTGCAAAAAGTTTGGACACCCCTGCTCTAACATATGTCTCATAGTGTTGAAAGACACCAAAATGTCCAATGTTATAAATTATTATTAAACAAAAATGGACTATGAGATTTCCTTACTAATATATTAACGAACATCAATTACCTAAAAATATCTTATGCAAGAAACTGACAGGTTCAATTTTTGTATAGCTAAAGGAAGCATAAGATTAAGGCAGAGAGAGATGAGTGGGGACATGTGATTTCAGCAGAAGCTGAAAACAAAACAATTCCTCCCAAAGCAAAGCAACATAAACATCCTCAATACTGATGTGAAGTAAGTGAAAAATCTCTAGCTTTCCAAATGATGCTGAACTAAAATTCCCAACAGCCATAGTCAAAAGTTGTTCTACAGAATGCCACTAAAGATCAGTAGAAGGACATGATCATATTACCAGAAAATGGAATAACAGACATTTCATTCTCCTTGAAGCTGTTAACGTAGATTTTGCTTTAGAAATGTTTACAAAGAAAATAATCTGATATTCTTGAATTTAGTGTCAGGGTTCCAAGTAATACACCCATAGCAAACAAAATTCTGAGGCAGGTAGATTCCTCAAATAATATCTTTATTAGATATGTCATATTGGCACAGTTCTGGTGAAAACCAGCTCTGAAGGTTCCCATGATTTTCACCTAATTAAAAGTACAAGTTTTTCCCCTTTCCCAAACAATCAGTCACATGGTCCAATCAAGGTGCTGTCTGGTTGCCTGGTAATGTCACTCTTCCTCTCTCTGACCAGGTGTTAGGGGAAATTTATTATTTTATTTTGGCTACAAAACCCCAGGTACCTCTATTCCCCCACCTTCCTATCCTCAGCTCCATAGTGGAAACACTGAAGCATCAAAATGGCTTCAGTCAGGTCAGCTTCAGGGCTGACATTCAGTTAGTTACAAGATGCGTGAATCTATCCTGTCTTTCATCGTCAATCATCTTCCAATAATATTCGGTCCCTCTGGCTTCCTGTACTTTAATCAGATGCCAAGTGAAGACAATCTGAGGGAAGTCCATTTAGTCTTTTTAGATTAAAAAGTACAGGGAAAAAATGATGGAAAGGCTTCAAAATGATGGAAAGATCAATAGCACTTCCTGCCTTATTTTTGTTTTAGAAAATATTGTCTACGTAGATGTTTTAGATGTTTTAATATATATTTTGTCCATGTTTGTTGAGTTGGAAAGGGTTATAAAATTCTGAAAATTACGGGGAGTTTCTGTTATCAATTATATATCCAACAGATTTGAAATTGGTATATTCATCTAAAAGTTCTGATAGACTTGAATTCTTCAATCTAGACTTCGCTAATCTTAAATAGTGTGCAAGCATTTTCAGAGACCCCTCTTGGTCTTTCTAGACTTGTATTTTAAGTGTTCTTGTGCCCCATTCTTCACTTTCCTTCCTTAGCCAAATACAAATTACTCAATTGTCATTGATAAAAATCATTCAGAAATGTGAGGTTTTGGGAATGTAAGACTGTCCAAAAGAACCCAACTGCCATGCAAACAACAAGTTTTTATTGCCAAGAAAAAGTTTATTTATGGCATTTCTTGACCACCAAAAATTGGAAAACTTGGTACCAATTGCTTTACTAAAGTAATTAAAATACAAAAATAGGATAAAGGGCCTGATAGCCCTTTTGATTATAGATGCTAATGTATATGGGTTACGTTTTTTTAATTTAACCCCTCTCTTTTTAATATTGTTGATATGATAGATCTGGTTTTGATATTGGTTAACAAACTTAAGCTTATTGGCCCAATTTCCACATAGAGCTAGGATGGCATAATTCATTTTAGGTTCCTACTGAAATAAATAGATATATGTAGAATATAGAAGCGTGGGAGAAATGTTCATACATAAACCATAATTATACACATTAAGTTGCATTAAAAATAGAATCAGTAGAAGTTAACTTCTTTCTTAGGTTGTTAAGACTCAATGTTTTCAGTACAATTAGATCTAATTTTTTCCCCATTTTGCCTAGTGAAGCTGGCTAAATAGATAATCTGGAACATGGTTTTGACTTATGAAAAGCCCATTCTGGGTCAGATGCACCTGACACTCTTCTTGGGCTCTTTTTGGCTAATAAAAACTCCTTTTAAATCACAGGTCCTGGAATATTGTGAGCATACAAAGGATATCCCTTATCAAAAGGGGTGAACATATTTTGTTCTCATGCTAACACTGAGTTTTCAGGACAGCAAACTCTCTGAACTGAGCTCCACATCTTGACAGTTGTAATTTTACAATCAAAATATTTGTGCTCCTCTAAATAAATTATTTTTCATTCTAATTTTATTTTGGTTCTTGATTGTCTTCTCCAGTTCATAACCCAGAACATAATTAATGATCACGTAGGCAACTCATTGAATCTCTTATGGTCTATTTATAAGCAGGGATGGATGTTTTTGTTACAAATTGAAAAATAAAATTAAGCAGACAAATGTGGACTTTCCCCAGCATTTTAAGAAAATCACGATTATATGATTACAGATACAAATTTTAAGGTCCAGTAATGTATATCTAGATCTGTAAATGTCAACAGAAACATTATCCTTCCTAAGTTTATAGGCTTCTTTAAATTGCAATATACCATAGTCAAATATGAAAACAAATAGCTGTGTGAAAATGCATATTGTTTTGAGATCAGTTGAATATATATTTTGTCAATGTGAATTTGTTACTGACAGTAGCAAAGTATCTGCTATAAGTGCAATCCTATTCAAGTAAGAAGTACCTAGAATATGTAATACGCTATGTAATCTTAAAGATATCTCATATCTAGTCAGATTTCTGATTTCCTATTGAATGAGTATGTATGTATGTATGTATGTATGTATGTATGTATGTATGTATGTATGTATGTATTGTGTCACAACCCCAGGTAAGCCCAAATATGGGAGGGAGCACACTGCTTTCTTTTTTCTGTCTTTTGGCTCACTCCAGGAGACAATCCAGGTAGAAAACCATCTTTTATGTTGCCTTTGTTACATTTGTGTTGCATTTGTGCTGATAAATATATAGATGACACAATGCAAACATACACACACACACACACACATACATACATACATACATACATACATGTATATATATTCGTAGGTATGCTGGTCTTGTTGTATTCGGGTCTTTTCCCATGTAAGGTCTCACTCGCCATATTCAGGCTGGGTTTTGGACTTAAAGTGTGATCGGAGCTGCCGTCTTTCTATAAATCTTGGTGGGGGTGTGTGGAGTGCTGGCTTTGTTTCAGTAAGTGGAATGATTGATTGTGTGGTTGTATCATGATTGGTAGATTGGTGCTGATTGGTGCTGGCTGTGTGTCTATTGTTGTTTCGTGCTGTAACCGCATGGGTGGTGGGTGTGCCTCGTTTGTTGACTAGGACTGGTTTCCAGATGTCTGGTAGGTGGGAGGTATCGTCACATTTATTCATGTTGTAGGGGTGTTTCTCTATTTTGATAGCTTCCATAATTATTCTCTTGTTGAAGTGTTCAGTTTTGGAGATTAATTTGGTTCCTTCAAAATTAATTTCATGTCCTGTAGCTTTAAGGTGCTAGAAAAAGGAGGAAGTTTTTTCTTTTTTTCTTATTTACTTACTGGAAACCAGCCCTAGTCAACAAACAAACCCCACCCACCATTCAGGTCATTACAAGACAAAAGAACAACGGACACACAGCCAGCACCTCAGCCACACAGGATGATACAAAACAGCCGACCAATCTACAAACATCAATTCCATCTACCAATCAGGATGCAACTGCACAGCCAATCAACCTACTTACAGCAACAAAGCCAGCACTCCATACACCCCCACCAAGATTTATAGAAAGATGACAGCTCCGACCACGCCTTTCTCGCACAAGCACGGAGCCGAAAACACCAGCCTGAAGATGGCGAGTGGGACCTTGGAGCAGCAAAATATCTTTCAATCAAATTGCTATATTTTTATGGATTGTGTATATGTATATCAGAAAAGACAAACTTAGGAGAATTTACACAGATCTTTTGAAAACCTAGGATGAAATGGGGTCAATTTTGTTGGGCTTTGATATATGTCTGCATCTCCATGAAAATTTGATTCTGACTGATATCTTCAGAATTTTGACATACCAGAGCATTCTTATTAAAGCCACTTTCTCAAACAACAGAAGGGCCAATAGGGAAAAAATGGGTAAATTATTAGCCAGATTTCAGAAACAATCCGATTGGCGGGGTGTGTGTGTGCTCTCAGTGATCATATTATTGGAGCCAATCGAATTCTAGTGTCACAGGGATAGGATGTAATCCCCCCCCCAATGATTTATTCCACACAAGAAGTAGTTCCTGAGGCTGGACATTAGTAGCTATGACTTTCTGTATGAAATGATTTTGACCCTTTAATATCTGAGATAATATGTCTAGTGCTTCATGTTGGGTATTATTCATGTAACTTTCCTTTATAATTCTAACATATTTTGTCTAATTATAACTAATGCAATACAATATATTTGTTGATTTCCCCCACCATTGAAACTTTGATAGTTGCTGGTATATGTGTACATGCATATTCAACCTCCCAGTGATATAATTCTTCAGTTCTCATTATAGAAATCCCTTCAAGCTGTCTCACTGAAGTTCAGCACTCTGTAAAAAAGCTGCTGCTTTGTGTACACATTTCAATAATTTCTGTCCCAAAGCAATGAAAGCAAAGCCAACTTTTATTTAAAAAAGACCGAATAAAATAAATGTTAAGGAAGCATAGCTCAAAAATCCTACACTGAGTATGATGCAATTTGACAGATTTAATTCCATACCAAAGTCTTGTTTTCAGTACATTTCTAAGCAGTCTTCTAAAAAAAACAAAGCAATCATTTGTGTATTAAAAATAAAACTTTGTATTAAGGAATCTCACTTTTGATTTGAGCATCAGATTTGCTAGAGTAACTCATGATACTGTACATCCCATAAGTGAATAGGTTTATTTCTGGAACTCCAGAGTCAGACCTTAAAGCAAATTCAATGGTTGGTACACAAATTAGATAACTGTTTCAAAGCAATATTTTCAAAAGTAAGGATTATTTAATAAGTTTGATGCTACAAAATCAATTTTAAGCTGAAAATAATGGTTTTATGCAGCCATCAAAAGTTCTGAGAGTCTTGGGGCTTTCATAAAACTAGGTAAATACTTTTTTGTTAGTTTGGGAGGTATGAGAGATAGCAGTTATGTTTTGGTTCAGGTTCTTAAGAATTATTGCTTAAAATGTGTGCATTTTATATATGAGTTTGCTAATATCCAAATTTTTAGCAATTGCCAGATAGTGAGACTTGCTTCAGACATATGATTTGGCCTACTTGTTTATTTAATTTTAGTTACAACAGGGATAGCAACATATGGCCACTGTGGTAGAGTTGTCAGATCATTGAGAAAGATACGCAAAGGCAGACTTTCAATAAAAGTAGTAGAATGTAAGCCTCCTTGATATAAAGTGAACCTACTACCAAGTAGATTTGCATAGCATACATGTATTGTGTGTAGGGTTGTAGCTGTATGTGGGCTTTCCCTACCCCCAACCCTAATTGTATTTGCAGCTCATGTGCTTGGATACTATACAACAACAGGTGCTTGTCTTTGGCTTGTTTAAGCCCTTGGTTTGGCCCTGTAGATGCAGAGAATATTTAATCATGTTATCGGCTCAATGACGGTTGTGACAAATGCTCATTGAGAAGGAAGAAGCCTGTCAGTTTTCAGCTCTTTGTAGCTTGTTCTCTGATAACAGCCAAAAAACAAAACCCAAAAAGTTTAGCCATGCTCTTGGCAAACAAACAATACATTTGAACATTGCTGGCAACTACCCAAATTTCACTGCCAGCTTTGGGAACTTTTCCAATAACAAGATCTGGATGAAATGACACAGATGTATGATAGGATTTTCTATCAACTAGGATCCATTTCCAGCCATCGTTACAGCCATAGGATCCATTTCATTACAAACCTGAGCATAACCCAAGTGTCAGAGAGCCAGGATGTTTTGGCCCAAATGAATTGCACAACTGTTGAGAGAATGGGAGTGTCACAGAAATGGACATAGTTGCCAGAGGAGACCTTTCTCATCTGACTGCTAATTTGATGGCTCTAGCCTGACCTTCCACAATGACATTGAAAATGTGGATTTATTTCAAAGTATATCATATTCATCCACATCTTACATGGCCAGTACATTAAAAAATAGCTGGCGAAATATATAACAGAAAGACATAGCAATGACTAAGAGCAGGAAAATTGAAGAAAGAGACAAAGAAACAAATTCTGGCTACCGAAGACCAAGCCTAAAGAACAAATACATATAAAGACAGAATTGAGAAGATAGAAACAGACAACAAATGCCATCTCTGCAAAGCTGAAGGAATAGTGAACCACATACTTAGCCCATCAAATGATAGTACAAACTGACCGGGTGACTTACCTTACATAGATCTTGCTGATCAATGGAGCTGTCTCCTCTCCAGCCTCTCTGCCGTGGTTTTGCCAGGAGCAAAGGCTTGCCAAGGCCTACAGGAATGAGAGATTGCATCAGTCTACTTTTCAATATATTCTGAGGTTGCTAAAGATAGTTTTAAAAACATGCCATGGGCAATTGCATAAGTTTTACTATATGACTAGGTACCTCAGTTGCAGAGCTTTTATCTATTCACATAAAAAATCAGTGTATTTACAGTTGAAGATGCACAAGCTTAAAACCGAGTAACTTTTTATCTTTTGGAACAGCAAGTACAGGTCTTCACATTTGAAATTATATGATGAGCCCATGACTTCAAAGCAGACCCAGATAATCTAATTCTGCTCACCCTATATAGATTTTATACTTAAAGAGAGTGTTATGCAGCATAGCTCAGAATGTGCCTAATAGTGCAAAGGAGGGAGATATACACAGAATGCTACATTTTCATAGTTCAGAGTCACAAGCAGCTTGGAATAAATAGTACATAAATTAGAAGAAAAAATAAGTACATTGATAGTGTGGAAGAAGCTGCTGTTTCTCATCAATTTATTATATTTGGGTAGGCATGGAGGAAAGAGGAAAATTGTGAAGTAATTTACATTATAGCTATTACAAATTAATAGATTTTCATATTTGGGAATTTGTTTCTGGTCCCCATTTTGTTAAATGAAGCCCTTATAAGCTATCTATCTCTAACCTGCTGTCGCCGGACTATCTTGGATGACAATTCTCAGAATGGCTATGCTGGTTTAGGTTTCTCCTTGATTAGTTTCCATCCATTGCTCCTTCTCCTGCTTTCAAGTGCTTTGGAGAATAGTTTGACCCCCTCTTCTTTATAGCAGCCTCTTAGATAATCCTACACATTCAGAAGGCATCTGGTCTAGAAAGAACATCTTTTTGAAACCTCTAATGAAGATGGAGTGAACCCACCCAGTTGCCTTTTGATAACAAAAAAAAATATAGACAATAATTATCTTCCTCAACCTTGAATCCTCCAGTCATGACTGGGAATTTTGGGATGCATGAAAGAGTGGATAGGTGTTCTGGTACTTGCAGTAGAATATGTCTAGTAGGTAGTACGGGTGCTCCAAAGTGACAAGAAGACAAAAAATAATACATATCACTTTTTTCTTTTCTTCTATAGTATGTATTAATTTTTATTTTCCTTTATAAGCCTTCTAATAAAATTATATATGAAAAAGTAAAAATAGAAACTAGAAGAATAAAAAAAAAATGCAATAATTTGTTGGAAATGCGTGATATTTTGGAAAAGGCAACATTTTCTACCAATCAAAGAATGCAACAATATATATTACCAAGGTAGAGACTTTGTGATATTTTACAATACTATTTTGTATTTTGTACTGCTCATATCATAGCAGTAAACCAATGACTATTGATAAATATAAAGTATAGATAGATTTGTATTTTTCTCCTCAAATTATAATAGCAGTGAAGCAGAATTAAGAAAGGGACGTGTCTACAAATCGCAAAATCTTTTAAAGTGATAATTAGCAATATCATTAATGGAGATGCGTTTTCCATTAGCTGCCATCGTGTGCAAAAAAATGTTCGTTTTCTGAACATGCTGGACAATTCTCTACCACAAAAATACGTACCCAGCTGAGAAGCCAAGCATTTTCCATCACAACTTGTTGAAGGGAAAGATGAATCACTAGTGTTTACTAACTTTCTACAGTCTGGATAGAATAGTATGCTTTAACAATACTCCTATTAAAAATTCATTACCTTTGGAGAGCTGCCATGGAATTTTATTGGACTATAACCTTTTCGACCCAGGTAACTATGGGATGAGCTCCAAGAGAGAAATACTGCCCTGCAGAGTCAGCAGGGGATGAGGGCAAGGGAATGGCAATCGTGTATCAGAATATTCAACATCAGTGTAGGAAGTGACAATTCTGAAATCTTCCTGAGAAGTAGGCAACTGGTGTAAAATATTCGGGGGATGAAAAATGGTTCACATGTAATTAAAACATGATTGTTTCATGAAGGTGCCAAGAAAACTAAGTTAGAAATATTGTTAACATTTTTTTAAATGGTCTTTCTGATCTGGAGAAATGACCTGATATTTCTTTTGGAAAATTTCACCCATTTATCAGATATAATAGGAATTCAAGCAGGGGAAGAAAAAAATGATCTAGGATATATCCAAATGATAGCATGGCATGGGAGCAAGTGAAATAAAGGTGCTTTGTGTAATTTTGTAAAAGAATTTTAAAAGCATTTTATGAGTTTTTGTTTTTTCATTAAAATATGAACTATTTGGGTTAAAGAAATAATGATGGTCTGTAATAGCTATTTTGTTTGTCTATAAAATAAGTGTGCTATTATTTCTTAAATCAGTAGCCAAAGGTTAGCATGACATTTTATGTTCTTTGCCAGCTGGACTCAGTTACTAAGAGATTATTGATGGATTATTGTTTTGTTTGTTTTGTTTGTTTTGTTTTGTTTTTATTGGATTTATATGCCGCCCTTCTCCCAAAGAACTCAGGGCGGCGTACAACATTAAAAAAAAAAACACATCCCAACAGTTAAAAAGAAATTAAATACATATCCCAACCATATTATGGTTGTTATAGTTGTTTTACCAACATTAAAAACTTTTATTTTGATTATAATTCCTTTGTACCTGAAATTTAAATAATTTTGAGCCAAACTCAATGTTACAAAATGGCAGATATGAACTAAAATTTAGGAACAAGGAATGCAACCACATAAAAATGAAATCTGGATTACTGTACTTTTATTTTTAAGGGTTTTTAAAATGAAAATACAAAACTATATAAATTTATTTTACATATTTCATGAAGAATTCACTTTGATGCACCTATTATTGACAACATACCTCCCTAACTACTTTGATAGGATGGTATTCGTAGCACCTTTTATTTGTTAGAGATTTAGACTTAGAACAGAAGGACTGACTTCAATCCCACTTTAATTAGAAAACATTTTTTTAAAATGTCATAACCTGGTAGTGGAAAACATTTTTTGTATGAAGAAGTCCCTTCATCCTCAAGGATGGTTGAAGGACTGCTGGCAAATAATGAAGAATAGTCATACCCTATTATATATGGCTACTGGTACCACTTTCTTCAGCTCCTAAAGAACTATAGCTAGTTTTTGACATCCTCCTCCTCCTGCTGCATTTGGGCAGTGAATAAAACTGGGTTGCTTCTTACAAACTCTTCAGAACTCTCCCACAAAGTGGACAAGAACTTTACATCCACATACCAGTAATCTCATTGCATCATTACTATGCCCTTCTATGAATCCTGGAGACCAAAACAGTTAACACACTTTTGCAAAAAGCTTACCTACCATAAATATGACGATATAGTACTAGGTATAATGATTTTCTTATATTCCCGTGCTTCCTATGTTCATTTTTCAGGATTGTGGGATACTGAAACGGACTTACCTGGTACAAGCTTTTTGAAGAAAATACGTGAAATATAAGGACATTGGACCATGTCATATGAATATCTAAGACATTATTTTTTGGCATATAATTCAAACTTATTCCTAGCAGCCTTTGTCACCAGAGTATTTTTTCATGCAATCACACACAGAAGCAGACCATGGACTTTCCTGTTACTCCAATCCTCCAGAGCATCAGGAACCATATGGGCCTCCTTCAAAAAAATTTCCTAACACAAGCTGTTCACATGTGTTTCTGTCTGTATACCCTGCTGTATTTTGCACAGTGAACTGCCTGTCGCAGTATCACTTTCTCCAACTCTAGCCAGGTGGGAATATCTTTTTCAATGCATTTAATTTTTCTGTAAATGTTAAACACTGCAATCTCAAGGATGAGGAAAAGCGAAAGCAGAGGATATACAATTTTTATTAGCTTGTGACCACAAAATGTCATTATGTTGTGGTATATGGTCTGTGAAAGGCATGGTTGAAAATGTTATTCCTTTTTTTTTTGCAATATGTGGGATTTGGGATAGTTTCAAGGAGCAAGATTGATGTTTTAATGGCCATGCCCAGTTTAGCGAAGGGGGGAAAAGTCCCAATACGTCACATGATGCTACTGTGACGCCATGAGTTTGCCACCCCTCCCATAGGGCCTAGCAGATCTTTGACCTCTAAAATTAATGGAAAATGGCAGGGGGTGAATAGCCTGATGTTTTGGTGGATCAGAATTCAAAACAAATAAGAGAACGTCTTAAGCTACCCTTTCACCACTTAGAAATCATCTCACTAGCCCAAAATGCTGGTTTGAAAACAGCAGCACTACCCGATCCCATTTTTGGAATCACAGAAGGGATCTAAAGACCCCATGGCAGAGGTGGTATTCAGAAGGTTCTGACCAGTTCTGGAGAACCAGTAGTGGATATTTTGAGTAGTTCAGAGAACCAGTAAATATCACCTCTGACTGGTCCCACCCCCATCTATTCTCTGCCTCCCGAGTCCCAGCTGATCAGCAGGGGATGGGGATTTTGCAGTAACATTCCCCTAGAGTGGGGAGGGAATGGAGATGTTACAGTATCCTTCCCCTGCCACACCCACCAAGCTATGCCCATAGAACTGGTAGTAAAAAATGTGAATCTCACCCTGCCCCATGAAGACCTATTCAGAAATCTGGGAGTTGAAATCCACACATGTTCAAATTGCCACAGTTGAGAAACACTTCTCTGGAGCCTTAGCATGTATGAAAGGATGTAGTAGTGAAAGCAGCAAACAGAAGAACAAGAGGGCCTTTCTCCAAGGTCTTTTTTCTTACTCCATTAATGTCTCCTGCACACCGCTGCTCCAAAGCAGCCTTTCTGGAGAATTGAATAGTCTCTTTTAAATATACAGCTTCCAGCTTCCTGCTGATTAATAAGAGAGCAGAGCAGATTTGGCATAATCTCAAACACTTCTTTGACAGTATAGTCATTACCCTAGTCACTGGGGTGGCTGTAAATATTCAGAACAATTGCCTTTCAAATTCCTGCATTCCACGAATGAATCACTGGGCTCTCTGTCCTTACACTGAAAGAAAGGCGAAAGACTAGTGACCAAGGTGTCAGAAACTGAAGAGCGATGCTTATGCCAAGCTTCCATTAGTGTATTTAAAGATTTCAGTATGCTGATTAGTACAGTCTGCCTCTCCTTTTTCTTGATATCATGTCCGTTTCTATTCTCTTGAGTCTCATTAAATTTTTTCTCATTTTCTTCTTATAGTCTCCTCCATGGCTCAGAAAATAGAAGAAACTTCACAGCTATCCTTACTGCCTGATAAAGTAGGTAATTTCAAAATACTTAGTCCACAGGCAGTGTTAAAATATACTAGAAGATATTCTTGCTAGTCTTTTTGTGAACTGTTTACAGGATCCAATACACATGAGTGTTCAAGACAATTCTAATTACAACATTTAGAGCTCATTCCAAACAACAGGCAATCATTTACTCCCCCTCCCTGCTTCTCTCTCTGTGTCTTTCTTTCACTCTTAGGAACGATTCTCATAAAGTAATTTTGTTCTTTAATGAACTTAGTAGCTATCCAACATCTAGCTAAACATCTTGTCCCTATGTTCTCCAGTGCATAGCAGCTGGCAATAAAAGTGTGGTTCTCTCTCAGGATTTACTAATTCCTTTAAAACAATGTGACACTAATAAACTAACATTTGTTACAAAATCTCCTTGCCCCCCAGCTAAGAGAATCGTGGGATGCAGTTGAAAGTTACTTTTTCACACATAGTATATGAAGTGTAACACTTTAAAATTAAAGTGGGGCATGAATCCTCTTGCATAAGGATGTACAAATACTCTGTGCACAAACCATGGCATGAACAGAACATCTAGTTTCAGATGATCTGTGCAAGAGATAAACATACGTCTTTTGGATATTTTTCTGGACAGAATCCAGAATTCCAGTGCTTAGAGCAGAGAAAGTGATTTGAGTGTCTTGTTTCATTTTAGCTGCTACGATTAGACCTTAGATTATCTCCTGTTCTCTAAAATGCCTTTTTGATATATGACAGATCCCAACTCTGGTTGCCTTTAGAAATGTCATTACAACCTGGTCTTTCCCGCAAAAGAATTGATCTAGTCAGAGTTGGGTTCCTATCGGTTCGGACCGGTTCGCCTGAACCGGTAGAAGAAATGGCGACTGGGTCGCTGAACCAATAGGGCTGGCCTTGCCCCTCAAACAGTTCCCCATTCACCCATGCCATTACCCACATGGTTTTTACTCGTTTTTTAATATTCTGCAAATGTGCAGAACACTTTTTCGGCAACTGGAAATGCACACCCCAACACACACACACACACACACACACACAGAGAGAGAGAGAGAGAGAGAGAGAGAGAGAGAGAGAGAGAGAGAGAGAGAGAGAGAGAGAGAGAGAGAGAGAGTCTTCCTTTTGCTGTTTGTGATAAGGTCACTCTCTCCCAAAATACAGTGAAATAACTGGAAGGAACAGTTTCCCTGGTAGACAAATTGTGCAGAGTAGAAAAATCCATTTATGATGCCACAAAGATATTGAAAATTTGATGTGAAATTAGTCAAGTGGGATTTGCAGTCTGTAAAGTTGATTTCAAGTAGATTACAAGTAATAAAAAACCAACCAACCGATAAATAAATACATAAATGTTTATTGTTGATTTTGCAAGTTTGGCGGTAATGCATAATGAATAGTCATGGGTCTTGTCTGTAATTTTTAAATGAGTGCATTGAAATTTAAATTTCAGCAAGTAAAAAAAAATCAGGTTTTAAAAAATTAAAGTTACTTCTTTAAGGCCAATAAGTATGTATTATATTTTGTTTGCTACTTGAGCCTTTTATAAGTATATAGATATTTTGCTACAGTGTTTATGTTTCATTCATTATAAAAATGTGTAAAAAAACATAACATCCTTTCATTCCAACAAACAGGTGGTCCAATCTTTACTGTTAATTATTTTTTTCTTGCACGACCTAGCAATCCATGCAACTTCTCAAATAATTTTTCCCCTTCTTTGCTATCACTAATTTTGGTTAAAAGGTTAATATTAAATTAGGTGATTTAAAATTAAATAAATAAGTGGGGGAAGGTTAGACAGTTTACACGAAAAAGAGTGGATGGTGTTTTAAAATCAAATAGTTATCCTAAAATTTTTCTGGTGGTGATACCATTCCTCTTTGCTCCACCCACATGTGGCCATTGAATGGTTAGATACATTTACAAGTTAGACTTAAAAAAGAATATCTCATGATATCTTGGAAAGGCAAAATTTAGTATGACATAGCTTTAGATCCATAACAAGCATAAAAATACAAATCCATCAGGTCAAGAACCTACTTTTTAAAAAAAAATCCTACAGATGCATATATTTTATGAACAGAAATTGCCAGAAATTCCAAATGGGGTGTCTATATTGAACTGGATAACGGGTAGTATATACAGATAAAACTATTTAATTTATTCAATTTCTATTACTGCCCATCTCAAATAACTCGCCATGACCTAGTGAACATCATAACAAATAAATGTAGTATAGTACAAAATTAAATATATGTGGCAGCTCAGAATAAATGTTATCACAGATATATCCAGGAAATGGGCTCCTGCAAGCATTTAAGGGCTCAGCTCCCTAGCCAGATTTTCACAGCCTTACAAAAGGGAAAGCGTGTCAGGGTTATCCTATGAGAGGAGAACATTCCAGAGGGCAGGAACTACGCAGAGAAGACATATCTCCTAGTCCTTGTCATCCAACATTCCTTGGCTGATGTGACTCATAAATAAAGTGAACAGCAGGAGCAACTGAGAAGAGACAGTTGCTCAGGTAATCTAGTCCCGTGATATGAAGGGTTCTAAATGTGACATGAACACCTTGAATTGCGCCCAGAAACACAATGGCAACCAATGAAGCTCACACAGTCATTACATGTGTCAAGAATCTGACACGAGATACTAGCACTGCAAATGCATTTTGTGCCAATTAAACTTCCAAATGCTTTACAAGAGCAGCCTCAAGTAGAGTTGGCTGCAATAACCTAAAAGATTGCTCAGAGGAATATGAGTTACTGGGAGCAGAGCCTCTCAGCCCATGAATGGAAACAACTGGTGCAGAACCTGAAGATGTGCAAAGTCCCTCCTGGAAATTTGTCACCTTCTTATTCATCAGTGTGAATGAGACTAGACAAACTTGGGCTAGATGGATGAACAGAAATGGAAAGCAAAGCAAAGCAAAGCAAATGAAATTCAGTTCTACCACATTCTGCAGCCTTCCAGTTTGAGATTTGAATATTTGAATACACATTAACTCAGTGACGTGCAGTCAGGTGAGGCAAGTGAGGCACAGCCTCACCACTCTCATTATGAAAAAAAAAAGTAAAAGGAAAAGGCTGAGCTAGTTACTGCCTCACCATGGATGACTCTGCTTAACTGTTAAAAAAAGCTGGAAAAGGTACGTGTGGGTTGGAGGGAGGGGGAGGAATTCAAACTTCATCCTCCTGGTGCTGTGCAGGGCTTTGGGCAAAGGCTGGAGGGAAGGACCCTGGCTCGCTTGTGCTCTCCCTCCCCAAGAGTAATTTGATTGCAGGCAGAGCCACGTTGTGGGGCCAGTGTGTGTGCTACAGCATGGCTCTTTGCCTGGCTTCCTGCCTCCTCCTGTGGTCTCCTCACTGGTGCTCTCCCTCCCCAAGTGTAGTGACTTCCTCCCCAGGCCCCCATTCATTTCTCTCTCTCACACACACAGCTGGATAAAACTATATAAAAATCTAGCCCAGCTTCACTGATTACAAGTTTGAAAAGGCAACGTGGCTCCACCTGCAATCAAACTACACTTGGGGAGGGAGAGCACAAGCGAGCACTGAGGAGACCACAGGTGGAGGCAGGAAGCCAGGCAAAGAGCCATGCTGTAGTACACACACTTCCCCCCAGCCTCTTTCTTTTGGAAGGCTCGGATCGGCTCCCCTCCGGCTTCTCTGCCTCTCCTCTCACCCCAGCCTGCCAGCAGGAGGTGGTGGGTGGGCTTTATTGTGTTCCAGGCATTTCCCACCCAGACAGCAGGCTGCATTTGCAATGGTGGAGGTGTTTGGGAAAGGCAGCAGGGGAATGGGGGGGGGGATGGCAGAGGAGCTGCTTTCAAGCTACTGGAAAAGATATCCAATCCAACTTTTGTGTGTGTGTGGGTTTGTTTGAGAGTGAGTGAGAGAGGGAAGGGGTAGGAGAGATAGTCCAATCCAACTTCTGTGTGTGTGTGTGTGTGTGTGTGTGTGTTTGAGAGAGGGGGAGGAAGGGAGAGAGGGAGGAAGGAGGGGAAGGAGAAGAAAAAGAAAAAGAAAGAAGGACCAAAGGAGAAAAACAAATGCTGTCGCTTTAAATTGGAACTGAGCATGCCTGGCTGTGGAATTCTGGGAGTTGAAGTCCACAAGTCTAAAAATATTTGAAACCCAGCACTGTGTCAGTGCCTCACCAGACATAAACCTCACCGCACGTCACTGCATTAACTACACATCATAGTTAAAGGAATATGGACATCTATACCCATTGAGAAATTATGGGGATTTTAAAAACTAAACATTAGGGCACCAGGTTGGCAAAGGCAGTAGTAGCTTTAGTCAGCTTCCTTAACAAGTGAGATTTTTTTTTGTCTGTATTATCTTTTAATAGAAACACTCAGCTGCCATGACTTCTTTTAATTGCCAAGTTTTATTCTTCAGTGTGTCTGGAGTGCAGATGGCATTTGAAGAACAGAAGACTTCATCACAATTAAGAGGCTGAAACATGAAATGGGGTCAGCTTTACCTGCAAAAGATTAACTGCAATCACTGGGATACGAGTCAGGCAACCATGACACTTAAACCATTGAAAGTAATAAATCACTATTGTAAGAAAGAGGAACCATTAAATTGTCTGATTGCAAAGGGGCATTAATTCATTCAATTAGTAACGATGAAACAATCAGCAAAGCAAAGTGATCGACATATGCTTCAAGAAAATGGTGGCTTTTAATTAATCACCAAAGTATTTGTTGCATAAATTATTCCATTACTTGACTGAGCACTTCATGTTCTTAGCAGTCTTCTCAGTTAAATCACATGAAAGCAGATGAGAAAGAGCCTTGAATGTGTTGATGGGAAATTGCTTCCTGGTGGTGCATTGCATTTACTTAACATCTTTGTCACGTCCACAGACATATGGCACATAGCTCAATTTTACGTACTATATGTATATCAGATATACTTTCTGGATTGGGAGAATGTGATGGCTTCCCAACCTCACAAGGCCTAGTGTCAGCGTTCCAAATATCATGCAGAATTAAATCAGAGTCCACTTTGGGTGAGTCAACAGAGCAGTGACGTGCGGTGAGGTTTATGGCTGGTGAGGCTGGTGATGTCATCAGGAAGGTGGGGAATGGGACCACGTGTGCTGGAGGCTGAGGCTGCCTCAGCCTCCAGCACACGTGATACCATTCCCCGCCTTCCTGAGCGTGCTCCGCCGGCTCGCGCTCCACGGTCCCCGACAGCAGCTGCTTTTCAGTGCTTTTCTGAGCGTCTGGCGTTTAGGACATCCGGCTACCTACCTAAAAACCAGACGCAGAGAAAAGCACTGAAAAACACTTTGCCTCCAAGCCACTTCATCTTGATGACATCGCCGACGTCGCTGCTGGGCGCGGCCGGACAGAGGTAACCAGAGTGGCGCCGAGGGGTCCGGGTGGACAAAAGAGTGAGCAAGCGATGGAGGATCAGGCAGCCTGATCCTAGATTGCTCGTCTACTGGACTGCCTCAGCGCCACTCTGGCTACCTCCGTCCATCCGCGCCCGGGAGCTGCGGAGCCAGAAATGTTGTGGCGCTCCCGGATGACGAAGCCACGAAAGCGACTGGGGAATGACGAGAACCTTCCTGCCTCTGCTGGACTTTGTGCACTCCTCGCAACTGCAATATACGTCCAGAAGCGGCTTTTGTGGCTAATGGGGTTTGGGCTTCCAGCCCAACAGCCCCTGCCACTTCCGGACATCTATTGTAGTCGCGAGGAGCGTGCAAAGTACAGCAGAGGCAGGAAGGTTATTGGCGCTTCCGAGAACCCTCCTACCTCCCCCGGTTGCCCAGCTGGCACCGCCCCGCGCGCACACCTCCTTCTCCTCCTCCTCCCTCCTCTTCCTCTTCACTCCCCAAAGGCTCTTCTCCTTACCGGAGCTTAGCGGGAGCTGTGTAAAAGGGATGGGAGGAAATATATATTATTATTATATATTATTATTTCATGATGAGAGGTGAGGCTCTGCCTCCCCTGCCTCCCCTGACCGCATGTCCCTGCAACAGAGTCACAACAGGAACCAAACCCACACATAACTACTTTTTCCTTCCAATGCAAACAGCTGCATACAAAAAGCTTTAACTGTGATGGTTAACTTCAAACAAATATTTTACTAGTCGTCCTTGGGTTACAAAGGCAATAACCTCCAGAATTGTCATTGCTAAGCATTGTGCTCATAAAATATGACATCATGTGATTGCATCACTTAGCAATTGCAATCCTAGAAATCATTGCCTGGCAGTTCCAGTTGCTTTGTTGTTGTTAGTTGTTGTTAGTTGCAAAGTCATGTCCGACCCATTGCGACCTCATGGACAATGTTCCTCCAAGCCTTCCTGTCCTCTACCATCCCCTGGAGTCCATTTAAGCTCACTGCTTTGGTGACTCCACCCAGCCACTTCATTTTATGTCGGCCCCTTCTTCTTTTGCCCTCAATCTTTCCCAGCATCAGGCTCTTCTCCAGTGACTCCTTCCTTCTCATTAGGTGGCCAAAGTATTTGAGTTTCTTCAGGATCTAGCCTTCTAAAGAGCAGTCACGATTGATCTCTTCTAGGACTGACCAGTTTGATCGTCTTGCAATCCAAGGGACTCGCTGGAGTCTTCTCCAGCACCATAATTCAAAGGCCTCAATTCTTTGGCGTTCAGATATTGTAATGCTAAGAGCACACAGATTATAAAAGCAGGGGCCTCATGTGATCACTTTGTGGGAAGAGGCAGGAGTCTCAGGCCAGCAGACTGGCAGGTGGGTGTTATCAGGATATCAGAATATCAGGTTTAGGAAGGCTAATTTAGAGATGCTAAGATATCAAAGTTTCATTAGTAATTATTTTAATTGCCATTTTTGGATGTATGATGCACCTTGATAGTTTAAATAAGTTATAATTTGTGTAGCATTAGATTTTTTATTTTTATTATCATATATTGCTGAATTTCAATAATAATCATGATAAATGCCACAGAATTCAAAATTTTGTTGCTGGTAATGTTTGTTTTTAATATTAACAAATGCCTCTGAGCAGTAGTTCAGAACTTCATTAATTTTATTTGGTTCAGGGATAAAACAGACTGAATAAATTAAAATGGAATACTTTAAAAAAATGAGTTCTAGGAGCATATCAGTAAAACAGATAAACTAGATAACACTAGACTAATATATTATAATTTGTAGCGGAAATGCCACAAAACCTGTTATCCTTCCTTCTATATGTCAATGAAACAGAGCTCCTATTAGGTGTGCATCCTCAGTAAGCTTGCCATATTTTTAAGGCACTATGGAAAAGTTAGCCCATGATATGTACTATTCCAAGATTTAATAATAATAGGAGGCAATTGTTTGCCCTGCAAAATAGTCCAGATAAGAAGCATAATCCGGAATACTAGTTGTATCTTAATTGTTAAGTAAACTTGATTTATAAAATTTATGAAAAACTCACTTAGGTTACTGATACCTGCTTTCTACCTATTGACTAGCTGCCCCCCCGCTCACCATCTAATTGACCATCTAACTGACCATCTTATTGACCATCGACTCAGGAGGCTGCTCAGAGATCAGGGGGGGGCTTGTTGGGACTGCCAGGAGGCCCCTAACATCAGGCTTGGCAGAGGAGTTTTTTCTACCTCCTGCCAGCTGCCTTCCTGATTATACCCACCTACCCCCCCTGCTGACTATCTACCAACAACTGCTCCTGTTTACTATCTGCGTGTGCCCCGAAGGATTCCTCCCTATCTTCTATGACTTATTGCCTGACTAACCATCTGCCCCTCGCCATCCACCATTTACCATCCATGAGCCCCCACTTTGCGACTATTATCTGACCAGCCTACCACCACCACCACCACCACCACCACCCCATCTAGGATTGGACTATTCTCTTCACACTGGAGCTTTGCTTTCCTAATTACGCTGGACTATGGCATCTTGCCCGGAACATCCTCAGCACTATCCTAGGCCCCTGACGAATTTTTTAACATTCTATGTATTTAAGGGCAGACCTGATCCTACTGCGGGAGTCCCCCCTCTCGCAGGTGTGGCCTTCCGCCCTTTCAAGGGCCCACCTTGATGACGGATTTATTAATCCCGAGAGGTGGAGGAAGCGGAGACTTAGGGGGTTTTTAGTAAATTGTTTTTTAAAAACTTTTAGGGGTAGGGGTTTAGGGGTTGGGGGGTGGGTGGGTCAGGTCAGGAGCAATGAGAGAGCCAGGTCTTCAGGTGTGGTCGCGAGCAGAAGGAGCGGAAGGGAGGAGGAGAGGGAGGATATCGTTCCTCTACAGGGCTCGCTGATTTCAACGGTCGTAGGGAGGGGCAGATACGAGGACAGATTAAGAACGCATAGTCGGTTGGGAGACCGTGGGTGCTGGTTACACCCGGTCGCTCATACCAACCCCCGCGTTCTAGGTGGTCAGGAGCTGCAGACCCAGGGCCTGAAGCTGTTGCTATGCAATGCGAGGTCCGTCGTTAATAAGGCCCCCCTCATCTACGATCTAATTTTGGAGGGGGAGCCGGACCTCGCGGGAATAACGGAGACCTGGTTGGGCCACGAGGGAGGTTTACCCCTCGTGGAAATGTGCCCACCAGGCTACCTAGCATTTCACCAGCCCCGGGCCCAGGGAAGGGGTGGTGGGGTAGCAGCGATTATCCGGGAGGATTTAGAGCCAAGGGAGTCCACTGTGCCACAGATGTCCGGGTGTGAATCCCTTGTTGTGAAATGGGGCCCTGAGAGACAGTTGGGCCTGCTGATAGTATACCTGGCTCCTCGCTATACATCAGCGGCCCTACCTGAACTCCTCGAGCTGATCGCATCGGTGGCGGTTGAGACCCCCAAACTTCTAGTGATGGGGGATTTTAACCTGCCATCGGTGGGAGAAGCATCCGAGGGGGTTCGGGAGTTCATGGCTTCCATGACAGCCATGGACCTGACTCAATTGATTCAGGGCCCGACACACGAGGGAGGACACACCCTGGACTTTGTTTTTGTCTCTGGCCAGTGGTTGAGTGATCTGGGAGGAGGGGACGTAACCATCACTCCCCTGTCATGGTCAGATCACTCACTCCTCAGACTCGACTTCCCTGGTGCTACCCCCCGCTGCGGGGAGGCAGAACCTGAAAACACTAGATGGTTCCGCCCCAGGCACCTGATGGAACCAGATAGGTTCCAGATGGAGCTTGGGCCACCTCCTGCAACCCTGACCCGCCCCCGGGTAGAGGACCTGGTGGTTGCGTGGAATAATGCGACTACCGGGGCCTTGAACCGGGTGGTGCCTTTGCGGCCTCTCTGGCGGCAACGATCCACCCTGGCCCCTTGGTTTACTGAGGAGCTAAGGGTGATGAAACGCCGTAAGAGATGCCTAGAGAGTCGTTGGAGATCCTCCCGTTCCGAATTTGACCGAACACAGGTACGAGCCCATTTAAGGACGTACCTTGTGGCACTGAGAGCGGCCAAACGTCAATATTGTGCCGCTCTCATTGCATCCGCAGAGAACCGCCCTGCCGCCCTGTTTCGGGTGTCCCGCTCCCTCTTGTTCCAGAGGCCGCGGGAGGCCCCTTTACAGGGTAGGGCAGAGGAGTTTGGGAAATACCTGCAGGATAAAATCGCTCAAATTCGGAAGGATTGGGTCCCTGTCAGTGGTCCTATGGAGACGTCCGTGGCGAGTCTCGAGACTTCGATCTGGGAGGAGTTTGACTTGGTTACCATCGAGGATTTGGACAGAGTGCGTGGACGACTGCGACCCACCACATGTTTATTGGACCCGTGCCCCTCCTGGCTTGTACTGGCATCCTGGGAGGTTACATGTGACTGGCTCCTGGGCCTAGTGAACGCTTCGCTGAGTGAGGGGTCTCTCCCGGCCTCTTTGAAAGAGGCGGTGGTGAGACCCTTGCTCAAGAAGCCTTCCCTGGACCCTATGGAGCTGGCCAATTATCGTCCTGTCTCCAACCTTCCCTTCTTGACGAAGGTTGTAGAGAGTGTGGTGGCTTATCAGTTTCCATGGCATCTGGAGGAAGATGATTATCTAGATCCGCGCCAGTCCGGCTTCCGTCCCGGGCACAGCACGGAGACAGCCTTGGTCACGTTGGTAGATGATCTCTGGAGGGCCAGAGATAGGGGTTGTTCCTCTATCCTGGTCCTATTAGACCTCTCGGCGGCTTTTGATACCATCGACCATGGTATCCTGTTGCGCCGACTGGAGGGGCTGGGGGTCCGGGGCACCGTTTTGCGGTGGTTCGGCTCCTACCTTTCCGCTCGGACGCAACGTGTGTTGGCAGGGGAGCAGAGGTCGACCCTAAGCCCCCTTACGTGTGGGGTGCCACAGGGGTCGGTCCTCTCGCCACTCCTGTTCAACACATATATGAAGCCGTTGGGTGAGATCATCCGTGGTTTTGGGGTGGGATATCATCTGTACGCTGATGATACTCAGCTGTACATTTCCACCCCGAACCACCCCAACGAGGCCGTCGAAGTGATGTCCCGGTGTGTGGAGGCCGTACGCGTCTGGATGGATGACAACTGACTCAAACTCAACCCCTCCAAGACGGAGTGGCTGTGGGTACCGGCTCCCCGGTTCAGCCAATTAATTCCATCCTTGGCCATCAGGGGCATTCAACTTGCCCCCGTGGAGCGGGCGCGCAATTTGGGCGTCCTCCTGGATGCCCGGCTGTCCATGGATGACCATGTGACAGCCGTGGCAAGGGGGGCGTTCCACCAGGTTCGCCTGGTGCGCCAATTGCGCCCCCTACTGGACCGGGACGCCTTACGCACAGTTACTCATGCCCTGGTGACGTCCCACTTGGACTACTGTAATGCTCTCTACATGGGGCTTCCCTTGAAATGCACCCGGAGGCTACAGCTGGTCCAGAACGCAGCCGCGCGGGTAATTATGGGGAGTACTAGGTACACCTTTCCTGCGCGAGCTGCACTGGCTTCCTGTGGTCTATCGGGTGCATTTCAAGGTTTTGATAACTATCTTTAAAGCGCTCCATGGCTCAGGACCTAGTTACTTGCGGGATCGTATTCTGCCCCATACATCCCTGCGACCAATTCGCTCGCACAGAGAGGGACTCCTCCAGGTACCGTCCACCAGACAGTGTCGAGGGGCGGCGCCTATGAGTAGAGCCTTCTCTGTGGCGGGCCCAGCCCTGTGGAATGACCTCCCTCCGGATATCAGGACTACGTCTGACCTCCGTTCCTTCCGAGTTAAGCTCAAGACCCACCTATTCCAAGTAGCTGGCCTGGCTCAACCATGATTTAACCATATCGCTCCTGACGGGTTTTTATTAGTATAATTCAATTGAATTTATTTATTGGGATTTTAAATATTGTGACTTTTTAATTGTTTTACAGCTATCAGCCTACCTCCTCCTTGTATACGTCTTATATACGTCCTTGTCATATGTATGTCCTGTCCAGATTTGTATTGTACTTTGTATTTTATTTGTTTATTGTATGCCGCCCCGAGTCCTTCGGGAGATGGTGCGGCCTAGAAATAAATATTCTATTCTACCTGAATTTTATGAAAACTCTCATATCAGGGGTCTGTTCCTACTGGCTGAACAACCGGTTCGCTTCATGCACACTTCGAACTGGTTTTTTAGCCGGTAGGAACCCACCCCTGCTTCTCAAATCATTAAGGTTGTTTGGACAGAATTGGCTATGACAGTGTGTGTGTGTGTTACAAACTAATGCTATTTCAAATAAAGTTTTGTAAGTAAATACCAACATTTTGATTTGGTCCCAGAGACTTATCAATATCCAGTTGCAGTGACCTCTGAATCAGTGACAGAACAGTCTCACCAGGTTTGGGTACTCATTCTGGACCAGCTGTAGCTTCTAAGTTATCTCCGCATATTACTCTGCATAGAATGCATTGCATAATCCATGATTTTTAATTGCCAGGTCATCATGATCTAGTTAGGGTCACTACTTTTACCCCAGCTAAGCTGGCTGAAAAAAAACCTCTCGCCATGGTTACAACCTGCTGAACTGTTGAGTCTAGGAAGACCGTCATGTTGAAAACCAACTCTTTTGGACGGAGCACAAGCAGTCCAAAAGTAAATATAATTTTTAAGTACTTGATTAAAGGGGTGAGAGGCCTATCAGTAGGCTCTTGTTTGAAGCAGACTTGCAAAATTAGAGAGACACTACAATCCTCTACTCAGCTATATGGGTATAGGGTTAGAACTTGCTTATACCTATGGTGATAGTAATATGGAAGGGTGAAGAACAAACAAAATTGTCCAAAGCAAAGACAAAAAATATAATATAAAGTGATTGTGCAAATCTGTAAATCCTACAACACAAATAAAAACCATACTTAATGATATCTTTAATTTTTTTTACTATGCATTCTGTCCTACCAACATTTATTTTAGCTATCTGTAGTAATGCAGATATTTTCTTCTCATATAAATAAAACAATAAAGATACTTTTTGTATTCTTTTTGCAAATCTATAGTAAAAGGAATTAATTCAGGAAGCAGGCAAATACAATTGCCAGTTCTGGCATGAACTGAACAAAATACATTTGTTTAACGTTGATAACATAGGAATAGATAGTGGCTAGGGACCTAGCTGAAATTTTAGTTTTTGGATTGCTAATGCTGGTGGTCCTCCAAGAAGGGAGAGCTGTTGCTGTTGCTGCTGCTGCTGCTGTTGTTGTTGTTGTTGTTGTTGTTGTTGTTGTTGTTATTATTATTATTATTATTATTATTATTATTATTATTATTATTATTATTGCATCAACAGAAGTGTATCACAGCGACCAGTTGTTTCGCCGGATTTGGCATTAATTACTAGTCGGGCCCCACCCAGGGGCCTAGGACGTCGTAACGTATTTTCGTAATATACGTGCAGATCCAAGCAGTGCAGCTTTTTGCATTTGACTGATGGTGATTTTGTCAAGTTTTAACTGTAATTCCAGTGCTTTTGGAATAGCACCCAGTGTGCCGATTACCACTGGAATTACCACTGCTGGTTTGTGCCATAATAGTTGAATTTCAATTTTTAAGTCCTGTTATTTTGCGATTTTTTCATGTTCCTTCTCGGCGACCCTGCTATCACCTGGTATTGCGATGTCTATGATTGTAACCTTATTTTTCTCAACCAGTGTGATGTCTGGTGTGTTTTGCGCCAGTATTTTGTCCGTTTGTATACGAAAATCCCATAGGATCTTGACCATCTGATTTTCGGTGACTTTTTCAGGCTTATGTTCCCACCAGTTGGTTGTTGTTTTAATATTATAATTTTTGCACAAATTCCAGTGGATCATTTGTGCCACTGAATTGTGCCGCATTTTATAGTCAGTCTGTGCGATTTTTTTACAGCAACTGAGTATGTGGTCAACAGTTTCATCAGCCTCTTTGCAAAGTCTACATTTGGCATCATCAGAGGATTTTTCGATTATATTATTATTATTATTATTATTATTATTATTATTATTATTATTATTATTATTATGTTAATCTTTGTTGAGATTCACAGTCTTTGGGGCTGGTTGGTAGCCTAACACCTCGCGTCCTAACCAAGGACCTAGGAACTGTTAAGGTAACGTCGGAGGATATAAGTTGCTCCAAGCAGGATAGTTTTTTGTAGAGTCAGAATGTTCAAGTCAGGTAAATTTAGAATTTTCAAATAGCGAGGTATCCCTTTAGGTATTGCTCCAAGGGTTCCAATTACAATTGGGACAACACATGATTTCTTTTTCCACAGTCGCTCAACCTCAATTTGCAAGCCTCGGTATTTTGTGATTTTTTCTTGCTGTTTATCTTCAATTCGTGCATCACCAGGTATTGCAATGTCAATGAACCATACTTTTTTCTTTTCAATTATTGTTATGTCAGGTGTGTTGTAGGCCAAGTGCCTGTCAGTCTGGATTCTGAAGTCCCACAAGATTTTGCCTTTCTCATTCTCTAAAACCTTCTCAACCTGATAGTCCCAGTGGTTTTTGCTGTATTCAAATCCAAACTTTTGGCACAATTTCCAGTGAATAATCTTAGCAACGTGGTCATGGCGTTGTAGGTAGTCTGTGAAATTTTGCTGCACCCACTGATCAAGGGGTCGACTGTCTCATCTTTCTCATTACAGAGGCGACATTTGCTGTTGGTGGTAACATGTTGAATTTTTGCCTTCATGCATTTTGTGGCTAAGGTTTGTTCTTGAGCTGCCAAAATAAAGCCTTCTGTTTCTTTTTTCAGTACTCCTGATCTTAACCAGTTCCAAGTTAGTTTTTGGTCAGCTTTGCCTTCAATACTTTTCAAGTATTGCTTTTACTTTACTTTTACTTTTATTTGCGCTTCTAGACCGCCCCCTCTCCCAAAAGGGACTCGGGGCGGTGTACAGTCCATACAAGAAATACATCATATGAATAATTAAATAATTAAACAGTTAAAATTGTTAAATAGATAGAGGTTAAAAAGAAGGTTAAAAAGAACTGTACAACTGAGTAAAGTATTTAAATATAGTTTTAAAAACCCCTAAAAATATCCCATAAATTAAATTAAAAACAGTTCCCCTAAAGTACCAGTTAAAAATATGTCTGCCAGGAGGTAGCAATTATGAATGTGCCAGGCCAGCTAATCGGAACAGGTGAGTCTTCAATTTTTGTCGGAAGGAGCGGAAGTCGGTGGTGGTTCTAATGTCGGGGGGGGGAGGTCATTCCAGAGGGTTGGGCCCATCACAGAGAAGGCCCTACTCCTTGGCGTCGCCCGTTGGCATTGCCTAGTGGACGGCACCAGGAGAAGTCCCTCCCTGTGAGAGCGAATTGGCCGCAGGGATGTGTGTGGCAGGATGCGATCCCGCAAGTAGCTAGGTCCTGTGCCATGGAGCGCTTTAAAGATGGTAATCAGAACCTTGAAACGCACCCGAAAAACCACAGGCAGCCAGTGCAGCTCGCGCAGGAGAGGTGTTACGTGGGAGTACCTAGTACTCCCCATGACAGCCCGCGCGGCTGCGTTCTGGACTAGCTGCAGTCTTCGGGCCCGCCCCAAGGGAAGCCCCATGTAGAGAGCATTGCAGTAGTCCAGGCGAGACGTCACCAGTGCATGAGTGACCGTGCGTAGGGCATCCCGGTCCAGTAGGGGGCGCAATTGGCGCACCAGGCGAACCTGGTGGAATGCCCCCTTTGCCACGGCTGCCACATGGTCGTCCATTGACAGCCGGGCATCTAGGAGGATGCCCAAATTGCACGCCCGTTCCACAGGGGGCAATTGTTCGCCCCCTATGGCCAGCGATGGAATCAGCTGGCTGAACTGAGGTGCCGGTAGCCACAGCCACTCAGTCTTGGAGGGGTTGAGTTTGAGTCTGTTGTCCCCCATCCAGACCCCGACGGCTTCTAAACACCGGGACATTACTTCGACAGCCTCAGTGGGGTGGTTTGGGGTTGAAATGTACAGCTGGGTATCATCAGCGTACAGATGATACTCAACCCCAAAACCACGGATGATCTCCCCCAGTGGCTTCACATATGCGTTGAACAGGAGAGGCAAGAGGACTGACCCCTGTGGCACCCCACAAGTGAGTGGCATCAGGGTCGACCTCTGCCCCCCTGTCAACATGCATTGCGTCCGGTCGGAGAGGAAGGAGCCGAACCACCGCAAAACGGTGCCTCCGACTCCCATCCCCTCCAGCCGGCACAATAGGATACCATGGTTGATGGTATCAAAAGCCGCTGAGAGGTCTAATAGGACCAGGATAGAGGAACAACCTCTATCTCTGGCCCTCCAGAGATCATCAACCAACGCGACCAAGGCTGTCTCCGTGCTGTGCCCGGGTCGGAAGCCGGACTGGCGTGGGTCTAGATATTCGGATTCGTCAAGGTGTCGCGGAAATTGCTGTGCCACCACATTCTCAACAACCTTCGCTAGAAAGGGAAGGTTGGAGACTGGACGATAATTAGCTAGCTCCGTCGGGTCAAGTGAAGGCCTCTTGAGTAAGGGCCTCACCACCGCCTCTTTCAAGGCAGTTGGTAAGGATCCCTTGCCCAATGAGGCGTTCACCAGGCCCAGAAGCCAGCCTCGTGTCACCTCCCAGGTTGCCAGTACCAGCCAGGAGGGACACGGGTCCATTGAACATGTGGTGGGTCGCAGCCGTCCACGCAGCCTGTCCAAATCCTCGGGGGCAACAGAGTCAAACTCCTCCCAGAATGGGCTCACAAGACTCACTGTTGACGGCTCGCCTGGTCCACTGAAGGGGGCCCATCCGCTCCGGATCTGAGCGACTTTGTCCTGCAGATATTCCCCAAACTCCTCTGCTCTGCCCTGCAAGGGTGCCCCCCACGTCCTCTGCGATAAGAGGGAGCAGGTCACCCTAAACAGGGCGGCAGGGCGGTTATCAGCGGACACAATAAGAGCGGCACAGTGTCTACGTTTGGCCGCTCTCAATGCCACAAGGTAGATCCGTAAATAGGCTCTTACCTGTGTTCGATCAGATTCGGAGCGTGAGGACCTCCACCTGCTCTCTAGATGTCTCCTATGGTGCTTCATCACCCTCAACTCCTCGGTATACCAAGGAGCTCGGGTGGGTCGCTGCCGTAGGAGAGGTCGCAAAGGCGCGACCCGGTCCAAGGCCCCAGACGCCGCCCTATTCCAGGCGGCCACTAGGTCCTCCGACCGAGCGCGGGTCAGGGCTACAGGTAGTGGCCCAAGCTCCGTCTGGAACCTATCCGGTTCCATCAGGTGCTTGGGGCGGTACCAGATTGGACAGTCTGGCTCCGCCTCCTAGTGGTGGGGGGTAGCCAGGGAAGTCCAGCCGGAGACATGAGTGATCTGACCATGACAGGGGAGTAACAACTAAATCCCCTATTCCCAGATCACTCGTCCTCTGCTCAGATACAAAAACAAGGTCCAGTGTGTGGCCACCTTCGTGTGTATTGGCCATGCATAGCTTTGCTTTTCCAATTTTCAGCTCGCTTCTCAATTACTTCTTTCTTATATTCAGCTTTTAAATTAGTTGTCTTCAAAAGGCCTCCTTTATTTACTTCCTTAATCATTGGTTCTTCACTTTTCTGGATGTAATCATTCAAGCTGTGTCTTTCTTCTTCCAAGTCTGCTTTACTTGTAGGAGTCCTCAACCACCCTGTGCTCTTGGTAGATGCAATCGGTCAGCATCACTTTTAGGGTGCAAAGCATGATTCGTTGCCATAAGCTTCCTTGTTTTTCTGTCCAAATTGTTCAACTCCATCTGAGTCCAGTCAATTATTCCTGCAGAGTATCAAATTACAGGTATAGCCCAGGTATTGGCCCTTCACCTAAGACCTGTCTGATATGGTTGCATCTGTTCAGCATCACCCTTAGGATCACTAGAGCATGCAAGCCCCTCCACCATGACAACGTAAAGCTCATTATATTATTATTATTATTATTATTATTATTATTATTATTATTATTATTATTATTATTATTATTATTATTATTATTATTATTGTTATTGTTGTTGTTGTTGTTGTTGTTGTTGTTGTTGTTGTTGTTGTTGTTATCATCATTTGTACATGAAAATAAATTACCAATAGAACACAGGGACAATTGAACAAATGTGCAATAAAAGAATTACTAATCACTTAAATGATATTCCATCTGAAATGTATGTATGTATGTATGTATGTATGCATGCATGCATCAGAGGCGGATTGCTGCTGCTTTGGCCTGGATTGGGTGAACCAGTATTAGTAGCATGAGACTACGCCCATCTGCCAGGATGCTTCTGCACATGCACAGAAACGTCGCATGTGTGAGCACACTCGAACTGGTAGTAAAATTTGGCACCCCACCACTGGTATGCCTGCAGGCATGTATGCAGGCATGTAGCATGAGTGTGAATGTGTGTGTGTGTGTGAGAGAGAGAGAGAGAGAGGGAGAAGTACTGCCATTTTTTCTCTTTCTGGCAAAATAAAATTTATTTTTATTTTAGATTTTTATTTTATTTTAAATTAATTGAAAAATGAGTTATGATTATAGGGAAAGGCCCCATCTATATATGAATTAAACTACGATCATATCATATATCCACAAAACTAACCTGTTTTATTTTTCTCCGATTAATTTATAAGCATATTTCTTAGTTGATGCAATTCTCTACACCAGTGATGGCGAACCTATGGCACGCTTGCCACAGGTGGCACTCGGAGCCATTTGTCAGGGCACGCAAGGCGCTGCCCTGTCAGCTGGCCAGCACGCATGCACACTGGTCAGCTGGGTTCACCCTTTTAAAGCCATTTTTCGCCCTCTCCAGGTTCCAGAGCCTTTATAGGAGCCTGGGGAGGGTGAAAAGAGCCTCCTCCGCCCCTCGAAGGACCTCCAGAGGCTTCATGAGCTTCCCTGAAGCCTCCAGAGCACAAAAAACTGGCCCTATGGGCAAACCAGAATTTCAGGAACTGACTTCTGGTTTGCTCGGAGGCTTCAGGGAAGCTTTCTGAAGGTCCCTCAAGCCTTCGGAGCACTCAAAATGACCCTCTGAGCAAACCAGAAGTTACTTCCGGTTTGCTCGGAGGGTCATTTTGACTGCTCCGGAGGCTTCAGGGAAGCATCCTGAAGGTCCTTCAAGCCTCCGGAGGGCTTCCGGGGGGCGGGGGAGGCTGTTTTTGCCCTCCCCAGGCTCCTATAAAGCCTCTGGAGCCTGGGGGGGGACAAAAAAGCATGCACAAAATGGGGGGTCACCCCTGTAATGTGCACATGTGCACTGGGGGGGTAGTGCATTGCATTATGGGTGTGGCATGCCTGCACACGACCCCCCTGCACTCCCCCCACTTATGGCACGCAAGCCAAAAAAGGTTCACCATCGCTGCTCTACACTGTAACTATCAAAATCTAGAAAATGAAAGTAGTATTCCTAAAAATGTAATGTTATATACTAGAACTTGGTTAATTCTCCTCCAATCTCTGCTAACTTGAAAACTTGGTTAATTCTCCTCCAATCTCTGCTAACTTGAAAACTTACAAAAAAAAGGGAATCCATGAGCAGTGGAGGCTCATGGTCCACGTTCCTATGTGTCATACCTCTTCTAAATTTCAGAAGATGGAAAGCATATTTTATATAATGTATATTATGATTAATACTGTGTTAATGATGTTACTCTGTGCATTGATGGACTTAACTTTGAGTCTTCTCCCCCATCCAGGCATGCCAATTTTGTATTTATATCTGTCCCAATATAATTTTGGATCCTGTAGATTTATCAGATGTAATCCATAACATCAATTCATTAAATTGTGAATCTCTGGTCAGTACTTTCCTAGACCACTGTTTCTTAAAGCAAGCTTCCAGGATTTCTCAGATTCCCCCATGACCCTCTCAGGCTTTGTAAATAAAAATTATTGAAAATTATCAATTGATAGCCTTAGTTTAAAAATAATATAATATTAAAATAATATATGTGACTGACCATGTGTCCTTCTTGATGCCTACACAGAGTTTCCAGCAGAATTTTCTTTGTGCCCTAGGAGAAAAACATCTGCCATTACACATGGCTTTTATGTTTTTAAATATACACCACACAGAGTTGCTCTGTAAATGAGATAAGGGGTCTCTAATTTGATAATAAATAAATACATCACATTGTTGCATGCATATCAGAAAGGGATGGAGCATGTGTGACACTTTATTCTCATTTTGATACAAAGCTCTGAGTCTGCAGATATTTCTGGTTTTTGACCATGCTAGCTGAAATGATATTAGTTGTAAAAACCAAAAGTTCTAAATAGCAATTCTATTAGGTCTCCATTGCCGGTGATCCATCCATCCATCCCTCCCTCCCTCCCTCCCCCCCCTCTCTCTCTCTCCCTCCCTCCCTAACTCTCTCCCTCCCTCCTTCCTTCCTTCCTTCCTCCCCTCCCTCTCTCCCTCCCTCTCTCTCTCTCTCTCCCTCCCTCCCTCCCTCTCTCTCTTGCCTTCATGATCCCAGCAAGGGCTCCTTTCTAACATCCATTTATGTCAGATAATTTTGTTACAGAGTTGCATTCTTAGTTTTTTCCCCCAGTCATAGCATCACCTCTTGTTTCGATATACAGCATTTGCTGAAGTTTAATAAGATTCTAGAACTATTCATCTTCAAGAAATGTCGTGACCAACAGTCTTTATTAATAAGGATGCCTCTGGCATCTAAAAATTTTACATATCTCCAAGAGGTCATTTAGGTTTCAGCATAGGTTTCTTTCCCCTCATCTATTCTATTCTTGTTCCTCAGAGACGAGCTGGAGCATCATGTACAATACTAAGTCTTAATCTGAAGAGCTGTTTAATTATTCATATGATGGACAATAAAATGTGTCCAGAAACATTGTCAAAGCTGATTGGACACATGTGTCTCTGTCTCATACCTGTTTGTGACATTTAAATCAAATGTGAGGTACTTAGTCAATATTTGCTTCTTCCCTTGATCATTTCCTTGACCTTTTCAGCAGGAAATGGCTTCTCTTCTCATAAGATATAGCACAGAAATTCACTCTCTCTTTCTCTCTGACTTGACAAGCTTCCATTTATTTGGTGCTTCCTGTGGTGAAGTGAGTTATAAATGCTGCCCTGGGCAAAAGTGTAATGGTCTCTATTGTTTGAGCTGCTACTATTAAATTTTGGAAACTTAACATGAGAACTTGTTAAGAATTGCACTTTGAGAAGGTGTCTAGATAGACATGGGCTTGTATTAACACTGGAGAAAAATCAATCCTCTAAGTTTCTAAGGGAAAAATATCTACATATTTTTTATTCCATTGCTGGTTTTCTTCCAAATGTTTTTAGAATTTTGTGTCATGGTGCTTCTAACTTTTGATATCATTGCAATGTAATCTACAGTTATTGCAATGTTTTATTATGTATCCCCTTGGGCAACCCAACAAGAACATTCAGCTCATCAAAGAGCTTATCTTTGAACATTTGAATAGAGGACTTCCTTCCATGTCCTCACCGAATCAACATGACCCTCTCACAACCAAGATTACCTCAAAATGACCCCAACTGCTTTGTAGCCCTTCACACCACAGCACTGCACAGCTGCCTTTTTTGGAAAAAAAAAACCAATGAGAAAAGTTGTGGGTTACACTCTCCTCAGCATTCTCCACTAGTTTTCACATGTAATTAGTGGGGAAAGCTTAGGAGACTGTGACACCACAATATTTTCCAGCAGCACTTCTAAAGCCTGGTACAGACTTCTGCACAGACACAGCATCTTTGCAGAAGGACTTGAAGCTTTTCCAAGGGAAGATACAACAAAATCTGAAGGCAATGCAAAATGCAACATTGACACAAAATGTTAGTGCTTTGCTTTGCCAAAAATAATAGGATTGTCTCCGTGCCACACATCTCTTTGTCAAATCTCACCCTCTGCTCACCCTCTGCTCAATCTTTTTGAACTGGAAAAGTTTCAAGTTCATCAAAGTTCCTTCATGATGTTCTCCATAAAGGCTTAATTGAAATATGAGCAGCCCAGGAGACTACAGATTTACTAGAAAGCTAAGTGTATCATGTGCAATGCGAGTCAAGACATTTACACAGTCCTTAAAATGTGTTCCCAGTCATGGGAATATCTCCTTTGAAAAAATAGAAAGCAAATTTTATCACTCAAATTCAATGAAAATGGTGCAGAAACAAATGCAGAAGAAAGGTTTGACATGGCAGTGGTAAAAGCCAGTTTCTGCCTTATCTCAACCCATGAGTATTAGATCTGAAATAACAAGTTAAATATAGTCATGATTAGCAATGAAACCTTTTTTTTTTTGAAGGGCAGAAAAATATCCCTTCTTGACTTGCCCAAATGATACCTCTGCATTTGGACTCCAGTCACTGCTATGTCCACAAGGTTCTCTATACTAACATGCATATCATTAACAGTGCTTTGCTGGTCAGCATCAACATCTTAGATATCCACTCAGTTGTAAGTGCAATAAAGTTTCACTTGAGTTAAACTCAATTCCTAGTAACCATGTGAACATAAATAAGTAGTTTTTGTGACAACAATATGGAAATGATTTGTCATTGCCTTCCTCTAGGATACAGGTTTTTTTTTTAAAAAAAAAATCCCTCCTTGTCTAGGTAGCATGTAATGTTTATATTCCTGATGTTGTACCCTTGAAATATTAATAAGGTCCATCTTTTGTAATTTTTTTCAGATCAGGAAAAGTTGTATAGATGTTGCAATCTGTCTTGTTTTAAGTGCATTATTTGAGAATTGGCCCTCTTGATTTCAGTAGTTTCCAATCAACACCTCTTAAACCATTGTTGATAGATGCCTAAAGTCTGCATATCTAATCTCAAAATGTGTTTGTCAGTTTGTTTTGGGGAAGTGGTATATAGAAAGGGAAGGATTCCTATGCTACTCTTGCTAAAAGACATCTTATTTTAATGTCTATATAATGTATGTACATTATGGGATAAACCTAGAAGGGTCTGAGTTGAGACAAGCCAAAGATGGATTTCTACCTCCATGGTCCATTCAAAGGTTGTGTAATTATGGCATACCCATGATTAACTTGGCTCTACAACAAAGCATATATTAAAAGAAAAAACGAAAATATGTTCTACTCATCCATTTAAATTGCAAATTGAATCCTACTGGTACAAGCCAAGCCAAGCAAGAATGTTATTGCTTTTTTAAAGCAAAAATAATTGCAAATATTAACATCACATTACTGATTCATTCAGCCATCAGATTTATATCTAATGCATCTTATTCTGGAGCCCAAGGTAGCATGCGTAATGTTCCTTCTTCCTGTTTTTCCCCACAATATCCTCCCTGTGAGGTAGGTTGGGCAGAGAGATAATCACTGGCCCCAAGTTATCCAATGAGGTTCCATAGCTCAGGAAGTTGAATTTGAATCACCCCAGTGCCTTTCCAATATTTTAACCATAAGGCAGCATCATATTTTCAGGGCCTTTTGGAAAATATTAAGATGGAGATAAATGTTACCTGATTGGGAATGATATTCCATAGGAAGGCAGCCAGCACAGAGAAGGCCCTTTTTCTTGGTCCATGCAGGATCCCACAAAACTGGGGCTGAGGGTCAGACCCAATCCACACCAACTGAAAATGGCCCCAGAAAAAGAGGTAAACAAGGACAGCACTCTGTTCCCCACTCCCAATTCTCAAAACTGTTCCAGAAGGACACCATAGTCAATGGTATTGAAAGCCATTAATATATCAAACAGAGCACACTACTTCCATCCTTCTCTTGCTGGAGATGATCAAGAACCATGACAAATGCTATTTCCTTCCCATATTCAAGTCTGAATCCTGACTGAAAAGGGTCTAAATAATATGTTCCTTCTGGAGTTGCAGTGCAATCATCTTCTCAACCACCTTCCCCCAAATTGCCCATCAAGATCGAATACAGTGATGTCTTGTTAAGAAGGAAGTGAACCATAACTTCTTTAAAACATTGGGGCACTGTTCCCTCCCTCAAATATACATTAACCACTGCCAATACCCATCCAATGTCAGTTCTGGAAGGCTTTTAGTAACTGGGAAACAAAGTCTAAAAAACAGGTGCTGATGTTCATATTCCCTAGGATCCTGTCCAATTCCTCAGGAACAACAGAATCAAACAATTCCCAAATAACTTGGTTACCTCCACTGGACAAGTATCCCTGCCAACAACCAAGAGAAAATGAATCTGGATGACTGTATCTGCAGAAAATGAGTACATTCTTCAATGTAATCCTGCAAGTAGACTTCTAAGCCTCTTTATAAGGAATCAGGTTACATTAAAGACAGTGGTTGAATGATTATCTGCAGATGCAATTCATGCAGGAAAGTATTTTCATTTCACCACATGAATTGCCACAAGGTAGCAATTCTGTGGTTAGTAGAGATTGTTCTTCATCTGCCACTATTGGTGCCCTAGACATTGTTTGATCTGCTTGATCTCTTGCAGTTTTTCTGAATATCATGAAGCTTGATGATGTTGAAGGGGCCAAGGAAGGCGCAACTGTATCTAAAACCTCAATCACCTCCTATCTCAACCGACTAGACTCTCAGTAAACTACACAGCAGATCATCAGTTTTAATCTCCAGCTCCCTTTAAATCCCATCAGGGCTCACCAGTCAGTCATCTATTGAGGGGTGGACTGATCAAATAGGCCCTGCAGCTAGGAATCTTTATTTCATGGGTCCCAGGAGACATGTCTACTGTGGTGTAGAAAAGTCTTCCCCCTGAAGTTAGATTAGCTTTATTCCTATTGGTATTTTCGATGTCCCTCAATACCTGGTTATATCATTAAGCCTGGTATACTATGATTAAAAAATTCTCTCCTTATACTGTAGATAAGAATTAGGACTCTTTAGATATTGATGAAAAATATTCCAAGAATGCCTAATATAAGAAATGTAGACAGTTGTATTTCAGCAAATCTGTTCAACTTTATATTACCTTCTGATGCAATTTTTTAAAGTAACATTAGAATTAACAGAAAAGAAAGATGTGCTTTCCAAATGTAGGTTTGTTGCATCTATTTATTTTAGCCATTGATCCAATTAAAGTTAAGAAGTTCTATTTACTTCTGGTAATAAACTAATTACCATTAAAACACTGGAAAGTTCTCAAAAATGTAACAGCTGATTTGTGGATTTAAAAGCTGTCTCAATTGCTTTATTACAAAACAATTCTGGTAACTTAGAATAATGAACTTCCAGAAGCAAGAAACACATTTTTATAAAGTTTAGGCAGAATTTACTCATGATGTTGATTGCAATATGTTGTCAACTCTTACAGTATATGAAAATTATGAACAATTTCAGGACTTTTTCTTAACTATGCCTTTACCTTTTTATTTCATATATTTTTGAATTAGCTCTTAAAATTATATATTTATTGTTTAGCACTTTTTCTCTGTGTAAACTATTTTTCAATAAATAAGGAAGTAAATATTACCATACCTGCTACAGTGACACGACTAATGCCTAACTAATGTACAACTGAGGCTATTAGTATAAACTTTGGGGTTTCAGCATGAACTATTTATATTTACATACCCATTTGAAGGTTTAACTTTGGTTGTCTTGAGTAGTCTAAGAGGTTTTATTTTATTTTAATTAATGTGACTTTGACTTAGTCACTAAGTTGACTAAGTACAGATCCCTAGAACCCAAATAATTTTAACAAAGAAAATCATATGGTTGGATATAGCATCCTTTTAACACTTTGAGGCCTTTCAATGACATTTCTCGAGGCAGAGAAATGTAAAAATAAAAGGAAATCATATATATATATATATATATATATATATATATATATATATATATATATATATATATATATATATATATATATATATATATATATATATATATATATATATATATATATATATATATATATATATATATATATATATATATATATATATATATATATAAATGAAACAAGGGCAGATTAAGTCCTGTAACCTCCACTGTTGATCTAGAACCCATGATTCCATTATAACATATTCCAGAATGTCTGTAAATCGTTTAATGTTATCCACTAAATGGGCTATTTAACTGAGGTGATTTGTGCAGTAAGGTTTTGCATTATCACTCTAATGCAGAATGTTCCAAAGAACAATCATTTGTTTTCTCTGTGCATAATCCAGATTTTAAATACATTGCTTTGAAAGTCATAAAGACTAGGCAAGGCTCTAAAACACCTAATCTGCTTTAATGCTCTTGGCCAAGGTTCTGAAAATTATCCAAATGAGGAGAAAATATAGTGAACCGTTCTTTCTGCCATATCTACTGATCACCCGTAATTTTCCATTTTATTTCATATTTGACCTCAGTCCCACTCTTGCCATTATCTGTAATCTAATTGGCTCCACCCCTTTCTGAGCAGATACTTGACCTATTAAAGGGTCATTCTAATTTTCTAGTGAGGATGGAAAGTTAAAGATCATATTAGGAATTATTCCTCTAAGCTAAATGATTTTTGACAAGGACATATCTTCCTATTTTTAGAAGTGACCATTCTTCTGAGAATCTTTTTCATACAAAATGATGTGAGGGTTAGAAATCATGACAAATGGGTCCTAATTAGAATATAAAGGTGTCAATAAAGGAGAATATTTGTAGCTCAGGTTTGAAATGAGGTTTATTTCTACTCTGAGCTTGAATAGAACCCATGATGTTATCTAATTTGGGTAATGAAATGTCTGCAAGAAAACAAGTATGCTCAGAGAGCACCAAGGACCCTCACATAGAAGTGTGCATGGAAAGAAATGGAAAAAAATAAACTACATCAAAGATGAAATTTTTAAAAAATCAACTGATAGCAATATTAACAAGGTATCATCCTATGTAAACAGTATATATTTATAACCAATACTGTACTTATTTTTAAAAATAGGTAGCGTACGTTTCTGAAAATTTAGAAAAAAATATAAATTCAGTTTTAGAGAACTCCCAGCTAATTGCAAATAAATAAACATAGGAAAATCTAATTCTACAATCCCTACCACAGGCATTGTTAATATTTCTAATGTAAAACAGACTCGAATACAATGGTTTTAAGGAAGTCATTTTAATCCTAGTTTTATAATACAGAGTGAAGTGATGATTACAATTGTAAAGGGGTTTGTAATTAAATCACAGTAAGAATAGAGTTATCTGTCAATAGAAACCATTCAGCTGAAGTTCATAGCTGCCAAGGTGAATTTGGAGGACAGAATGAAGGTATAATTTTGACTTTCAGCAGGACTGTGGTATTGAAACATTGTTTACAGACATCAGTGTAGCATTAAAATAAGGGACATAGTATCCTCCCCTCGGTATAACTGCAGTGTCCCATTTCAAACTGTAGATTAGATTGTGACTGTCTGCAAATTGAGGGCATATACTAATCCAATATCTGATTATTATTTTTTTATGTAAATGATACTGTGCTTCAATGGTTAGATGGCCTAAACATAGATTGTCTACCCTATCTAACCTATGTTCAAATACATCTATGCAATTTGAACATAGATGTTTTTAACATTTATATTTTATTGTGTTTTACAATCTAGATGAAATGTTAGTATATATTACTACTCCACGATATGCCATACATTAAATAAATAAAACAAGGTATACAAGGTGATACATTTAGAAATTAAATGGTTTCAATACAAACATAATTAAAACAAGTGCCAAAGTGCATAGCTGAACAATGCTCTTTAATGTCAAATAGATGATGCTTCAGCATAATTTCATTTTGTTTTCCACTTATGCTCCCATTAAAATGAACTGTTTTGATTCCTTAGCACACATGTCTGCACAGCTGCAGTCTAATTACTAGTCTCTCTCTTACACTCACACACACACACACACACACACACTTACACATTTGAAAGAATTCTTCTAAAAAGCAGTGAGATCCTCTACAAATATATAAACTTCATTCTTCTATATAATCTCTTAACATAATTATCAGTAAATGTTATGAAGTTTTTCCTTGAGAGTGAGAAAGAAAGAAGATTTTTGATTCCTTCATTTGAAGAATATGACATTAAGACCCCTTAGATTTAAAGTATCCCAGATGTCTCAATCAATTCAAATCCAGTTGGTTTCAGATTCCTTGAATTAAATTGAGAACTTGGATCACTATAGGGTTTTTATACTGAGGTTAGGCCAATGTTTGGCGGAGGCATATTTAAAATTTTGACTGCAGATCTTGAATTTTTTAGGAATGGATCAAGTAAGGACACATCACAATGAAATTATATATTTACTGGGCTGTCTTTTTTCTCCTGAGCAAGTGGAATGCTATTATCATTCTTGAGTCAAAACCTATATCAACTACATCTTTAAAAATCTCTGATGGCATATTTGAGAAGATAATTTATTAGTTAGTAATTATGGGGGGGGGTACCTTCTTCATATATTTTTGGTGGTATCAATACTATCAGCTCTCCTGTTAATGCATAGTTAATGGGATTTAAAATCCTACTGCCGGGGTGTCAAACTCAAGGCCTGCAGGCTGGATCCAGCCCAAAGGCTGCTTAGGTCTGGCCCACGGTGCTGGCCTGGAAATATCAAAGGACTAGCCCATGGCGCCTCTGCCATCCAAAATGGGCCACACAGGGACCCCCGTTTCCTGTTTTGGCCAACAGAGTGCTGCAGGATGCTGTGGAAGCAGAAAATGGGTCACACAGGGCTCCCCATGGCCCGTTTTGGCTGGCAGAGTCCGCAGGAGGCAGCACCTCTTCACCTTCTCTTTAGCAGCATCTGCCAACCAGAACTAGGTACCCTCCAAGATTGTGTTATTCTTCCCCCCCCCCATATTTCCACCCAAATATTAACCAGGCTTAACTCTGCATAGATTCTAAATCCAAGTAAGAAGAACCAAATGCTAAGCTTTGAACTACTGAGGTAAGTATTGTATCTAAGCCTTGAGATTCTGCCTCCTGAAGCTGATCTAAATTTTCACATTTGATTCATTTAACATTTGTTCTTTTCCCCCCCTCCAAGATGATGTCTAATTCATTTGGGGACATAAATACACTTGTGTCAAAGCTGACTAGGCCCCAATACAGCAATATCATATCTATTTTTATTTATTTTTTATTTTCAAGATTTATAGACCACCCCCTTTCCCTGAAGGGACTCGGGGCGGTGTACAGGCATCTCATTAAAAACCAGATACAAAAAATAAATACCCTTAAATACCCTTAAAATTGAATTAAACCTAACAGCTGTACAGGATAATAAAAGTTAAAAATCAACCTAAAAACTAACCCCTAAAAATTTAAAAATGCAGACTTGAGGGACTAAACTGGGATTAGGCCAGGCCGGCTAAATTGAACAGGTGGGTTTTAAGCTTCTTACAGAAGGAGCGGAGATCAGTGGTGGTTCTGATATCAGGGGGCAGGTCATTCCAGAGGGTTGGGCCCATCACAGAGAAGGCCCTACTCCTGGGCGTCGCCCGCTGGCACTGCCTAGTGGACGCCACCCGGAGGAGTCCCTTTCTGTGAGAGCGGATCGGCCGAAGGGATGTATGGGGCAGAATATGATCCCGCAAATAACTAGGTCCTGTGCCATGGAGCGCTTTAAAGATGATAACCAACACCTTGAAACGCACCCGGAAAGCCACAGGTAGCCAGTGCAGCCCGCGCAGGAGAGGTGTTACATGGGAGTATCTAGTGACTCCCGCAATTGTCCGCGCGGCCGCATTCTGAACCAACTGCAACCTTCGGGTGCATCTCAAGGGGAGCCCCATGTAGAGAGCATTACAGTAGTCCAGTCGGGACGTCACAAGCGCATGGGTGACTGTGCAGAGGGCGTTCCGATCCAATAGGGGACGCAATTGGCGCACCAGGTGAACCTGGTGAAACGCCCCCCTTGCCATGGCCGTCACATGGTCATCCATTGACAGCCGGGCATCCAGGAGGACGCCCAAATTGCGTACCCGATCCACGGGGGCCAGCTGTTCGCCCCCCATGGCCAGTGATGGGAGCAACTGGTTGAACCGGGGTGCCGGTAGCCACAGCCACTCCGTCTTGGACGGGTTGAGCTTGAGTCTGTTTCTTCCCATCGGGGGTGGTTCGGGGTAGAGATGTACAACTGAGTGTCATCAGCATACAGATGGTAATCCACCCCGAACCCACGAATGATCTCGCCCAGTGGCTTCATGTATCATCTTTCTATATCATCTTTGAAATCATTTTCTAAATGGAAGCTCATTAGAAGATACATCAATTTCTGTGTCCTGCTGTGGCTGGAAGAGTGCTGCAAGATGAAGAAGGTAGCACCTTCTTCACCTTGTCTTTAACATCATCTGCCAACTAGAACTAGATACTCTCCAAGATCTGAAAGACTGTTGTTCAGAAGAGCCAAAAACATCTGACTCCATATCCAGGTCTTTGATGAGAGACAGTGAGCCCTCTCATACCGCTGAGTTTATCATCTTTTATGTTAATCTTTTACCCGTGATTGATTTAATTGTATTTTTTTATTGTTGTGAGCTACCCAGGATCATCGAGAATTGGGTTGTATATCAATTTTCTAAATTATTACTAAGATTAAGTCCTCCTCTAGGGATGTGTCAAAAGTAGTAACAAAGATTGATAGACTGTTGGACAGACAGTTCTTAGAGACATCTGGAGAAATTGTCCATTCATTTATGCTCTGCTCCTATACAAAAGTTAAGTCCCATAGCAGCTGGGGACTCTACATGTCTTTAATGTCTTCCCTTTCTGGCGAAGGTTGTAGAGAGTGTGGTAGCTTATCAGTTTCCGCGACACCTGGAGGAAAATGATTATCTAGACCCGCGCCAGTCCGGCTTCCGACCCGGGCACAGCACGGAGACAGCCTTGGTCGCGTTGGTGGATGATCTCTGGAGGGCCAGAGATAGGGGTTGTTCCTCTATCCTGGTCCTATTAGACCTCTCGGCGGCTTTTGATACCATCTACCATGGTATCCTGTTGCACCGACTGGGGGGGTTGGGGGTTCGAGGCACCGTTTTGCGGTGGTTCGGCTCCTACCTTTCCGGCCGGATGCAACGTGTGTTGGCAGGGGAGCAGAGATCGACCCTAAGCCCCCTCACTTGCGGGGTGCCACAGGGGTCGGTCCTCTCGCCACTCCTGTTCAACACATACATGAAGCCGCTGGGTGAGATCATTCATGGTTTCGGGGTGGGATATCATCTGTACGCTGATGATACCCAGCTGTACATTTCCACCCCGAACCACCCCAACGAGGCCGTCGAAGTGATGTCCCGGTGCTTGGATGCCGTATGGGTCTGGATGGATGGCAACCGACTCAAGCTCAACCCCTCCAAGACAGAGTGGCTGTGGGTTCCGGCCCCCCAATTCAACCAATTGCTTCCATCTTTGGCCATTGGGGGCGTACAACTGGCCCCCGTGGAGCGGGCGCGCAATTTGGGCGTCCTCCTGGATGCCCGGTTGTCCATGGATGACCATGTGACAGCCGTGGCAAGGGGGGCATTCCACCAAGTTCGCCTGGTGCGCCAATTGCGCCCCCTATTGAACCGGGATGCCTTACGCACAGTCACTCATGCGCTGGTGACGTCTCGCCTGGACTACTGCAATGCTCTCTACATGGGGCTTCCCTTGAGATGCACTCAGAGACTGCAGTTGGTCCAGAATGCGGCCGCGCGTGATTATGGGGAGTACAAGGTACTCCCATGTGACACCTCTCCTGCGCGAGCTTCACTGGCTTCCTGTGGTCTATCGGGTGCGTTTCAAGGTTCTGATTACGATCTTTAAAGCGCTCCATGGCACAGGACCTAGCTACCTGCGGGATCGCATCCTGCCCCATACATCCCTACGACCAATTCGCTCGCACAGAGAGGGACTTCTCCAGGTGCCATCTACCAAACAGTGTCGGGGGGCGACGCCTAGGAGCAGAGCCTTCTCTGTAACGGGCCCAGCCCTGTGGAATGACCTCCCCCCTGATATCAGGATTACCTCTGACCTCCGCTCCTTCTGTGCAAAGCTCAAGACCCACCTCTTTCAATTAGCTGGCCTGGCTCAACCATAGTTTTACCTTATCGCTCCTGACGGGTTTTTTAAATCTTGTAATTTAATTGAGGGTGTTTTAAACTGTCAATTTTAAATTCTATTTTATATATTTGATACCTCCTCCATGTATATGTGTACGTACATGTATGTGTTTATTTTTATCTGTATATGTATTGTTCATTTGTATATTTTATGTGCTTTTATTGTACGCCGCCCCAAGTCCTTTAGGAGAGGGTGCAGCTAACAAATAAAATTTATTATTAGTATTATTATTATTATTATTATTATTATTATTATTATTATTATTATTATTTAATCTCTACATTATGGAATTGAGACTATTTGTGCCAGAAAGTAAATCTCCCTTTGTCTGAAATTGCTGTTTTGAATGCAAAAGGAAAAAATGCATCTTGACCCTGTGTCAAACGCCCATCATGGTCATGCCACTTTGGCCACACTCACCCTGACCACACCACACCACACCACACCACACCCACCCATCCCTCCAAGGTTGAACACAACCCTGATATGGCCCTCCATGAAATCAAGTTTGACACCCCTGTATGAGATGAGCAGACTGAGCTGGAGGGTAGGGTTAAATGCATCATCAGTTTAGTGTCATTGCACAACAGACCCAGGTCCAGATCCCTGTGAATTCCATTGACCCTTATCTAGTGTTAGTTTAGCTTGGACTGTTATTTGCTCAGATTCCTGGTATAGATGACAAGAATAAACTCTTAGTGCTTTGAACTCAATTCCAATTCCTGGTTATTTGTGTTGAAATACAATACAATACAATACAATACAATACAATACAATAGTAGAGTTGGAAGGGACCTTGGAGGTCTTCTAGTCCAACCCCCTGCTTAGGCAGGAAACCCTATACTGTTTCAGACAAATAGCTATCCAACATCTTCTTAAAGACTTCCAGTGTTGGGGCATTCACAATTTCTGGAGGCAAGCTGTTCCACTGATTAATTGTTCTAACTGTCAGGAAATTTTTCCTCAGTTCTAAGTTGCTTCTCTCCTTGATTAGTTTCCACCCATTTCTTCTTGTTCTACCCTCAGGTGCCTTGGAGAACAGTTTGACTCCCTCTTCTTTGTGGCAACACCTGAGATATTGGAACAATGCTATCATGTCTCCCCTAGTCCTTCTTTCTCTTAAGCTAAACATACCCAGTTCCTGCAACCGTTCTTCATATGTTTTAGTCTCCAGTCCCCTAATCATCTTTGTTGCTCTTCTCTGCACTCTTTCTAGAGTCTCCACATCTTTTTTACATTGTGGCGACCAGAACTGAATGCAGTATTCCAAGTGTGGCCTTACCAAGGCATTATAAAGTGGTATTAAAACTTCACGTGATCTTGATTCTATCCCTCTGTTGATGCAGCCTAGAACTGTGTTGGCTTTTTTGGCAGCTGCTGCACACTGCTGGCTCATATTTAAATGGTTGTCCACTAGGACTCCAAGATCCCTTTCACAGTTACTACTACTGAGCAAGGTATCTTCTATACTGTACCTGTACATTCCGTTTTTGTTGCCTAAATGTAGAACCTTACTCTTTTCACCATTGAATTTCATTTTATTAGATAGTGCCCAATGTTCAAGTTTGTCAAGATCCTTCTGTATCTTAAGCCTATCTTCTGGAGAGTTGGCTATTCCTGCCAGCTTGGTGTCATCTGCAAATTTGATGAGTTCCCCATTTATTCCCTCATCCAAATCATTGATGAAGATGTTGAAGAGTACTGGGCCTAAAACAGAGCCTTGGGGTACTCCACTGCATACTTCCCTCCATGTAGATTCAGTTCCATTGAGGACTACACGTTGAGTGCGGTTGGTCAGCCAGTTATGAATCCATCTGGTGGTGATGCTGTCTAACCCACATTCTTCTACTTTATCTAGTAGTAGGTTATGGTCTACCTTATCAAAAGCCTTACTGAAGTCCAAGTAAACTATATCGACGGCATTCCTCTGGTCCACTAATTTTGTCACGTTATCAAAGAATGCAATAAGATTAGTCTGGCATGATCTGTTTTTGACAAATCCATGTTGGCTTTTGGCTATTACTTTGTTTGCTTCTAGGTGTTCACAAATTCGTTGCTTGATTATTTTTTCTAGAAACTTTCCTGGTATTGAGGTCAGGCTGATAGGTCTGTAGTTTCCTGGATCTATTTTTTTCCCTTTTTTGAAGATGGGAAGCACATCAGCTCTTTTCCAGTCCTCTGGTAGTTTCCCGGTGTTCCAGGATCTCTGAAAGATATAATTCAGTGGTTCTGAGATCTCGTCTGCCAGTTCCTTCAGAACCCTGGGGTGTAATCCGTCCGATCCTGGTGATTTGAACTCGTCTAGGGTAGACAGGTTCTCACTTACCATTTTCTTCCCTATTTCAATTTGTGTTCCTAATCTGATTTTTGTGGTGCTGTTTTTGATAGGTTGGACTGTTTTATCCCTTTGTGTAAAGACAGATGCAAAACATGAGTTAAATAGTTCTGCTTTCTCCCTGTTGCTTGTCATCTTCTTGCCACTTTCTCCTAGCAATGGACCAATTGTTTCCTTAACTTGTTTTGCTTGTTTTTAACATGTTGGAAGAATTTTGCAAAATGTACTGACATGTCTGATGCTTTGTAAGAAACTTCTTATCCCTGAACCTGATTTCTCAAGCAATAATATCATTACTCTTAGCTGGAATTCATGAAACATGGTAGCAAATTAAGTAGAATTCTCATCCAGAAATATATAGTCAGCAACTCTATATAGGATCAGGCCTGGTGTACTTGTTTCTCAATTTTAAACAATTTAGCTATTCTGATCCCATATATCCTTGTTTTTTAAGGGATAATCACAATCTGTTGTGATCGACATAATCAAAATCTTTTGTATAACCAATAAAGCAAAAATAGATTTGCTTTGCTTTTTCATTATACACCAATGGCTAGCAGTGTGATCTCTGGAGCTCTGTTTCTTCTGAATCTTGCTTGTACACATGGAAGTTCCCATTTCATGTATTGCTGAAGCTTGGATTGCAAAATTTTGAGCAGTTTTGTACTACCATGAGAGACAACAGCAGTTATTGAATAGAATGAGCATTCTTTGGCATTGCTAAATATATAGTAAATTGTTTCTTGTTCCCTAGTCATCCATATGTGTTTTCCATACTTGCTTACAAACCACAAAGAACACTTAACTGCATCATCTCATGTTAAATGGTTCAGCTGGTATCTCATCTGCTCTTGTACCTTTGTTATGGTATGAACAATATCCCCTAGGTCCATTTAAATGTTTAGCTCTAGTTCAGCTCTAATTCAGTGATCAAACCAAAACCCATCCATTAGGAGTCTTTTTTGTGCTTCTTTATTATGAGAAGACTAAGGAGAACCAAATGAACAACTTTTCATGGATGAAATCATAAATGTATTTGAATCATTCTAGTATTTGCTGAGTATATCAAAATGTATGAAGCTGCATCAGCAATTTTGAGATTTAAAAGGGCTTCAAAAAAAAGTAATAGAAAACAATGAGAAATCTAAAGAAGGGAATGAATAATACCAACGTTATGAAGCCCTAAATGGCAGGAAGGGATCCATCTCCAAGTCTCACAAAAGACATCATTTAAAACATATTAAACAATTAAAAATATATCATCAAATTTTGACAATAAATTATGACCCTGAATTTTGTTCTTGTTGTTAGTCGCAAAGTCATGCCCGACCCATTGCGACCCCATGACAACGTACCTCCAGGCCTTCCTGTCCTCTACCATACCTCAGAGTCCACCTCAATCTCTGTCGTTCCCTTCTTCTTTTGCCTCTGTCTTTTCCAACATTAGGCTCTTCTCCAGTGAGTCCTTCTTTCTCATTAAGTGGCCAAAGTATTTTAGTTTCATCTTCAGGATCTGGCCTTCTAAAGAGCAGTCACTGTTGATCTCTTCTAGGACTGACCAGTTTGATTGCCTTGCAGTCCAAGGGACTTGCAGGAGTCTTCTCCAGTACTGTAGTTCAAAAGTCTCAATTCATAACTCTCAAAGAGATTTTGGTAGCAATAAATAAGATCAGGACCCACAAGTAAGCTGTTAATTGTGGGTTGCTAAACCCTAACTTATAGGAAGCCCAATGTGGTCACAATATAAGCACTGACAGAAACTTTGATAAATGTGGGGAGAAAGACCATAGTGAGGAATGTTAAATAGAGAGAATTTAGAAACTTGGTGATGAGTATTTGCACCAGGAACTGTCCCAGTTTTAATGTAATTTCTTCTTCTTCTTCTGTTTCCTAAATGGCTCTCCTACTGGTATCATGCTGTCTCTTGCTGTTAAGAAACACACTAATTGAAAACATATTGGTGAACCTACTTCTTCTTCCCATTTTAAGTCCTTCATTATTTCCTCAAAAATTACAAAAACCATACATTTAATTGAAATAGTAAAACACCCCGCATACCTAAATAAAGGTATACCATTCCCCCGACAAGGCAATAAATTAGAAAGTATGGTTTATAAAAGCTGAGTTTTCATTCTCAAGGAGTGGATTAATGTATATTGATATAGCTGTGAATCGACGTGTATCTCAACTGTACTTCATTTTTATTGTTATTTGAGACCTCTTTAATTAGTATATTTTGGATTCAGTTAAGACTTGCAATGATTTAAGGGACATCATGACAAACATCTTGGCTGAATACATTCAGAAAGAAAAACAACAGATGGGGTGGGAACTGGATCTGGTTTATAGAGTAAATTCAGCATATGCTAGAACACATAATGTTCCCAGGGAGGTACATGTCAAATTTCTTAGAAAGACCACAAGAGATGAGATCCTGAGTGCGCAAAGAGGGCAAGTGTTGAAATATCAAGATATAGAGATAACCATTCTGAAACAGATCCCCAAGAAAGTGAGAGAGAAAAGAAAAAATTATTCGCAATTAGCGAAGAAGCTTTACCAGAAGGGGGTGTGGTTTAGATGGTTGATGCCTGAAGGTATGTTAATATTCTGGGAGGACACAAGAGTTAGAATTAATACAACCATAGAGGCTCAGGCCTTTATGGAAAAAAATTAAGCACTCCTAGATAAACCTGATGATCCTACACCAGACATACAAGACACGGGAGGGGCCGGAGCCCTGCTGCCAGGGGGAGAAGGGGCAACACCAAGAAAACTCAGATCACAAAAATGAATAAGGAAATCGGTTTGATATAAATTGATTGAAATTATTATCTGAATTTATATGCTGACAAATTACTATTATGTAATATTGAATTATTTGTGTAAATGAATACTATGAGTACGAGGGGCGGGGACACCCTTCACACATTGTAACTGCCAAAATTTGTAATCCATTCCAATACCCCTTTCCTTTTTATTTCTAAAAAAACCAATAAAACTTTGTTTAAAAAAAAAGACTTGCAATGATGACTGAGGATGATAAGTATTAAAGTAAATTTATAATAGGATTAGTTAGGACATGCATCACTTTAATGCTTTCCTCCTGCAAGTACTTCATCTTCCACATTGCTAAGGAGCTCTTAAAACCATTTTTGTGCCATCTCTCTGAGCTGTAAACCATGGTGAGAATCATTCTGGATGAGATGCATATTTAGAATATTGAGAACATGCGGTGGGTACCCACATAAAATGGCCACCATCAGAGTCTTGCCAGTTCACAAACTAGCTGCCATGTGGGCACTGCCATTCAGAAAAACATCAATTGATCGAAAAGCAAACTGGCCCTCTGGGTACTCTCAACCATTTCCATAAGACATTTGTTGGACTCAAAGGCACTACAAGCAATTAAAATACAGTGGCTTGTGTTTTGCTTTGCACCATGCCAATTTCCTAATTATTTTATGTAATTAGAATAATATTTTAAGAAGCCCAGTAGGGCAGAATCTGCCAGAGAAAAATATTAAACAAGTGGTAACTGGGAGGTTTCTCCCTTATATATCCATTAATTAATGGGAATAAAATCAAAATGTTTAATGTGAATGAATTGATGAGATCAGCTGTCATAAACAGAACTTCCAATTTTTATCCCCTGAGACCTATTCTTTAGCATTTACAAATCATTGGCCCATATTCTCCTGATCCTTCCTTCCTGCTAAATATTTACTCCAGTGATACCACATGAGGATAAATCAATCTTATTTGCAAGGATGCCTACAGATAAATTTAGGTAAATGTGTTATGGAAAGAATCCAAGTGATTGATAACTCTGGCTAGCTTTCAATGAAAAGGTATAAATCACTGCCATGCAGATGTTTGGCTTGAATCTACCATAAAGATTGTGCATTAAACCCATTCATGAGCCACTTTATCCAAAAAAAGGGTTTTGATATAGTTTCCTGCAACTCGACTAAAGTTTGATTATATTTATAGGAGGGGGAAGGGTCAGACAAAGCTTATCTAAGTAGACCAGAGGTGGTATTCAGCAAGTTCTAACCGGTTCTGGAGAACCGGTAGTGGAAATTTTGAGTTGTTCAGAGAACCGGTAAATACCATCTCTGACTGGCTCTGCCCCCATCTATTCTCTGCCACCAAAGTCCCAGCTGATTGGAAAGAAATTGGGATTTTGAAGTAACCTTCCCCTGGAGTGCGGAGGGAATGGAGATTTTACAGTATATTTCCCCTGCCACACCCATGAAACCACACCCACCATGACATGACATTTGTTGCCTAAATGTAGAACCTTACTCTTTTCACCATTGAATTTCATTTTATTAGATAGTGCCCAATGTTCAAGTTTGTCAAGATCCTTCTGTATCTTAAGCCTATCTTCTGGAGAGTTGGCTATTCCTGCCAGCTTGGTGTCATCTGCAAATTTGATGAGTTCCCCATTTATTCCCTCATCCAAATCATTGATGAAGATGTTGAAGAGTACTGGGCCTAAAACAGAGCCTTGGGGTACTCCACTGCATACTTCCCTCCATGTAGATTCAGTTCCATTGAGGACTACACGTTGAGTGCGGTTGGTCAGCCAGTTATGAATCCATCTGGTGGTGATGCTGTCTAACCCACATTCTTCTACTTTATCTAGTAGTAGGTTATGGTCTACCTTATCAAAAGCCTTACTGAAGTCCAAGTAAACTATATCGACGGCATTCCTCTGGTCCACTAATTTTGTCACGTTATCAAAGAATGCAATAAGATTAGTCTGGCATGATCTGTTTTTGACAAATCCATGTTGGCTTTTGGCTATTACTTTGTTTGCTTCTAGGTGTTCACAAATTCGTTGCTTGATTATTTTTTCTAGAAACTTTCCTGGTATTGAGGTCAGGCTGATAGGTCTGTAGTTTCCTGGATCTATTTTTTTCCCTTTTTTGAAGATGGGAAGCACATCAGCTCTTTTCCAGTCCTCTGGTAGTTTCCCGGTGTTCCAGGATCTCTGAAAGATATAATTCAGTGGTTCTGAGATCTCGTCTGCCAGTTCCTTCAGAACCCTGGGGTGTAATCCGTCCGATCCTGGTGATTTGAACTCGTCTAGGGTAGACAGGTTCTCACTTACCATTTTCTTCCCTATTTCAATTTGTGTTCCTAATCTGATTTTTGTGGTGCTGTTTTTGATAGGTTGGACTGTTTTATCCCTTTGTGTAAAGACAGATGCAAAACATGAGTTAAATAGTTCTGCTTTCTCCCTGTTGCTTGTCATCTTCTTGCCACTTTCTCCTAGCAATGGACCAATTGTTTCCTTAACTTGTTTTGCTTGTTTTTAACATGTTGGAAGAATTTTGCAAAATGTACTGACATGTCTGATGCTTTGTAAGAAACTTCTTATCCCTGAACCTGATTTCTCAAGCAATAATATCATTACTCTTAGCTGGAATTCATGAAACATGGTAGCAAATTAAGTAGAATTCTCATCCAGAAATATATAGTCAGCAACTCTATATAGGATCAGGCCTGGTGTACTTGTTTCTCAATTTTAAACAATTTAGCTATTCTGATCCCATATATCCTTGTTTTTTAAGGGATAATCACAATCTGTTGTGATCGACATAATCAAAATCTTTTGTATAACCAATAAAGCAAAAATAGATTTGCTTTGCTTTTTCATTATACACCAATGGCTAGCAGTGTGATCTCTGGAGCTCTGTTTCTTCTGAATCTTGCTTGTACACATGGAAGTTCCCATTTCATGTATTGCTGAAGCTTGGATTGCAAAATTTTGAGCAGTTTTGTACTACCATGAGAGACAACAGCAGTTATTGAATAGAATGAGCATTCTTTGGCATTGCTAAATATATAGTAAATTGTTTCTTGTTCCCTAGTCATCCATATGTGTTTTCCATACTTGCTTACAAACCACAAAGAACACTTAACTGCATCATCTCATGTTAAATGGTTCAGCTGGTATCTCATCTGCTCTTGTACCTTTGTTATGGTATGAACAATATCCCCTAGGTCCATTTAAATGTTTAGCTCTAGTTCAGCTCTAATTCAGTGATCAAACCAAAACCCATCCATTAGGAGTCTTTTTTGTGCTTCTTTATTATGAGAAGACTAAGGAGAACCAAATGAACAACTTTTCATGGATGAAATCATAAATGTATTTGAATCATTCTAGTATTTGCTGAGTATATCAAAATGTATGAAGCTGCATCAGCAATTTTGAGATTTAAAAGGGCTTCAAAAAAAAGTAATAGAAAACAATGAGAAATCTAAAGAAGGGAATGAATAATACCAACGTTATGAAGCCCTAAATGGCAGGAAGGGATCCATCTCCAAGTCTCACAAAAGACATCATTTAAAACATATTAAACAATTAAAAATATATCATCAAATTTTGACAATAAATTATGACCCTGAATTTTGTTCTTGTTGTTAGTCGCAAAGTCATGCCCGACCCATTGCGACCCCATGACAACGTACCTCCAGGCCTTCCTGTCCTCTACCATACCTCAGAGTCCACCTCAATCTCTGTCGTTCCCTTCTTCTTTTGCCTCTGTCTTTTCCAACATTAGGCTCTTCTCCAGTGAGTCCTTCTTTCTCATTAAGTGGCCAAAGTATTTTAGTTTCATCTTCAGGATCTGGCCTTCTAAAGAGCAGTCACTGTTGATCTCTTCTAGGACTGACCAGTTTGATTGCCTTGCAGTCCAAGGGACTTGCAGGAGTCTTCTCCAGTACTGTAGTTCAAAAGTCTCAATTCATAACTCTCAAAGAGATTTTGGTAGCAATAAATAAGATCAGGACCCACAAGTAAGCTGTTAATTGTGGGTTGCTAAACCCTAACTTATAGGAAGCCCAATGTGGTCACAATATAAGCACTGACAGAAACTTTGATAAATGTGGGGAGAAAGACCATAGTGAGGAATGTTAAATAGAGAGAATTTAGAAACTTGGTGATGAGTATTTGCACCAGGAACTGTCCCAGTTTTAATGTAATTTCTTCTTCTTCTTCTGTTTCCTAAATGGCTCTCCTACTGGTATCATGCTGTCTCTTGCTGTTAAGAAACACACTAATTGAAAACATATTGGTGAACCTACTTCTTCTTCCCATTTTAAGTCCTTCATTATTTCCTCAAAAATTACAAAAACCATACATTTAATTGAAATAGTAAAACACCCCGCATACCTAAATAAAGGTATACCATTCCCCCGACAAGGCAATAAATTAGAAAGTATGGTTTATAAAAGCTGAGTTTTCATTCTCAAGGAGTGGATTAATGTATATTGATATAGCTGTGAATCGACGTGTATCTCAACTGTACTTCATTTTTATTGTTATTTGAGACCTCTTTAATTAGTATATTTTGGATTCAGTTAAGACTTGCAATGATTTAAGGGACATCATGACAAACATCTTGGCTGAATACATTCAGAAAGAAAAACAACAGATGGGGTGGGAACTGGATCTGGTTTATAGAGTAAATTCAGCATATGCTAGAACACATAATGTTCCCAGGGAGGTACATGTCAAATTTCTTAGAAAGACCACAAGAGATGAGATCCTGAGTGCGCAAAGAGGGCAAGTGTTGAAATATCAAGATATAGAGATAACCATTCTGAAACAGATCCCCAAGAAAGTGAGAGAGAAAAGAAAAAATTATTCGCAATTAGCGAAGAAGCTTTACCAGAAGGGGGTGTGGTTTAGATGGTTGATGCCTGAAGGTATGTTAATATTCTGGGAGGACACAAGAGTTAGAATTAATACAACCATAGAGGCTCAGGCCTTTATGGAAAAAAATTAAGCACTCCTAGATAAACCTGATGATCCTACACCAGACATACAAGACACGGGAGGGGCCGGAGCCCTGCTGCCAGGGGGAGAAGGGGCAACACCAAGAAAACTCAGATCACAAAAATGAATAAGGAAATCGGTTTGATATAAATTGATTGAAATTATTATCTGAATTTATATGCTGACAAATTACTATTATGTAATATTGAATTATTTGTGTAAATGAATACTATGAGTACGAGGGGCGGGGACACCCTTCACACATTGTAACTGCCAAAATTTGTAATCCATTCCAATACCCCTTTCCTTTTTATTTCTAAAAAAACCAATAAAACTTTGTTTAAAAAAAAAAGACTTGCAATGATGACTGAGGATGATAAGTATTAAAGTAAATTTATAATAGGATTAGTTAGGACATGCATCACTTTAATGCTTTCCTCCTGCAAGTACTTCATCTTCCACATTGCTAAGGAGCTCTTAAAACCATTTTTGTGCCATCTCTCTGAGCTGTAAACCATGGTGAGAATCATTCTGGATGAGATGCATATTTAGAATATTGAGAACATGCGGTGGGTACCCACATAAAATGGCCACCATCAGAGTCTTGCCAGTTCACAAACTAGCTGCCATGTGGGCACTGCCATTCAGAAAAACATCAATTGATCGAAAAGCAAACTGGCCCTCTGGGTACTCTCAACCATTTCCATAAGACATTTGTTGGACTCAAAGGCACTACAAGCAATTAAAATACAGTGGCTTGTGTTTTGCTTTGCACCATGCCAATTTCCTAATTATTTTATGTAATTAGAATAATATTTTAAGAAGCCCAGTAGGGCAGAATCTGCCAGAGAAAAATATTAAACAAGTGGTAACTGGGAGGTTTCTCCCTTATATATCCATTAATTAATGGGAATAAAATCAAAATGTTTAATGTGAATGAATTGATGAGATCAGCTGTCATAAACAGAACTTCCAATTTTTATCCCCTGAGACCTATTCTTTAGCATTTACAAATCATTGGCCCATATTCTCCTGATCCTTCCTTCCTGCTAAATATTTACTCCAGTGATACCACATGAGGATAAATCAATCTTATTTGCAAGGATGCCTACAGATAAATTTAGGTAAATGTGTTATGGAAAGAATCCAAGTGATTGATAACTCTGGCTAGCTTTCAATGAAAAGGTATAAATCACTGCCATGCAGATGTTTGGCTTGAATCTACCATAAAGATTGTGCATTAAACCCATTCATGAGCCACTTTATCCAAAAAAAGGGTTTTGATATAGTTTCCTGCAACTCGACTAAAGTTTGATTATATTTATAGGAGGGGGAAGGGTCAGACAAAGCTTATCTAAGTAGACCAGAGGTGGTATTCAGCAAGTTCTAACCGGTTCTGGAGAACCGGTAGTGGAAATTTTGAGTTGTTCAGAGAACCGGTAAATACCATCTCTGACTGGCTCTGCCCCCATCTATTCTCTGCCACCAAAGTCCCAGCTGATTGGAAAGAAATTGGGATTTTGAAGTAACCTTCCCCTGGAGTGCGGAGGGAATGGAGATTTTACAGTATATTTCCCCTGCCACACCCATGAAACCACACCCACCATGACATGACATGCCCACCAAGCCACATGCCCACAGAATTGGTAGTAAAATTTTTTGAATCTCACCACTGAAGTAGACCATTTTCCATCAACAATTATGACTGATTATAAGTGCCTACTGTTATACCTGTGATATCTATTACAATTTTTCAATGTAGGGAGTATTTTACAGTTCTTATTACATTTACCTTTCCAATTTTGTTAAGTTCATGAAGCTCCAGAGTAGAGATTCTCCAAGTAGTCTCTCTTAAACTGAGTGACGATCTGAATGCAAGTTCAAGTTTATATGTAGCCCAGTATAACATTCCAACCATTTTATTGAACTGAGTTTTTCAGTATTACATGTCTGTAAAATGCTTAAAATATTCTTAATGTGAAGCTCTACTGAAGGAACTCTCCTGTGTCAACTGACTGTCAATAATATCCACAGATGTTAGGAACTAGAACAGCTGCTCCTAAAAATACTGCTTATTTTCAACCCTACTGCAATGCAAGGACTAGAATATTTTAAATCTAAAAGCTAGGAAAGATTTCTTCCTTGTTTTTTTCCCTCTCATGATACAAACGTAATCCTAATGATCCACTTAAAAGTAATTGTAGACTATAATTTTCTTTTTCCAATATTCTTTATCTTGACTTTCTGGGGACACCGGATTTTAAATTATCCATGTAAGCAAGCACCCCCACCCCCCACTCCACAGCAAATCCTAAGGTAACCAAGCCCTAAAGATTTGTAGAAATGCAAATAAGAGCTTTGTAGTCATAAGTTCTTCATTTAAGCAGCATCAGCAGAAAGAAGACAGCTTTAAGAATTCTTAACCAGATTATGTGGATATCATATTGGGAAAGGATGGTATAGATAATGTATATTTTATTTGTTTTAGACATGCTATTTTTAACTATTTAAGATCAGTATGGAGCTGGATGAATATTATACAGCTAGTTCCTATAATGCGAAACTCCTATCATTTTCCATATATAGTTTCAGAGTTCTTGTATAAATAGACTTTGGAATGTTAGATCCGGTCTAATAAAGATCAACACCCATTGCACCTCTTTGTAAGTTGTTGCACTTCTTAACCCTGTGGATTGACATAAAATAGTGGATTGGGTCACTGTTCTTCAGTTTGTATTTTTTTTCATAATTTGCCCTCCCCCCAAAAAAGACCCAACCCTACAATATTATCATAGACCTTTGACCACAGGGACCATTATTCCACAGTAAAAATTAAAACTTTTATTCATTTATCATATTTGTATAACCACCAATCTCACTTTAGAGTGACTCTCAGTGGCTTAATACTACAAACAAAGTACATAAAGACTATTAGGACCACAATTTAGATTAGTATTAAAAACAAGATAAAAATAAATGACATAATGGTAACAAAATATACAGTGGTTGAAGCAGTTAACCATCATGCATCCATCTAATAAGCTCTATTCTATCCTCTATCCTGGTTTCCCAAGATGGATTCATGCAAAAACCCTCCAAGTTATACTTTCTATATGCTTTTTAAGAAGGAGCCATGAGTCTAGGATAACACAAAATTAAGACACAAGGTCTGTTTGACGTAACGTGACCCATGCTGGGGAAAAAAATGAGATTCTCGAAATCACAAAATCTAAAACCACTAGTCTTTCTGGGCTTTAATCTGAACCTGTTGTCCTTCAACCAGATCTCCATAGTTCCAAATATTGTGGCAAAGTTTCAACAGCATTATTTATGTGGCCAACAAACTGAGATTTACATTTACAAAGATGTGAATATGTTAAGAGGGATCATTTTGTTATGGAAGCTGTTACATCAGGTTTAAAGCAACATGTGAAAAATGAATTACATATGAGCACTCATCACATTTATTAAGAAAGGATGAAGGAGTTTATAAAGACACCTGCAAACACAGCTACAGTACTGATAAAAATTATATTATTAAATTTGCATTACAAAAATATTTAACATAAACATTGTTAACATAGAATTCTCCTGCTCATAAAAAATTAGCTAAAGTTAACCACCCAGTGCTATAAAATCTGATATGAGTGGAAATCCATAGATGAGAACAATGGAACAATAACAATGATAGCTGGAATAGTTTAAGCAAGCAACATTATTCATTCAGGGATCATCGCCCATATAGCAGAGAAGTTTGCCTTCTTTCAGGTCAGTCCATTTGCCTGTCTATCTCAGCCCTGTCTATTTTGATTGACAGCATCTCTCTGGGGTTTCAAATAATAGATCTCTCTCATTAGCTATGGAATATTGAACATTGTTATGCTGCCAGCTATGCTGCCAGAGATTGAATTAGGGTCTTATAAACACAAATTTTGCTCCTGTCTTACAGACCTTATCACAAAAAGCAAAAATAAGTAGCAACTATCTTTTTCTTCCATGTGAAACTGTATTGGATGGATTTAAATTGTAATTTAGCAATCATTGTCTTTTCTTTCATAGTTTAGTCTAAATTCTGACTTTTTCCTAATTCTAGAGCAAGATTTAGAACAATCAAACACTTATATAGGGAAATCCTCTCTATAGAATTAAAAGAATCCAAAGTATCTCCTTCCTTTATTTCTTCTGTTCTTTTACCTACAAAAAAACCTACAACCCAGCAGTAATAATCTTGCGGTTATATTATGCAGTCCCACTCATTCTCACCCTCTCCAACAGCCCTACACTTTTTAAAGTAATGAAAGCTTACTTTTCATGAAGTCAACCCAATTCCAAGATGCTGTCATTGGGCAGTCAATGATAGTCTCACTAAAGGGTCACTTGATATTGAAATGGAGGATAAGACTGCTGGTCATTGAATTTTTTTCTCCCTTTCCCTCCTCAAAAGTCTATTTGTACAACTTACTAAACAAATGTGTTATCTACTTTTTTATATACTGTACATCCCTGACATAATGATTCTAAATTATCAAAGTTCACCAGTACCATATGCCAGAACACTATCCTAATATTTTCCAACTTCAGCTACAGCCCAAAACTAACACAATGTTTCATTATAATCATCCATTGTGATCTCACCCCATACAGTATGTACAGTATTTACCCCTTTAATCTACTTTATAGGGAAATGAATTTGTGTTAAACCAGACTCTGAATGACAAACAATATAAGCATAAAAACAATTCAGCACATTATGAAAACAAAAAAATGGCAGCTGAAGGTAATTCTCAATAAGGATAATAAACCACATGAGTTCCACTAACTTCCCTACTTTTAGCCAAGTCTTAAGTACTTTCTGTAAAGGCAGAAAGGTCTTTGTACATCTATTTTCTTAGCTCTGCTAGTTTTAATTGGAGCAGACTGCCTGCATTCCATCAGTAAATGTTGACTTCTTAGTCTTAAAGAAAATAAAGTACAAGTCACTGATTTCAGATCAAGAATTTGCAGATGATTTATGTAAGCAATAATGTTTGTTATGCGTTCTTAGTTTAGCTAAGGCCAGAGTGCAGAATAGATCTGATGCTGCAATCATAAGCAAGTTTACACAGAAGTAAGGACATAGCATTTAACCAACTTTAATGCTGTTGGGGATGGAAGCATTCTTTCTCTGTGTGTAAGAGAGTGAGAAAGAGGGAGGAGAAGGGATGGAAAGAAAGACGGTATCTGAGATAGTGAATATAACCCAAGCAATTAGTGAAGCAGGTTCCATCATTATAATGGAAATATATTTATTTATTAATATACTTTACAGAGGCAGGCAAAGACTAGTTAACAACTTCTTACCATAAGGAGTATAAGCAAGTAAAGGCTTCATTTATGTGTGCTTGGAAATAAGGGCAAAAGGAAGTGACCTCAGATTAGCAATCTCACACACACACAAAAGAATGATAGAGAGAAAAGGGTAAAGTCAAACTTGGATTCACACTGAGCTCTTGTAGTTGGAATCTCAACTATATTTGGAACTTTGCTAATATTTTCACCTGAGTTGCTGCCAGTATAAAGATTGAGATGGAAGCAACTCTAATGATTTGGGAGAGATTGACAAAAGCGGATATGTCAATATACAGTAGTTCCTTACCTTAATTTAGAAATGTAGCAATTTATGATTTGTTTGTTTATTGAATTTCTAAGTCACCAAATCCAAAATGATACATAACAACAATTTCTATATGTATTTTTAAAATGATTTTACCCACTACTATATTCAGTTGAGTCTACACCAGGTGTGTCAAACTCAACTTCATTGAGAGCTGCATCAGGATTGTGTTTGACCTCAGGTGGGCTAGTGTGGGCATGGCTAGGGTGAGCATGGCCAGCTTGACATCACTTGTGTCGGGGGCACCTCTGTCAGGTCCTTCACTGTTTCCAGGGAGTCCAATGGGCCAGATCTAAGCACCCCATGGGCCCTGGGCCTTGAGTTTGACATCCCTGCTCTGCACTCTACCAAATCTTATGCTGTGTTTTCACTTTCATACCAGAGAAACAATTCTCTATCATATCATATCTTTGATGGACGCTTGGCATAGAAAGAAGAAACGTTGTCTGGAAATCCAGTGATGGCACAAAGGTTTATGAACCAATTTTAAAAATAGGGGACAGAAAGAGAATATATTATCAAATAATCTTAAGAAAATTTGGAGAGAAATAGAACTTCTGATTCAACATTAATTTATACTACATTAATTTCAACCAGTTAGTGATCAGTTGATGAATATAATAGTATTAAGATATTAACAGTCAATCGATTTAACTGAATATTAGTATTAATAAGGGAGGAATACTCATTAAATAGAAACTTGAGAGGAAGAACAGGTCAGAGATCATAGAATGTTATCATTAAATGGCAACAAATCTTGCTCAGGACCTAATGCTTCCTAATGCAACAAATACGTTGATTCATACAGTCTACTGAAAACCCACTACATATTCTATCAAAACAGGAGAATGAGCCTTTACTATATTCTCTCTGGCTTAAATCTCTTATAAACAGTTGAAATGCCTTTTTAAAATAACAAAAGGTTATAAGCTGAAAGGAATTTCTAACTTACATTTATAATGTCATAGTAGATCCTCAGTGCAAACTTTTTAACAGAGCAATTTTTCAAAAGTGATGTATGAAAATTAGATTTGCAATGACAGATTAGATGCTTATGAAAAGCTAATAAAACTTACATTTGCAAAGCTACTTATTCATCTTGAAGAAAGGGCTTGAAATTACGTTTTATATTATTCTTAGCCTCTAAACATTTTGTATAAGCCATGCTTATAAATTTATTGAACCACTTTATTTTCTAGCTTTGAGACAACTAATAGCCACAGGTTATCAAATTCTTTTTGAGAAAAAAAAGATAGAAAGGGAAAGAAAGAAAGAAAACGTTTGCTACCGTGTTTCCACAAAAATAAGACAGGGTCTTATTTTCTTTTGATCAATGAAATAAGCGGTGCAGAGTGCGATGAGCGTGGTCACCTCATGACTGCTGCTGTGTTGCAATATTTTTGGAGAGGGCTTATTTTCAGGGAAACAGGGTCATTTCCTTTAACAAAGGGGTAAAATGGGCAGATTCACAGGTCCTATACTATAAGATACTTGAATGAACCTATTATATTGATTTTGACAGGACTAGATATTATTCTCACACATAAGAATATATGAAAGACAATAGTGTCACTGCACTCCTAATATCTTCTGACTGTTGGCTTTTTCTCTGACTTTCTCATGTTGAAAGGGCAACTCTAAAGAAAGGGTTCTTTAGATGCTTGCCTAATGGGACAACTACATACACAATGGGATATGTTGGATTAATTTCTTAGATTACCACAAAGTGTCCATCCTGCACTGCTTGGTTATCTTGTTCAGATCCTCCCATTAGCCATTTTTTTTCTGGAATTGAATTACTCAAGTGTAAGTGAAATAGTGCCTTCTTTTCCTTGCTTTTTGTAGTTAAGAGTAACCTGTTAATATGAGAATTCTTGATTTAAGAAGAATTTGATTCATATTATGTATATCAAGGTTAAAGAAATAAAGGAGAGCTGAAACAAAAGGAGACAGGTAGAAAAAAGGAAATAACAAATGATCCATAAACAAAAATGATTTTTAAACTTAGCAACTTTAAAATTCTCCCCAAAATTCCCCCAGTCAGCTGTGTGTTTTGGTTCAGATTTCAATTACCAAAAACTGGCTGTTCTCTGCACCAGTTTAGCCATGGCAGTATGCAATATGAAATATGGAATGAGTAAGCCCTGAATTCTGAAGTTGTAATCTAAGGTTCAGGTTTTGCACCTCCTTCTCTGAAAGGTATGTTGGCTATATGAATGTTACATTATCATATATATCCAAAGCCATTTGTTCTTCTTCTTCTTCTTGTTGTACTATCAATATCTTGATTTGCACTATTCTGAACTAAGTCTCCTTAAGCCATCGCCTTCCAGATGCAGGAGTACTGGGAATTAACTTGCAAAGCAGAAGGTCAAGAAGGTAAAAATGAAAGGCAGTAGAATAAGTGCTCAAGGGCATGGACATTCTTCACTGATTTTTATATTTTATTCTAAATGGATAGTGTGAAATATTCCCATCCTGCTTATAAAGGAACACAGCCATTTAAACTGACTCAAATGTGAAAATGGGCAGTGGGAGAATCTGTTTTTTGTTTTTGTGAAAACCAAAGGTTGAGAGGTGGCAATATTGTTCTGAGGCACTGGAAATAAGGCTGCAGAAATACTGACCATAAGAGAAAAGTAATATCAACACCTTATTCCTATATATCTCTGGGTGTCTCAATACCTCTGTGTGTGTGTGTGTGTGTGGTTTTTTTTTTGTATGTGTGTGTCAGGGATGTGCGGTCAGGGGAGGCAGGGGAGGCAGAGCCGCACCGCTCTCATCATGAAAATTTTAAAGAAAAAGGGAAAAGGGAAAGGCGCTGAGGAGCCTTCTGCACACGTGGTCGGGAATGGGAGCACTCCGTGGTCCCCTTCATGTTGACTCAGGAGTCAGGAAGGAGGGGAATGGGACCACGTGTGCAGGAGGCTCCTCTAGCCTCAGCCTCCTTCCTGCGCACGTCCCATTCCCCGCCTTCCTAAGTCAATATGAAGGGGACCGCGGAGCGTGAGCCACAGTCCCATGGGGTGCGCTCCGCGGTCCCCTTCATGTTGACTTAGGAAGGCGGGGAATGGGACGTGCGCAGGAGGGAGGCTGGAGGGATTGCGGAGGAGGGATCACGGAGCGCACGCCACAGTCCCCTTCATGTTGACTCAGGAGTCAGGAAGGAGGGGAATTCCCCTCCTTCCTGACTCCTGAGTCAACATGAAGGGAATCGCGGAGCGTGAGCCACAGTCCCGCGGAGCGCGCTCCGCGGTCCCCTTCATGTTGACTTAGGAAGGTGGGGAATGGGACGTGCGCAGGAGGGAGGCTGACGTGGTCCCATTCCCCTCCTTTCTGAGTCAACATGAAGGGGACCACGGCTCACGCTGATGACGTCACCAGCCTCACCAGCTGTAAAGCTCACCGCACGTCACTGGTGTGTGTGTGTAGATTTTGTTTTTTAGAAAGTGAAAAGCTACAAAACAAAAAACAAGAAAATAATAAAAAGAGGAGAATAAGAAAAATAAGAGAAAAAATAGAAAAGATAGAAAAGTAGAAGAGAAAGTTAACAAATAAAAAATCTTTAAAGAAGTTCCATTTTTCTTTAAAGCAGTTACATAGTTAATTCTATTTACACTCTCCCAAGTTATGGAACATACTTCCCTTTTCCCACATATATTCTTTTTTTATTAATACATTCAGAAATTATCAGTTCAATTTTATCAATTCTCAGCAAATCCATAAAGGATACCCTATTCCTAATTACCAGGGGTGAAATTCAGCAGGTTCTGGCAGGTTCTGGAGAACTGGTAGTGGAAATTTTAAGTAGTTTGGAGAACCAGGAAATACCACATCTGGTTGGCCCCGGAGTGGGGTGGGAATGCGGATTTTCCAGTATCCTTTTCCTGAAGTGGGGTGGGAATGGAAATTTCGCAGTATCCTTCCCCTGTCACATCCACCAAGCCACGCTCACCGAACCATTAGTAAAAACAATTGAATTTCACTATTGCTAATAACTATCATCTTTGACTATTTCCACCATTATGGTTTTACCGCAAGGTTTTCTTGGAATGTTTATGCTTTAAACTGTAGAAACTATAACTTAGCATTTATAAACTAAAGCCATATGTTCATTGTATTTCAGTTGCTTGGAGGTCATGCCTGGGCCATTTCTTTCCTTCCATTAGTTTTATCATTTCTCTGAAAATAAACATGAATGCTTACTTTGAAACAAAATAATAAAGAAAGTTTGGGAAACAGTGGAATAATTTTTCCATCTTTGCAGAAGTATAAATCAGCTTTAATGTATAAAAAGTTTAAGTGTGCCTTAATGTAATACCTAAGGGATGTGGTGGCTCAGTGGCTAAGACGCTGAGCTTGTTGATCAGAAAGGTCAGCAGTTTGGCGGTTCGAATCCCTAGTGCCATGTAACAGAGTGGGCTTCCGTTACTTGTCCCAGCTTCTGCCAACCTAGCAGTTTGAAAACATGTAAAAATGCAAGTTGAAAAATAGGGACCACCTTTGGTGGAAGGTAACAGCCTTACATGCACCTTTGGTGTCCAGTCTTGCTGGCTACATGACCATGGAGACATCTTCAGATAGCGCTGGCTCTTCAGGTTTGAAACGGAGATGAGCACTGCCCCCTAGAATCAGGAATGACTAGCACATATGTGCAAGGGGAACCTTTACCTTTACCTAATGTAATACCTATAGCTCGCTAGTTTTCATGAAAATAAAATATATCTCCAGGCTTAAAGGGGAGAAAAAAAACAAGCATTCAGGGTTTTGGATAAATTTAACACAGCATTTCACATATTATATAATAGGAAAAAGTACAGGGAAAGAATTCATAGGAGACATTTGCTGCTATTTCCTTCTTTCCTTCCTTTCTTCCAGAACCTTCACAAAGCAATACAAAAATAAATATCCAAGGAACAGTGAACAAAGAATGTTCCATACGGACTTATTTTATGAGGTCGCTTAAAATGGAGTTATTATGCTCTACGAGTTCCAGCCATTTTCCCCTTAATAGTCTGAATACTTATAAAGTGGTAAAATGGAAACAAAAAACTATTCTCCTTTTCCAAAGACTTTCAGCAGTATAGATTTTAGTAACAATAGTAACTAAGAGGAATATATAGTAATAATTTTGAAATAACCAAGGAGAGGATGTTAGTTCAGTATGTTTTGTTAGTGTTCAAAGTTTCTTGATTCCAGCCAAATATCAAAATGCATGATTTGGCCAAGTGCTGCTGTAGTTCTCTTTTAAATAAGAAAGGTTATTTTACAATGAGAAGAATCATCAGTTTTCAAAGTTGTCCATGTTCTATATCAGCCATATGAAAACTACCTAGAGGAATAGATTCTGTAAGACAAAAGTTATCTGCAGTAGATGTACTGCTCCCAGTAATGTGATTTACACAATTACTAAATTAGAAGCTGAACTGATAAGAATCCATCTTGGGATTTCAACTTCTAAAGAGGGACACAACCCTTGTGTGTGTGTGTGTGTGTGTGTGTGTGAGAGAGGGAGAGAGAGAGAGAATTGTTTCTTGACTTCAAATGAATATGAATATTGTGGGCAACCTTTATGATAGAAGTACAGCGATGTGATTTAATTTCTGTACCTGGAAACAAATTATGCAGGTAATTGTACTTCATAATATATAATTTATATCAATTCTAATCAAGTGCATTTCCATTCATTCATGGAAACACATCAGGGAATACTAATTATGAATTCCTAAGTCAAAAGAGAAAAGCATTTTGTGCTAAGATAATGATCTGGTTTAATGCTGTACAGTTTTCTCTCTGTAATAGGAATGGTCAAAGTACTCCATTCATAGATTTTATTAACACTGAGGGATCAACACTTTTATTACTTTCTTTTTTCTTTTTACAACCCTGTAATCCCTTACTTCCGGATGGAGTCAGGACGACTGAATGGAGCTCAGGATTTACTGGCCGGATGCCCTGGCTGACACCTATGCTGAGTTCACAGCAGATATTTTCTCTTTGCCCTGATAAGATAAATATCTATTGCTGCCTAGGACTGAACTCTGTGAGTTGACTATGAGTACTAGTGTCACTTAGGCATAAGGCCAACTGGGTGACTTTGTACCAGTCACTCACTCTTAGCCCTAGGGAAGACACAATGGCAAACTACTTCCATAATCTTGCCAAGAAAACTTCAGGGACTAGTCCAGGCAGTCATCGAGAGTCAACACTGACTTGGAAGCACCAAAAGAATATATATAGTGCATTAACTTATAATAGAACCTTATTAGTAGTTTTAATTATTTATTTAAAACATTTAAATAGACACCCATTTGATAACCAAATCTGGACTTCTCCCAATCAAAAAATTTAGTGATGTAATCAAAGTGAGCAATCTAAGCACACATTGTATGCAGATAATGCAGACTCACAAACTTTACCAATATGATATGTTACCTAGTTCCATCAGGAAATACACTTGCCAGGCCTAAAGTTAATGATTATGACCTTTGGATACTAGGGGCGGGTTTTTGTACTGAAAAGCTCTATTTGGAGTAAGTCTATTTTGTCCACTTTCAAAATAAATAAAAACCTACTAAGATTTTATTTTTGCTGAGTTTTTAAAAGCATTACTTGAAGTGCAAAAGAGAGAGAACTTTTTAAGTTAAAACCCGCTTTTCTGAAAGTTCAAAATACATACAGATGGTCAATGTTTAATGACCACTCATTCAGCAACTGTTCAAATTTACAACAGCACTGAATGAGTGGTAATTATGACCAGTAATGGGAGCTCTGGCTTTTGTAGTGTCCCCATAGTCATGGGATCACTATCTGGGTGCTGCCTTGCAATTATGATATTGCAGTGAGCCATAGACATGTGCCATAGACATGTGATTGGAAATTCCACTGTTCCTTGCTGGCTTCCCAGAAGCAAAATCAATGAGGAAACCAGAAGGAAGTTGGAAGTAGCAATCATAGGTGGTCCTCACTTAAGGACAGCAACTGGGACTGCCAGAGTTGCCATTGCCAAGCAATGGCCCAGCTGTCCTTATACACCTAGGACTAGCAGTATTTTTGCAAACTTTTAACTGGAAACATACACATTCTTTAATGCAAGAAAAAATCTTAATATTTTAAAAATAATAATAATTTAAAATTACAAATTGGCTTTCTGATTATTAAAGAAATATATTTTGCAAAATTGAACTGTAAACATGAATCCTAGCTCTAATGCAAGGAAGGAGATTTTTATAACACTACCAGCTTCTTTCTTTCTTTCTTTCTTTCTTTCTTTCTTTCTTTCTTTCTTTCTTTCTTTCTTTTTTTCTTTCTGTCTTTCTTTCTTTCTTTCTTTCCTTCCTTCCTACCTCCCTCCCTTCCTTCCTTCTTTCTTTTTCTTTCTTTTTCTTTCTTTCTTTCCGTCCTTGTGGCTTTTTTAAAAGTTAATTTTTTGCAAAGTTTAGCTGAAAAACTTAACTAGCCTCCTTCCCCATGCACAACCCTCTAAGCCAGTGGCCCCCAACTTTTGGGCAGCAGGGAACAGTTCCTTGGAGAGAGGTTTTTTCCATGGACCAGAGTGGGCATGGTTTCATATGCTGCCTACATCCTGCTGATGGGGCTTTGCTTGTTTGTGCAAATCTGTTACTGGCATGTCACAGACCAGCGCTGGTCCATGAATCAGAGGTTGGGGATCCCTGCTCTAAGAAGTGCAAAAAACCCCAACCTAACATTGTGAGCGAGTCCTATTTTCAATATTTTGGAAAGAAAATAACAGCTTTAAATTTCTCAGTGCAAATTGAAGGCAAATGAGGTCCAGGCAGAAGAAGAACATCATGGCTTCAAAATGTAAGGGGCTGTTTTGGACAAAACTCAGCAGCACTTTTTCATGCGGCTATCGGTAAAAATAGGATCGCCAACATGATAGCTGACATCCGATGACAGATATGGCACAAGAAGAAGAAGTACAAAAGGTTTGCCTACAGGTCTACAAGTGAGCAGAGACACCCACTTACAAATAGTGCAGATGTGTGGAAATTGCTATAACGGCTTCATTATGTATTCTGGCACAGTTTCACAGAGGTCATATTTGATTTTTCCTTGTGTATTTTGAAAAGTAAGATTTTGGAGATGGTGACCTCAGATACCAAAGCAGAGCTTAAAGATTTTACAAACTGTTTTTATATCATTGGAGATACCCTCTAGCTCCTGAAGCATTTGAGGTTTCTCATCGCTTACCACAACATGCTTTCTGTTGAAAGAACAGCCATTGCCGACAAGCTACAATAAAAACTATTGTCGGAGTTTTTATGAAGAAAATTGTTTCTCTAGGCTGAGCTTGTGTTGTCATAAGCAATGTTGAAATTCTGGCCCAGCTGATGGGGAACAAATCTGAAAAGCAGCAATAAAGCAGCCTGTGAAATGGTGAATAGCTCCATTTTAGAAGGTCTAAATAATTGGCTTTTATTGTTTGTTACGTAAATAAGTGCCTAGATGCTACCTTAAAGGATCTGATTTCTATTTTGCATTCTCTGGATTAATGATGCCTAAAAAGGAACAGTTCAAAGGAAGCCATTTATATATTACTGTGATAACCACTACTGTGATTCAAGAATTTTTCTCATCTGGGATATAGCTCTGATTCTTTTCTATCACAGAGAGCATGCTGTTTTCAGTGGGATCTGTAGTGCTCTAACCCAAGCAATTAGTGGTCTGCTTGTGACTATGGCCCTGATTTATGGAATACTGATTGGGCAAAATGTGGTGGTCTCAACTTCTCCTCTTCCTCCTCGCCCATCATCTCCATCTCCTCCTCCTCCTCGCATTTTTATCTTTGAAATTCATTCCTTTTCCTGATTTAGCTGGCAGTAGCTGCTGCAGAAGAAGAGGAAGAAGGACCAGAAGAAGCAACTAGAAGGAAAGATGTAAGAAGTCCAAAGAAAGCTGGAGAACAGTTGGATCTGTACTTGGAGTGACCCTATCAATTATACATGTTTTAGCATCTGAGAAGAAAATAATCTATGGTTCTTTTGCCGTTCCTATTTTCAGTTACTGCCATATGTCTTTGGATACTTGATAAAAGAAATAAGAGGATTTGCAGCAAATGAAATTGTGTCACCAGGTTCATCCATCTCAGGACAATATTGTTGTTTGCCAAGATATGATCTTTCTTTGATCTTGAGAATGACACAATTAAACATCATAGCGGGCTGCAATAGATTGCAACAAGCATACATCAGTTAGTAGAAAGTAAAGGGTGCTAATATATTAAATGTCAGGCTGGTAATGAACTGTCAAAACTTTGTTAGAGAGAATTGATGTTTGTAGCTTGAGTCAACAGTGAAAAATACCATATAGTGCTGTGCTTCTTCTTTCTCTAAGCAAAAATTTAATTGATTTTTTTTTAATGACAGGTATAAACGAAAGCAAATCTTACTAAACTCCCCCATATCTTGCTTAAAATGCTATTTCTAATTAAAATAAACTTTACTTATTCATTCAGCTTGCACCAAGTGTATTTGTCATGCTTCAGTACAGTCTACATGCTTGATACTAATTATTTCCCTTGTAATACATTGAGCTCACTCTGAGACCTTAATGGAATTTTCTTGGGATAGATCATTTTCTTGGGATCGGAATTTCTTCGGATATACAAATAGATTTCAGGCAATATCAAATAATGGATTTGCAAGCCATTAAATCATCAGCGTTTACCATTTTAAAAGAGTCTCCTGATGGGACTGCATATTCATAACCGGGTGTAAAAATTGCAAAACCAAATGCTGAATACATTCAACCAAGTAAATCCTGTTGTAAAACCCCATTGGTATTACGAAGATTTTCCTGGATAATATGGTGTGATGACATTTGAAAAATCCCTTTAAACTGCCTGTGCCTACAATTTTCTCTGTTAAATGCGGTGGAAGACCTATGTAATGCTGGATATCTTTCTCTCCTGCATAACACCATTCAAAGTTTGATTAACAATGAAATGTGCAGTACATAACACTGTAATGTAGGATTCCATCCCCTACTCCATTATCACACTTCTTCCAAAGACGCAGTCAACATGCACACACATTTCTCACAGGCTCTGTTGAATCTATCAGTTTATTACCTTGTGCTTGAGTAGAATCATTTTGGGTACATAAGCAATGCTACTCACAATATCCATACTGAAAACAGAGGCAATGATCATATTTCTTTGGAAGATGCTATTAAGTCCCTGAGTCCTTACAAGAGGCAAATGACAATATGTGATGCTGGGGCAAGAAATGATGCCAGAACCAAACTCATCTCCAACCTAGAGCCATAAAGATCAGAAATTGGTATTTTGTTCCATGTCAGTGATGAATTGGCTAAAGCAAGTAGTGGCTATGGCTACAGTCAAAAGTGTCTCCATCTCCCACTGTTTTTATTCCCAGGTTCTTTTCTCCTCCTCCTTCTTCTCTTTCCCACATCCATGTTGGTCTTCAGGTTGCAAGATGGCAGGAAGAGGTGAGCCTTCTTACCAGTGAACTCAAACAATTTAGCTTTTCAAATAAAGTCAAGATATGCATTAAATTAAGCTGAGATCACATGTGACCAAAGGTCCATCAGTTGTTCTTGGCTGACACATACATATAGGAACATACACATACGCACACAGAAATGCGCACACAGAAATGCACACACAGAAATGCACACATGAATGTAGTCACAGAATTTCAGTTATAAACAGAAATTATATTTAATGTTTTGGAGACACTGCTAAAAGGATTGCCCTGAAGTACAGAAAAGCTTCTAACTTTAGTGAGCAAACCTTATCAATGATGAAAAGCATTTGGTATCCCAGCAGGGCTATTTATAACATATTTCTTTGTGAATACAGAAATCCAAGCTAGGGATAATCAGTAAACACAATTCTTGCATCTAAAATGGCAATGGGAACACTTTGTAACAGTTAAAATAAGAAAAACAACTAAGTCTGCCTGTTTGATAGTCTGGTAACTCTGTAATATAGTGTAAAAATAATTCTGCAAATAAAGAGCTGTCATAGAAAAGGGCTAACTTAATTTTAGATCATTGTGCCTGAAAAGTATTTCCTTCTATGGGGACCAATTTGTTTCATTTTGCAACCAATTGCAGAGTAATCACTTGCAAAACAGATTTATATGTGGGAACAGGTGTGCCTGCATTTATACATAAGCAAAGAATGTTATTTGTCTCCATAGTGTTGATATGTTGCTATTTCACCTTTCCTTCCACAGATCCCTATTTCTCTTTTGTCTGATGGCACTCAGTCTCCTAGATAATGCCTTTCCTTTAGTTACCCCTTACCAGTTTAAAACTGGGCTGCCCGAAGCTTCCCCCCTTGTGTGAGCAGTGGGCAAGCAAGCACATGCACACATGGTCCATTTCCATAATCTCTCATGCAGAACCATCCCCTGTATTCCCGTCCTCCCCTGCTGGTCTACAAAGCCAGAAAGGTTGGACAACTCTGTCTTAACCCATAAAGGGAGAGATGCTGTTGGTTGAGATAATCTGAAGTGGACACCTTTTTCACATAGGTGTTGCCTTTAAATGCCCACCCCCACCCCATTCATGTACATCTAACTTATTCACAGCCTTTTTCACACTCTGAACTGGCCTCATTGCAATACTGTGCTTCATACAAAAGTCTTCTAGTCAATTCTACACCCTCCCCAATATAAACTTCACCTCTTTTCCTGCATGGTTTTCTCTCAATCTTTGGAGCTTGAAAAAAAAAGAAGGTGGGGGGCACACTACAGTCCTCCTTTCCCCGCCAAAAGTTGATAGGAGTAACTATTTTTGTATCTATGTATACTATGGAGAGAGAGAGGGACATAAATCTTCATTGTGTCTTGTGAAGATGTATGTCCTTGCAAGGATGTTATTGCCTTATAGGAAGAAACATATCCTTTCAAAATATGATAACAATACTTTTATATAACCAGTTGCTGAATAATTCGTTATTTGGTTTTAGATTAGATTTTTTAAAAAAAGGTGGTAACAGAGCATCTATTTCTATCTTTTCCTGCAGGCATTGTGTGCTAGTATTTAGAACTATGGAAAAGTTGGAGGAAAAAAATGAGTAAAATGAGTAAACACTTAACTTAAAAAGTTCTTTCCCAACTGCAAGCAATGGCATCAAGTATGGTAAAAAATTCAAGTTGGTGATATCCGCCGTCATAGTCCCAGCAACCCTTTAAAAGCTGTCAAAACAGAGGCAGGAGCCCAAATCATGAATTCATGAATTTTCTAAGGCAAATATATCTAAACTTGGCAACTTTAAGACTTGTGGACATGCTAGCTGAGGAATTCTGGGAGTTGAAGTCCACAAATGTTAAAGTTGCCCCATTTGGAGAGCTGTATTCTAAAACTAAGTCAAGCACTCTTAAATTTAGCTTTACAAATGCATATGTTCAACCTGAACTTTCCCAACATGCTATTTTCTTTATGGAAAGCCTGAAACTGCTTCCATTACCATATTTTTAGAAGAAGATGAACTTCCCATTTTAAAGAAAATTACTGGGTGATAAACCTAGTCTACTTGTTAGGTAAATAAGATAAAATTTCCACTGAGTTAAGTTTGACTCTTGACAAACACATGATCATGTCACATTGACACTGTTTTCTTGGCACAAAAATGCTGTTTTCTTTGAGGATATTTTTTTCACCTTCTCATAGAAATTGATAGCCCAGGGTGGTCTCCCAATGAAGTACTAATCAGATGAAAACATTTTTATTTTTTTCAAGATCAAACCAAGTGGGCCAAGTACTGCCAAGAGCTGATGCTTCAAATAAACACGGTACTGCAATAAGTGCAAAAGATACTAAAAAAATAAATCTTCTGCGTAATTATCATCCAAAGCCTCTTTCTTTTATAGTCACAACACTTTACTTGTATAATGTTTATATATTTGTTACCGTATTTTTCCATTACCATTTACAATTCTCTTGATGGTTTACAACTAATGATTAAAGCATTAAAATATAAGCATCCAGCACTGAATACAAATGTTTTCCCTCAAATAACATCCTCAGCCAGCGATTGTATTATCTTAACGGGTCTTTGATAATGCTTGTTTACCCTGATCCACATTGGCAGTTTACAGTACATAAACAGAAATATCTGTCTCTTCAAAGAATTCTTGTGTTTCCTTCCTTCAGGCTTACAGACAGTTGCATTTTGAATACAAATTGAAATAGCAAGCTATTTTGATATTTAATAAAATTGAATCTGCTTCTGGTCAATTTACTTGGCTTTAGTTTAGGCTACATCTTTATGTCAATTTATCTGGACTTAATCTCCACTGACCTCAGTGAGACCATCTTTTGAGTAGACAATCAGGCTAGTTAAGAGTGTTGCCACCTTTACAGCTCCATTGGGCAGGGAAATGTAGGCTCCTTTTACTATAGCTATAGCTGCCTGACTTCTGTAGTTGTATCTGAATCTTACTTCCATTGAATTTAATGGAACTTATTTTGAAATTGACAACCATTAAATTACTCCTTTAAAGCAGTTTCTCAAAGCCAAGACCAGGCACTACAGCTACAGGGATTTATTTGGAAAGCCTCAAGGCTATTTCTTTCATATCAAGAAATATGGGATAGCTACAGCTTTTCTTCTTAGCAATAGATTAAAGATCCCTATTTTAATTTATACCATCTGCATAATGAATCCAGAAACAACACACTTTGATGCTGAAGCAGATGTAGAAATAAAATAATGCTGTTTGGAAAGTTATAGAGGCTAGCATTTCAGCTTTTATTCATCCATCAAAGAAAAATTAGAATGAAATATTGGCAAGGAGGTACTGACATTAAAGGGAAACCCTTGGATAACCAAACAATTAGCAGTGCAAGTTAGACTCGTTTTATTTTGCACGTAGGCTTTGTCTTTTCAATAGGCAGTGCTTTATTATAATACAAAAAGGCCCTATGCAGTTTCCTTTGTGAGGATTTAGCTCAGAAAAACCACCTTGTATTGAGTTTTGCATTTGATAAGAAAATGAAATGTTTTTCAAAAAAATATCCAAACCATGGGATTATATGGGACACTGTACTCCAATTCCTGCAATTTTGAAAGTTTTTCACTTGCAGTGGCAAGACTGAGCCTGTAGGACAGTGATGGCGAACCTTTTTTGGCTCGCGTGCCACAAGTGGGGGGAGCGCAGGGGGGTCGAGTGCAGGCGTGCCGCACCCATAATGCAACGCGTGACTCCCCCAGTGCACATGCGTGCACAATGCGTGACCCCCCCATTTTTACATTATTTTGCCCTCCCCAGGCTCCAGGGGCTTTATAGGAGCCTGGGGAGGGTGAAAAGAGCCTCCCCCGACCCCCCGGAGGCCCTCCGGAGGCTTCAGAGACTGTCCGGAGGCTTCCCTGAAGCCTTTGGAGTGCTTAAAACCACCCTCCGAGCAAACCAGAAGTGACTTCTGGGTTGCTCGGAGGATAGTTTTAAGCGCTCCGAAGGCTTCAGGGACCGTCCGAGGCTTCCCTGATGCCTTCGGAGTGCTAAAAACGACCCTCCGAGCAACCCGAAAGTCACTTCCAGTTTGCTTGGAGGTTGGTTTTAAGTGTTCTGAAGGCTTCAGGGATGGTCCCTGAAGCCTCCGGGGGGCGGGGGAGACTCTTTTCGCCCTCCCCAGGCTCCTATAAAGCCTCTGGAGCCTGGGGAAGGCGAAAAATAGCTTTTAAAAAGGTGAACTCAGCTGGCCAGCATGTGCATCACGGCTATAGGACAAATGGTGATAGGGATTGGGGAGTGAGCTAGTTTATAATATTCTGGCCACTCATTATAATGCCTGTTCCCTATTTCAAAATATTAACTGTGCTTGCCACTATAATACGTTTTCCATGTGTGAGGGATCTCTTTGTTCTTAAACATTCTATACAAATGAGGGTTGATAGTAAAGGGTTGTTTTGTGGATTCACACGGTAGGTGTCTGGGCTCAGGAAATAAACATTTGAGTTTCTTTGTGGAGTAGTCACCAGGTACAGATATGGTATACATGCTTATGCTAAGGACCCTTGTCCACTCAGGCAAACTTTTCCTCTTAATACTCTACACCTTATTCTAAACATCCGTTACCATCATTTCCCAGCATTAATGTATAAAGGTTTTTCCAAATCATCATCATCCTTCAATAGCCTATCAGCTTGAAGCATTCAAAGCCTTTTTTTCTTCTTCTCAAACTTGACTTCCATTTGAGTTTAATTGCTTGAAACCAGTTTTACAATCCAGGTTATCTCTATGAATACTTTCTTTGGAGCTTTCTCTCTTCTATCTCTTGTGTGTCCTTTTTAATCTTCACTTTCTCAATGAGCTTTTTGTATAATTTCTGGTGATTTCAATTCTTTATATTCATCTTCCATTTAAGTTGCACTGACTAGAAGTGTACACAACTTTCTAAATCATATTTCTATAATGCCATCATGATATCAGCAGATATCAGTTCTCATTGCTGTTGTAAATCTTCAATAAAGAATTGCCTGTTCCACTATACCAGCATAATTGGTCCACGTTTTGCTGAGCTTTCCCCTATAATTCTGAGATAGTTTTACCATTTGGTCTCCATGAACTCAAATCTCATCAGCATACGGTAGGTGTCAAGTAGGAGTCTTTGCCCAACATGTTTTATATATAGCAGAAGATAACAAGGCAGGGAGAGAGTACTATGGCAGAGATCTTGACATTGTCTTCATCCAGATCAAGGACTGTTTAATAACTTGCACAACCATGTCTATTCAAAGTGATATTAGGAATGTAGGACAGAAAAGCAGCAGGAGATCAGATAAAAAGCAATAGTCATCTCACAAGTAGTAATAAAATTATATACCAGAGTAACCTTGGACAGTGATTTTCCCCAAAAGCATACACATGAAAATCAGGCAGATTTTTAAATGCACTGTCACAACTGTCATCATGCATTTTTAAACCACATTTTGGGGTTATCTTTGTTAATAGCCAATATTTGATCTGACATGACTTCATTCTGGCTGCTATAATGTGTTGTCCATATTCTCGGATTCAAATATTTTATTAAATATTTATCAATCACCGACATAAAGGACAACCCATCCAAATTTTATAGATTTGAACAAAATACTAAGATATAGAGACTTAATTGATAGACAGGGAAAGTTAAAAACAATTGAAGAATTGGCAGAACAGAACATGAAAGTTGACTGGCTAACTTACCTTCAAATCAAAACTAAATACAATAAAGATACCAAATTATATGACATCAAAACAGAACCACACGAATTGGATAAAATTATTCAAAGCTCAGATAGAAAGATGAGAGGGAGAATATATAAATTTCTCCTGAAGTATAAAATGGAAGAGGAAATTGTGAAAGAACAAATGATAAAATGGGCGCAGAACTTTGGCTATAATATTGAATTAGACAAATGGGAAAAATTTTGGGGAACAAACTTAAAAATGACACTCTCAGTTGCATACAAGGAAAACCAATACAAAATGTTTTATAGTTGGCACCTGGCACCAACAAGGTTAGCTAAAATCTCAACAAATACTTCCCCAAAATGTTGGAAATGCGAATCGATACACGGAACATATTACCATTTATGGTGGACCTGTGAGGAGGCTAAAATTTTTTGGAAAAAGATCAAAAATTGGCTGGGAACAATAACGGGGGTTAAAAAAGAATGGAAACCTGATTTTTTTTTAATTAGGAATAATGTCTGTGAAATACAAAAAAGAAATCCAGTATTTAATACTACATATAATTACGGCGGCAAGGATTGCCTTTGCCCAGAAATGGAAAAACAAACTAACTCCAAGTGAAGATGAAATAATAAGAAAGGTTATGGATTGTGCTGAAATGGACAAACTAACTAAAGAAATTGAGGGAAAAGAAGAATCAGAATTCTACCAGATATGGGATAAATGGTATAGGTCAGTGATAGCGAACCTATGGCACGCGTGCCACAAGTGGCACGCGGAGCCATTTGTCAGGGCAGCTGAGTTCACCTTTTTAAAAGCTATTTTTCACCTTCCCCAGGTTCTAGAGGCTTTATATGAGCTTGGAGAGGACGAAAAGAGCCCCCCCCCCCGCTGCCCCCTGAGGCTTCAGGGACCATCCGGAGGCTTCCCTGATGCCTTCAGAGCGCTTAAAACCACCCTCCGAGCAAACCGGAAGTCACTTTTGCCATCTCTGCTAACTCCCCCCAAGTTCTTTGTTCATTAAACCTAAGAGATATGTCTCTGTTTTTATCTTTATATTTACTTTGAGAAACTTCTTAAGACAATGATGGTGAAACTTTTTTGCCTTGGATGCCAAAAGCACGAGTGTGCATACTATTGCATGCCCACCCCCATAACTTAATGCCCTCCTCACCGTGCCCCCTGTGCATGCATGTGTGAAACACCCACACACATCCGCTGTCCCCGTGCATGTGCGCACACCATTCTGGGAGCCTGGGAAGGGCAAAAACTGACTCCCCGCCCCCCAGAGGCCCTCTGGAGGCTGGAAACTGCCCATGACTTCCGGTTTGCTCCAGAGGGCGAAAAAAGGCCAAGCATGCAAACCAGATATCCATTCCCGAACTTCCAGTTTGCGTGTTGGGTGGTTTTTCGCCTTCCAGAGGCTTCAGGAGGCTTCTCTGAAGCTTTCGGAGGAAGAAAAATTGCCCAATGTGCAAACTGGAAGTCTGAACTTCCAGTGTGCGCATTGGGTTGTTTTTTAACTCTCCAGAGACTTCAGGGAAGCCTCCAGAAGGCAAAAAAGGCCGAAAATGAAGGCCGAAATCAGGTGGCCAGCGCTGGAGCTGACAGGGCAACACCTCATGTGCCCTAAGAAATGACTCCACGTGCCACCTGTGGCACATGTGCCATAGGTTCGCCAGCATGGTCTTAAGATGTGAATCTTATACCTAATATACCTTGTATATTATATCTTATATCTACTATATCTAATACTTCTTTGCTTTGTCACACAACCACTATATATTTACATTTGAAACATTCATTTGAGGTATGTTCATACATTCTTGATTTATACATTATCTTATAATTTTTTTCTTTTTAATTTTAATTTATTGTGAATTTTAGACCATTCATCCATGTGTTTTCCCATTGTTCTAGTACTATATTATATACAAAGTTCTTTGGCCACTGAATCATACAATGCTTTACATACACATTCTTCAAGTTCAATTTCAATAACAATTTATAAACATTAGCAATAATCTGTTGATCATTACCACACAATAGGAATTCTAATTCATTTTTCCAGGGGTGGGCTTCAATAATTTCAGCAATAGGTTCTCTGCTTGGTTGCTGGGTGGGTGTGGCCATGGTGGCCATGGCCTAGTCAGCCTCCTGCACTATGGGGGGCAGTGGTGAGTTCCTACCGGTTCGCACCGGATCGCGCGAACCGGTTGGCGACCGAACCCGGAAGTAACCGGACCCGGAAGTAACTTCTGGGAACCGGCACCGGTCCTGTCGCTCAATCGCCCTTGCCGTCCCAATGCAGCTCGCTCGCTCCCCCGCCCATCCGCACTAAACTAGCTAGCCCAGCCACCCGCTCACTGATTGGCTGGAGTCCAGCCAATCAGTGAGCGGGCTGGAGGCGACCCGTTTAAAAGCGGGTCCTCCATTTCAAAACTCCCTTCTCTTCGCCTTCCAGGAGCTTGCTGCTTCCCTCAGGTAAGCAACTTAGCGTGAGGGGGGGCGGGAGGCTAGCTTTGGTGAGGAAAGGCCTCTAGGCCTTCCCTCGCTGAAGCGGCGGGCTGGCGTGGGCCGTGCGGGCGGCGGGCAGCTAGCTTCACCCAGGAAAGGCCTCTGGGCCTTTCCGGGACGAAGTGCCGGGCTTGGGTGGAACGCGCGGCCGTCGGGAGGCTAGCTTCGTCCCAGAAAGGCCCAGGGGCGAAGCTAGCCTCCCGACGGCCGCGCGTTCCACCCAAGCCCGGCACTTCATCCCGGAAAGGCCCAGAGGCCTTTCCTGGGTGAAGCTAGCTGCCCGCCGCCCGCACGGCCCACGCCAGCCCGCCGCTTCAGCGAGGGAAGGCCTAGAGGCCTTTCCTCACCAAAGCTAGCCTCCCGCCCCCCCCCCCTCATGCTAAGTTGCTTACCTGAGGGAAGCAGCAAGCTCCTGGAAGGCGAAGAGAAGGGAGTTTTGAAATGGAGGACCCGCTTTTAAACGGGTCGCCTCCAGCCCGCTCACTGATTGGCTGGACTCCAGCCAATCAGTGAGCGGGTGGCTGGGCTAGCTAGTTTAGTGCGGATGGGCGGGGGAGCGAGCGAGCTGCATTGGGACGGCAAGGGCGATTGAGCGACAGGACCGGTGCCGGTTCCCAGAAGTTACTTCCGGGTCCGGTTACTTCCGGGTTCGGTCGCCAACCGGTTCGCGCGATCCGGTGCGAACCGGTAGGAACTCACCACTGCCCCCCATAGTGCAGGAGGCTGACTAGGCCATGGCCACCATGGCCACACCCACCCAGCAACCAAGCAGAGAACCTATTGCTGAAATTATTGAAGCCCACCCCTGGAAAAATGAATTAGAATTCCTATTGTGTGGTAATGATCAACAGATTATTGCTAATGTTTATAAATTGTTATTGAAATTGAACTTGAAGAATGTGTATGTAAAGCATTGTATGATTCAGTGGCCAAAGAACTTTGTATATAATATAGTACTAGAACAATGGGAAAACACATGGATGAATGGTCTAAAATTCACAATAAATTAAAATTAAAAAGAAAAAAATTATAAGATAATGTATAAATCAAGAATGTATGAACATACCTCAAATGAATGTTTCAAATGTAAATATATAGTGGTTGTGTGACAAAGCAAAGAAGTATTAGATATAGTAGATATAAGATATAATATACAAGGTATATTAGGTATAAGATTCACATCTTAAGACCATGATGGCGAACCTATGGCACATGTGCCACAGGTGGCACGTGGAGTCATTTCTTAGGGCACATGAGGTGTTGCCCTGTCAGCTCCAGCGCTGGCCACCTGATTTCGGCCTTCATTTTCGGCCTTTTTTGCCTTCTGGAGGCTTCCCTGAAGTCTCTGGAGAGTTAAAAAACAACCCAATGCGCACACTGGAAGTTCAGACTTCCAGTTTGCACATTGGGCAATTTTTCTTCCTCTGAAAGCTTCAGAGAAGCCTCCTGAAGCCTCTGGAAGGCGAAAAACCACCCAACACGCAAACTGGAAGTTCGGGAATGGAGATCTGGTTTGCGGGCTTGGCCTTTTTTCACCCTCTGGAGCAAACCGGAAGTCATGGGCAGTTTCCAGCCTCCAGAGGGCCTCTGGGGGGCGGGGAGGCAGTTTTTGCCCTTCCCAGGCTCCCAGAATGGTGTGCGCACATGCACGGGGACAGCGGATGTGTGTGGGTGTTTCACACATGCATGCACAGGGGGCACGGTGAGGAGGGCATTAAGTTATGGGGGTGGGCATGCAATAGTATGCACACTCGTGCTTTTGGCATCCAAGGCAAAAAAGTTTCACCATCGTTGTCTTAAGAAGTTTCTCAAAGTAAATATAAAGATAAAAACAGAGACATATCTCTTAGGTTTAATGAACAAAGAACTTGGGGGGAGTTAGCAGAGATGGCAAAAGTGACTTCCGGTTTGCTCGGAGGGTGGTTTTAAGCGCTCCGAAGGCATCAGGGAAGCCTCCAGATGGTCCCTGAAGCCTCCGGGGGGAGCGGGGGGGCCTCCCTCAGGTAAGCAACTTAGCGTGAGGGGGGGCAGGAGGCTAGCTTTGGTGAGGAAAGGCCTCTAGGCCTTCCCTCGCTGAAGCGGCGGGCTGGCGTGGGCCGTGCGGGCGGCGGGCAGCTAGCTTCACCCAGGAAAGGCCTCTGGGCCTTTCTGGGACGAAGCGCCGGCGTTGCGTGGAACGCGCGGCCGCCGGGAAGCTAGCTTCGCCCGGGAAAGGCCCCTGGGCCTTTCCGGGATGAAGCGCTGGCATCGTGTGGAACGCGCGGCCGCCAGGAAGCTAGCTTCGCCCAGGAAAGGCTCCTGGGCCTTTCTGGGACGAAGCGCCGGCGTCGCGTGGAACGGCACCGGGCTGGCGTGGGCGGCAAGCCTCCGCGAGGCTAGGCCAAAAGCCCCCCACCCTCCCCTCTCCAGCCTCGCCTGGCTGGCTAAGCCCTAAGCAGTCTTAAACAGTCTTACCTGTCCTCCTGCCTCTCTGCCTGTCTGCTGCCTGTTGCATCCATCCATCGCATCGGAGAGCTGCTGATTCTGCCTGCTGGTAAGTAACCTGGTTTTCTTTCTTTTATTTTTTAATGTATTTTAAAATAATATTTTATTTATTGTGCATAGAATTTTTTAAAATAATTTTACTTAAAAGTATTGAGTATAGAATATTTTAAAATGGTTTACTTCAATTTATTGTGTATGGATTCTTTTTTAAAATTGTCTCAGACTATTTTAAAAAAGATTCTATCCAAAATAAATTAAAATAAACCATTTTAAAATATTCTATACTCAATACTTTAAAATGTATTGTGTATAGAATTGTTTTAAATTGTTTTATTGTAATTTATTGTGTATTGAATGTTTTTAATGGTTTCATTTTAAATTATTGTCTGTGGAATAGTTTGAAATGGTTACAGTATAAATTATTGCTGGTGGAATAATGGTTACAGTTGGTACAATACCTTAAAATAGTTATAGTATATATTATTGCTGGTGGAATACTTAACAATGGTTTTTAAGGATTTTTTTTATTTATAGAATATCTTTTTTAAATTATTGTTTGGGAATTTTTATGTTTTAATTGTTTATAAAATATATTTACTACAAGAAATGTTATTCCTTTTTGCAAATGTTTTCTTTGTGGTGCAATATGTTGCTTAAAAGTGTTCAGACCAGGTTTATATACCTCAAAGTGGGTGCTTTTCTATGGGCAGGCCAGGTTTGCCACATTTAATGTGTTTCACCCTGGTTGTTAAGGTAATTCTGAGGTGGTTGCTGGTTCTGTGAGCTTCCTGGCACTGTCCTTTATAATTTCCCACAATGCCTTGATGGTTTTTATTCCAGTGGCTTTGTCTTTCCTGTCCCTAGGGGGGAAAAAACACTGGTTTCATTTGCAGTCTTTGCGGGGGGGGGGGGGGACAAAAAGGAGAAAGAGGGAGGAGGTGGGGGAAAGTGGGATCCTTGCTGCTTTCTGAGCTTGGTGGTTTTTTTTTACAGACATTTCACTACCAAACTAGGTAACATCATCAGTGCTAGATGGGGTTGTGGGGAAAGGAGGAGGAGGAGAAGTCGAAGGACAAAAAGGAAAAAGATAAGGAGGGAGAGGACTGTGGGGTCCTTTGGTGTTCTCTGAACCTGGTGGTTTTTAATTATTTTTAGGGAATTTTTATTTATTTATTGTTTATAGAATGTTTATTACAAGAAATGTTATTCCTTTTTGCAAATGTTTTATTTGTGATGCAATATGTTGCTTTTAAGTGTACAGGTTGGTGTATAGTATATGTCTCAAGGTGGCTTCTTTTCTATGGGCAGGCCAGGTTGGTGCAAGGCAGCTTTGCCAGATTTTGTGTGTTTCTGGTTGTTTAGGTAATTGTGAGGTGGTTGCTGGTTCTGTGAGCTTCCTGGCACTGTCCTTTATAATTTCCCACAATGCCTTGATGGTTTTTATTCCTGTGGCTTTGTCTTTCCTGTTCTTAGGGTTAGGGAAAAAAACTGGTTTCATCTGCAGTCTTTTGGGGGGAAATTGTTTTTGTGTGTGTTTTTTCCTGGCACTGTCATAGTTTGTGTTTGTGGGTATGTAATGTCCTGCAGTTATCTACACATTAATAATGATCAAGTACTAATAATATTTCCTTATACATTTTAATGACCTTTCCTTTCATAATTGGTGTTTTCTTTCATACTTTTAGATTTCTAATTGCTGTTTCTGTTAGTTAGCAATTGATAAAACAAATTCCACGTGAAAAAGTATTCAAAGCCTTCTTGGTTTTAATTGTCAATTTATTCATTCTTGCACATTCTAATATTTATTCATTTTCATATCTTTGTTTTTTCCACTGTTGTGCAAACACAATTCCAACAGCTGTTAACATGTGTAAAATTAAATATGTATTTATTTCCTTTGAAATGCAAGTAGTAAGTAGTAAGCTACTTACCTTCTGTAAGTATCTCTTTTATTGTTTTGTGTACTTATTTTAATCTTATTTAAGTAGTAAGTGCACAAAATAATAAATTTCCTTTTTGATATCTTCTTTTTGTAGATCATTCATTGGGGCAAAAAATTCAGTGACATTGTCTTGGCCACTCCCATCCGGTCACATGACTGCCAAGCCACTCCCACCTGGTCACATGGCCGGCAAGCCACTCCCACCCGGTCACATGGCCGGCAAGCCACTCCCACCAGGTCACATGGCTGGCAAGCCACTCCCACAAAGGAGGCCACACCCACAGAGTAGGTTCCAAAAATTTTTGAAACCCACCACTGATGGGGGGGGGGCTGTTTTCACCTTATCAGGCTCCGGAGGCTTTCCTTGAACCTCTGGCAGGGCCTCATCAAGGCTCCGGAGGCCTTCCAGGAGGCCCATTTTTTCCCCTCCCTGCACAGGCCCTGCACTTATGTCGCATCCAAAATGGGCCACATGGAGACTCCTGGGAGAACAGGACATGCTGGGTGGGGAGATCCAGGGGTTGGATTTGGAGGTTCTCTGAACTGGCCATAACATTAGCTATGGGTTCTTTTGAATCAGGGCAAACCCATAGCAGCCTACCCTTGCATTTTACACAAAACCAAATATATAGGTTTTTAATCTAATTTAAATCTTCCTTTCAATTGCAAATATATAAACCAATGGCAAACATGTTCTTCTGATTCCAGCTCCTGTTTAGATTTGAGACGTATCATCTGTGTTCTGACCAAAGAAACATATTTGGAGTGAAGTGAGAAACCCACAATAAAATTCTGATGAATTTATTTGGGTAGGTTGAAAATTATTGCAATTCCTATCAGAAGTATTTTTGTTTGAGTCTCATGCTAGCTATTGACACAGGACTTCTTTTCCAATCTCTCTCTTTCTCTCTCTCTCTGTCTCTTTCTGTATTTTTGTTCTATTGAAATTTATTCTATTTTTTATATAGAGTTGTTATTATCACTAATCTCACAATGCAATCTGCTTCTTCTGTGCACTTTGGTGTTATGGCCGTACAATTGTTTTCTATTTCCAAGCATTAATTGTACCTGCCATCTAAATTTGTTTTCCAAATTTGAGGGATCTGTTTGTTTTTAATTAATTTAGGGTTTAATTTGGGCTTATTAGTAACTGTTTCTGTATGTGTTTAGCCCTAAATTGAGATCCAGCTCTAGGATACAGAGAAGTTCTCTGGAAGCTTAATTGTGTACAATTCTTTGTTGACAACACAAGCTATATTTGCTTCCTATCGTTTTATTTTCTTTAACCAATTATTGATTTACATAAGACTCTCTCCTTTTATGCCAGATATGCTGCATGTGTTTAAAAGAAGCACTATTCCTTGAAGTGAAATTTGTTTGATATCCCTCACTATTCTTCTGATGTTTCACATGAACCAGGGTAATATCATTTCAGATTTGGATTTAATTGGAATTTTAATAGCTACTCTGCAGAATTAATTTCTCATTGTGCATCTTATGCTTGTGATATATATATATATATATATGTGCAGCAGCTGCCAAAAAAGCCAACACAGTTCTAGGCTGCATCAACAGAGGGATAGAATCAAGATCACGTGAAGTGTTAATACCACTTTATAATGCCTTGGTAAGGCCACACTTGGAATACTGCATTCAGTTCTGGTCGCCACGATGTAAAAAAGATGTGGAGACTCTAGAAAGAGTGCAGAGAAGAGCAACAAAGATGATTAGGGGACTGGAGACTAAAACATATGAAGAACGGTTGCAGGAACTGGGTATGTTTAGCTTAAGAGAAAGAAGGACTAGGGGAGACATGATAGCATTATTCCAATATCTCAGAGGTTGCCACAAAGAAGAGGGAGTCAAACTATTCTCCAAAGCACCTGAGGGTAGAACAAGAAGCAATGGGTGGAAACTAATCAAGGAGAGAAGCAACTTAGAACTGAGGAGAAATTTCCTGACAGTGAGAACAATTAATCAGTGGAACAGCTTGCCTCCAGAAGTTGTGAATGCCCCAACACTGGAAGTCTTTAAGAAGATGTTGGATAGCTATTTGTCTGAAACAGTATAGGGTTTCCTGCCTAGGCAGGGGGTTGGACTAGAAGACCTCCAAGGTCCCTTCCAACTCTACTATTGTATTGTATTGTATATATATATATATATATATATATATATATATATATATATATATATATATATATATATATATATATATATATATATATATATATATATATATATATATATATATATATATATATATATATATATATATATATATATATATATATATATTCATCATATTACAGAGAAATTATTCTGCTTTCCTAGTAGTTTCTCGTTGTATTCTGAAGTATATTCATAATATAAAGTAAAACAAACGACTTAATCCTTTTTTGAGTTATTCATGATTGTAGCCATTCACTGTACAGAAAACACCAATTTCTATAATGCATTAGGCTGGCAGTTAGGAATATGTCCTGTGAAAGAAAGAAAGCAGCTGAGTGTCTGTTAATACTTTGGCTATACAAGTCAATGCCGTTTCTAAACCAAGTGCTCTCAAGAGGCAGCCTGGCGAGTGCTAAAGAAATGTTGTGTCAAATAATATGAATTTCTGCATGTTTACTGACATGTGTGCTTATACAGTTCTTTAAATAACAGCCTCAAAGAATGAACATATTCACACTGTTATTATTCATGATAGACAGCCCAATCTTGGCTAAATTCCAGAAGCACCATCAATATTTGCATAAAATATGGTAAAGACTGCCTTTGGAGGAAAACAAATCTCCCAAATATATATGCCCAGAGCAGTTTACCACCAAAGGGTATTTATCCACACAAATAATATATTCCCAGGATAACACTTTCAAATTCCACTTGGAAAATCTGCCAAATTACACCTAACTTTTTCTAAAATAATGTTATATGTTTATTTGGATATTAATAGTAGCTTTATAATAAAATAATTAAAAAAAATTCAAATAAAAACATATTTGAAAATCAGCTCTTATATTTATTGACAAAAACTTTAAATAAAATGTAAATCACCATGGCTCTGTATTTACTTATCAGTCTATATATGCTCATGAGATTAGGGAATTTTTTGACTATGTAGTTTTCTGACTCACCAATTGATCAAAAGGGGCCTCAGCATGAGTCCTGGGACAGGGCCTTTTCAAAGATGGCACCTATCCGACCTACCTAGAACAACCCCTCTAACTATCTATCTATCATCTATCTATCTATCTATCTATCTATCTATCTATCTATCTATCATCTATCTATCTATCTATCTATCATCATCTATTTTCGTAGATTTTCACGGGTGTAGGTATGCTGTTCTTGTTGTATTTGGGTCTTTTCCCATATTTGCCTTGGCAACATTTCGGCGAGGTCCCACTCGCCATCTTCAGGCTGGTGTTTACGGCTTCATGTTTGTGTTTCTTTGTTTGTTTTGTTTGTTTTATTGGATTTATATGCCGCCCTTCTTCCAAAGGTCTCAGGGCGGCGTACAGCATTAAAAAACACATATTACAAAAGTTAAAAGCAAATTAGAAACAATCCAAAAAACAAACACTAACATTTTAAAAATTAGATAAAATTAACAGGCCAGGCTGGCTTGCTGGAAAAGCCAACTTTTTTGGGCGCGTCGGAAGGACCAGGGATTATGCGAAGCTCCGGGGGCAGCTCATTCCAGAGGGAAGGCACTCCCACAGAGAAGGCTCTCCCCCTGGGGGTCGCCAGCTGACACTGTTTGGCTGACGGCACCCTGAGGAGGCCAACTCTGTGGGATCGCACTGGATGTGGGAAGTTACTGGTGGCAGTAGGTGGTCTCGCAGGTACCTTGGGCCTAAGCCATGGAGTGCTTTAAAGGTCATAATTAGTACCTTGAATCGCATCTGGAAAACAACCGGCAACCAGTGCAGGCCGCCTAAAAGGGGTGTAACATGGGAGCACCTAGGTACCCCCATGATAACCTGCTCGGCTGCATTCTGGGCCAGCTGAAGCCTTCAAGGGCAGCCTCATGTAGAGAGCGTAGCAGTAGTCCAGGCGAGAAAGGACAAGGGCATGAGTGACAGTGCACAGAGCATCCCGATCCAGGAAGGGGCGCAACTGACGTACCAGGCGAACCTGGTAAAAGGCCCCCCAGGTCACGGCCGTCAGGTGATCTTCGGAACTAGCCGCATGTCCAGGAGGACTCCCAGAATGTGGGCCCTCTCTGAAGGGGCTAAAATTTCTCCCCCTATCATTAAAGATGGAACAAGATGCACAAATCGGGATGATGGGAACCACAGCCACTCAGTCTTGGAGGGATTGAGCTTGAGCCTGTTCCTCCCCATCCAGATCTCCACAGCCTCCAGGCATTGGGACATCACGTCGAGGGCATCGTTTGGGTGGCTTGGGGTAGAGATGAAAAGTTGGGTATCATCAGCATATTGATGATATCGTACCCCAAAACCACGGATGATCTCGCCCAGTGGTTTCATATATATGTTGAACAGGAGGGGTGAGAGAACCGACCCCTGGGGCACCCCACAAGTGACACGCCTCGGGGTCGATCTCTGCCCTCCAGTCAACATGAACTGTGACCGATCCAACAGGTAGGAGGAGAACCACCGTAAAACAGTGCCCCCCACTCCCAACCAATAAATGTATTTACAATTAATATAAATTGTATATTTATACAAATATTTATACAAATATAAATGTATTTACAATTAAATAAACGTATTTACAAATACAACACAAATATAAAAAGGCAACATTAAAAATTAAAATATGGTTTTCTGCTTGCATGGTCTTCTGTGATGAGCCGAAAGACAGAAAGAGGGAGTAGTGACCTTCCTCCCATATTTAGGCATACCCGGGGTTGTAACACAAATACATACCTATTTCCCTGGCTCAACTGATAAGGAGGAGAGCCTGTGGCTTAGTGGCTAAGACTCCTGCCTAAGATATAATACAGCCCGGGTTCAAATCCCAGTAAGGGTATGGCTAGCTGATGAGAGCTAATTAGCTCGAAATAGATCTATACTAGTCTCCCTTTATTTATTTATCAGTACAAATATAACACAAATATAAAAAGGCTACATTAAAAATAAAAATATGGTTTTCTGCCTGCATGGTCTTCTCTGATGAGCCGAAGGACAGAAAGAGGGAGTAGTGACCTTCCTCCCATATTTAGGCATACCAGGAGTTGTAACACAAATACATTCCTATTTCCCTGGCTCAACTGATAAGGAGGAGAGCCTGTGGCTTAGTGGCTAAGACTCCTGCCTAAGATATAATACAGCCCAGGTTCAAATCCCAGTAAGGGTATGGCTAGCTGATGAGAGCTAATTAGCTCAAAATAGATCTATACTAGTCTCCCTTTATTTATTTATCAGTACAAATATAACACAAATATAAAAAGGCAACATTAAAAATAAAAATATGGTTTTCTGCCTGCATGGTCTTCTCTGATGAGCCGAAGGACAGAAAGAGGGAGTAGTGACCTTCCTCCCATATTTAGGCATACCAAGGGTTGTAACACAAATACATACCTATTTCCCTGGCTCAACTGATAAGGAGGAGAGCCTGTGGCTTAGTGGCTAAGACTCCTGCCTAAGATATAATACAGCCCAGGTTCAAATCCCAGTAAGGGTATGGCTAGCTGATGAGAGCTAATTAGCTCGAAATAGATCTATACTAGTTTCCCTTTATTTATTTATCAGTACAAATATAACATATGTATGTATGTATGTATGTATGTATGTATGTATGTATGTATGTATATTCGTATATTCGTATCTACGAATATTCGTACACACACACACACACACACACACACCTCTCTGAGGATTTTCTATAAAGAATTAAAAAGATATTGATGGAAAATAGCATTTGGGAGATGCTAGTTTTTCAGAGTCTACCACTGCTGATAAGTGATATCTATAATGCACATCACTTGTTATTACAGATAGTCCTTGACTTATGACCACAATTGAACCCAACATTTCTGTTGTTAAATGAGACATTTGTTAAGTGAATTTTACCCCATTTTATGACTTTTCTTGCCATAATTGTTAAGTGAATCTCCACAGTTGTTAAGTTTGTAACCCGGTTGTTAAGTGAATCTGGCTTCCCCATTGACTTTGCTTGTCAGAAGATCACAAAAGGGGATTACATGACCCTGGGACACTGCAACCGTCGTAAATATGAGTCAGTTGCCAAGCGTCTGAATTTTGAGCAAGTGACCATGGGGATGCTGCCATAGTCATAATTGTGAAAAACAGTTATAAGTCACTTTATTCAGTGCCATCGTAATTTCAAGCAGTCATTAAATGACCTGCTGTAAGTCAAAGACTACCAGCATTGGATTGATTGTAACCTTCTGTTTTCTTGTTGTTGTATATTGCTCAGTGCTGTCTGAAGCAGAGAGACCCAGGAAGAGACAGAGAGAACTTGTCAGACAGAGAGAAAAACATGAGTTTAGAGGCAAAGAGAAAAAGAAGGAATTGTGAATACTAGTCTCTAAGAACTGAAAGCTACATGAAATTAAGCACAATGTGAAGAGAAGCCTTTGGTGAAAGAAAAAGAGAAATGAAACTTGCCTTCTTCTGGAAGATCCTTCCCTGAACTTAATTTTTTTAAGGCACCATATTACAATGCACAAAGATCAGCAAAGGTAAAGTGTATGATTTCCTCTTCCCTCCCCTTTATGACACTTTCACACCAGCCTAGCTGAAACATACACAGGACCTGCAAATACTCCTCAACAGGTCACATGCATCCAAAATCCTCCAGGGTTTTAGGTTTCAGACAAAGTATATAATGGAAAAGATCAGAGATAAGCCTAGTGGTTCTGTCCTACCTCTTTGGCCAGCTTTAGAAATAAGACGGAATAGAAGGAGATTCCAGTGTAATGTACAGTCACAGAATATCAAAGTTCTAAGTTGTATGGAAAGCTGATATGAGTAGAAAAGGCTTTGCAATGCAAACAAAGATTTATCTTCACTTTGTGAATATAGCAACAAAGCGATATAGCCAATGATTCATTCTTGTTTTATTATGAACCACATGAATGTATGACATGGCTTCTGCGATTCATGTATTAGTTTAGATGAGGGGTGGGCTGCTGGAGGTTCAAAGGGGTTCGGGAGAACCTCTAGCTAAGATTCTGTGCAGTTCATAGAACCTTCAAATCCCATTCCTGGCTGGTTCCCCCCTCCCTTCCCCTTCCAGGCGGTAGCCTGTAGCCTGTTTTGGATGCAGGTAAGTGCAGGGTGATTGCAGAGGCTTTGGGAGGGTGAAAAACGGGCCTACCGGAAGTTCAGGAAGGCCAGAAACTGGCCCACTTCCAGCCTCCAGGGAGCCTCTGGAGCCTGGGGAGGCCGTTTTCACCCTCCCGGAGGTTCGACAAAAACTTCCAGAGCCTGGGGAGGGCAACCCCCACACACACTGTGGTGCAGGAGGCCAACTAGGCCACGCCCACCCAGCAACTTGTCAGAGAACCCCTTGCTAAAATTTTTGAAGCCCACCCCTGAACTACACAAAAGACAAAGTTACAGTTATACTTTAACTGCATGGATATCTCTGTGTAATGTGTTTGGCTACAAAATAAATGTTTATTGTTCCCAGATGTTTTGTTTATGTCTTCCAGTCTAAGCATCAGCACTGTTTGCTTGATGGATCTCTCATCCAACAACGGAGCAGATGTGATCGTACTCAGCATTTTGATATTAGCAAGTCATCTTGGCATTGTTATAGAGTTGAGTTTCCTGTAAGCTACCCAGTAGTAAGGTCTGACCTGCTGAGATATTAACAATTATTGTTCAGTTGCAACAAGTAACTTTTGTTCTGAATTTAAAAAGACAACTCATGCCTGAGGTAACGTCCTAGTGTAGCAATTTCAGAGAACCTGTTTTTTCGTTTTGAATTTTTTTTGAAGCACTTTCAATTAATAACCTTAGATATACCCTCTGATCCAAAGTAATTGAAAAGGGGACAAAAATAAAGGAATGAATGAGAATACAATGGTATTCTTCCTTCTTCTTCCTGCTGGTGCCTTTGTATTTAGCAAAATGAAACATGGTGTACTTTTGACACATTGGAAAAGTCTCTGAATCATTGCACTGTTCCTTGCAGGACAAAATCCTTCTGAGCAATGGTCTATCACTAATTGTATTCCACAAAAAGTGTTGATTGAGACAATACAATTTGCAGATTCTGTAGGGACAAGTAAAACAGCAATTTAATATTAACTTTCAATTATTGTCACAGTTTCATTTTGGAAGGGCATAGGCATGCAAAAGTCTGGAGCAGTTTTAGAAAGCAACAGCCAAAAACCAAATTCTTCTGCCAGCTTTCCAAGGACTCAAAGGACAACTTCAGAATTATTCTTCTTGAATTACCTTTCAGGATGAATGCAAGGGTGGAGCTTATCAAGTGCAGAGCTTTGATTCCTAGAGAAAATCATTCAGGGAAGACTTAGGAATTATAGAAATATGTCCATGTGATTAAAGCAAGTAGACAAACATCTGGGTAAGAGGGAAATATTCCATCATTTCTTTATTTATATACAGTTATGTGACTTGCAAGATCCAGTCTGGATCAGTCACTGGAGCCAGAGGTTTACTCTTCTAAGCTTTTGAGTTGATGCTGGAACCCATCTTGGTGGATCTTCTCTCTACTGGAATATGTGCTTTGGGCTATTCTATGAGTCATATTTATAAGGTGCCTTCCTATTTATGTGATTTATACTTCCATGCCCATTTGCACATTCATATGGGGAAGAAATACTAATGTTCTTAAAAAGAGGGCCTGGAACGTTTCCCAAATCTGCCAGCCCAATCTTTACGTACTCTATTTGAGAGAGTAATGATTCCCCTTATTCCCTGATATCTATAGATTTCAGACTAATTACAATCAATAAACACAGCTGAGCACACTAAATCATTATAGCAACCCTAAGCAGAAAATAGTTTTCTTCAATAATAACTGAGGAATGCACAATTTTTTCTTTTGCACAGATAAATGAACTAAAGCAGGCAAGATCTTGGGAACAGAGGATGAGAACTCAGCAAGTAACATATAAACATATGAAAACATATGAAGAATAGTTGCAGGAATTGGGTATGTCTAGTCCAGTGAAAAGAAGGACTAGAAGTGACATGAGAGTGGTGTTCCAATATTTGAGGGGTTGCCACAAAAAAGAGAGAGTCAACTGATTTTCCAAAGCACCAGAAGGCAAGTCAACTATAGATGGACACCACTTAAGGAGAGAAGCAACCTAGAACTAAGGAGAAATCTCCCACAGTGAGAACAAATAGAACACTATTTTCCATCAATATGTTTTTAATTCTTTATAGAAAAAAGCATGCAAAAATGGGGGGGGGGGAACGATTCTCATGCGCGCATGCGCACTGGGGGGTCGCACGTTGCATTATGGGTGCGGCATGCCCACGCACGACCCCCCCGCACTCTCCCCCATAAGGCACCCAAGCCAAAAAAGGTACACCATCGCTGGTATAGAGTCTCCTGCTTGAGCGGGGGGTTGGACTAAAAGACCTCCAAGGTCCCTTCCAACTCTGTTGTTCTGTTATTCTGTAGACAGCAATAAGTAGCTTTCACTCTCTCAACTTTTTTACCCTGGAGGAACCCTTAAAATAATTTCTGCATAAAAATTGCAAAGAAAGAAAGAAAGAAAGAAAGAAAGAAAGAAAGAAAGAAAGAAAGAAAGAAAGAAAGAAAGAAAGAAAGAAAGAAAGAAAGATTCACAATAGTAATCATTTCTAACCTACAGTAACCACAAGTTATATTTGGAAAGCAACAAAATGTCAGGTGGCAGCTGAATTATGGCAAGTTAAAATTTTTACCACCATGACCACTAGCACTGTGCAGTGCGTGAAGTTCAAAAAATGATGATTATTTTTCAAAATCAGGATGTCTTGCGGAATCCAACTGAGAAAGGCTGTTTCAGGCCCAGAGGGTTTTGAAAAGTCAGCAAAATAACATTGGGCAGATCCAGAAAAGTCCAGGTATGTACAGTAGAAAATCTATGATTTGGTTGAGGAAATATTAATCAATCATGAAATCATGTTTGCACATTTTATTGCAAAGTGGCATTATTATTATTATTATTTTAAAATTGCAAATTATAACTTTTAGGACCAGTGAGCATCTTGCAGTATTTATATTCTTAATCAATAATAACTACATTGAATTAATAAAAATAGTTGTTGCCAAGTAGAATTATAGTTAGAGCTATGATTTACACAATTGTTGCCCTTTATAAATGAACAAATTCAGAATATAGAGCCAGTTTGGTATAATAGTTAAGGTACCAACCTAGAACCAAGAAATACTGAATTTTACTCCTGTTTTAGATACAAAGTAGCTAGATGAGACTCTGCCAGTCCATCTCTGTCAGCAGTACAAAGAAAGCAAGGACAAATCACTTTTGAAATCTTGTGAAGAAAGCTGTAGGGACTTTTCCAGCAGTCCCCAGGAGTCAACATTGACTCAAACACACACACGGACGCATGCACGCATATACACAAACACTCATACACACCCACTAGAACTGGGAATCCTGAACCTTCAAGTGAAAATAAGAAGAGAATATAGCAAGCAGTTTTGCCTTTTCTTCCTCCTCTACAGAGGTTCTATTGTAAAATTAATTCCGCTTTATGAAGCTGTGCAACATGTTTCTATAATATTAAAGACTGCTGGGAATGTTTCTGCATAAATGCAGTTCTGTTTATCTTGTGTGCTATACTTCACATTTGGTTCCATATATACTGGTTAGCCTCTCTTTTATCCTGCTCAATACTAGAATCTGATTATTAGGCATGCATTAAATGAAAAAGCAGTCTAAGATTAGTATCTTGTTTTACTTTCCTTTTTGTTTTTGTTTTAAAAATGTTTGAGTGCATATATCTGCCATGCACATACCAAAACTGAGAAAAGATCAGGTGGAGTTGTGGATTTCTGGAAAGATCATTGGCTTCTTTCTTAATCTAATCTGGAGAGAATGGATCTCAAGATAGGAATTTTAGATAGCTGCCCTCCTCATATCCTTATTAGAAAAGTGCCTGAGTGCTTTATTCATCTTGATATATATGGGTTCAAACAGTCAATGAAACAGGGCAGAAGCAATAAGCAGTTGTTCTAATTTCATAATCTTCATTGTGAATGAACAAGAATGCTTTGGACTGTTTGGGCCTCTGATGGATCTGAGTTAATTGACTTTCATCCATCCAGTTACTTATTAGTGTGTGCTTACACTTTATTCTACTCAATGTCTTGTTAGGAACATGTCACATTTTTCAAGATGAACTTAGAAGATGAATACGTTAAAGGGTAATAAGATAACATGTGCAATTTGGGGTATAATATAATGCTAAATAAATGGGAAAATTAAATGGACTAAAATGTACATTAAATTATAGTTTGAAAGGAAACTTTTATAAAATGGTGTATCATTGGTACTTGACCGCAGATATACTAGCAAAAATGTATGAAGTGATTTCTAGTAAGTGCTGGAAATGTAGTCAAAATCAAGATTCCTTTTATCATATGTTGTTGTCTTGCAACTATGAGAAAACATAACAATGACAATGCAAAAAATATGTAAGATACAACCTGAAGTTTTTCTTTTAGGTATGATGGACAAACCAATTGAAAAAAAAATTGGGGTGCTATTACTTCACATAATGACAGCTGCAAGAATTGTACTTGCCAAACATTGGAAAGAAAAAGGGATGCCAACTGTTGAAGAATGGATTTTAAGGCCTCCTTAGGGGTGCAACCCCCCCGCTCTGCCATGCTGTTTGCTGCAGGCTTGAATGGGGCTACAAGAGCATGTCGGATTCCCAGTTCTGCCAAGAACCCCCCAAAAGCAGCAACGGTACGCTGCTGCCCATTATGCAGCACATTGGGTATCCCATGTGTAGCAAACAACTTTTGGAGGACCCCTATGACTGCTGAAGCTGTTGTGGATTCCATGATTATCACCTCCATCCATTTTGAAAATGTGTTGTCCACAATTAGGAAGGTTTGGCCTTTATATGGCCCAGCAAAATCTAAATGGATTCGTGTCCATGGTGTTTTAGTTTGATTCCAATTTTGCACTGGTGCCCTATAGTCTGCTGGTCTGGACAGTTGGCATAGAGTGCATCTGGACACCCAACTAGCAATGTCCTGGTCCATATTTGGCCACCAGGCATAGCTATGGCCCAAGGCCTTCATCCTGCCTATGCCTGGATGACTGTCATGTAACAAAACTAGAATTGAACCCCTCAAAGTAGATGGAATCACCACACAGCTTTCCCATAGGAGACAACCTTTCTGGGTAGACAGCTCATTCTGCTGGACAGCATATGGCTTGTATGTATTGTCCAAACTCTCCATAGGCCTCTCCCTTTGTACCCATTCTAAAACACTGACCAGCATCTTGTCTTTCAAAGTGTGTTTGGTGATGTCTGCTGCTGTGAGTGGGAGTGGGAGGTCATTATTAGCAAAATAGAGAAAGCCAGGGCAGGATCTTCTACTGCTATTGGCAATGGGCAGTGGCTGAGAGCATTGGCTTGGCATAAATGTTTTCCTGGTCTGTGATGCAGCGAGTAGTTATAGACTGCCAGGAATACAGTCTAACGGGTGAAGCAAGGTGACAGAATCTGTGGGGTTTGCTTATCCCCAGCAATAAGTTCTAGCAATGTTTTGTGTCTGTAACCAGATGAAAATGGCGGCTGTATAAATACTCATGGAACCTTTTAATGAAACTATAGTCAAAGCCTCCTTGTCCAGTTAGCTATAGTTTCTTTCTAAAGGGGAGAGAGTCTTTGAAAATAATGTGATGGGTCCCTCAAGTCCTAATGGTAGTTGATGACTGAGGACTGCTCCGACTCCATAAGGAGACACATCACATGCTATCAGTAAGAGAAGTTTCTCATTGAATTGCAGAAGCATGCTGTTGGAGGCTAACAATGATTTGACAGCTTTAAATACCACGGTTTCTGTCTGTCCCCACGCCCATTTAGTTGATTGATCCAGGAGGCAGTGTAGGGGGTCTGCTAGTGATGCCTTATGTGGCAGAAACATATTATAAAAGTTAAGCAGCCTCAAAAATGCCTGGAGTTCCTCCTTGTTCTGTAGGGCTGAGGCTTCCCAAATAGCCTGAATCTTGGATCGTGTAGGATGTAAGCCAGCAGCATCATTTACATAGCCCAGGAATTCCATACTAGGGACAGGTAGGCTTAAATTTTAATCCAACACTCTGGAAACAGCAAATGACTGTGCACAGGTGGGCCAGTAGGTTGGCATGGGAGGTGACAGATACCAGTACGTCATTGAAGTAAGGGACGATGCCTGGTATCCCCTGAAGTAAGTGTTCCATTAAATTCTGGAACTGGCCAGGGGCCACACTTACTCCAAATTGGAGCCGCCGGCATTTAAAAGCCCCTTGATGTGTCACTATGGTTTGGGCTTCAGCAGTAGCTTCATCGACAGGCATAATCCTGAGCTAGGTCGAGCTTGGCAAAAATTGACCCCTGGCCTAAGGAGTGCAGGAGGTGCTGCACAACAGGGAAGGGGTATGCACTCTGCTGCAATGCATGGTTCAGGGGGCATTTATAATCAGCACATAAGCGCACAGAGCCATCTGCCTTTAAAGGGATCACCAAAAGTGTCTTCCATGGCACATGATCAACAGGCTCTAATATTCCTTGGGCTACCAACTTATTGAGCTCTGCATCTACCTTGGGTTTAATGCAAACGGAAGTCGCCGTGGCTTGAAGTGCCTTGGGGTGACTTGGAGGTCCACATTAAATGATATTGGGGTGCCGGTATAGCATCCAGGCTCCTTACTAAATACAGTTGTAAATTCTTGGACCAATGTTTCCAATTTCCCTTTTAAGCTGCATTAAACATGGTCAATGCCAGCCACTCTCAGTCCAAGAGCCTCAAACCATTCCAAACCCAGTAGACTGGGTTGGTTTCCCTGCACTATGACCACTGGCAGTTTCTTACGGAATTGCTTAAACACTACTCTGCAGAGGAAACTTCCCAATACTGGAATAGAACTGTCCTGAAAATCCTGAAGCCTTAAAAACAGGGATCAAGCCGTGCTTTACACAGCCTAGGCAAAATCCTTTTAGCTGTGCTCCATGAGATAATGATACAGCAGAGCCTGTGTCCACTTCTATTGGGCAAGCTTTTCCTTCTAAGGAAACAGTAACAAATATCTTCCCCTTTGTCTTATGGACAATCTGGTCAACTAATGTCTCACTACCATTCTCGTGGACAGAATAACTATTATCCTTCTTGCAAGATTAAAATCTATTCTGCCTCCTTGGATATATACTAGACCTTGTGAGGGAACTAGATGGTGGACTTGAGGCAGGTAGGGCTGCCCTACAAGATCTACCAATATGCCCATGCTTGCCACATCTGAAATAGACTGCAGTTTTAAAGTGGCAGTCAGTTCTCCCCTAGTTACCCGCACACCCTGGGCACTTAGGTTGTAAACACTGGGTCTTACCCTGCTGACCTCTGGCTTGCCCAGTCCACACATGATGGACATCATCATCCTCAGCAGTCGCATTGTCAGGGCTGACATCTTCATGGTGGACGTCTATTTGCTTTCCTGCAGTTTGCGGATTTGACTTTCTTTGACTTTCTTCTATCGATTTGTTTGACATCTCTACTGTGCAGGCTTCAACAAGTGCAGACTGCAAAGTTAATTCAGGCTTGGCCAGGAGGCAGTGCTGTAGGTGGAGGTCTCGAACACCAGTGACTTTTTGGTCCAGAAGGACATCATCAAGATCCCAGAACTCACAGAAAAAGGTGGCTGCCCTCAGGCCGGCTATATAATCATTAATTGATTCCCCCTCACGCTGGTTTCTTCTGTGGAATGCATGTTGCTGAGCTCTACAAGATGGTGCTGGGGCATAATGTGTTTTTAGTTTAGCCATCAGCACCTCCCATGGGACATTATGGATGGATTGAGGAATCACTAATGTACCTGCAATATTACACATTTTCCTTCCACACAAATTTAGGTTCTTTTCCTACTCTCGGACAGCCCGGTATAGTTGTTTGCCTCCAAGAAACACTTGAACCTTGTTATGTAAGAGTCCCAAGTTTCTGAGGCAGCATTAAACTCTGCAAGTGTGTTCACTGATGTCATTCCAGCCCTCTCCGTCTTCTATTGTCTTGTGGGAGGGAAAATTTACCACCCCTGGCTCTTCGCTGGACCTCTCGTTGAGTGTTGCCCTCAGTGCGGGTTCTTCAGCTCTTAGTGACTCAGCTCTTAGTTAGTGACCTGTGCCAGCTCTTGCTTGAGTTTTGTCTTCAGATCCCACCTTTGTCACCAATGTTCTATCTGGGAGAACGATGGGTGGGCAGAACGGAGGTGAGCCAGGTCTTCAACGCTAACAGGTTTTATTGCTAATAAGTTACCAAACACAGAAATTCACAATGCATGTGTATGCTAACAGCAACAGCTGAGAGACTGTTTGACAGCTCTTTATATACTGAACTGTCAAACAGGCGACCAATCAGAATGCAGCACAGAGTCCCCAACAGTGCGGACCAGAGGGAGAACTGCTTATACACAGCAGACTGAATTAGCAGAGATGGCAAAATTAACTGCTTTGATGAGAAATAATGGATTAGACAACTTTATCAGAGACTGGAAGCTGTCTATCTATCTATCTATCTATCTATCTATCTATCTATCTATCTATCTATCTATCTATCTATCTATCTATCTATCTATCTATCTATCTATCTATCTATCTAGGGACATGTCATGTCATGTCATATCATATCTATATATCAAATTTTTCAGCACCCAGCCAGGTGGATCTGACATGTTAAATTTAATTGATCATCTTTTGCTCTTTTTTTGCACACATTGTTTTTTCTTTGTTGTTGTTAGGGTTGAATATATGCTTTTGTTTTGTTTCATTTTCTTTTTGTTTTACTGTTTTGCATTCTTTTTGATAAAATAATAAATAATATAATTAATAATATTTTTTTAAAAAGAAACATATCAATTTGAAAAAGTCTTTATATATCACAACCAGCTCCAATGCTTCCTCTTTCTGAAGTTTCAATGTTATTGCAAGCTAACAAGTCTGTATCTGTATCTGTATCTGTGTCTGTCTGTCTGTGTCAGGCCTGTAATTCTGTTCGTTTTAGGATCTTTGGCCTGCCACATATTTAAAACATATATATATTATGCTGTTTCATTGGTATAGTAGTTGGGAGTGGGGAATAGAAAGGAGTAGGATTGTGGAATGTATTGTTATGGATTTCTTAGAAGCTCAAGGTCGTCTTTTGTCTCCGCACCTCAACACCTGGCCGGAAGAAGAGGGGTGTACATGGCAGCATGGAAAATGAAGATTGGACCATGTGATGAATTATGGGGTGTGGGGATAGATGATGAACTTTTAACTGGGTGAATTCACTGGATGTACGTTACAGTTGAAATTCAACAGCATAATGCCAAAATACCTGTCTTATTAAATTGGAGTTTTAAGGATCACTTTGCCTTGGACAATGATTTAATTCTGCATGATATTTGGAACGTTGTCTGTCTGTCTGTATGTCTCTGTCTCTGTCTCTATCTCTATATCATCTCTCTCTCTCTCTCTCTCTCTCTCTCTCTCTCTCTCTCTCTCTCTCTATCTATCTCTATCTCTATCTCTATCTCTATATCTATCTATCTCTATATCTATCTATCTCTATCTCTATCTATCTATCTATCTATCTATCTATCTATCTATCTATCATCTATCTATCTCTATATCTTTATCTATCTATCTATCTATCTATCTATCTATCTATCTATCTATCTATCTATCTATCTATCTATCTATCTGTCTAACCTAGAAAACAACATACATGTAATTAAATATGCAAATAAATGTTGGTAAAATATGGCAAATGGCAATAATTGTATTGATTGTCCTAGTCTTTGAGTGTACATAAAAGAGACAAATTTTAAAAAAATAGTTTATTGCTATTGCAGTAGAAATAAATCTGTATTCCAACCTATCTCCAAGATGTCACATTGCAATAATAAAATTACTGACATATCTAGTGATTTCCACATCTGTACAACACAGCTTTTCCCAGCTGAATCTGATGCAAACGTACCTCTATTCATCATGTCAGATGAGCATCTGACAGTATTTCCACTCTACAGTACAAGAGCAATGGGGCCAGTTTATTGGAGTATGTCTCTTTTATTGATAACTCAGTTCTAGAGGCTATGTATGTTTGTGTTCTTATTTTGAACAGAAACATCTCAGCCCTAAATATAACTATGTTGTGTTTAATGAAACAACACAAAGCACAAGAGCCCAGTTTTGTCTTTACTCAACAGTGGATGGGAAATCATTGAACTTCTGCCTTTTTTTTGAAACTGGTGAAAATCAAACTAACATTAGATTTTAATTTCAATCAAAGGCCTGTACATAGTTGCGTTTTGTTACTTGAACAAGAAACAGGGGTGATTTCTTCAGTCTATGTTCTACATGTTGGAGATCATCTTGAAAACATTATAAATGTTGGAAACTATTAATATTAACATTGTTACATTCCATAATCAAATCTGATGTCTATAAAATGATTTCTAGGGTTTTCCTTCTTGTAGACATCTTTCTCAAGGTTTTTTTTACTTTTATGTGTTTTATACTTTGTTTATCTCATTTTTTAAATCCTCCCATGCAAGAGTGATAGAAATACAGGTGGATGCATATTTCAATTTACCTTCTACAATATAAAATGCCTTAAATGTCCTTCCATGAAGAGAAAAACACTTGCTACCTAGATACTGAGTTTGTTGTCTAAAATAGGAAATAGGTTTTTCAGCAGAGAACCTTCCTTATCTTGTACATGAGTTGATCAAGCATATATAACTAGAAATTCAAACCTGCAAGAAATGTTGTAATTTAATTAACAAGTGCTTAAAAATTGTAGTGGAACAAAAATAAGTGATTTAATATTGGTACACACACTGAGACATACTGGAGTTTTTCAATTGGGTCAGCTAAATTATAGCTGGGGTGTTTAAATCAAGCTGTAGTTTCCCAAATAGATCAAAATATTACTACAGCTAATGTAATTCTGGTGCATGCATCTCAGTTTTTTGCTGAATGGATCAGTCATTGTAATATAGACACTACTACTACTAGTAGTATATTTGTTAATTCTTTTTCTGGTTTATGATTCACACTGTATTGGCTCCTGTATTTAACTACCAAATATTTACTACTACTACTACTACTACTACTACTACTACTACTACTACTACTACTAAATACAGGAGCCAATACAGTGTGAATCATAAACCAGAAAAAGAATTAACAAATATTTGGGTTCAATCTAAGAATTCTGTCATTACTTAACAAAATAAATAAGAACTGAAGTATTAAAGCTTTGTGTTAATATAAACCTAAACTTCATACATATATAGTACAAGTCGGTATATGAAATTGGGATCCATAAATTGTTTCCAAGTTCACTTTAATTCTATATCTGACTTCTTAGACTTGTTACTTTTACAGGGTTACATATTCCCAAATATTTCCTTAATTTCCTTAATTTGTCATTAAAGGAAAGTATATGTGATTTCCAATGTAAAACATAAAGTGTCTAGATATACTAATCATAATCTTCTACCAACTTTTTTTTGTTTCTGATATTTATGGTAAAATTTATATTTGTCTATCATTTTTATTCCTATCATTATAGGCATTATCAAGTGTTTAAATTCTGTATCTGTTTAAATCATAGAGGTTTTAAAATGTTTATTTTAAAATGTTCGTGTTCTCATTGTGTGTCATTAACAACCTGTAAATAAATCAACAGATATTCTGATATTTTTATTATAATTTTTTTGAATAAGGTCATGTTTCTAACCTGCTCTAATTTTTGTCATTAGCTTTGAACAATGCTGCTTATTTTTAGAATTTGGAGATACTGAAATTAATAAGGGGATTCTGGTCACTTTGGATGAAAAAAAACACACAAAATATGTTATCTTTGTTTTGTTAACAATTAGGTCTTGCAGTCTCTATGTATAACTATCTCAATAATAGGCATGAGATTTTTTTTTTATAATTTCACCTCTTTTAAATAAATATGCAATATTAAAGCAAGGGACAATTAATTTGGAGAAATATTTTTATTATTTGATAAGGTCTGTGACTAAAAAGCTATTTGATTATTTTCATCTAATTTCCATGTATTTTGATGTGCTGAAAACAAATAAAATATTGAAAAAACTCCTAGACGTCATAATTTGCCACAACATGCAAAATTGTCTTCAAATTTATCATTTTTTTAAATTTTTGGTATTTTTTTATATTATGGGTTTTTAACCAGATTTAAAGTCCAAATTACTATTAATTAATTCACATAAATGCATTTAAGATATAAAATGCCAAAAAAACCTTAAAGAGTTTCTACGAGTTATGTAAAAAAAATGTAGCACTGTAAATCTGATGGTCAGCTAAACATGCACAAAACATCATCAGGTTCTTGGTTCTAGGCTTTCACACTTTTTCATCACAATTTATGTTAGCTCGTCATTCTTCAAGCGTTATGTTATGGTTCTGCGAAAGTGTATTAATTCGCCAGACAGCTTCTGTTTCATCTGTGGTGAATATACAGTGTTGAAGCAACAGCAGAATATTACATACTTTGTGAAAAAAGTATACTTTGCATACTTTGGACTAAAAATTGGAGATCAAGATAAAGTTTGGGCGCATATGGTATGTTGAGGACCTCCGAAACTGTTTCAAGGGTAAGAAAAAATATTTCCGTTATGGGATTCCTATGGTATGGCAAGAGCAAAAGAACCATAGTGATGATGGTTACTTTTGTTCCATTGATGTGAAAGGGTTTAATTCCAAATGGAAGCATTCCATTTCTTACCCCAATCTTCACTCAGCAATTCGTCCCATCCCCCATGGCACAGTACCCAAGCCCCCTGCTACCTTGGAACAGATACCTAGCTCCGATGAAGGTGAAGTCATACCTGAACCAGATGACGAATCAAGTTCTGACTTTGAAGATGATACAAGACCAAAATTGTTTTCTCAGGGGGGAGATGAATGATTTGGTAAGAGACTTGAATCTTCCCAAAGATGCCGCTGAGTTACTCAGATCAAGGCTGAAAAGCAGGAATTTATTGTTGCCAGGAGTGTCATCTTCATGGTTCAGACATCGTGAAAAGGAGTTTGTTCCTTACTTCACCCAGGAAGACAAGTTGGTTTATTGAATCGATGTAGAAGGTCTGATGGGTCAATTTAAAATCCAATATGATTCAGAGCAATGGCGTCTTTTTATAGATTCTTCAAAAAGAAGTCTCAAAGCAGTTTTACTCCACAACGGTTTTTACGCTTCCATACCTGTATGTCATTTCGTACACTTGAAGAAAACCTTCGAGAACTTGGAATTGGTTCTCCATAAACTTAAATATGAAGACCATGGTTGGCAAGTGTGTGGGGACTTGAAGGTCTTGTGCATGGTGCTCGGGCAACAAGCTGGGTATACCAAATACCCTTGTTTTCTGTGTCTATGGGACAGTCGAGACCGACAAAATCACTGGATCAAGAAGAGTTGGCAGCCGAGGGTGCTAACAGTCGGTGAAAAAAATGTGCTCTGAGAAACTTTGGTACATTCCCATTAAGTTCTTCTACCACCTCTCCACATAAAATTGGGATTGATGAAGCAATTCGTAAAATCACTTCCAAAAGATGGAGAATGCTTCAAATACTTGGTCACCAAGTTTCCATGCCTGTCGGAGGCAAAATTGAAGGAAGGTGTGTTCGTCGGACCAGACATTAGAAGGCTTATAGTTGATCAAGAGTTTGTCAATACATGACAGATCCTCAAAAAAAGAAAGGTGGATTGCATTTAAAGAAGTCGTACAGAAATTTTTAGACAATAGCAAAGATCCTCACTATAAAAAGATCATCGGAAGAATGCTGAAAGCATTTCAAGCTTTAGGTTGCCTGATGAGTTTGAAAGTGCATTTCCTCCAGTCCCACTTTTGACTACTTTCCTGAAAATTTAGGAGCTGTGACTGAGGAACAAGGTGAACGATTCCACCAAGACATTAAAGAGATGGAAAGGAGATACTAGGGAAAATTGAGCATTACAATGATGGCAGACTACTGTTGCTTCAGAGAGACATTTCAGATGCTACTCACAAGCATAAATGCACCAAGAGGAGCCTCACAAGGAAGAAGAATTGAGTTTAGTGTGTGTAGGTGAGCTCATTTCAGTTCGAAAAGGATTTTCATGAAAATATTGTAATAAAACTTTAATTTTATAAGTCTATTTCCATTTATTTTGAGGTATTGCCTTATTTGACATAGTTACCTAAATTGTCAGGAAATATGATGTCGTATGACAAAATGGAGGTCATTTTCGGATTCAACGCACCAAAAAACATAAAGATTACGTGGAATAACCAAAACAGCTCTCAAATTTTTTTTTTTGCAGACCTGTGAAATGATCTCTTAGAGATGATGCCTTTCAGTTTCTATAGATCATATGCAAGTGAACTAATCCAGTCAATAATTCAAATTATTGATAATAATAATGATTATGATTATTTATAACACAGTTTGAAATTTGCTAGTGTCAAATCACTGCATTCTCCAAGGTATTTTAAAACCTTAAACTTAATCATCATCATTTATTTGATTACATAAGATTAATTATTTATCTCTGTCACTTGTTTAATATTTTGTCTTCATTTTTTTATTGGAATCATTTCAAACAGGAAGTTAAACTTTGGCAAAATATTTACTTTAACTGCTGCTCTTCCTCCTACCTTTCTTTATTGGTTTATTTTATATTATTTATTTGTAAGGCATCCATCAAATGACCCTGGGTGGCATATGAAAATTAAAAATACAATGCACAACATTTACCAATAGTTCTTGTGCTCATATATAAATAGTAATTCTACTCACAAAAGTAAAAAGATCATCAATATCCCCAGTGCTCCTCTGACCTCCTGAACAGAGGTGGTATTCAGAAGGTTCTGATCAGTTCTGGAGATCCGGTAACAGAAATTTTGAGTACTTCAGAGAATTGGCAAATAACATCTCTGACTGGCCCCACCCCCATCTATTCTTTGCCTCCCGAGTCCAAGATGATCTGGAAGGAATGGGGATTTTGCAGTGAGTATCCTTCCCCTGCCACGCCAACCAAGCCATGTCCTCAGAACCGGTAGTAAAAAAAAAATTGAATCCCACCACTGCTCCTGAATCAATTGCTAGGGAGATCATCTTCAGTGTTTTAGAAACGCTAACAAGATTACAGCTGTCTGAATCTCTCTGGATGTTGTTCCATAGAGCAGGTGTTGCACATCTCTGGGGTCCAATAAGATTATGCTGTTAAATATAAAGGATTCAAAGCAAGCTAGATCTGTTGGGCTGAGCCGAGACAATGGGGGAGAGAGGATCCTGCTGATATGCTGGCTCTGTATACTATATCATATTGGATAACTAATATCTTGTATTGCACCAAGTAACTTAATGGGAACAATGTAGCTTGCAAAGCACAAGTGTAGTTGTAATGGGAAATGAGGAAAAAAAATGTCTAGGCTGCTGTGTTCTGGACCAAATGTATCTTCTGAGTATTCTTTAACATCAGCCCCTGTACAAGATGTTACAGTGCTCCTAATGGCAGGTAGCTAAGGCATGAATCACTATGATCCCAGGAATGGATGCAATTGGTGCACAAAATAACCCTGTGCAAACATTCTGATCATCATTGCCACTGACGTTTAAACATGAGACAAGAGTCCAGTCGGATCAAATTGGACACCAATTCTTTAGACAAATTAACTCCATGGAGATTTAGACATAGAAAATTCCAGAGCTAGGCCATCTTAAAAATCATAGCTGCTCAGTCTTGTTAGTATTGAACTGAGAATGTTTCTGCACATCTAGATCTTCACATCACTGGGACAGGGCCTTAATGGCATTGCTTTGACAAGGTGGAATGTCATCAGAAGAGTGATGATACTACACTCTGTGCCACCAAACCCCCCATAGTGGCTTCTTGTAGATGTTAAATAAGAGCAAATAGAGGTTGGCATCCTAAGGCACATCATAAGCAGGGGTTTTAGGTTGACCTCTCATCCCTATCAATATCAGATAAAACTGGCCCTGGAGAAAAAAGAACCAGGGTAACATGGTGCCTCCAACTCCTAATCTATGGTGTTGGCCCAGGACACCATGATCAATGGTATTGAAAGCTGCTGAAAGATCAGAAGAATCCTATCAGGTATGCCATCTTTAGCTGTTTTGTTTCACTTCATTGGCATCCTGCCATAAATCAAAAAGGGGAGAGGGAAGGAATTTGGGGAGGTTTGAGCTGGAGAAAAGAAGGCAAATGACAGGGGGAGGGAGACAAAGTGACAGGAACAAGAGGTGTCAAACTGGCACTTGGTCTGGGAACAGACTGTGAAACTATTTTGAGAAGTGCCCAGCTTCAAAGCGGTTTCCAAATAATCAAACCAGGATGCTATTGGACATTGCTGAACTGGTCAAGAAGGAGGCCAGGGAAAAGGGTGGAAATTATAATCCTAATGTTCAGGAATGTTCAAATCTAGTCTTACTTTCTCTACAACCACTTGTCTTTAGTAAAAGAACAAATCACTTCAACCAAATGGAGTTGAGGGTCTTTCTTTCCTAAGGATCTAGGTCAGGCAGGTCTGACAAATTCACCACTCCATCCTGAGTCCTTGATGGAGCATTGACAAGCATGATTCATGCTGTCTCTGCACTATCATCAAATCCAAACCAAATCTGAGCACAGCAATTGAAAAAAGTCTAGATAACCAGCTTCTGTTGGAGTTGTGAGCCAACCACCTTTTCAACCATCTTCCCTTAAAAAAAAAGAGTTGGAAATTGTAAAAAACTATGTCCAAATACCTTGGGTCCCTTAATAGGCAAATGCTTAAAGAATGTTTTTGAAAGCCTAAAATTATATGCAATTTAATACCGTTCTTCTTAGATCACTGATTTATGAAGTGGGTTTTGCTTAATCTTTGGGATTTTGAGAAGAAACATTTAAAAATGTACTATCTCATTATACACATTGTTACACATTTTAATCACTCTGTGGAGCAAATTAAAAGCTTTTGGCAAAAGCATTAGATGTGCGATCATTATTTTCTCCTTCTCCCTGGATGGTAATCTCTGCAAAATTCTTTCATCTTTCTTGACATCTCACCCATAAGTAAAACATGTTTAGATAAGAGCCTGTTTTAGTCACTACATAATATTAGTATTTAAGCATCAGCATTGCAGCTTTGGCTTTTATATTTAAAAGGTATAAAATAATGAAATATTTCTGCGTTTTTTAATGCATGCTGAAACAATACCAATAGAATGTGGTTTAGCTGTTAAATCCTGGAATCCAATTAATTCAGTTTGGATACCTTTAAAAGCTCTCTCACTCTGATTGTTTTACCATTATTCTTGCTCCAGTCCCACCTGGATTATTAAATAACAAAGTAATTTATTGTGGCTCCATAATCTTAGAATTTAAACTGGCACATATTCATTTCTTGAAATAATACACTATACCCAAGCTCTCTTTAAGAAGTCAGTGGAGGTGGGGTGGGACTGACGTCACGACGACACGACATGAAATCTTGGAGCTCCAAGATTGCTGTCGATATCGCTGCTGCTGTACAGTCCTTTTGGACCTAAACCATCTGGTAGAGAGGGTGATAGAGAAGGGCACATCCTGCTGATCTAAGGGACATCGCAAAGTCCCTGATTGATCCAGGAGAAGCTCTTTTTTCCGGCAATAAGAGAAGCAGCCATTAAGCTGCAGAAGGTTGGGACAGCCCCTGAATGGAAGAAAAGCAGGAGAGTGTGTGTGTTGAAATGATGAGATAATTTTTTACTATTAGAGAAGAGAACACCCAAAAAGACTTAGAGCAAAATTAAAATTGAAGACAGAAGAGAGCAAGTGGTAAATTAAGCCTGTATTAAACTTAGGGTGTTATTCTTTTTTAACTTTGTTTTTTTTTTAATGGATGGAATTTTTACAAATGCCTCTTACTTTTTCTTACTTATTGGACTGGTTTTCTTTTTTCCTTCTTCTTCTATTTTCCTCTTCTTTCATATTGGTGGATTATGAATTTCCTTTCTTTTTTCAACTCTCGGCTGGATTGTCTTTTTTTAAAGAATTTCTTCTTTTTTCTTAAGTTTGGAATCTAAAGAGAGAGGTAAAAGCAGAGGAAAAAGAAGCAATACTGCCACCTAGAGGCTGGAGGCTTGGAAACATTTTTTTTCTTATTCCCTTTGAACATCCGACTTATATCTTATACTTCAAGGCTCCTGATTTTGTATATTGAAAGGGATAGTGGAAAGAATACAGATTGTTTATGCAGGTGCTCTTCTGGAGTACTATCAATAGCTAGACTGGAGTGAAGAAAAAGCCTTGACTTGAAAGATTATTGTGAACTTGTTTGAAACTTAACAAAAAAGCCTTGGATGTTTTAGTGGCAGTATTTGTAACCTGGAAAAATGGCGCAACATGAAGAAGAAAAAGAACTTACATGATTATGCTAGAAATTCAAAAAGTACAAATAAGTACAGAGAATATTCAAAAGAGAATGGAGAATATAGAACAAAAAACAGAAGAAATGGAGGGAAGCGTTGAGAATATTTACAAAAGGGTGATGAAATTTGAGGATAGAGTTCAAAAAATTGTAGGAAAATATGAACAAAGTGATAAGAAAATTGTTGATATTGACAGCAAATCAAGCGTGGTTGGAAATGACAGGAGTGGAGTGTTGAAAGAAGAGATTAACGAACTGGAACTCTATCCCAAACTTCAAAACATGGAAGAAGAAAAGGGAGAAATTCTGGCAGAAACAATGAGAGAAATTCTGGCAGAAGCATCGGTGATAACTAAAGGCAAGGTGATGGAAGAACAGTTGGAGGGTTTCAAGTCTTTACAAGATATGCAATGAACAACAAGGTGCCAAGAGAAGTCCAAATAAGATTTATCAAGAAAACTATTAGAATACAAATACTACAAATGGCAATAGATATAGGATTGCACTACTACTGGGAGGACACAGGATAATGAAATGAAATGTTATAATAAAAATTAAGTTAAACTTAGTTAAATTTATTTATTTATTTATTTATTTATTTATTTATTTATTATTCATATTTATAGACCGCCCCCTCTCCCGAAAGGGACTCGGGGCGGTGTACAGTCATTAAAATGCGTTATAAAATACATACATAAAACAGTTAAATAATTAAATACGTAGGTGAAGGAGGTTGTAAGACTGTATATAGAATAATAAATATAGTACATTAAAAGCTTATTAAAACCCCAAACACAATTAAAATGAATAAATCCCCGGGAGGTAAAACTAAGAAAGTGCCAGGCCAGCTGATTGAAATAGGTGAGTCCAAAGCCTGGCGCTGGGCGGGCCTTGCTCCCCCATTGGTGGAGCCCCAAGAAGCGAGGAGGGAGAAAAAGAGACGGAGGCAAGGAGCTTCTCCCCCCCCCGCAAAAATCTTATCAGGGAGCCGGCGGGCAGTAGCAAATTAGCTGATCACGCGGCGTGATCGGCTAATTTGCTACTGCCCGCCTGGCTCCCCGGTTAGATTTTTGCTGGGAGGAGGCGGGGGGGAAGCTCCTTAGCCTTTGTTTCTTTTTCTGCCTCCTCGCTTCTCGTCCCCGCCAGGCGGATCTGATCGGAACGCCCGTGTTCAAGAGGCGAGCCCTTACTTTTATTATTACTTTTATATTTACTCCGTCTCCTCCTGCTCCGGTCCTCCTGGTTTTTTTTTTTTAAATCTTTTGAATTTTTCAACCCCAAAACCACGGATGATCTCGCCCAGCGGCTTCACATATGCGTTGAACAGGAGAGGCGAGAAGACTGACCCCTGTGGCACCCCACAAGTGAGTGGCCTCAGGGACGACCTCTGCCCCCCTGTCAACACACATTGCTTCCGGTCGGAGAGATAGGAGCCGAACCACCGCAGAACGGTGCCTCCGACTCCCATCCCCTCCAACCGGCGCAATAGGATACCATGGTCGATGGTATCAAAAGCCGCCGAGAGGTCTAATAGGACCAGGATAGAGGAACAACCCCTATCTCTGGCCCTCCAGAGATCATCAACCAACGCGACCAAGGCTGTCTCAGTGCTGTGCCCGGGTCGGAAGCCGGACTGGCGTGGGTCTAGATAGTCGGATTCGTCTAGGTGTCGTGGAAATTGTTGCGCCACCACATACCATCTTTACGCTGATGATACTCAGCTGTATATTTCAACCCCAAACCACCCCAACGAGGCTGTCGAAGTGATGTCCCGGTGTTTGGAAGCCGTCGGGGTCTGGATGGGGGACAACAGACTCAAACTCAACCCCTCCAAGACTGAGTGGCTGTGGGTACCGGCGCCTCGGTTCAGCCAGCTCACCCCATCGCTGGCCATAGGGGGCGAACAGCTGTCCCCTGTGGAGCGGGCGCGCAATTTGGGCGTCCTCCTCGATGCCCGGCTGTCAATGGAGGACCATGTGGCAGCCGTGGCAAGGGGGGCGTTCCACCAGGTTCGCCTGGTGCGCCAATTGCCCCCCCTACTGGACCAGAGTGCCCTGCGCACGGTCACTCATGCGCTGGTGACGTCTCGCCTGGACTACTGCAATGCTCTCTACATGGGGCTTCCCTTGGGACGCATCCGGAGACTGCAGCTAGTTCAGAACGCAGCCGCGCGGGTTATTATGGGAAGTACTCGTTACTCCCACGTAACACCTCTCCTGCGCGAGCTGCACTGGCTACCTGTGGCCTTTCGGGTGCGTTTCAAGGTACTGATTACCATCTTTAAAGCGCTCCATGGCATAGGACCTAGGTATCTGCAGGATCGCATCCTACCACACACGTCCCTGCGACCTATCCGCTCACACAGAGAGGGGCTCCTCCTGGTGCCGTCTGCTAGGCAATGCCAGCGGGCGACACCTAGGAGTAGATCCTTCTCTGTGATGGGCCCAACCCTCTGGAATGACCTCCCCCCAGACATTTGAACTACCACCGACCTCCGTTCCTTCCTTAGCCTTCGTTTCTTTTTCTGCCTCCTCGCTTCTCGTCCCCGCCAGGCGGATCTGATCGGAACGCCCGTGTTCAAGAGGCGAGCCCTTACTTTTTTTATTACTTTTATATTTACTCCGTCTCCTCCTGCTCCGGTCCTCCTGTTTTTTTTTTTTAAATCTTTTGAATTTTTCAATTTTTCCCACGGCACACCAGGCAACATCTCGCGGCACACTAGTGGTTGAAAAACACTGATCTATATTATAATAACTTTTCATAAAAAGTCAAATTCACATCAAAACATGTTAGCCTCTAGGACACTGTGGATCGCGGTATTAAATATTTGCAGAATATTTTCTGTTAAAGTGAAACATCATTTCTCTCATCAGAAAGTTATCTGGCTCAAAAAGCTGAAGGGATTTTTTTTTTTTTGGTCTGTCCTCAGGCAGGGACGTGCGGTCATTGGAGGCAGGGGAGGCAGAGCCTCACCTCTCATCATGAAATAATAAGATATAAAATAATATCCACGAGGGAGTTTAATATATATAAGAGGAAGAGGAGGGAGGAGGAGGAGCGCGTGCGGGGTGGTGCCAGCTGGGCAACCGGCAGAGGCAGGAGGGTTCTCGGAAGCGGCAATAACCTTCCTGCCTTCGCTGTACTTTGCTCGCTCCTCGCGACTGCAATCGACGTCCAGAAGTGGCAGGGGCTTGATGATGTCGCTGCAGCTGCCATGCGCGGACGGACGGAGGTAGCTAGACTGGCGCCAAGGCAGTCTGGCGGACGAGCAACCGAGGATCAGGCTGCCTGATCCTCCATCGCTCGCTCGCTCGCTCTTTCGTCCGCCCGGACCCCTCGGCGCCACTCTGGTTACCTCCATCCGGCCGCGCCTAGCAGTGACGTCGGCGATGTCATCAAGACGAAGTGGCTTGGAGGCGAAGTGCTTTTCAGTGCTTTTCTGTGCGTCTGGCGTTTAGGTAGATAGCCAGATGTCCTAAACACCAGACGCACAGAAAAGCACTAAAAAGCAGCTTCTGTTGGGGAGCGTGAGCCGGCAGAGCGCGCTCAGGAAGGCGGGGAATGGGATCACATGTGCTGATCCATTCCCCGCCTTCCTGAGCGCACTCCGCCGGCTCGCGCTCCGCAATCCCCAACAGCAGCTGCTTTTCTGTGCGTCTGGCGTTTAGGTAGATATCCGGATGTCCTAAACGCCAGACGCACAGAAAAGCACTAAAAAGCAGCTGCTGTTGGGGAGCGTGAGCCGGCAGAGCGCGCTCAGGAAGGTGGGGAATGGGATCACATGTGCTGATCCATTCCCTGCCTTCCTGAGCGCACTCCGCTGGCTCGCGCTCCGCAATCCCCAACAGCAGCTGCTTTTCTGTGCGTCTGGCGTTTAGGTAGATATCCGGATGTCCTAAACGCCAGACGCACAGAAAAGCACTAAAAAGCAGCTGCTGTTGGGGAGCGCGAGCAGGCGGAGCGCGAGCAGGAAGGTGGGGAATGGGATCACGTGTGCTGGAGACTGAGGCAGCCTCAGCCTCCAGCACACGTGGTCCCATTCCCCGCCTTCCTGATGACGTCACCAGCCTCACCAGGCATAAACCTCACCGCACGTCACTGTCCTCAGGTATTAAAGGATATACTTGAATAGCATATTAGATTAATTAATGTGTTAAATCTGGTATAAAATGGTATAATGCTTGACAGTGATAATTTAATATATTATGATAGTTTGGTCTAATGGTTAAGGCACTAGGATAGAAAGCCAGAGACTGTGGGCTCGTGTTCTGCCTTAGTCCATGAAAGCCAGCTGAGTGTCCAACCCACCTCCAAGGGTTGTGGTGATGAAAATGGTAGGAGTAAGGTGTGCTTGATATGTTTGCCACCTTGGGTTATTTGTAAGAATAATAAAGATGGTAAATAAATAAATAAACACTTTCCATTCTCCAGATGATTTATAGTTATAAAACAGTTCAGAATGAAAATCAAATACATAGAAAACAAATGAATAGCAAAAATAAAGGAAAAGAAAAACACCAATTCCTGAAGTCCATATTGGTATGATAAACAATCCTTTTCCTTTCCTTGCCTTTCCTTCTTTTCCCCTTTGTGTCTTGTTTCTGAATTATGTCTGAAAATAAACTTTTCTTTTTCTAGATTTTTTAGAACTTTAAAAATAGCCACCAGTGTATATAACAATTAAGGGTCTTTCTAGAAGAGATGTGAAGATATTCTTTAAATATGTATTGTTTTTTGTGTGCATTTTACAAAGCAAATATTAATTGTGGAAGATGAAAAAGTTGTTAACAATATTTATTTTGATATTCAGCTTTTTTAAAAGGTACGTTAACATAGGTTGAAAATGTAATTTTGGTTTTACAGATAGCTTTATTGTAGAAGATAAAGATTGTACTAGGAACAGAAAAGGTAAGTCAGTTTCCCAATCTTTCCACTGTGGGTAATATTTCAATATGCCTTGCAATTATTAATAAAGAGTAAAGAGCATTTATTAGTGCTAAAACAATCCATTTCAATCCTACATTAAGAATCAGAATTATTTTTAAGGTCATGTTCATAAAAGAGAAAGAAGGAGATTGAGTTTTTAATCAGGAAGAATAATAAAAATAATAATATAATAAATAGATGTCTACTTAATTTTAAACTAATAAATAAATGTTGAAATGAAATATCCTTCCCAATATCAGAAGACTATTTGCTGAAGGTTTTTCAGGCTTTGTTGAAAGCTCCTTCAACTTTAGCAACCAAAACTGAAAACATTTTCTGGAAGAATGAACAGCCTCTTCTGTTAACCAACTTGCATTTGTTCAGAATATACCAATTTGTTTTAACTTAGCCTATAAACATTAAAGTCCATGCTGAGAGATGCTGAGTTATTAAAAAGATGTAGTCAAGTGTGACTGAACAGCTGTATGTGAAAGTGACCTTCTCTCGCCATTACAAAAAAATGCCTGCAGTTTTAAGAGCACAACCTATCTGAATACCATAAACTGGTTTAGAGCTATGGATGCCCGTTAGTGTATTTGGATTGCCATGGAACAGTATGCTTTGGCTGCTGTGGAGAAAGATCTTCCATTTCTACTCACTTAATATCCATTACTGTGCTGGCTGTTGGGGTCTTAAGTTTTAAAAGCTCCCAAATTAAATTTATTCACTGAGTTGAATTGTATACACAGAAAAACATATCATATAATAAGAAAAAAATAGCAAGAGAGAAGAAATTGTTTTGCTTTTTGTTGCTGGTTTGAGCAACCTGAGGAATTACCCCCCTGCCAGAACATTTTGATAATTCTTTTCCAACTTTTCCTTATGGGGGTGGGTAGAATACAGTTATTCCTGTCCAAGACCAGATCATAAAAGTTGAAGCAAGCAAATATAGTGTCAGCATTCCAGTAGCCCCATAGGAAGCAGAACTCCAAGGCAGGCAGAATTCCTCAAAGAATAGTTTTATTGGAGATATCATATTGGCACAAGTGATGAAAACCAACTCTGAAGGTCCGGGTTTCACCTGATTAAAAAGTGAAAGTTCCCCCTTTCCCCAAACAATCAGTCACATTGTCCAATCAAGGTGCTGGCCAGTTGACTGGTTACTTCGCTCATCCTTTCTCCAGCCACTAATTCTAGTTTAGGACAGCATTTCCCCAGTAATTATTATACCAAATTGTCCCTATAATTGGGAAAATCAAATTCAGCTGAATCCAGAAATTAGAGAGTAATTGCTTATCTATCTTGAAGCACCATTGTAATGGCAGAAGCTCTGTAGAAGCTGCACATAATAAAATTATATTAAATTACTAATAATAAATATAAATAAATATACATAATAAAATAAAATTATATTATTGTGAGGGATATATTCTATCACCCTCAGTTGTTAATTAAGACTTGCACATTCTCATTGGTTTTAGTTGTCATAATAAATATATGTTTTTATTTAATACAGTAGCTTCATAGTTTAATTTTTACTGAAGACGCTAGAGGACAGAGATGCTGTGAGAAATAACAAGATCATGTCTCCAGGGCTGTGTCAAGTTAATGGTTTTAAATATTTGTTGGTCTAATTTTAGTTCCTAGAAATAGATCATGGTCTGTAATTAAAAGAGGGAAGTAATAAATAAAATAGAACTAAAGAGAAATAACCTTTCTGGATTTATAAGTTGAAATCAATGTCTCAGTTAAAATAGAGGAAGAAATGGATTTATATGGTTATTTGGAAAATGAATGAAAAGAATAATATGTCTGGAAAGCAGAAGGCATGGCCCCAGGCAACAGAGTTTATAGGAAATTTACTCTCTGACTAAGTTGTATCAATATGGATTTTTCCTTGGGATTTTTAAAATATGAGATAAAAAATTTAATTTAATACTTATTAACATTTTACTGACCTTTATTAAGCTAAACTCATGGGGTAATTTGTTATCAAAGTTAAATATTAAGCTAGAACTTTGATTAAATGAATGTAGCACAATATAATTTAAAGAGACAGGAGAGAAGAACAAAATAACATAGACCCGTATCTGCAATATATAGTAATGAAGCCAAAATGGAAATTCTCAATGACCTTATGCAAATGTCACCGTTACATACTTACATCTCAACCTCTGATCCAAGTACATAACTTGTGGCAGTTGTGTGTTCAAACTGATTCTTAAATAAATGACCTCTTGTGATGGAATTCATTACTATACGTGCATATCTCTTTTATACTTAGATTATTACATTCTCTGAATAACCAAGTGAAACAAAAGCTTATTGTTGCTTTCCTTACACCTGATTCGCTGAGGAGAAACCCTCCAAGTGTTTCCAATATAGCTTTGACAACATTACAGTTTTAAATGGAAGACTTGATGGTTGCATCTCAGTGAAAAAAACTGAAAGCTTATTTGGGATAAATACAAGCTTTAGTGAATATACTAATTTTTTTTTCTCTTATCAGGTAAATATCCAGTATAAATATTATTTTCTAGTCCAAAAGTAAACAAAAGAGCAAAAGAAATATCTGAGGATATCTTTGTAGATTTGATTCCATTTTTCTGACAAATCATCCATTTTTGTTACATTGAAATTACTAGTAATAATCATTAAACAGTAATAAGGACAGTCAAACTAGGTTCTTTATGCTAAAACATCAAGGAAATAACAGTTTATTATAGGAACAATCACATATGTGGGGAAATTGTGTCATGTACCTAGTTTTGCACTATTTGCAGATTAAAACTCAATTTTCAATTAACTTCTTAATTTCTACTTAGCAGAAAGTTAGTAGCTTTTACCACCCAATGAAAATACTTTTTTTATAGTGCTGAGTCAGAAATAGTTGGACAGAGTTAAACAATGTATATGATGGATGACATAAATTTTATGCCCTTTGCTAGATTTGTGTGGGAGGATTTACACAGAAATAAAAGGTTGTGTGTAAAATATAACATTATTGAATATAAAACAACATTTATGTTAGGAGTAGCACAAGCTGAGTACATTTCAATGTCTGTGGTGATGTGCCTGTTCTCTAAGTTCAGAAGGAGGCACTTTTTTAAGGCAAATCTATAATTTTGTGAACATTTGATGTACATATTTACCAAACAATAAAGACATTGGCTTATAGACACATCAGCATCAGGACAAAGAGTGTCCAAATGATGGTGCAATTGTAAATCAAAATCTTGCCCCTTTGTATCTATATATGCATGCATATATGCATTATGGTGATGTGCATTCAAAGGGTGAGACTTTGGTCTACAATTGTGTCCCCAGTTTTGGTCTCATTTCATCCCATTGCCCATTTACCAAAGGCTGATTTAGTGAGCCAACAAGTCACAAAATGCCCATTTCTTAAAAAGGAAAAATATAATTGTTCTTAAATATCTAAAAATGATTATAGTTAATACTACAGCCTACTATACAAACTATAGAGCAGTACTTGGCTGTGGTCAGGGAAATAAACTCAGATTGATCCAATATAAGCTTCCACAGAGCCTGTGCTTTGCTTGCATACTGTTCCATTCAGACCACCTTTCAGTGTGTGGAATACAGATGTCTGGGTTATTGCTTGATTGACTGACTGATTGATTAACTGTAACTTCTGTGCTGCTTCAGAAAAACTAGCTCTAAGCAACTGAAAAGTCAGATACAGAAAAGCAGCAACAAAATAACATAATCGTACAAAGAAACAACATTATAAATACTATTCAGGGGCTGCATCATTACCTCTTGAATCCTAAACCATTGCTAATAATGTACAGGGTAAACATTCAAAACACACCAAGTGTGTCAGTCAGTCCCAGCTTTCAGGCACCGAAAATACTCCTTTCCAATTTATGGGAATCCATGGGACTCTCCTCATGCATTTTTGCTTGGATCCAATATGTAAGAAATATGTCTTGATTCACACAATACCAAATACTGCATAACTTTTGAGACATTCTTGGAATTTGCAAAATTTCTAAATGAGGCTGTGCTATCAGGATCATCTACTATTAATGGAGGGGGAAAGCTGATGTTCTCAGGCAGTTGTTTGAAAATGATGTTGCAAGTTTTGTAATAAAACATCTGCAGAAAAAAAACAACAACAGTCAAGCCCCCAGAGCACCAAGGACCCCAGAGTTTCTTGAAAATATGGAATAGCGAGGAGGGCTCCAAGAGAGGGGAAAAATAGAGATAAAAATAGACAATTCTTTCCACCAATGGAATATTCCCCTAAATATTATCTCTTGTTATAAATTTATTTTATTATTATAAAAGATTATAATCTTCCAGTCAGGAAAATTTGCTTAGGATCCAAAACAGACGTGGGTTGCTACCAGCTTGCACCAGTTCAGGTGAACCAGTAGTGGTATTTTGGCCTTGGTCACAGAAGTGGCAGCTACCCAGGCTGGCCACGACCCCAAACCGGTTCCCGGTCACTGCTGCCATTGCCGGCATGTTTTTTAGTTTTTTTTTTTTCAAAATGCATGAAATGAACTGACAGCAATGCCAGCAGCAACCCATCCCTGATCTAAATCAAGTCAAATGAAAGAGTGGAATCCTGTCTATACTTTGTAGGGACTCGGATTTCATAGTGTTTTGTTTGTTGATTTGTGTATTTTAGCTTTCTGTACAAGACAAAAGAAAAAAGTGTTTTCCAATGGGTCATGGAAAACCTTCATATAATAAATTGATCATTGGGAAACTGAGACTCAACATTGTTGTCAGCTATTAAAACTTTGAGTGCCCATAGGAACCTGACTAACCTTTAGGTTTTTGTCCACCTTATGAGATGGAGGCTGAAACTCATTTCTGAATTGCTTGAAGGAAAGGAAAACATCTGAATAAATTATTCATCTCTAGTTTAATCATTTTACTTTTACTATGACTATCTGATAGTTAAAGGCTTGTTTGTGGAGTGCTTCCTCTCCCTCTCTTGTTAGAGAATATTCAACCTATTGTTTTGTTGTCGTTACCATTCTTTTAAAACTAACTATAGCTAAACTTCCTAACAAGCTTCTCTTATAATCTTTATCCCTTAGAATAGTTTTTTTTAAATGACTCAGTGATTTTAATTCCTACTGGGATGGAGTTTAATCCACAAGTAATATGCTTAGATAAAGAAGAGGGAGGAAGATACAAAGGGTTGTTGAATGAAACTAAGCATTTTGCTTGGTCCTAAAAATAGTGAATCTCCCAAGATAGATTGTTTCACAATCCATTTCAAATTGCTTATTTTTTCTACAACTTGTACTTTAGCAAATAATTACTCCTTCCTTAAATGTATCTGTGACAAGTTTCAGTATAGTTCAAGAGCACCTTCTAAAGCACAAATAAACTAATTCAATACTACTTTTAGTATTCTATTACCTAAATAGAAAGAATTTCTCAAACCCACAAAACATTTACCGATATAATTAATGTTATCAGATATGGGGTGAATAAATTGTGATCACTAGATACAGCTGTGAGATCCAAAAAACTTATAGCCCAGACTAAGCCCAATACAACCTTTGTTATCTAATGCTTAAATTGGTGAAAATTATTCTGTCTATTTATCATTCAGTCATAATGATTGAATGTGCAAAAAGCCAGATCCACACAGAAAGTTCAATTTAATTACTTTATTTCTAAAATCCTATGCACAGGAATCTCCTCAACTAATTTTTAGAGCTATATTGTGTTGAAAAAGGGAAGCAAAATCATGCGTGCAATGAACCAGTAATAATGCTGGCAGAAATCCACCCTGTTGCAAACATATATCCCTGAACAGAGAACTGAAATTCATGGACAGAGTATATAATTCTAATTCCTTTGGGATGGAATTTGGCCTACAAGAAGTATCTAGATAAGGGGATATTGTAGGCTGTTGTAAATGGAACAAAACATCTTGTTGGTCACTGAGATTAAATGTATTTCACAGGAAAGGTTGTTTTTTACCCAATCCTTATAATCTTATTCTTCCTAAACTATATGATTTTTGTAAATAATACACCATGTACAAATCTTCATGAAAGATCTGGGAAAAGAATCTGCAATTAGAGTCATGTTTTAACAAATGGTTCAGCCAGATGGTGTTAGAGCCTAAAGCCTTTAAAATGAGACAAATCTTTTAATAGCAGCATTTTAAAATCAAGCCAGATTTTACCTCAATGAAGAAATAAATTAGCCTAGCACATCTTGACTAGCATATATTATATTCCAGGAAATTTCATTTGAAAGAGACCACTTTCAAATAAAATTTGAGCAGAGGTTTGGACTAGAAGACTTCAACGGTCCCTTCCAACTCTATTAATCTGTTCTGTTATTGAACTTCATCACTGAATGGGCTTTTGAATCTAATGTTTTCTGTAAGTATGATTCTAGTAAAGGTAAAGTTCCCCTTGCACATATGTGCTAGTTGTTCCCAACTCTAGGGGGGGGGGTCATCTCCATTTCAAAGTTGAAGAGCCAGCACTGTCCAAAAACATCTCCATGGCCATGTGGCCGGCATGACTAAATGCCGAAGGCACACAGAACGCTGTTACCTTCCCACCAAAGGTAGTCCCTATTTTTCTACTTGCATTTTTGCATGCTTTCAAACTGCTAGTTTGGCAGAAGCTGCAACAAGTAATGGGAGCTCACTCTGTTACGCAGTGCTAGGGATTTGAACCTCCAAACTGCCCAACTTCTGATCGATAAGCTCAGAGCCTGGAAAGCTATATAGGATTAGACATAGTTACTAAATGAGTGGGAGAACCCAAGGCAAGCAGATCTATAGGAAAAAAATTAAAAGCTTAAGATGGAAGAACAATGGCAACCACTTTTGCATTACTGTCAAGAAAGCTACATGGGCATGTCCCAAAAGCCTCAGCATGTGAGTTCCCAATTACTTTTGCTTCTCTAAAACCCCATGACAAGTGGTCCAGAAGTGTATCCTATGTACTGTATCTGCCTGGTTTTGGATTTCAGTTATTAGTGGTTGCCTTGCAAAGCTGTGTCATCTTTCCCTTCTTTATGTCAGTAGTGGTGATGGAACACAAAATCTGCCACTTGTAGAGAACCTGTTTTCACATTATTAAGTTTGCAAAGTTAAAAATGGTTTGAAAAACCAAGACATCTTCGCCAACCCAGTATTTTCCTGTTCCTTTCAGTTAGATTGATTGAACTTACATGTAACTTTCCAATTTTGGAAAGCACATTCTGTTATTGAAATATCATTTTAAGATTTTGAAAGGTGACATTGGTTTGAAGAAAATCTGAGACATACTTTCCATCTGTATGCAGCAGATACTGTAACAGAGTCACAGTTCCATATACTTGAATGGACTCTGAAATAAGTTTTTGTAGTTTTGAAACAATCCATTTGCCTGCATCCGGCTGCAGCTTTTTCTAAAGAATTATGTTAAAAGTAAATATGTACAATCATACTACACTGACCCCCATTTAATAACCATAAAACAGATATTCCAGCAACTTAGTTGTTAAGTAAAATGGTCACTCAATAAAAGCATGATACAGAGACACTGCAAAAAATGTTGGTTCTTTCTGATAAAGTTCTTTCATGTAGCAATGCCAGTGTTTGGAAATTATTGTTTTTACTACCATTTTTTACCCTTTATTATCATTTTATTTGCAAACAGGAAGTAATCACTAAACAAAGAGTCACACTCTTGGTTCATTTTAGCACTTACTTCATATATTGTATTAATGAAATTAACCCATGGATAAATCTATTTGAGAACAATTAGTTTTCTACACAACAGCTTTACTTAGAATATAGCTTAACATTAAATAAAATATATCAGTCCATTTAATAAAAATTCAAATTTTAATTTATTTAAATCAGGTGTTAGAAATCAGGCAATTTTGACAATGCTCTATTTGTCATGCCTTTCTGAGTTCAGATCCAGTAGGGTTTTGTATTATTGCCATTTTAAAATTGCTTTTATTGTTAAAGTTTTGTTTACGTATTATCCTTTACACTGATAGTGTAGGTTGGGTGTGCAAATGAGCTAGAAATGTAAGCAATACTTTATTATCCTTTTGGCTGCTTGAGGGGAAATATATTATTCTAGTAAATATAAGTGAAACAGGAAGAGAAAGGAAAGGAAATAATTTCAAATAAAAAGGGAAGGAAAAATAAAACAGATCTTGGTACTTTGCAGAGGACCTGAGCTTAAGGAGCAAAATTAGCTGCATGAGAGAAAGAAGCCAGCAGCTCCACTGCCAGTAGAATATAACTTGAGTGAAAGAAAAACTCTTCCTGTTAGAACTTTAAGAGGTGGCATGATCTCAACAAGATTTCAAATTGATATTTTTTGCCTTTGTCCTAATCGTTCTTTTGGTTCACCAGTAAAGCCAGCCTAGAACCTCAGACTCATAATAAGCTATTTTCTGTCTGGTAAATGACATATTTGGCTGAGGTGTGAACCTTACTATGAGCCAAAAAGCAAAGGAGCTTTTATCCTGCAGGTTTCAGCCAAGGCTGGACACAAGATTGACTTTGGGAAAAAAAAGTAGAACCATCAAGATTGGCAAGAGCAAACTGTTTACAGGCCATAAAACAGAGAACAGCCTCTTTTACATATACTATTATAGTTGTTTGTCTGCTTGTTTATTTTTAAGTAAACTATTTCACTTTTTCAGTCTTTTTAAAGTCTATTCTTGGATTTATTCCAAGTCTGAAGAAATAGGATTATGCACAAACTTAAAAGGTGCTTCAATTTGCTGAAGAGATTTATGAAATATACCCCTGAAGGTACTTTGCAAACCAATAAAGTCTCTTATTTGCAGATGGGTAGAAACTTTTTCAAGTTACTAAACATGTTAATCAAGACTGAGAAGACATGTGAGTGCAAATGTGTGACCGCTGCACCTGAATAGGGTGAATAGAGGTCACTTTTTACCCTCCTGGAAGTTCCAAGGTTAAAAGCATAGAATGTCTACAGGCCAAGTGACAAAGTAGTTGAATGTCTTCTGGATAATAGAACTTGTTATACAGAATAATGAAAATTATACATTTCTTAGTGAAATAAAAATTAGTGTCTGAAGACCGGAGAAAATGGAAGGAAACATGCATTTGTGTGCAATTTCTCATGTAACTTAGTTCTTAATTTCATTCACTGAACTTTCTTTAATATGTGATCTCTACCAGTTTACATGGGACGTGGTGGTTTAGTGGCTAAGACGCTGAGCTTGTTGATCAAAAAGGTCAGCAGTTTGGCAGTTTGATCTCTAGCACCGCATAATGGAGTAAGCTCCTGTTACTTGTCCCAGTTTCTGTCAAATTCAAAAGCATGTAAAAATGCAAGTAGAAAAAATTGGGACCACCTTTGGTGGGAAGGTAACAGCATTCCGTCCACCTTCGGCGTTTGGCCATGCCGGCCACATGACCACAGACACATCTTAGGACAATACAGGCTCTTTATCTTTGAAACAGAGAAGAGAACTGCCCCCTAGAGTCAGGAATGACTAGCGCATATGTGCGAGGGGAACCTTTACCTTACCACTATATACTATATGTATCTCTGTAACTATTCAGCTATGTTGAAAATAATAATTTGTACATCTTAAGTCCTTCTCTGGAGAGAAGGAGATTGGTCAGATGAGGAGAGATCAGGAATATTGGCTGAAAGTTGTCATTACAATCTGCAGGACAAAGTCGCTCAGATCCGGAGCGGATGGGCCCCACTCAGTGGACCAGACGAGCCGCCAACAGCGAGTCTTGTGAGACCATCCTGGGAGGAGTTTGATTCTGTTGCCCCCGAGGATTTAGATAGGTTGCGTGGACGGCTGCGACCCACCACATGTTTAATGGACCCGTGTCCCTCCTGGTTGGTACTGGCATCTTGGGAGGTGACACGAGGCTGGCTTCTGGGCCTGGTGAATGCCTCATTGGGTGAGGGATCCTTACCAACCGCCTTGAAAGAGGCGGTGGTGAGGCCCTTACTTAAGAGGCCCTCACTCGACCCAATGGAGCTAGCTAACTATCGTCCAGTCTCCAACCTTCCGTTTCTAGCGAAGGTTGTTGAGAATGTGGTGGCCCAGCAGTTTCCACGACACCTTGACGAATCCGAGTATCTAGACTCACGCCAGTCCGGCTTCCGACCTGGGCACAGCACAGAGACAGCCTTGGTCGCGTTGGTTGATGATCTCTGGAGGGCCAGAGATAGAGGTTGCTCCTCTATCCTGGTCCTATTAGACCTCTCGGCGGCTTTTGATACCATCGACCATGGTATCCTATTGCGCCGGTTGGAGGGGATGGGAGTCGGAGGTACCGTTTTGCGGTGGTTCGGCTCCTACCTCTCCGACCGGAGGCAATGTGTGTTGACAGGGGGACAGAGGTCGACCCCGAGGCCACTCACTTGTGGGGTGCCACAGGGGTCGGTCCTCTCGCCTCTCCTGTTCAACACATATGTAAAGCCGCTGGGTGAGATCATCCGTGGTTTTGGGGTTGAGTATCACCTCTACGCTGATGATACTCAGCTGTATATTTCAACTCCAAACCACCCCAACGAGGCTGTCGAAGTAATGTCCCGGTGTTTGGAGGCCGTCGGGGTCTGGATGGAGGACAACAGACTTAAACTCAACCCCTCCAAGACTGAGTGGCTGTGGCTACCGGCACCTCGATTCAGCCAGCTGATTCCATCGCTGGCCATAGGGGGCGAGCAGTTGCCCCCTGTGGAACGGGCGCGCAATTTGGGCGTCCTCCTTGATGCCCGGCTGTCAATGGATGACCATGTGGCGGCCGTGGCAAGGGGGGCGTTCCACCAGGTTCGCCTGGTGCGCCAATTGCGCCCCCTACTGGACCGGGATGCCCTACGCACGGTCACTCATGCGCTGGTGACGTCCCGCCTGGATTACTGCAACGCTGTCTACATGGGGCTGCCCTTGGGACGCGCCCGGAGACTGCAGTTAGTTCAGAATGCAGCCGCGCGGGCTGTGATGGGGAGTACGAGGTACTCCCACGTAACACCTCTCCTGCGCGAGCTGCATTGGCTACCTGTGGTTTTCCGGGTGCGTTTCAAGGTGCTGATTACCATCTTTAAAGCGCTCCATGGCACGGGACCTAGTTACTTGCGGGATCGCATCCTCCCACATACATCCCTGCGGCCAATACGCTCACACAGGGAGGGACTTCTCCTGGTGCCATCCACTGGACAATGCCGGCGGGCGACACCGAGGAGTAGGGCCTTCTCTGTGATGGGCCCAACCCTCTGGAATGACCTCCCCCCCGACATTAGAACCACTTCTGACCTCCGCTCCTTCCGGCAAAAACTGAAGACCCACCTGTTCCGATTAGCAGGCCTGGCATAATTCAACTGTCCCTCCTGGCAAACGCACTATATCTGGTTATTTTAGGGGTTTTTTAATTCACTGTATTTGTTTTTAGGGGTTTGAACTTATTTTAATCTGCTTTGTACAGTTCTTTTAATGTCATTCTTACCTCCTCCATGTCAACTGTCAACTGTACATACTTAATTTTATTGTATCTGATATATTTTGTATGAACTGTACACCGCCCCGAGTCCCTTTCGGGAGAGGGGGCGGTCTAGAAGCATTAAATTAAATTAAATTAAATTAAAATTACGCCATCCTTCAGACTCTAGGATAGTCTGGCAGACTGCTTCAAATACCAAGTTGGTGCAAAAAGTATCATATTTGAAATTACTGAACCATTGTATGAATTTTTTACACACAATTTCACTTGTCTTACAATACATAGAGGGAGAAATGTATTTCTTAACTTCTGTATAGTTTGACATATGATAAGGATTTAGGTCATTGACACCAGATCTTCTTCCTTATATACACTTGGGTCATTGACAACTTCCATGGTTGCCCTCTTGATGGCAACCAAGTATTTGCACATGACCTGAGAAGTGATATTCAGGACAGGAAGGCCATTTGAAGTATCTCTTCTTTGTTTCTCGATTCAGATCAATATTTGCTTATCCATGCTTTTTTTCCTTTCAAATTTGCACTACTGCATCTTTTCCTTTGCTACTTTTCTGAACCTTGATCAGATGTTTTATTCCTTTTCCAATTGCACACACATACACACACACGTAGAACACATACATACATAAGTAGAATGGGCCTGAAAGGAAAAACATGGAAGACAAAAAAATATATCATTAAATGACTGTTTTAATAGAGGAAGCACACACACAAAAAAGACCCCAAACATAAAGACATTCACTTCATGACAACAATGAGAAAGATGGAAGACGTTTCTTCATTCTTCTCTTTCCAAGCTGCAATTCATGGTATCTCACTGACATAATTTTCAATGACATGAATTTCATTTTTGTAAGTTTATATAATACACTCCTACACAATCCAGTTTAATAGTTCATCCCTCTTATTCTCATTTTCCCCAACATGTCCTCTCAACTTCCTTCATAATCCTTTTTTTAACTATGGGATAAAAAAGATAAAAAATCCTAATTATTTCTTATATTGATCTTGATAGACAGTGTTAATTGGTTTCGCTATCTCTAGCCATTGCCAGTGTGAGTTAAATTTTTCCTTTGCTTCTCAAGAAAGGGGAATATAAGAGTAAAAAGCATGGACCTAGTTTTTTTCCCCTTCTAATGCTACATTAGTACTGATAATCAAAGCATATTGGAGTCATTCCTGTGTCACGATGGAACAGCTCTGAATTAGAAACAACTCCAAGGACAAATTTAGTTTGCATAATGTACATGCATAAAGGCAAAAATATGATATTTCGTTAAGGTAGGTTTTACTGCTGTAGTTTGTTTGCAGTAACACAGCTAATTTCATGAATGAGTAACTACATGTTGATCTTGTTTTAATTTTCATATTTTTAAAAATCTATATTTGCAACAATACAAGTTTTCTTTTGGGTCAACAATAATATGCAATATGTTTAGGCACTTTAGTTTAAACATCACAATTCTGCAAATTATTTCTCTTCCTGTGTTCTTCTAGTGGGGTTCGCAGACTTGTAATTAGTAACTTTGAGAGACATCCCAGCTCTAGATTGCAGGAGCCAGCTGCAGTCTGAAAAGACTAACAGGGAGAAGACATCTGCAAAGCAAAATGCCTCTGTCCCTACTCTTGAAATCTAATCAGGCTAAGGAAGATGTACCCAGCAGCCATCATCTATAAATCCAACCCCAGGCTCAGACACCTTCTCTGCCACATTGGTGACAACCCAGTTGCAGAATGAGTACTCCCAACCCTCCTTTCCTTAGTTACCATATATACACGCCATTCTAATTCAGGCCAGGATCCGCTTTAAGTGAGAGGAAAGCTCCCACCAAAAGAAAAAGATATGAAAACTTCCAGCCTTGCCTAACACTGTATGTATGTTACATATAGCAACACATCCAATCCCTAATAAAAAATTAACTGGGGTAGGCTGGAGAAATGGGCTGTAGTGCGGGAAATTAAATAATAGATTTAAATTACAGAAAGGCAGATTCTGAGTGAACGTTAAGAAAAACTTTCAAACAATAAGAGGGGTTTGACAGTGGAACAAATTACTTAGAGAAGAGGTAGGTTCTCCTGCACTAGAAGTGCTCAAGCAGAACCTAAACAATCATCTATTTAGGATGTCTCAATCTGGACTCACACACTGAGCAGAATGCGCACTTGATCACTTACATAGCACTATCAATTCTATAGTCCTATGAGCCTAAATGATATTGATATTCCAATCAATTTCAACCTTCCTGCAAACATACACTACATTTTTCTTTTTTAAAAAAAGATCAACAAACAATTGGGTAATAACACTATGTTGTGATACATTACTCCCCGCCAACTCAGTCATAGAAAAGTAGCCATTTAGGTCATTGATTTCAGTTATTTAGACCAAGTGTGAGAATGTGCATCAAAGCATGTCCACAAATATCTATTAGGTTTCTGCCTGAACAGATCCAACAAGGAAGACCATTACCTCCTTAGTTGAGTCCCCTCCCAGATTTCCTTTACAATTCCATTCATTTCCTTCGTTCAGCTAAAATATTATTCCTGTAATTTAAGGCTAGTCTATGTCTGAACTCTGAGCACAGAGGGCAAGAACTATCATATCTTTTCTCACATAGAATTCCACCAGAGACTTAGAGCATTTTAGAGAGACATCTAGTCATCGCTGTACCAAATTTATAGTAATGAAAACAGTCATTATCTTGCCTCAGAGGTGACACTAGAAGATGTTGCAAGACTAATGGAGAAATGTTTCTAGTTTTCTTTGCCTTTTCTTAGAGATATTCATTTTATTCAGTCTCTTCAATCTCTTTTTATAGAACTGTGTACAGAAAGCTGACTGTCTCTTTGCCCTTCTTTGTATCTGTTCTGATTTGTCAGAATCCTTCTTAAAGTGTGGTGCCCAGAACTGAATTTGGAATTTGGGGTGGAGTCCAATTAATGTAGAGCAGAATGGAAAATTACTTTCTGGAATGTGGATCTGATAGTTCTGTACCTATGGACACAAACTATGTTTATATTTCCTGCATTCCTACTGTCTATCTTACATTTCATTCTATTTTTACATTGCTTCTTTAATCTATCAATCTCATTTTCAGTTTTGTTTCTGTCTTCTATATTATTAAGTATTTCAACCAATTTAGTATAATCAACAAGTTGAACAAACAGTCTCTCTATATCTTTGTCCAAGTCATTAATAGAGGAGGAACATTAGGCCCAAAACTGAAATTTTAAACACCCACTGTGATCAATTTTATACTTCAGTAGATGGGGAAAAAATACCAATTAGATTGCCATTTGGTAATTTGTCATATACTTTGTCAGGTTATGTAGTGTAAATTCTTTTTTAAACATATTTTAATTAATATTTAATTGGAGAAAGATGAATGCCAGAAGACTTCACAATAATATTGATGTATATGATGGTATGAAGTCTAGCAATAATACGTTATGAAAATCTTTCTCCCACAAAATCCATGAAGGATTTTGTTAACACTCAATGCCATTGATAATTAGAGCCAAATCTATTTGTTGTGATCTAGTAGTTATCAGAATATTTGCAGCCCGGATAGGGTAGACTTACTATATTTTCCTGGTAAACTAGAAGCTTTGAATGGATAGGTTTTGGATTCAATATCTGGCATTCACTACACTAAACCTCACCATACAAACTTGTGAAAAATTGCCCATATTTGAGATACTACAGCTAGTAATAGAATAATTGGGATTTGTATAGCTGGCCTTGTCTGGAAAAAATATTTTGTTTTCTTTTTTACATTCTTTAAATTATGCATTAAAACCAAGGAATTCACAAATTTAAACACAAATTTTGAAAGAAGCAAACCCTTATCTCACAGTTATAATCTCCTATCTCAATAGACTTTTTTTCCTAAACAATTTATACACTGAATTGGTTTGAAGCTCATTTAATATAGACATCTCATTCCCTTATAGTTATACTTATTTATTTATATAAATAATCTCTAATTGGAAGGTCTTTTACTAATTTTTATTTTGCTTTTAACGGTGCTTAAAGTTATGAATTCTAAATGTTAATTAAGGATCAATTAATAATTGAATAATAATTCAGAATGTACCTAAAATGCAATCAACAGCATTTTCTTTTCAAATATTATAATCAAAGAAATTGTTTTTCTTTGTGTGATTGTTTTTGTTAGATAGGGCAATGAAAAGGCAGACTCAGGTTTAATGCAACAACAGCTCTTTATTACAACAGTCAAGTCTGTACAATCCAGCAGCAGTTAGGTCTGACAGCTCTCCTTTTATGTTCCCGCCTAAACAAAGGACTGGAGTGGAAACCACAGTAGCCTGTGTTAATATCTAACAGTTTTTATTTTCTTTCAATCTCAAATAGATTCACAGAATGATTGTACTTCTCAAACACACCCATTAAAACCAGAGAGGTTTACTCTGTGTTGATAATTTTTTGATTTTTTTAAACCCATTCCTATTTAATTTGATGGAGAAAATTAATTGCTTTTAACCTCATTATGTCAAGGAGAATATTTTTGAGATATGACTTTAAGTGGAGTTATTCTCTTGCCTTTTGTTCTTAGTAAGCATTTGGTTGAGGGTTGGTCACCTCAAAGTGAGAGTTTATTCCCTCTGGATCTGGGAGAGAGTGTGGTTCGATCCAGAAGCCCATCTGCAAGGGAATTGTTTGAAGTGCATGAAGAATGGAGTATGTGGGTTGGCTGCTGAGTGACTTATCAGAGAGCAGCATTCTTGACAAAATCTCTACAGTTATTGCTCAATCAGTGAAGGTTAATAGTGCAAATTCTTTGATCCTCCATAGATCATCAAAAAGGAATGGTAGGAATGATGTAAGTGCTTCCCATCACCAAGAGGCAGGCATTGTTGCAGTTCTTGGAAGAGTATCCTGTATTTCGCTGAACCACAATCTCCCCAGAGGTTTATTGCAATTAAGTTCTAAGTGAAGACATTATTGGGAAAATTTCTCTTGGGTTTTTTCAAACGGGGCAGCCAATGATGAAAAGATATGTGACAAATAACAACAGTCTCTGTCATTTCTAGCAATAAAATAACCTACCAAAATCACCTACAGAAATTTGACAGAAAACTCAACTAGTGTGAGAATAAGGTTGACATTTTTCTTGGTAAGAAAACTTTTGTAGATATCACAAGGCACATTTTGGCAATGCATCCATTGCATCCTATTGTATGTATTATATTTCACAATTTTATGTGGAAATGTTTTTAAAAATATGAATAAAATAAACATTTTCTTCCTTCCTTCCTTCATTACTTGTCTCAAATACTTTTCTGTTGTGGCCCAGCAGGAGCCGTTGGAGCTGCCACCAGACTCCGACAGCGAGGGTCCCTATGAGTCGGCTCTGGAGGATGTGGAGGACCCTGGACAGGGTTCCGACTCCGAGCAGGGATCAGAGAGGCTGGTCGGTCACCAGGAGGCTCCTGAGGCATGGAGCAGTGGTGAAAGCCAAAGGGAGGGTGCTCCTGATGTCATGCCTTGGAGCAGTGGGGAGAAGACAAGGGACAGTGAGTCAGACGTCAGCAGTGAGTTGTTGGATGCTCGTTACCAGCTCCTGATGTCATGCCTTGGAGCAGTGGGGAGAAGACAAGGGACAGTGAGTCAGACGTCAGCAGTGAGTTGTTGGATGCTCGTTACCAGCGAGCTAATAGGTGTCAGGAGCAATTGCGCAGTTACATGAGGTAATTGCACTCAGCTGATGATAATTAGACTCCTCTCCAGACTATAAAAGGACTGCTTGTGCACACGCCTTTTGCAGAAGTCAACACATGAACTAATGTGGGAGTAAAGTCTTGTGAGCGTGGCAGGCTGGATTGCTGCCAATTCTTATCAGTGCCGGGTTGTTATGAAGGCTTATTTGTGTTGGATTGCTGCCAAGGACCTGTCTGTCTGTAAATAAATCTGGTGAAGTATCTTTGGCTCGGAGTGTGTGTTGGTAGGGGATGAGGGGGTCAGAACACTTTTCTATCAGAGAAAGGAAATTATTTCAGTTTCTTCAAATGTAGCAGCAATTAATCTATTATTAAAAGCCCGAATCCATAAAGTTTCCACAGATACATTGTCAGATATAATGAACATATAAAATTAAGAAAGGATTGTTGATGTTCTTGGATCCTTAAACCATAAATACATTTTAGAATCTCTGGGTACAATAGTCTTTAAGCACCTATATGTCTTAATAGGACTTTGCTGATTGGTTTAAGGCATTTCAAATTACCAAATCTGTTTGGATTGTTACCTCAATCCAAAAGGTCTGTAAATTTAGAAATTAAATAGTTTCTCTTTTTATTCAAAACGTTGAATCTAGCTTATGTTATTTGATTGTTAACAGTAATTTAAATTTCATCCAATCATTGGAAATGCATGTGATTCGGACTTCCGGTTCCGGCGGCTACGGCGACAGGCAAGCCTTTGCCTGCTCCCGCTCTCCCGGTGGGCTTCCCCCGCTTCTGGGGGGGCACAGGACGCCCCGGAGAGGCGTCCTGCTGAGGGAACGGCTCGCGGAGGGTCCTGGCGTCGGCGTCGGCTGGCGGGGGCTTCTCCGCTTCGTTCTAGGCACCGGGGAGCAGTTTCGGAGGGCGCCCGTGTGTGCGCGTCTCGCTCCATGCCGATCGGAGAACGCACTCTTGAACGAAGCAGCGGCAGCATGGTGAGAGGCTTCCCTTCTCCATTCCCTCTTTCTTGAATTGATGGACTTTTCAGCACTTTTAGAAAAAGTTAAACTTTCGGATTCCTGCTAGAGGTGCGGCTAGAGGGAGGGGGATTTCCCCCCCTCCCTTGGACAAGCGGCTTGAGAAGATTTTGCTCTCACCCCCAGGGGAAGGAGGAGGGGGGAGAGCCAACTAATGATGCCTCACCCTCATAAAAGTGATTTTCATTGGACTTAGCTCCAGAACTTATGGGTGAACTGAGAACTTTCTGAACTTTTAAAATTTTATTATGCCTCTGAGCCCAAAGCTGGCAGGGCAAGATGGCACACTTCCGTTGTCTTCATGAACTGTGAAACCTGACTCCACCTTTAAAATTCAGGCTTCCGGTCTTTGTCTCCGAGTCACCCAGAGGAATCTCTTGTGGATTGTTTTTTTTCTGAACTCTTTGGAGAAAAAACTTTCATCTATTGCTAGAGTGACTAAAGAAACTCTCATCTGTTTGGATCCTCTGCCTCCTGAATTCGCCTGCCTGCTCTACTTCTCCAGCTGCCCAGTTTCTACTTTGACTGATCTCCTTGCTTTATAAACCATGTCTCCAAAAAGACCACCTCCTGGAAAGCCGGGTTTTGCTACTTCTGCCCCAACGTCTGCAACGTCTAGTCCAGCTGCACAGTCAAAGATAACAGAACTGATCCAACCCAAGACTACAGAGATAGACTTTCAACAAATGCTTCAACAAATTTTACAGGGCCAGGAGGAAATTAAGAAACAGTTAAGGGAAATGAAAGATGAAATTAAAGAGAATCAAGCCCAAATCTTTAAGAACTCACAGAGACTGGACCTTGTGGAGGGTGGGGTGGCGGAGGCGAGGGGGGGGGTAGAGGCTTTACAGAAGGGGAACAAAGAACTCGACATCCAACAAATGAAAACAGAGTTTGAGAGAATGTCCTTTTATCTTAGATTTCAAAATGTAATAGAAGCAGATGGGGAAAACATAAGGGACATTATGACTAATATTTTAGCTGAATACATACACAAAGATAAACAGCAGATGGAATGGGAGATAGACCTAGCCTATAGAGTGAATTCAGCATATGCCAGAACACATAATGTACCCAGGGAGGTTCACATTAAATTCCTTAGGAAAACCACAAGAGATGAAATTCTGGGTGTACAAAGGGGGCAAACACTGACATACTACGACAGGGAGATAACCATTCTAAAGCAGATTCCCAAAAAAATTAGGGAAAAAAGGAAAAGCTATTCGCAATTGGCGAATAAATTATACCAGAAGGGGGTGTGGTTTAGATGGTTGATGCCTGAAGGTATGTTGATATTCTGGGAGGAGACAAGAATTAGAATTAACACACCCATAGAGGCACAGGCCTTTATGGAAAAAAATAAAGCGAACCTAGAAAAAACAGAAGACACTACAACGGTCATACAGGACACGGGAGGGGCCGGAGCTCTGCCAGCGGGGGGTGAAGGGTCAACACCAAGAAAGCTCAGATCACAAAAATAAATAAGAAAACCACAATGTTATAAACAGACCGAAAGTAATAATGAATTTATAACTAGACTATATATTATAACTATATAAATTGATTGAAAATTATCTTTTCTAGAATTAATATGCTGATTCTTTATGATTATGTATTAAGGCTTGATATTTTGATGTAACCTAGGAGTCTGGAGGGAGGGGGCGTCTGCCACACCTGCAACTGCCAAAATTTGTAACCATTCCACTTACCCTTTTCCGCATAAATGTTTTTAAAAAAAACCAATAAAACTTTTTGAAAAAAAAAAGGAAATGCATGTGATTCAATTTGTTCAGTCTATCCAATGCTTTTGATACAATTCAGAAAGTTTATTAGCAGATTAGCAAATAGCAGATTCAGTCAAATTTCAATCAGATTTCATCTTGAAGGGTGAGGAAGTTGCATGATTGTGCTCCAGTATAGTTGAACTGACATTCCCAGAAGCCCTAGTTTTGCATAGCTAATCACAAGAGATACTAGGAGTTCAAAATATGAGTTTTCTATCTTCTTTTTATATAGAAAAATATTCACTCCTGTTAAATGCCTTTCTGAGAAGTTGCTTTCCTTAACCTCAGTGTGCACCAGACATCTACAAGGATCATTTAAAAAAAGAACTACCATGGAGCACTTTTTCAGTTTATGCACATTTTGAAAATTGTTCATTAAACAACCATCTCATGCGTGTCAAATATAAAAGTTAATTCATGGCTAGAAGGAAATATCTGAATATGGTGTGAATATGGCACCTTATCAGCTAATAAGTATTATCAGAAAGCCACTTCTAATTTTGAGCAGGTTTGGGATGAACACTTTTACATCCTAAACACAATTCATGCAGTTCATTTTGAAACAGATGACTTCCAAGCATTTGTTTTATTAATTTTGTTAATTTCTTTAGAACTACAAAATTGCAATTAAACTAATGATTTTAATGAGATAGCAATTGCTTACTTAAATCAATGTAACATCTTTAGCTCAGTGAAGATCCTTATATAGTAATAACTGCATTCCAATTGCAAAGGCAGAGTGTGTCATTTACTATTGTGAAAAAACAACAACACACTTTAATGCTCAGCAAGATTGAAACAGACTGATAGTTCAATCAGACATTTGTTTCTCAGCAAACATGGCTCCTTAACAAAACTGAGGCAATCTTGCTCCCTATCCTGTAACAGAAATGAAAAGGGTACACTGGCAAAATTGATACTGATATTCACTTAATTATTTAACAAGGGAAGTTGTGATAGAATTGGGGAATATCAAATGTCTCAAAACAAACCCCTCTCAGTTAGTGATTCAATGGCATTTGACACTGTTTATCATTAGAAACACCTTACAAAATTCTAGTTCCGAGGCAAAATATTGAGAAAAATGTTAACTGTGACATGTCAAATCATGTTTTTGTTGTCATCTCCTGTGATTTATAAGATATATAAAGTGCAGATAATGAATCTGTTTTCAAACTATCTAGTTCTAATAAAATATAAATTGTTCTCATAAAATTAACCACAATCAACAGATATTGCTCTCATAAGCTAATTACCATATTTTTCGCCCTATAAGACGCACTTTTTTACTCCAAAAAAGAGGGTGAAAATCTGGGTGCGTCTTATTCGCCGAATGTAGCCACCTGGGTCATCTAAAAATGGGGCAGGCAAAGCGGGTGTTGCAGAGATAGTGATGGCTGGAAAGGAGAGAGGTTTCGCTTTCAGAGCTCCCGCTTGGCTGGGCTCCCGGGAGGGCTTAGGCGGGGGCGGGGGCAGCGGCTCCTCACATTGCTGGGGAGTAAAGTTGTTATGGCCATTGTCTCCCCTGAGCTGCCCCCCCCCCGAATCTCTGAGGCACCTTTCGCTTGCAGGAGGAGGAGGGTGAGGGCCGAGTATACCAAAGCTTCTGAGTAACTGGGAAAGAAAGCCGCGCTTGGAACCTGCTGAAAACTGCCGCCCGAAAAGCATGCCTTTCTTTCCCAGTTACTCAGAGGCTTTGGTTTAAGGAGGCGCTGCTTTAAGGCTCCGGAGAATCCGGAGAAATTGGGGGGGGGGGTGGAGGAAGGGAAGGGAAGAGGAACGATCTCCTTTTTACAAAAGCTTTTCTCAGAACACTAGATTGGGAAGTTAAAAACCTAGAAAGGGACACGATCAAGCTTGATTCAAAGGCTTTGCTTCCTGAGAATCTGGAGAGATGGGGGGTGGGAAGGGAAGAGGAACGATCTCCTTTTTACAAAAGCTTTTCGCAGAACGCTAGATTGGGAAGTTAAAAACCTAGAAAGGGACACGATCAAGCTTGATTCAAAGGCTTTACTTCCTGAGAATCCGGAGAGATTGGGGGGGGGGGTGGAGGAAGGGAAGGGAAGAGGAATGATCTCCTTTTTACAAAAGCTTTTCTCAGAACGTTAGATTGGGAAGTTAAAAACCTAGAAAGGGACACGATCAAGCTTGATTCAAAGGCTTTGCCTCCTGAGAATCTGGAGAGATTGGGGGGGGGTGGAGGAAGGGAAGGGAAGAAGAATGATCTCCTTTTTACAAAAGCTTTTCTCAGAACGTTAGATTGGGAAGTTAAAAACCTAGAAAGGGACACGATCAAGCTTGATTCAAAGGCTTTGCTTCCTGAGAATCCGGAGAGATGGGGGGTGGATGGAGGAAGGGAAGGGAAGAGGAACGATCTCCTTTTTACAAAAGCTTTTCTCAGAACGCTAGATTGGGAAGTTAAAAACCTAGAAAGGGACACGATCAAGCTTGATTCAAAGGCTTTGCTTCCTGAGAATCCGGAGAGATTGGGAGGGGGGGGTGGAAGAAGGGAAGGGAAGAGGAACGATCTCCTTTTTACAAAAGCTTTTCTCAGAACACTAGATTGGGAAGTTAAAAACCTAGAAAGGGACACAATCAAGCTTGATTCAAAGGCTTTGCTTCCTGAGAATCCGGAGAGATTGGGGGGGGGGGTGGAGGAAGGGAAGGGAAGAGGAATGATCTCCTTTTTACAAAAGCTTTTCTCAGAACGTTAGATTGGGAAGTTAAAAACCTAGAAAGGGACACGATCAAGTTTGATTCAAAGGCTTTGCCTCCTGAGAATCCGGAGAGATTGGGGGGGGGGGGATGGAGGAAGGGAAGGGAAGAGAAACGATCTCCTTTTTACAATCTCCTTTCCAGCAGCATTCACTCAAACCAGATGCATATGAGGGGGTTAGAGACCACCAGATGAAATATGGGGGTTAGAGAGCACCAGATGAGATATGAGGGGGTATGAGACCACTAGATTCACTGTTTACTGACTTTACTAACTGTTAATGAGAGTAAAGATAGTTCTTAATATGTTACATGGTTGACATAAAATTGTTCTTAAACTGCTGTTAACTTTATACAGTTGATATAAAATATTTTACTACAGTATTTGGTTCAGAATCTTTTTTTTCTAGATTTTCCTCCTTTAAAATTGGGTGCGTCTTATATTCCGGAGCGTCTTATAGGGTGAAAAATACGGTAAACACAATATATTTTAAAAATTAAACTTGTACTTATTTCTGTTTCTGGGATCCATTCTTAAGAATGAGTAGCATTTGGAAGGCTAAGAAATGACAATTGAACAACTTTTAGGATGCACATGATGAGAACTTTAAATGGTGATGCTATTTATTCAAAGAATACCAAAATAATGAGATAATACCCTCAAATATTTATTATAATTACAGACCAGCATAAGAAAGATGGGTACAATCAATTAAAAAGCATAAAAGGTACAACAGAGTCTAACCAGGGGTGTCAAACTCGATTTCATTGAGGGCCGCATCCTTAGTTTTTGATGGTAGGATGCTATCAAGGCACCGAGCAAAGATGAGAAAACTGACAGGATGTCTTTATATCTACAATACTAGTATTGTCCTAGAAATCTCAGGTTCAGTTACCTGGCATGCAAGCCCAATGAACCATATCAGAGCTTAGATGTGGCTTAAATGTTGGATTGTCACACCTCCCATAGATCTAGCCAGGAATTAATTAAAGAACATTCAGCTAAATTTCAGTTATTCACTATATTTCACCAGTCTTAGGTCTTTAGGATGGCAGTTTTAAATCAGCTCAGTACAACCAAGTGAGGCCTTCAGGGATAGCCCAATGTTGGGCATCAAAATTGTTGTCCTAGAAATCATTTACCTGGTGTGAAAGCCCAATGAATCACACCAGATAAATTGAAAGGAAGAAATAAATTTTATTTGCAAATGAATGGGTTGTCCAGAAACAAGTTTCAAACAAGTTTCAACACCTCAGCTTGGAGTGGATTCTCTTTTACACAATTTTGAAAAGCATATATTGCCATGAGTCAGTCATGGAAACACACAACATTGTAAACTAGGGCTGTCAAACTCAAGGCCCATGGGCTGGATCTGTCCCATAGGGTGCTTAGATCTAGCCTGTTGAGCTGACCTGGAAACAGCAAAAGACCGGCCTGAGCGGCCCTCCCGAGCTCTGTTTTTACTGACAGAGGGATGCAGGAAGCTGTTGCAGGCAAAAACAGAGCTCAGGGTCTTGTTTTCGCTGGCAGAGTGCATGGGCCACCATAGGCGCCCCTGACATGAGTGATGTTGTGCTGGCCACGCACACCCTGCCCTCCCATGGCCAAATACAACCCTGATGCTGCCCTCAATGAGATTGAGTTTGATACTCCTGTTGTAAATCAATCATTAAGAGCAACAATGCATACATTTTAAGTGTGATAGTTGAACTAAAGGTTATATAGTAGGTCAAGAACTCTGTCTTATTAAACACATTCCTTATCCTGAGCCACTTGGTACCAAGGTTTCATCAATCACCTTAGGTGTCAGGCACTTTTGAGCTGGAAGACAGATCGTTTAACTCAAAGTATCATAATCTCTGCCTAACAAAGGAGCTAACTCCATGCAAATTGATGCTAGGCCCCATAATTATTTCTTCGTTATTTCTATGTGCTAAATAACAAGCAATAACTTAATACATGTCTAACAAAGTTTCTTAATACATAAATACAATTGGACTAAGGCTTAATAAATGGCTAAATGAATTTGGTCTGATTAGGTTGTCATAACACTAGTGTAAAGTCTGAAAACAAAAATCTAGATCAGTGTTTCTCAACTTTGGGAACTTTAAAATGTATAGACTTCAACTCCCGGAATTCTCAAGCCAGAATGGGTGAATTCTGGGAGTTGAAGTACGCACATATTATTGTTCCCAAGGTTGAGAAACACTGTGATTGATTGATAGATAGATTAGATTAGATTGATTAGATTGACATTCACTTTTTAGATACTGAGTCAGAAGCTAGAGTAGGTGAGACATAAGATGATATAGATGGAGCCAACAGGTGCAGACCAGTTTCTGTCCATGTATTTAAGCTGCAAGGTCTGTCTGTCTGTATTTTCTGATTAACAAACAGCCAATTTGTTTAAGATGAACAGTCATACTTCAGATTTCCAGGGATGAAGTAAGTGGTCTCATGAGTCAAGAAATAGGACAAAGTCATAATTTGATTATGTAGTTCTCCACATGTAATTGTTTGCATAGCTTCCTAACACTTCTTGGTATAATCACTTTAATATCCATAATAATTCATGATGCTACTATGAACACTGGTGCAGAAGAATATGTGCACAGTCTGTTGCTACTCAATAGAAAAATGACATGGTGTCTGTATGCGTGGTTTTGTGATTTTCATAGGATATGCAATAAGTGGCAAATTGAACTTGCATCCAACACTTGCTGTTTAATTTTTTAAAATACATATAGATCATTGACCTATGTATTTAATGCTGTATGCACACTTCTTACTTTCAGTGCAGATCAGTGGTGGGTTATGACTGGTACGACCCGGTACGGGCGTACCAGTGCCTGCTGGGAGCACCAGGTACTGTTCTGGTACGGTGCTCTGGAGGGCCCACCTGCCCTCCCACGCTCCTTACAGGTATTTGAAGTTTTGGGGCTTCTGCACATGCGCACGGAGCATACGGCGCCTGAGTGATGCTCTGCCAAGCAGCTGGAGCATCACGGGCAGTAAGTATGCATGCATGTACTGCACGCATGTGCGTGCACACTGCACATGTTCATGTGGTGGACGTTCGACCCCATTGCACTGTACCGGTTGCAACGGGATCCGGAACTCACCACTGGCGCAGATCTAACGTTTAGTAAACAGTTGAAGTCATTTGAGATTGCAGTCTCTTCAATATGTTAAATCACCATGAACTTTAGTAATTTTTTTCTTAATCAATTAAATCATATTGTAAATTGAGTTTCTCTTTCTCAGAATCTTATGTCACAGACTGTTTGTCTATGAAAGTCTTGAGAAGCTGATCAAGTTAAAATAATCCATTCATATATATTTCATTTATAGCTACATAAGGACAAAAATAGAATATGAAATTGCTTTCAGTTGCATTCTACAGCGAGGAAAATGCAACCAAAAACTTTTAAAAATACTTGAGGACAATTCTTGACAGTTTAAACATAGCGAACCCCAACTAATTAAACTTTCAAACTATTCTTTCAACAAATGCAAATATCTACTAAAAAGATCTGCTCATTTTTTGAAGCTGGACTGTCTGTGGGTTATCTACAATATGAGAAGATAAGCATGCTATGATCCAACAACAAAAGACCTATTTAGTTCAGGCTTTGTTCTATCCAAGGTCACGACCCAATAAAATTGGAAGCATTCTAGAAATTAACCTGCAGAGAGAAAAGTGAAAAAATATGCAAAAAGCATATAAAAGACAAAATGCCTGCCTCTGATGGGATCTCCCTTGTTTCAATGTGGATTTTGGACTATATTAACTCCTGGCAATTAATTATTTTCTTAACTGAAGCATTTGATAAAGCAGTAACTACAGAATGGAATTGAATTCTACAGTTCATTGACCATAATTGCAGGGTGAATAATCATATATATGATTACTAATCTGAATGGAAGGTGAGACTAATAGTTTTTCTATTTAGAAAACAATCATGAATGTTTAGCCTCTGCAAATCTGTCCTACAACAACATATCAATATTTCTATTAAGCAGTAAATTTTAAATATGCTAACTCTGTAAAAGTGTTGATTACTTAGTTTTGCCAAAAGTATTTATTATGAGTCTATAAAACTGAAATTAAATTCTTGGTAAAGGCCCCAGTCTGTATAAAGAGACATAATGCATTTAAGGATAATTTTTCTTTTAAATTAGAATCCTGTTACATCCCCAAATGCCATAAAAATTCTAAATAATTTTTTTTGTATTATTATCTTTAGGAATTTAAAACAGCTGAAATCAAATAGAGTCCTGGATGATCAAGTGCTACCAATGGGGTCAGCATGGGCACAGAGTTTCCCAATGCCTGTCCCTGTTCCTCAGTCCTGGATCTCCTCTGCGCCCTGGGGAAGGAGAACCCCAAGGAAGCCACCGAACAAAAGGAAAATCACCAAAAAAGCTGTTGAGGTTCCTCTCCTCCCAACTGGGGACGAAGAAACTCCAGCTAGAGAATCCCTCCAGATTCCGCCAATGGGAGCAGAGGCAATGATAACGCGATGGTAAGTGAAGCCATCCAATCCTATGCAGGGAAGTTTTCTTTTCTAAATCACCCCTGGTAATCATGCATTGGAGTTATATTAATAGTAGTAATGGTTTTTGGAATTTGGAGATAGTTAATTGACTTAAATATCTTATTGGTACTATACATAAAAAAGGGATTGGCTATTCAGAAATGCATCTCTAGAGGTTTGATTGCTCTTCCACAAATCAAATTGCTCTTCTATATCCATAATACATTGTTTATAACTTGACACTGCCTGTCAACTCTTCAAGGTGAGCCAGATCAGGAAACAGACATTACAAAAATTTGTAGACCTATACTTTATTGATAGCAGCTGTAATAATGCAATATTGAAGAGCTGCCAACATTTCCATTTCTTACCAAAGAAAGTCAAGATAGGGCAATTTTCATGAGGTAAACTAAGGTTTTATTATCAATTATTGCATATTTTCTTTAAGGTCATCTCTGTATTTTTCTTTACCATCTGCCTTGATCTCATCATCAAAATTCTTGGGAGAATTAATCTTTTCCAGGGCTATTCAAATTATCAATTAAGATCAGAGAGTCCAGACTTGTAGGAACAAACAATACCTTTAATTAATATGAAAGCAATATACAAACGCGTGTTTCAAGTCTGATCACATCAGCCTTATGGTGGAGAATCACAGTGCATATGTTTCCTGTCATTTTGAAAGACAGTCCTTAGAAATTTAGATTATACTTTATTTCTTTTTTTTAAAAGAATTTTTATTAAATACACAATAAAACATTGGACAAAGTGTAACCGTCCTGGCTTTGTCTTTGCCATACATACTAAAATATAAGTTAGATATCATAAACACCTTGCTTATTTACATTTGATCTATTCAGTATTTACAAATATAAAGACATCTTACTTCTATCTATATTGTTTTCGATTTTATCTTATACACTTTCACTCTGTTATAATTGCATACATAATTCTAATTTTCCATTCTATAAATCCTAATCATTTCTTATTTTAGGTCCCTCTTTTCTGTTCTATCCATCAATAAAATTTATTCCAGATCTTATAATATTCTGTTTCACCTTTATTCTTCAATTCCCGCATCAATCTATCAATTTCAGCGCAAGTCAGAATTTTCCTGATCACTTCCTCTTCTAGTGGAATTTTCCTGTTTTTCCAGTTTTGGGCAAAGACCATTCTTGCTGCTGTTATAATACATATTGTTAAGCATGTTATCCCTTTGCTATATTTCTCATTTATAATTCCCTAAAGGTATAGTACTGGCTTAAATTCTATTCCTCTTCAGTTAACTCTGTCAGCCATATTTGAATTTTCCACCAACATTCTTTTGCTTTTTTACAGAGCCACCACATATGATAGTATGTGCCTGATTTGTGATAGCATTTCCAACAATTTGGTGATAAATTTCTAAACATTCTTGCTAGTCTCATTGGCAGAAGGTGCCAACTATAAAACATTTTATATAAATTTTCTTTGTAAGGTATTGCTGGTGTTATTTTTCTATTTCTTTCCCATAATTCTTGCCATTTTTCCAGTTGTATATTATATCCAAAGTTTATCGCCCATGCTACCATTGTTACAGAAATTTAGATTATACTTTCTGTAATGTCAAGGTGCCCTGCATTTGCCAGGCATTAAACACTACACCCTAATAATTGCAGATTTTAACTTGTTGATTTGATTCTTAATCAGCTGTCAAGCATGGACTACAGGGAATTTTTGAAAAAGTAAAAAAAAAATCAGGTTTAGTGTAATCAATCTTCGGTGATTTGGCTGCCTGTCTGATGAACCAAAATTAGGAGTTTCTGTGCTAAAGGTAAAAGGATTCTATGGAACAAAAATGATAAGTATATAATTAGAAGATTCTTCTTATTCAAGTGAGTTAAACGAGAAAGTACTGTACTGTAAAAGTGAGCTAATCAAGTTCTAAACTTCTTAAAATATATATTATAGGTAGGCCAAATGTGAGAAATCAAGAAATTCTTTTGGCTTGAGACACTATTGTTGTTTTTTACTTGTTATAGTTAGGGGTGTTAGAAATAAAGAATAAGAAGAAGAAAAGGGGAATTCTGGTCCAATTAAGTTAATGTTGGGACCTATTTGGAAAAAAAATATGAGTTCAAATAAGCTAGATATGTATATTAAATAAGTTCCTTTGGTATGACAATAGGTCCTTTGCCTTTTAATTTCTTATGTAAATGAATGAAGAATAAATAAATAATTATTAGTGTAAATAAGGGCCTAAATGATATCAGTTTATAAAGATAAGGAGGTCAAACTGTTGGTTAAATTGAAGCAAACATCTAATGAAAAATGATAAATAAAGCGTGGTGCATATATAAAAAATAAAATAAAATAGAGTTTTTCTCATGATTATTCTTTCCATTATGTAGAATCATCACATGAACATGGTTATTAACAAAGGAAACATAGATAGGACTGCTATAGTAGTGATCCATAGAACATGCTGTAGTTCTCAGATTTTCAGTATTCTTTCTTCAAGATTTTTTTAAGACACTTTAGGGCAAGTTGTAACTTAAAACTCTTTATTGCATCAATAATTTTCAACATGTCATTCTCACAGTTCCACATTTTATCTCTCCACTCCTCTTCTGACCCCCTGCACTACCTGTCTGCTTCAATGTCTGTAAGGATTTTAGTACTACAATTCACTTGTATTTGGTACTATATTAAATGTCATCTTTAAAAACATTTTGTTCTTCAGGTGCCTTTGGGGGAAGGGCAAAGGGCTTCTCTGGGAAAAAGGAAGCACAGAGTGATGCTGGTATTTCTTTGAAATGTCACATCTTGTTGGAATAATTAACTTGAGGAAAGTTAACCACCAAGGAAAATATGACTTGGATTCCATACTACGGAATTGCATCACAAGGTAACAGTTGACACATATTGTTAGATAGGATGAAAGGATGAGGCAGACTCAGGCTTCAGCAACAAACAGCTCTTTATTAAGTGACAACTATGTACAATCCAGCAAAGACTCTGTCTGGCAGCAGCCCTTTTATAGGGAGCTGTCAGACTTCTCAACTAATCACATTCAAGTATTATTCCCGCCGGAACAGAGGACTTGAGTGGAAACTACCATACTGTCTGTCAGTATGTAACACATATAGCGTCTTAGATTCACATGGTAGGCTGGCTGCTAAGGCCATCAGCCAGGGGGATTCATTGGCCTAACCCCCTCTCTCCCTCCCGCTTTCCCTATGTCTCTATGTTCAGTTCATAACATCCTTAAATCTTCCTGGTTTCTATCCCCAACAGAGTAGTTTTCAGAAACAATGGATAGTAACAGTATCAGTAATAGTAAAATGTCTTTTGAGAATCAAACATAATGTGCAATAAATATGTTTCATGGCCATAGGTACGTTCAGATATGCTAGAAATGCAATTTGAAAAGACTTTGACCCAAACTACAGTGACTTTACAAGAGCAAAAAAAAGTATTACTGTTTCATGCAAAATGAAAAATGACAAGCCATATTTCATATATCACTGCAAGAAAATGCAATGTTTCATATTTCTAACTTTAAATCAAAACCCAAGATAACATGTGACTCTCACTCATATTCTTAACTTAACCAGTAAATCTTAAAGGCAAGTAGATCACTTATCACATACCAATTTCTATGCTTGTGTAACATGGACTCATTTGTGGTGCAAACATTTTGTTTCTGCAAACATCACAACTTATATTGAGGAAAATGGGTTTGTGTAGTTGTTTAAGACTACAATGAGCTAAATGTACACATAATACAATTTTCCTCTTCATTTACTTTAATTTATTCTAGTTGTAAATGCAGTCACTTCCGTGATTATGGAATAAATCTCTCTGTAGGATCAATTAGTACACTTCAAAAATTAGAACTAAGAGTTGTTTAATAACTAGGGGCCAATTTTATACTGGTAGATCTCTGCATTAGTCTTCATCACACATTTTAGCCCTAATTACACAACTCATTGAAGTTTACCCCATGAGCCCTTTTATATTTTATTAGATATGATAATTCTAAGGCTGCTGTGATCCTTAAATCAAATCTCGGTGGATTACTCTTCTGCTTAAGCAACTGTCACAGGTATTGTGCAGAAATATTGTTCCAAATTTACAAAGTGTTTTTCCCTGGGGAAATAGAATTTACTAGGACATTTTAGGATGTTTTAGGATTTTACAGAATTTCTTCTGGAAATGTTTCTGAACCTATTTACTATTGTAAAGTGGTACATGATATTGTGGATATCATTTTTTCTACCATTCATCTCTTTATCACTCTGAAAATCTACAATCTACAGTTCACAATGTGGGAGTCCTGGGTAGGGATCAATATCATCTGGATGCATTCCAAAATGGTTTAGTTGGGAATGAATGCAAAAAAACAACAACAATCCTCCACCCAACAAAAAATATGTCTCCTTTTTGATCACTTGGTTTTTTTGTTCAAATTACATAACCTCAATTCAATTGCAATACATTTTTTAAGAATCAAAATAAAGCAGTAAATTACTAGATTTATTTGAAAAATCTTGGTTATACACTGTTGGTTTTTCAGAGAAATCTTGTGCAAAATGTATTAGAGTGCATTTCACAGGCACAGGATTTTACTTTTTTACTTTTTAATATTTTAAACTCTTATAATACGAAATGCCCTATCTGTTCCCTGATCTGCCAATAATATTAATATTACCCTTGATACAATTCCCTTCCAAAACACTTAAATATTTCAGTTTGTTAGTCACAATGAAAGATGCAATTTTAAAAAAAGTTGGGACAAATCACCAAATAAACAAGGCAAAAGTTTTTTTTCAAAAAATCTGGCAATATGAAAATATACAGATGCTGTACAATGAGGATATGGTAAACAGTTAACAGTCTATAGCTGAATAAAACAAAATAGATTTTGTTTAATCACAACTGACATTAACTAACTCATATAGGTTCATGAAAATGCTAAACTTCGATATACCTGTTAGAAACAGGTGAAATCTTCTTATCCCTTACAGTGACAATGACTGAGGAGGTCTACTTTCATAAATGTATTTGCAGAACCAGCAGTGACCCAGGCTAGCCACGCCCCCAAACTGGTTCTCCAGTTACTGTTGCCATTGCTGGCATGTTGTTGGCATGCATGCACAGTTCACTGTAAATTGTTTGTACATGCATGAAGAACAATTGACATCGAACTGTGTGTATATGTGCAAAGTGAACTGGTAGTAAAACCGGGAGCAACCCACCTCTGGTAATGAGTCTGCATAGCTTAATCTATATATCTTTACTTTATAATTAACTTAAATATACACTAAAGCATTAAGAACACTGAAATAATCTGTATGAATAGTTGCCTACAGTGAAATGCAATGCATACTCAATTCTAATGAGATCTTTACAGTTTCACTATATATACACAGAAGTTATTCATGCTAGTTTAATCACCTAGCAATCCATTTTTCAGTTTCATAATTATTAATGAAATGGAGATACTCAAAGAATGGCAAAGTAACAGAAAAAATAGCCTGTAGTAAATATTAGAAAAACAAAACAAAAAAAATTACAACATAAACATGTCATTCATTCATTCATTCATTCATACATCTTGATACTTCATAGCTCTGCAAAAGAAATAAAATAATATCCCCTATATTAAATTTACAGTACCAACCTATTAATACTGTGTTTCATAAAATGGTTTAAATATCTCAGAAACAAAACATTTAATTCTTGCTGATGTCTCCTCTGTTTTGGACTAAAATTCTCTACCTTTTTTTACTTGTCTTTAGAGTTAGATCAGATAGTTCCTTCAATTTTCCCCCCACTTGTGCATTTTAATTAAAGCTGGTGGGATTTAAGTTGGGAAAGATCATAAAAATTCTTTGATATTAAAATCAGAAATCTATTAAAAGTAAGTTACAATTCCTTTGAATTACAGCTTTTGCAACCTAAGGCATGAGCTTCAACAAAACACATCTAGACAATTTTGTCAAAGCTGAGAAGCTAAAGAAGTTTGCAACAGAACTGGCCGCTATGAAGATGTACCCTAACTATTGATTTTGCATACTAAAAAATGCAGAAGGCAATGCAAATCACATCTACACTGTTGCCTAGAAAACAGTGGATATGAAATTACCACCACCACCACCATCATCATTTAACAATCCCATAATCCCAAGTGGGGTGAAGTCTGGGCAATTGAATGAAGCTAGCAGAATGTTTACTGCCCAGATGATTTTCTTGATGCCAATGGAGAGATTTGTTCAGCAGATATATTCTCATTTTGGCCAGAGAGAGTAATATCTGCCTCTATCTAGGATCAAACTCACAGCCTCCTGATTGTGAGGTGAAAGCTCCACCTCTACCACCGCACCACTCATAATAGATATGAAACCATGTGCCCATAAAATTATTTTACTTACTGTTTTGTCAATGTTCATTTTCTAATAAAAGAGAAGATTCTTTCACTACGAATCTTTCCTCCTATAATATATGAAAGCCATATTGGGTCTTCAGAGAACTTGATTAAATTCCCTGTTCATCCATGAAGCTATTTAGAACTTTGCTTCATCGTTACTGACTCTATTTTACAGAAGATAAAAGGATTGGTCTCATTCCGAAGAACACTCTTTAAGAATGATGGGAGGGAGACTTTTAAAAATAGCATTTGTGCCTCCACTACCAATGCTCACTGTCAAAGAATCCATTTGCTTGGCACCATCAAGCTTTTCAAGATATGACTATAAGAGAATATAGGGAATCATTTGTCTACTTCTACTCTGCCATCTCATTGACCATAGACAATAGGTTCAGAGAAAATATATAACTGCAAGAAAAAACAAGGCAGCAGAATCTATCCAAAGAGATGTGTGCAGATATGTGCTGACAAATATTTTGCATGTCAACTTTTCTTAGGAAATCAGTCATTCCCTTCATATAATGCAGTGTTTCTCAACCTTGACAACTTGAAGATGTCCAGACTTCAACTCCCAGAATTTCCCAGCCAGCATTCGCTGGCTGGGGAATTCTGGGAGTTAAAGTCCAGACATCTTCAAGTTGCCAAGGTTGAGAAACACTGATATAATGGATGAACACAATTCCTAGACAGAATTCCTTTCTGCTGCCTTAAAAGTCAGGAGTATTACCATGAAGAGAAATGGATAGAGCAGAGATGGAGCATGACAATCACAACAGCAATTGACATTGTAACAAAATGTCGAGAGCCTACTTAACAATCAATTAAAAAGGAACAATATGACAGTATTTGTTCTAGTATTATCTCTTTTTAGAGTTACATGTAAAGATTTACTTATTTTTGTAAACATGTAGATGGTTTTGATTTTCTTTCCAGATTGAATATTTTTTTTAAAAACCATTCTGAAGTATTAATGACAGCCTTAATATGTGTCTCCTGTTGGATGCCCAGAAGAAATCAGATTGATGAAGAAAAGACTGGATCATTGGCCACTGCTCTAGAAGTCCTTCTCAATCCAAAAGTGCAATCAATGCTACATCAGTGGATGTACAAGCATAGGCAACCATGGCATCCTACACAGATGAACTGAAGCACTCTTCTTCGATAGTCACACTGTCAAATGTAGGAATGCAGCTCTCAAGTTTAGAAAATATAAAGAGCTGCATAGGTATTATGTGTGTATGTCCACATGTATGTGTATACGCACACATCCATAACAACACAAAAGTATGTGCAAGAATTCCTTAATAGAAAGAATGGGTATCATGATACATACCATTTTTTATGCATATCCTTTCCAGAGAAATGTTTTCAAAAACAGGAATGAATCTAGTTTAAAATTATAAAAATGGAAAAACTACAGGAAGTCCTTGACTTACAACCACAATCAAGCCCAATTTTTTTTTGTTAAGTGAGACATGTGTTAAATGAGTTTTGCCACATTTTATGACCTTCCTTGCTATAACTGTTAAGAGAATCATTGCAGTTGATAAGTTAGTAACCTAGTTGTTAAGTGAATCTGGCTTCCCCATTGACTTTGGTTTTCAAAAGTTTGCAAAACAGTATGAATCAGTTGCCAAGTATCTCAATTTTGATCACATGATCATGGGGATGCTGCAATGGTTGTAACTGTGAAAAATGGTCATAAGTCACTTTTTTCAGTGCTGTTGTAACTGTGAGTGGTCACTAAATGAACTGTTGTAAATTGAGGACTATCTGTACTACAAATCCCTAGCCAACATTTTTTCTTCCCTCTACTGAATCGTGTATCCTGCTTTTGGCCTATCATTTGCTTTGGAAATCAGCTTTCAAATTGATACAATACAAGAGGTAAAACAGTGTTTTTTCAAATTTGTCAACTTTAAGATGTGTGGACTTCAACTCTCAGAATTGCCCAACTAACATGGTTGAAGGATGCTGGGAGTAGAAGTCCATATACCCTAAAAACCCTGATAAATAGAACCAAATACTGATTTGATGAAACTCAGAGGATTCTTTGTCACTTTATGGCAAACAAATAAAATGCCTTCTAAAGTCATCATTTTGATATGTCTGGACCTGCTTTTCATTTCTCAAGCTTACACACAGCTTGGCATTACCTTGTCCAATAACTACTGTCCTGCTGCTCTTAAAAGATTGTCCTTTTTAATACCTATCTATAATCTTTCTCTCTAAGATAGGGGTCTGCAACCCATGGCTCTGGAGCCACATGTGGCTCTTTCATCCCTCTGTTGTGGCTCCCTGTCACTCAAAATATGCGTCACAACTGCCAATGTGCGATACCTGCCGGCACACAATTTATTGAGGTTTTCGACCTATCTTTTTTTTTTCAGAGTTCAAAATGTCTTTGTTGCAAATTTGTCGAATTTGTTTTCTCTGTAGCAGTTCATTGATTTCACACTACAGGTTTTTTTATACCTAGCATAAAGGTAAAAAAATAATAATATATGCAGTGCTGCCTTCATTTTGGATGTCAAAAGGTTTTTGTAGCTCCCGATGTTTTCTTTTCTGTGGGAGATGAGCCCAAATGGCTCTTTGAGTGTTTAAGGTTGCCGACCCCTGCTCTAAGAGAAGCTATTTTGCAATTGTGGCTTTTCTCTTGAAAGTTTAGCCATTGTTGGTAAATCAGAGATTAGCTACTTTTTCTAGCACCTCAAATTTCTTGTAATATCCAAGTCTGATGAGTTTTTTAGGAATCTTCGACTAGAATCTAACCAGATCAATTAGAAGATTACTGAAATCTTTTATTTTAGAGGGTTTTTTTAGAAAGATCTTTTGGGACGAAATTAATTTTGGGAGCACAGATAGAACAGATGCTGTGATGCTTGCAGGGACCCTGCTGCTGATCTGTTTTCCAGATGAATATGTCTGGGGATACATTGATGTTTTATGCATCACCAGGTGTCTATTGATGTCTTTTTCTGTGTTCTCCCATCTGACAGTGAGTAATAGATGATGTCATGCCATTTGATTCCTGTCTGAACTGTAGCTGTATATGCAGATCTTCAGGTGTTGCAAAGGTTTTTCACATTAAGGAGAATGACAAGCCTGACAATCTGAAGTTCCAATCTGATTTACAGGTAGATGTATCTTTATTGTTAAATCAGATGCTACCCTCACATTCAAATAGATTTGGATTTCTCTTATATACAATGTTAGGACAAAAAAAAGTTAAGACAATTTTATTATGTTTATTTTTAGAGTTTTCTTGCCTTAACCATATATGTTATTAATTTATCAGATTTAAAAGCAGTAATAATATTTTAATTTAATTTGATAAATATTTATGCATGTCTTATTCAGAAGCAGAAAAATAACCTAGGGCATTATAGAAACTGAATTATGTAACTTGCTTATTACTGTACTGCAGAAAGTGAATTACAGGCATAATGTTAGAAATAAAGTAAGTTATCTAATATTGATTCAAGGGCAAATTGTATATTTCAGCTATACTATGGTAACAAGACTGTCCAAATTTTCATTCTATTCCAGACTGCTGAAAAGTCTTAGAGAGAATTTGTTACCAGATTTTTTCCCCTGAAAAATAACAGATTCAATAAGGGTCTTATGGTTATGGGAGAGAGGTTGAAAACATTTTTACCTAATTATCAGTACCACATAATTTAATTAATCACATAATTTGACTCTCTTCAAGATAGGGTACAATCTTTTGTTTTTCATCTAATTATATTATTAGATCCCAGAAAGGAACGGATCCATTCCATTTCCGTGTTGTTCCTTTTTAGGCTGTGACTGATAAAACATTATCGTGTTTCCCTGAAAATAAGACAGGGTTTTATTTTCTTTTGACCCACAAAATGACTAGATGAGATATGATAGCAGTGTTCCAATATCTCAGGGGTTGCCACAAAGAAGAGGGAGTCAAACTATTCTCCAAGGCACCTGAGGGTAGAACAAGAAGCAATGGGTGGAAACTAATCAAGGAGAGAAGCAACTTAGAACTGAGGAGAAATTTCCTGACAGTTAGAACAATTAATCAGTGGAACAGCTTGCCTCCAGAAATTGTGAATTCCCCAACACTGGAAGTCTTTAAGAAGATGTTGGATAGCCTTTCCTGCCTAGGCAGGGGGTTGGACTAGAAGACTTCCAAGGTCGCTTTCAACTCTGGTATTGTATTGTATTGAAATAAGAACTTGGCCTTATTTTCGGGAAGGTCTTATTATTTTTGAGGTGCAGGAGGTGGTGAACATGGTCACCTCATGCTTATTTTCGGGGAAACAGGGTATATAAAACTACTGAAAATACTAAATTGGGTCCAAGCTATTCGGTGGACAATTACAATCCCAATGTAAGGTTTCCTAAAAATTCACTAATTGATTCATAAGTATCGAGTCAAGTTTCAATACAAAACTAGTCATTTATTAGGAGCATCATAGGCAAGATCTGTTCCCAGTCATGTCTATGCTTTGTTTAATTTATTGCTGAACTTCATCCCTGTTCATCCCCTCCCCTCAATCTGTGTCATAAATCACATTCCTCTATAACAGCGATGGCAAATCTTTTTTGGCTGCCATGCCAAAAAGGAGCACAGGGGGGACATGCGCCAGCGTACTAGACCCATAATGCTGTGTGTGTGAACCCCCCCAGCATGCACGCATGCATACAATCAGCGACACCCCTTCCTGCTTTTGTCACAGTTTTTTCGCCTTCCTCAGGCTCAAGAGGTTTTCTAGCCTCCCACACACACACACTGGACACCCTCCGGAGGCCTCAGGAGCTTTCCTGATGTCTCCAGAGGGCAAAAAATGTACCTACGGGGAACCCAGATGTTTGGGAATAGTGACTTCCAGTTTGTCCGTAGGGCCAATTTTTGACCTTCAGAGCTTTCAGGGGCGTTCAGGCGGCTTCACTGAAGGCTCCAAAAGGTGAAAACCTGCCCTACGGCCAAACCAGAAGATATTTCCAGTTTTTCACACTCCGGAGGGAAGCCTCCTGAAGGCTCTGGAGGGTGAAAAACAGTCCTACGAGAAAACCAGAAGTCTGTTCCTGAACTTCTAGTTTGCCCATAGGGACAGATTTTTGCACTTTGGAGGTTTCCCTGAAGCCTCCAGGGGGTGAAAAACAGCCTCAAAAGAAGGCCGAAGTCAGCTGGCCAGCTGACAGGGCAACGCCTCATGTGCCCTGACAAATGGTTCTGCGTGCCATCTGTGGCACGCATGCCATAAGTTCGCCAACACTGCTCTATAAGATGCACCCTCCCAAGTCGGCTGCAGTAATCTGAGATCCGACTCCAGCTGACAGTATGTGTGGAATGCACTCCCCCTCCTTCTCTTACCATGACAATACTGGGAGTTGACATTCAGCTCCCCTCACTTTCCAAAAGCAACCTGTGCAGACAAAAACAATTTGAGTACAAGTATAGGATTTAAGGCTACGTTCCCCCCCCACACACACACACCTTAGGCTTGTTTGGACTTTTTTTCATGGAATCTTTCTATAAGGCAATCAGCCTGGATATTTCTACTCTTTACCCAAGATGCCTCTGACAAGGGGTAGCCCTTCCATTTGATTAAGTACTGGAGTTGTCTCCTGTGCCACCTCGAATCAAGGATTCATTGCACCTCATAATGGGTTTGGCCCCCTATGACCACAGGCCCTGGGGGCTCCCAGAGTAGTGGTCTCATAGTGGATCCAACCATAGGTTTTAAGAGGCTACTATGGAACATGGGGTGTATCTTCCCTAGCAGTCGGGGCAGTTTCAATTGCACTGTGACTGGGTTGATGATCTTCACTATGGGGAATGGTCACACAAACTTTGGTCCCAGTTTCTTGCTATTTTGTGGAGAGGTAAACCTTCTCTCTCACCAAGAATGGTTGTTGCAGAGCTCAGTATTTATCTGCCTGTTTCTTATAGGTTCGTGCCACTTTAGCAAGCTCAGGTTGCTTTTAGCATTGACATCTAATCAGTCAAACTAACTGAGGAGGGGGGATACTCAGGCATTGGGACAAAGTCCATGCCACTCACAACTTTGAATGGTGTTAGTCCTGTACTACTGTGAACAGCATTATTGTATGCGACTTCAGCAAAAAACAGAAGGTCTGCCCAATTGGACTGCTGATAGTTCACGTAGCACCTCAGGTACTGCTCTACCATGGCATTCAGTCTCCCTGCTCCACCCCATTGGTGCTCGGGTGAAAAGCCGAACTAAGGCCCTGGGATGACCCAATGGACTACAGGAACTCCCTCCAGAACTTAGCCATGAACTGGACCCCTCTGTCTGAGATAATTCTTGGCGGTATTCCATGCAGGCGGTAGATGTGCTTCAGGAACAGTTTGTTCAGCTTGTGAGCTGAAGGTAGTCCACTGCAGGGTATGAAGAGTGCCTGTTTGGAGAACAGGTCTATTACAGTCCAAATCACTGTGTTTCCCCCACTTTTCAGCATCTCTACTGTAAAGTCCATTGTGATCTCCTCCCATGGCCTCATTGGCTCTGCTACTGGTTGCAGCAGTCCAGGGGTTTTTCCGGGTCATCTCTTCATTGTGGCACAGATGGTGCAACTTTTCACATAACTATCCACATCTTTCTTTATGCTGGGCCACCAGAACTGCTTCTGGGCTAAGTGTAAAGTCTTTAGGAATCCAAAGTGGCTTGCCAGTTTGGTGTCATGTCTTCTCTGGAGAATTAGACAGTGAAACAAAAGCTGGGGGTAAGATGCGTGAGCATTGGCAAGTGACTGCAGAATAAGTGGGCCAGCAGCAGGCTCCTGTTGGCTGAGGTTGTCGGTGCCACTGCTGCAAGGTGAGTCAGTGTAAGATCCCTTCGCCTATGAAAACAAGAGATGGTGCCTTTTTTTTCTTGGCAAAAAATATATAAGACCAGGTCTTATTTTTGAGGAAACATGATATGAATCAGTTGCCAAGCTTCTGAATTTTGATCATATGATCATGGGGATGCTAAAAAAAGTCATAAATGTGGAAATTTGTTATAAATCCCTTTTTTTCAGTGCTGTTGTAACATTGAACGGTCATTAAATAAACAGTTGTAAGTTGAAGACTACCTGTATACTCAAAAATAAAGAATAAATTGTATTAGAATAAATGCGTAGCTATATAAAGAATTTTTAAAAAATAATCTGTGTTTTCATTTTCTTTAGTAAAATCTATATCTCATTAGGTCAGATTTTACATACTGATCTTCTGAGATATTCTGATTTCCATTTGAAACTGAAAAATAAACCCAATTAAACTGATATTCACTCAGTATTCATTGGGAGTGGTTTTTTTTTTTTTAAAAAAAACAAATTTAAAGAAGAAAAATGATACACTAGCAATAAACTTCTGTTATAGCATTCCGATCTCTTCATAGATCCTTTAGGCTAGAATGATTAGCTATTGCAAATATATAGTCATTTAGTATATAGTTTAATATACAGTTTATATAGAAATAAAATGCAATTGATGTATTGTTACAAATTTTTATATGCAGGCAATCCATGGATCATGATTAAGATGGTTAATAATAAACAAAAAATCAACAGCAACATATTACAATAAAAATGGAGCTAATATAAAATTCATGAGAGCAGAAGCCATCAGGCATTGCTGATAATAAATTATTATTGGATTAATTGTTTTATTACTGATAAACACACAATCTCTTGATTCAATTCTCAAATTCTTTATTAACACCTGAAGGTACAAGTAGTAAAGTTCTGCATCTCTTCATTAGGGTTTCATTCTTCATTCTATTTTTCTATCTACAAATAGCCATCCGGTTTGGGAGAATGAGAAATATCTGACAACTCTTTCAAGACATTGTGTCACTTTGGGTGAGATGGGCAGCTATATAAATTGGATTACTCAATCAGTAGATCAATTGTATTTTTAACCTAGGCTGTTCAGTTGTTGTTGTTCCAATCTGAAGCAAAATACAGATATTGTTGAGTGCTATCTTCAACTTGCCTAAGTTTGCTGCTATCTTTTAGAGCCTCTCTTCTGTACTTGAAATAGCACTCAAAGGATCTTCAACAACAATCCTCAATCAGTGAATCAGTAAAAGCATTTATTAAAGAACAGAGTTTAATGGTGAACTTGTTAAACTATTCTTACTTCATCATATCTAATCAGCAGAAGATCATTTTGCTGTTGTGTGCATTTGGCAGCTAGAAATTTTAGTTTTAAACCTGCTAGTTGGATTGAGAGTTTGAGAAGTGTGAAATTAATTTCTTGTTCTTGGTAATATAAGTCAAGTTGTTTTACTTGGTTCACTCAAAATAATTGATTCAACATATGGAATACCCCAAAAACCCTTTCAAATAAGTGTTGAGCTGCTACTTGAATTCAGAAGGAATTAGTAAAACTACAATATCTCCAGCCTTGCAAATACACATATGCAGGACCGAGGGAGTTCACTGTGCCACAGATCTCCGGGTGTGAGTCTCTGGGTGTGAAATGGGGCCCGGGGAGGCAGCTGGGCTTGCTGATTGTATACTTGGCTCCTCGCTATGCATCAGCGGCCCTGCCCAAGCTCCTCAAGCTGATCGCGGAGATGGCAGTTGATACCCCCAAACTTGTGGTTATGGGGGATTTCAACCTGCCGTCGACGGGCGAAGCATCCAAGGTGGCTCGGGAGTTCATGGCTTCCATGACAGCCATGGACCTGACCCAATTAATTCAGGGCCCCACACACGAAGGTGGGCACACACTGGACCTTGTTTTTGTATCTGGACAGTGGACGAGTGATCTGGGAATAGGGGATCTAGTTATTACACCTCTGTCATGGTCTGACCACTCATCTCTCCGGCTCGACTTCCCCGGCGCTACCCCCCACCGCGGGGAGGCGGAACCTGATTGTCCCAGATGGTTCCGCCCCAGGCGACTGATGGAACCAGATAGGTTCCAGACGGAGCTTGGGCCACTTCCTGTAGTCCTGACCCGCTCCCTGACGGAGGACCTAGGGGCCGCTTGGAATAGAGCGGCTGCTGGGGCCTTGGACCAGGTAGCGCCTTTGCGGCCTCTCCTGCGGCAACGAACTACACTGGCTCCTTGGTTTACCGAGGAGCTGAGGGTGATGAAACGCCACAAGAGATGCCTAGAAAGCAGGTGGAGGTCCTCACGCTCTGAATCTGACCGAACACAGGTAAGAGCCTATTTACAGACCTACCTTGTGGCACTGAGAGCGGCCAAACATAGACATTGTGCCGCTCTTATTGCATCCGCGGATAACCGCCCTGCCGCCCTGTTTCGGGTGACCCGCTCCCTCTTATCACAGAGGCCGCGGGAAGCCCCTTTGCAGGGTAGAGCAGAGGAGTTTGGGGAATATCTGCAGGACAAAATCGATCAGATCCGGAGTGGATGGGCCCCCTTCAGTGGACCAGGGGAGACGTCGGAAGCAAGTCTTGAGACTCCACGCTGGGAGGGGTTTGACTCTGTTGCCCCCGAGGATTTGGACAGGTTACGTGGGCGACTGCGAGCCACCTCATGTTTACTGGACCCGTGTCCCTCCTGGCTTGTACTGGCATCCTGGGAGGTTACACGAGGCTGGCTCCTGGGTCTGGTGAACGCTTCACTTGGGGAGGGGTCCTTGCCGGCCGCCTTGAAAGAGGCGGTGGTGAGGCCCCTGCTCAAGAGGCCTTCCCTGGATCCGAAGGAGATAGCTAATTATCGTCCCGTCTCCAACCTTCCCTTTTTAGTGAAGGTTATAGAGAGTGTGGTGGCACAACAGTTCCCACGTCACCTGGAGGAAGCAGACTAACAAGACCCGCGCCAGTCCGGCTTTCGACCTGGTCACAGCACGGAGACGGGCTTGGTCGCGTTGGTAGATGATCTCTGGAGGGCCAGAGATAGGGGTTGCTCCTCTATCCTGGTCCTATTAGATCTATCAGCGGCTTTCGATACCATCGACCATGGTATCCTATTGCGCCGGCTGGAAGAGGTGGGCGTAGGGGGCATCGTTCTGTGGTGGTTCCGCTCCTACCTCTCCGACCGGACTCAGTGTGTGTTGGCAGGGGAGCAGAGGTCGACCCTGAGGCCACTCACCTGTGGGGTGCCACAGGGGTCGGTCCTCTCGCCCCTCCTGTTCAACACATACATGAAGCCGCTGGGTGAGATCATCCGTGGTTTTGGGGTTGGATACCATCTGTACGCTGATGACACACAGCTGTACATTTCCACCCCAAACCACCCCAACGAGGCCGTCGAAATGATGTCCCGGTGTTTGGAAGCCGTCTGGGTCTGGATGGGGGACAACAGACTTAAACTCAACCCCTCCAAGACTGAGTGGCTGTGGCTACCGGCACCCTGGTTCAACCAGTGGATGCCATCGCTGGCCATAGGGGGCGAACAACTGCCCCCCGTGGAACGGGCGCGCAATTTGGGCGTCCTCCTTGATGCCCGGCTGTCGATGGATGACCATGTGACAGCCGTGGGAAGGGGGGGCGTTCCACCAGGTTCGCCTGGTGCGCCAATTGCGCCCCCTATTGGATCGGGACGCCTTACGCAGAGTCACTCATGCGCTGGTGATATCCCGCCTGGACTACTGCAATGCTCTCTACATGGGGCTCCCCTTGAGATGCACCCAAAGACTACAGCTAGTTCAGAATGCGGCCGCGCGGGCCATCATGGGAGGAACAAGATACTCCCATATAACACCACTCCTGCGCGAGCTGCACTGGCTGCCTGTGGTTTTTCAGGTGCGTTTCAAGGTGTTGGTTACTATCTTTAAAGTGCTCCATGGCATGGGACCTAGTTACCTGCGGGATCGCATCTCACCTCACACATCTCTACGACCTATTCGCTCTCACAGGGAGGGACTCCTCCAGGTGCCATCTGCCAAGCAGTGCCAACGGGTTGCGCCTAGGACTAGAGCCTTCTCTGTGATGGGCCCAACCCTCTGAAATGACCTCCCCCCCGATATTAGAACTATTAACGACCTCCGCTCCTTCCGACAGAAGCTTAAGACCCACCTGTTCCAATTAGCTGGCTTAGCCGATTAACAGCTCCATCTTTCACCTCCTGGCAAACATCTTATTGTGGAATTTTTAAGGGAATTTTAATCTTATTTGTATTTTAATTAAATATGGTACAGTATATTTTTTACCTCCTCCGTCTATGTCTATGTTTTATGTATATGTATTCTATTTTGATATGTATATGGTTTTTAATAATGACTGTACACCGCCCCGAGTCCTGCTTAGGAAAGGGTGCGGTTTATAAATAAAAGTTTGATTGATTGATTGAAATGTCTCTATGAGAAGACTAGCTCATGTAAGCAACTGAACTAGCAAATCAAGACTCCATATCATACAGAAGACACTCTCAACTATAAAGATTTGGTTTGTACCAGTGAATAATAATGTGAATAATAATAATAATAATAATAATAATAATAATAATAATAATAATAATAATAATAATAATAATAATAATAATAATAATAATAATAATAATAATAATAATAATTAATACCAGTTATAAGATACACAGCTGGTATAGTTAATTGGACACAAGCTGATTTGGACATTTTGGACCGAAAAACCAGGAAACTAATGACAATGCACTACAGTTTACATCCACGTGGTGATATTGATAGACTATACCTACCCCGAAAATCAGGTGGCAGAGGATTATTACAAGTGAAGCAAATAGTTGAAGAAGAAAAACATGCACTGGCTGATTATCTAAAAGAAAGTAAAGAACATCTATTAATCGAAGTAAAGAACAAAAATCTATTGAAGGCCCAACAGACGAAACAAGAATACAGAAAAGTTGTGATAAAATTAAGAATGGAGAGTTGGCAGAACAAAGCATTGCATGGCCAATTTCTGGAAAACATAAAAGATAAAGTGGACAGTGAAAAACCTTGGTTATGGTTAACAGCAGGTACATTAAAGAAAGAAACAGAGTCACTAATCATGGCTGCGCAAGAACAAGCTATCCGCACAAATGCCATTAAGGCCAAAATCGAAAAATCCTCTGATGATGCCAAATGTAGACTTTGCAAAGAGGCTGATGAAACTGTTGACCACATACTCAGCTGCTGTAAAAAAATCGCGCAGACTGACTATAAAATGCGGCACAATTCAGTGGCACAAATGATCCACTGGAATTTATGCAAAAATTATAATATTAAAACAGCAACAAAATGGTGGGAACATAAGCCTGAAAAAGTTGTTGAGGGTCAGATGGTCAAGATCTTGTGGGATTTTTGCATACAAACGGATAAAATACTGGCGCATAATACACCAGGTATCACACTGGTTGAGAAAAATAAGGTTACAATCATAGACATCGCAATACCAGGTGATAGCAGGGTCGCCGAGAAGGAATATGAAAAAATCGCGAAATACCAGGACTTAAAAATCGAAATCCAACAATTATGGCACAAACCAGCATTGGTAATTCCAGTGGTAATCGGCACACTGGGTGCTATTCCAAAAGCACTGGAATTACATTTAAAACAGTTAAAACTTGACAAAATCACCATCAGTCAAATGCAAAAGCCGCACTGTTTGGATCCGCACACATATTACGAAAATATGTTACGATGTCCTAGGCCCCTGGGTGGGGCCCGACTAGTAATTAATGCCAAATCAGGCAAAACAACTGGCCGCTGTGAAACAATTCTGTTGATGCAATAATAATAATAATAATAATAATAATAATAATAATAATAATAATAATAATAATAATAATAATAATAATAACAACAACAACAACAACAACTACTACTACTACTACTACTACTATTACTACTACTACTACCACCAACAACACCATGACCGAGTTGCTAAAATTATTCCATGGAAACTGTGCCAGAAGTTTGGATTTGAGTACAGCAAAAACCACTGGGAACATCAGGTTGAGGAGATTCTAGAAAATGAGAAAGTCAAGATCTTGTGGGACTTCAGAATCCAGACTGACAGGCACTTGGCCCACAACACATAACAATAATTGAAAAGAAAAAAGTTTGGTTCATTGACATTGTAATACGTGGTGATGTGCGAATTGAAGATAAACAGCAAGAAAAAAAACACAAAGTACCAGGACTTGCAAATTGAAGTTGAGCGACTGTGGAAAAAGAAATCGAGTGTTGTCCCGATTGTAATTGGAGCCCTTGGAGCAATACCTAAAGGGCTACATCACTATTTGAAAATTCTAAATTTATCAGACTTTAACATTCTGACTCTACAAAAAAACCACCCTACTTGGAACAGCTTATATCCTCTGCCGTTACCTTAACAGTACCTAGGTCCTTGGTTAGGACTCGAGCTATTGAGCTACTAACCAGCCACAAAGGCTGTAAATCTCACCAAAGATCATCATCATCATCATCATCATCATCATCATCATCATCATCATCATCATCATCATCTTTCACTTGAAAAATGTGCTATATTATCCATTCAGCAAGGAAAAATGGAAAAAACAGAAGGAATAGAACTGGGAAATGGAAATATAGTGAAAGCATTAGCAAAGGATGATGGTTACAAGTACCTAGGCATATTGGAAGCAGATAACATCTTGAATGGAAAAATCAAAAAGTCAACGCAAAAGGAATACATCAGGAGGTTCTGTAAAATATTAAAATCAAAGCTGAATGCTGGAAACATAATTAAAGCCATTAATACATGGGCAGTTCCAGTGATACGCTTCCCAGATGGAATCATCAATGGACTTTGGCTGAACTGGAAAACTTGGACCGGAAAACACGCAAACTTTTGAATATGTACCACACTTTACATCCATGAAGTGACATCAACAGGTTGTACCTGCCAAGAAAAATAGGAGGCAGGGGATATTGCAAATCCATCAAATTGTAGAAGAAAAATGAAATTTGAATGATTATGTGAACCAAAGTACAGAAAAATTGCTGTAGGCTGTGAAAACGGAGAAGAGCATAAAAACAACAGAAACAAAAGCAGAATATAAGGAAAACAGCTGGATGGCAGATTAAATAGATGGAAAACCAAAGCTTTGCATGGACAGTACTTGAAAAACATTGAAGGAAAATGTGATGACAACTTGACATGGACATGGCTTAACATGGGAACTATCAAGAAAAACACAGAAAGTTTAATACTGGCTGCTCAAGCACTACAAACTAATGCCATGAAAGCAAAGATACAAAAATCCACTGACAACCCAAACTGCTAACTTTGCAATAACAAAGTCAAAACTGTTTCACATTTAATATGTGAATGCAGCAAAAGCGCACAAACTGATTACAAAGCTAGACATGACCGAGTTGCTAAATTAATCCACTGGTCATTATGTAAAAAATATGATTTACCTCTATCCAGAAAGTCATGGGAACATAAAGTGGAAAAAGTTATCGAAAATGAGAAAATGAAGATCTTGTGGGACTTTCAAATACAAACAGATCATCATTTGGAGCACAACACACCAGATATCACAGTTGTAGAGAGCTGAAGTGTATAGTTTATTGATATCACTGTTCCAGGAGATGCCAGAGTTGAAGAAAAAGAACTAGAAAAAATAATGAAATACCGTGACCTGGCCATCGAAACTACATGGTTATGGATGAAGCACGTAACAGTGATACCCATTGCCATCGGGGCACTTGGCACCATGTCCAAGAATTTTATAAGATATATCAACAAATTGCAGCTTCCTGCAATAACACCAGCGGAACTGCAAAAAACTGTGCTACTCGGAACATCTTATATTTTAAGAAGGTACTTGGTGGATACCTAGGACACTGGCAGCAAACCGTATCAACCATTGGCACCAGTTAATGGTATTTGTAATGCAATTTTGAATGTTCAGTTGGCTGAGTTTCATGTTTAATGAATAAAGTATATAATAATAATAATAGCTTTCTTACCTCACTAACTTTGAATTAAAGCATTATTAATAACGCCTAAAACGAAGATATTCCATTATATTCAGTGGTGGGTTTCTGCCGGATCACACCGGATCGCGCGATCCGGTTGGCCAATGAACCCGGAAGTAAGTTTCCTGCCCTGCCCCTTTCACGGGACGGCGCTTGCCTGCGCTCCACCAGCTCGGGCGCGACCGGAGAAGTTTCTCTTCTCAGAAATGTCTTCAGTGGAGCGGTGGCAGCCTGCGTCCCTTTCAGGAGCTCCACTAAGGAAGCTTCTCCAGTCGCACCCAAGCTGGTTCACGCTGCAGAGACGAAATGCCAGCCTTCGGGTTGCAAACCCCACCTGCCTCCCCTTCGCACCTCTTGCAGCTGCCAGTTGCTCAGGAAAGGCGGGAGGCTTCAGCTGGCCAACTTGTGTAAGACAAGACAGGCAAGCTGGTGGGCGCATGCCCAGGACAACGTAGAAGGTGCAGAATCAGCTCTGTCTGAAGGCAAGAAGGCTCGGAGCTACCACCACCCCTGCTTGGATCCTCTTCTTTAGGGGTCAGCGGAGGATCGGCTGCGACAGCCTTGCAGAGCAGCGTGTGGAGCCCGTCTCCCCGGGGCTTTTCCTTCGGCTGGTAGGAGGAGGAGAGAGACGGACTCCGCGCGCTGCTCTGCAAGGCTGTCGCAGCCGATCCTCCGCTGACGCCTAAAGAAGAAGTGGTGGTGGATCCTCTTCTTTAGGGGTCAGCGGAGGATCGGCTGCGACAGCCTTGCAGAGCAGCGCGTGGAGTCCGTCTCTCTCCTCCTCCTACCAGCCGAAGGAAAAGCCCCGGGAAGACGGGCTCCACGCGCTGCTCTGCAAGGCTGTCGCAGCCGATCCTCCGCTGACCCCTAAAGAAGAGGATCCACCACCGCTTCTTCTTTAGGGGTCAGCGGAAGATCGGCTGCGACAGCCTTGCAGAGCAGCGCGCGGAGTCCGTCTCTCTCCTCCTCCTACCAGCCGAAGGAAAAGCCCCGGGAAGACGGGCTCCACGCGCTGCTCTGCAAGGCTGTCGCAGCCGATCCTCCGCTGACCCCTAAAGAAGAGGATCCACCACCGCTTCTTCTTTAGGGGTCAGCGGAAGATCGGCTGCGACAGCCTTGCAGAGCAGCGCGCGGAGTCCGTCTCTCTCCTCCTCCTACCAGCCGAAGGAAAAGCCCCGGGGAGACGGGCTCCACACGCTGCTCTGCCGGGCTGCAGCGCGCGGAGCCCGTCTCCCCGGGGCTTTTCCTTCGGCTGCAAGAGGAGGAGAGAGAAGCCACTTCGGCCTTCGGCTGCAGCACAGCGGAGGATCGGCTGTGACAGCCTTGCAGAGCAGCGCGCGGAGTCCGTCTCTCTCCTCCTCCTACCAGCCGAAGGAAAAGCCCCGGGAAGACGGGCTCCACGCGCTGCTCTGCAAGGCTGTCGCAGCCGATCCTCCGCTGACGCCTAAAGAAGAAGCGGTGGTGGATCCTCTTCTTTAGGCGTCAGCGGAGGATCGGCTGCGACAGCCTTGCAGAGCAGCGCACGGAGTCCGTCTCTCTCCTCCTCCTACCAGCCGAAGGAAAAGCCCCGGGGAGACGAGCTCTGCGCGCTGCTCAGCCGGGCTGCAGCGCGTGGAGCCCGTCTCCCCGGGGCTTTTCCTTCGGCTGCAGGAGGAGGAGAGAGAAGCCACTTCGGCCACTCTCTTTCAGACGCCCAGCTGGGACCGAAAAGGTGCCCTTTTTGACCAAGACCAACTGGAAGGTATGTGTGTGTGAGAGGGGGGGGGGAAAGTGAGAAAGAAAGAGTAAGAGAGAAAGGAAGGAAGGGAGAGAGAGAGAAAGAGAGAGAGAGACAAAGATAGAAAGAGAAAGAGAAAGAAAGAGAAAGAAGGAAAGAGAAAGAAAGAACGTTGGAGAGAGAGACACAAGAAGGATGGAGGGAAGGGAGGGAGGAGGGAGGAAATAAGTGGGGGAGAGAGACAAGAAAGAAAGAAAGAAGGAAGGAAGACAGACGAAGAGAAAGGAAAGAAAGAAAGAGGGAAAGGGAGGCACAAGAAGGAATGAAGAAAGAAAGTAAGTGGGGGAGAGAGACACAAGAAAGAAAGAAGAAGGAAGAAAGAAAGGAAGAGGGAGAGAGACACACAAGAAAGGAAGGAAGGAAAGAAAGGAAGGAAGGAAGGAAAGAAAGAGGGAGAGAGAGACACAAGAAAGAAAGGAAAAAGGAAGGAAGAAAGAAAAAGAAAGAAAGAAAAAGGAAGAGAACTTATGATCACAATTGAGCCCAAAATTTTGGTTCCTAAGCAAGAGCATTGTTAAATGAGTTTCACCACATTTACAAGTTGGTCACTCCCACCCGGTCACATGACTGCTAAGCCACGCCCACAAAATAGGCCACACCTACGGAATAGGTTCCAAAAAAATTTGAAACCCACCACTGATTATATTGTATTTTCTTCCTTTTTCTTCAATGCTGCAGGAAACCAGGCTCCAAATTCCATGCACCAAGAGTCTGGTTTATAAAGTCCTGTGAACTCCAGGCATAGCCTTGTTACTGTGGTGAAGGCATCAGACTAGAAAGCAGGAGACTGTGAGTTCTAGTCCTGCCTTGGACAAGCCAACTGGTTAACCTGGGACCAGTCATTTTCTCTCAGTTTTAGAAAGGAAAAATCTTGCCAAGAAATCTGCAGAAATATTTCCAGGCCATTTCCTGAAGGTGGACATGATTGAACAGAAGAAAAAAATAACCTGGAGCAATAACTGCATTATAACAAATAGTCATGATGCACATCATGGTATGCAATATATAGTGACATGATAAAGTTGTAAGAGAGGTTTATTAAGCCAGGAAATGTATGTGAGACATGCCATTAATTTATTGCTAATACATGATTTAACAATCGTATTATAAGAATGAGAAAGATAAGTTTCTCTAATGGTAATTTGGGCACACTGACATAAGTGGCATAAGTGACAGGCAGCAAATAATAGAATGGAGACCCTAATTTAAAAAGTAGGATTATTTATGTCTAGAGCTCGCTTACATATACTATTATCTTACAAAGATCATAAGACAAAACATCTTCATAGGTTTCAAGTTGTTGTTGTTGTTTTTGCTGGGAGAGCAATCTACAGCACAGAAGATGTGACAAGCAACATATCTTCAAATTACTGAACGCAAAGTTTTATAGAAATATTTCTGAGCCATAAAGTAATAGAAAAGCAATAGTAGAAGTACATATTTCTGTCCGTGATCAAAAAGGTACATGGAGTTTAAACTGAAAAGTAAAATGTAAAAACGTGAGAGTGAATAGTTGATGTCTCCACAAAATCCTCACAGCCACTTCATGTCAATTCTTACCCCTTCAGGACTGATAAACTCAACCTATAGTCTATCTTATTTTTAGTACTGCTTTAGCCCCTTTTTTTCTGCCTATGATCTATCCTTAAAGCCTACACATCAAAGATGGTTTGCTGCCAGTTGGGCCCGGATCAGGCAAACCAGTAGTAGTGGCGGCGGGAGGCTCTGCCCACCTGCCCGGAAACTTCTGCGCATGCACAGAAGCAGAGTATGCACATGTGAGTGCATACAGGAGCACGCACTAACCAGTAGTAAAAGAATTAATAATCCACCACTGCTACACATCCATGGTAGAGTAATTTAAGCTTGTAGATTTCTGTCCAAAATCACAGTTGCAAGAAAATGGACTGAAAAAGAGTTTTCATCTGCTTACAATTCACAAAGTAGACACCTCCAACGCTGAAACGGTGTTTAAAAAGGTGATCATGCTTACATGTACCACAAAAGGCACAAGGTCTGTCTTCAAAGGAGCAGAATATATATATATATATATATTTTCGTAGATTTTCACGGGTGTAGGTATGCTGGTTTTGTTGTATTCGTGTCTTTTCCCGTATATATATATATATATATATATATATATATATATATATATATATATATATATATATATATATATATATATATATATATATTTTACATTTAAAACAATGCAATACCGCGGAGTCGGAGTGATCATACATTCACATTATGTACAGCTAGTTTCAACCATTAACAATTAATCTACTTAATACATTGTCTGTCCTGTTCAATCACAATATATACATTTGTTCCAGTCTTGTCATCTTGTCTTATACCAAACATAAAATCTATTCCATACCTCAAAATATTCTGATTCCCCTTTATTTTTAAGTTCAAGAGTGAGCCTATCTGCTTCTGCACAGGCCAACACTTTTCTGATTATATCTAGCTCTGATGGTGTATTTTTTCCCCCCAATACTGTGCATAGGTTATGCGCGCTGCAGTTAGTATATGTATAATTAGATAAAGTGTATCTTTCTTAAACCCCTCCGGTATTATGCCTAGGAGAAAAGTTTCTGGTTTAAACATAATTTGTTCTCCCACCATTTGTTCTAACCATGATTGAATCATTTTCCAATATTTTTTTGCCTCATTGCACGTCCACCACATATGATAGAAGGTGCCTGGTGTTTTTTTACACTTCCAACAATTTCGGGCCAAATTTTTGAACATTTTGGAAAGCTGTGCTGGAGGGAGATGCCATCTGTAGAACATCTTATAAAGATTTTCTTTATATGCTGTAGCCAATGTTAGTTTCTGATTAAGTATCCAAAGTTTTTCCCACTTAGCCAATTCCACATTGTAACCGAAATTTTTCGCCCAGGCGACCATGGTTTCTTTGACCTGTTCTTCCTCTAGTTTATATTCCAACAAGAATCTATACAGCACTTTGATCAGTCTGTTTTCTGTCTGTATCAACAGTTTATCTAATATTGTGTAGTCTTTGGCAATACCTTCGTTCTTCCTATCCTGTGCAGAAATTTAAGGACATGCACAAGTTGGATAAACATTTCTGTGGCTACAAACATAAATGTATGCAGAAGAGTATGCAGAAACTGCCACTTTTCTTTGAGAACCATCTCCTCTGAGTCTTGTCAGAAACTTGTCTTTGTCTTATTGTCATATCCAAGTCCATCTGCAGGCTAAGATAGTTTAGAACAAAACCTTGAGTTTAGAATTATTCTTTCTGTCCCTTTTTCAATTCACTCATGATGTGATCTCTTTCTTCTTCCTCCTCCTCCTCCTCCTCTTCCTGAAAAATATATAAAATCTTGGAACTGAGAGTGGAATTTCCAACCCTCGTTTATAATGAGTTCACTAAGAAGGGTTCATTCAATTTGAAACCTTTCTTCCCAAGTGTCTTGCCCCTTGGCCCGAGTTTTCGATTGCAAGATAAGAAGTCAGTGGACTCGCCTTCTAACCATTAGTCCCATCTATTCTTGCGGCATGATCTTTCATAGGAAGATGCCAAAATCCGATAGCAGAAAGAGAAAAGGTCAAGTGGGAATGGCAGAGCAAATGAAAGATAAAAAGGTTTATCATAGTTGGCCTTTCTTTTGCCCCCCCCCCCCCCCATCTCTTTGGTTATGAAATCACCAATGGCTGAAATGCATATGGGAGCTGAGATTCATTTTAAACAATCTTGCTGCATTCCCCACCAGCAACAGAAACTTTCCAAATGATATTGGAAAACATGTTCAGAAATAGTGAAAGTAGTATTAGTATAGATACTTTGCTCTTAATTCCTAGAAAACCATTGTAATTTTCACTTGAAATTCTTACTAAGCAGAAGAGGATGCAGAAAAATGTTTGCAAGATGAGTATGATGTTCCTGAAGTTATTTAGTGGGGAGGAACCATTTCCTGTACAACACTGTCTTGAGCAGGGGTGGGCAACTATGGCAACATTATACCGTGTTGACTTCAACTGCTATAATTTCTGAGCCAGCATGTTCACTCCTGTTTTGAGAATACTTCCCACATGGCAATTAAATCCTAAGAGAATTCATCATAAAGGAGCTCTTCCTATTGGCATTTTCAGAGTAGTCCTTTGTTTCTATCAAATCAAGATCCTGGCTTTTAGAAATTGTTGCAGAATGTCTTCTCCCCCTAGAGACTTTTAGAGAAGTTGTTTACCCAATTTCTTTACCTGAAAAATGTTCTCCAGAAGTTCAAACAAATATTTGAACCTCTGTGGGGCTCTAGCCTACATTAGTTCAGATGGTAGATCTGAATCATATTCATGCTTTCCACTAGCACATATTTTGTTTGATTCAAACTAACACCAGGAACAAAAAAAGCTGAAAAACAGAGACTGCCATTGTGCCAGATAACTTTTTTTTTGCTCTGTGCCATTTTTTCCTCTTCTCAAATCTTCTATTAACTGAAAAGAAGAATAAAGTATTTTTCTCCTTCTCTTGCTGCTTCTTCTGTGAGGATAAATTATTTATCCATTTCAAAACTGAGAAAAAATTATGTCTCTGGAGTACTTTTTCCATAATCCTGAAATGTATACAATGGGAAAAAAGTTTCCTTTTCAGCTGAAACAGAAAATACATAATAGAGAGTAGGTTGATTTTTGACAAATTAAAACTGAATTTTTAGGGAATATTTATTAAACTAAAAAACTAAGATAAAATATGGGTAGATATATATTGCAAATTAATCTTTCTTTGGATAATTTATCTTCACTTAAAGATAATTTATTCTTTCTCTGCCAGACTATTAGATATGCTAATGTTCATTTTATAAGCTTTATATATTCAGATTTCTGAATGTTGCAAAATCAGAAAAACACATGGATTTTCCCAGAAGGAAAAAAGTTTTATTTGAAGAAATTATTCTGCAATATTAATGGATCACTTTTCACACTATATTCATTATATTTTCCTTGACATTTTGAGAATTATTTCAGTATATTGTAATTATTTTCTGATCATTTGGACTATGCAAAACTAAAATTGAGCAAATAATAAAAGTAAAATAAAATAAATGGCGGCGGGAGGGGGGGAGACAGACTGTGTGTGTTTTAATTATTCTTGTCCATTGCTTATACAAATAGAGAAAGAAAAAAAAAGATAAAAAAAAGATAAGAAATATGTAAAGAAGTGACTTCCGATGTGATTATAAGAAGTATAGAGAAATTCATCACGCCATGTAGGGTTACAAACAAATACCTTTTCATTCCATATCCCATTCTGTATCTATAAGCAAATCCATAAAGCATCACCTTTTTAATCATGCTCTCAGCAAAAAAGTCTGTAAAGGATTGCCAGAATTTTGAAAATAAATGTCTTATTTTAACCTTGATCAGATAAATCAACTCTGCCATTCTTCCTTTTACTTCTAACAGGATATAAATCTCTTTAAGTAAAGTCTTAATCTTTAGTCCATCCAAATATTGTTAGTAGGACAATATCTTCAGTTCTTTTTTATCCCATTGCACTGTATTCTTCAAGGGGTTAATAAGTTGCTTTTGCAGATCAGATAAGAAAATATTTCCTGAACCATTCTCTTGGTTTGTCATTTGTATTTCTCCTTTAATGTATAAAACTTCAGCCAGTTTCACTTGCATATCCAATAAAACATCTGTTTCCAAATCATTCCCTTGGCCTGTCATTTTGGTACTTTCTCTCTCTTGTCAGACAAATTTTCCTGCATATCTGACATTGCCTCACTGACATCTTTTGGACATAATTGATCCAAAGAATTGACATCGTTACTGATGTCATATTATTGATATTGTCCCAGTAAACTAATACCCTAAACTGTCCTGTATTTTCCCCCATCTAAATAGAATCTACTGAGCCCACTCTAATCTCTAGTGATCTCTAGATAACTATATCTCTCTAAAATCATACAGTTGTCAATCTTGAGAACCAGTTTTGTTGACTATTTATTTTTTATATATAAATTCAATTGCTATTACTTACAGGAAGCTCTTCCCTCCCTAAATATTCTTCTGTAGATACATATGGTAACTACAAATTTATTTGGGCTGGATAATGTAAGTCCACCAGAAATAACTAGTGTCATAAACCTTTGTATACTAAGAATTTATCTTGTATTAAAATGAATCCCTAGTCTACAATATTAAAGAGAACAGCATATAAATCCACTTAATTATATTCTGAAGTTACTAATGTGAACTGAAGCCATTAACAGCAGATTAACTGAAATTTTTGTTAAGTTTCATTAATTTTTGATTGCAGCAGGAAACAGTCTGAAGTGAATAAAGTACTACTGGAAAATGAATAATGCAATGCCCACAAAGTTTAATAATTTTTAAGTTTACACTAAAATATGGCAATATTTTATATATAATCATTGGGCATTATTGATTATGAAAACTGCAGTATTTTTCTCATTCCATCATAGTTCATTGTATCTTATTCAACCACTGATGATTCTCTTCTTGTTATTGAGATTCTGAAAAGTTAAATGATCTGTAATATAGTAAAGAATTAAATAATTCAACAGTGTTAAACATCCAACTGGACAATACTGGACTACGGTTAGTTAACTAGCCTTGGCTTTAATTCATCTAAAATTATAACTACAGAAAAGTACCAACTCTTACTTCAAACTTACTTTCAGTGATCTGTAGATAGAGTATAGTTTCAGGACGAATCAAAATATTGCCTTATTGAAAAGCACTTGCGAGATAATTAAAACATATTCTGGGTAAATGGTGATGTTTTTAATAGTAAATCTATTGATCAAATCACAGAAGGATCTTTTGCAAATGGAAATAACTATTAAGAGAGTACTGCAAAAACTGGCATATCAAAAAAATTGTCACTTTCCCTTGGAAGTGTTACTGAAATATACTGTTAAAGCAGACTTTGACAAAACCAGTAATGATAGAAGAAACATGTAAAATCCCAGGTAATCATTCCATCTTTATTATTATATCTCCTAAGATGAAAATTTACCTAGTTTGATCACAGTAAGAACCAGGCTTCACCTTTTGTTATTCCTTCAAAATTGATTTGGGATATTATGAACATCATATTTGGGGGGGGGGGGTAGGATATGAACAACACACATAACTAAAAAATGGTGTAGAGTCAGAAACTTCCACTAAAACATTAATTGTAAAGCAGCATGAAAGCAAAACAAAAATCTAGTAGAAGAGATTGATAAAATTTAAAGTGCCAGGGAAAGACCTCATGTTGGGGATCTTGGGCCACAAATAGGAAAGGATGCAAAAGGATGGGGTTTGTTTCATGAGGTCATTGTGCCCATGTCAATATTCTTCATTGGGGCTGCATTTCTATGAAGAAGAATTTCATCAAAGGGACACCATGGTAGAAATAACTTCTGATTATAATATCAAAAGTGTTATGTTGTATAAGTGAATGTAGAATGCAGTGCCATTTTTACTGATGGCAACAGCATGTCTCTGGAGCATCCAGCAAGCATCTTTTGCAGCTATATTAATTTGTGATTCATTACGAAGAGAGAATAAGAATTAAATTTAGAATAAAACAGCCAATGCAGGAGCTCTGCCCTGCACTAATGCTATCTACTCAATGCACTCTGTAGATCTATTCATTTAGTACATTAGAGGCAGAGATTCTTGATTCAAAATCCAATTGGATTCATGGTATTCAACAAAGCTTTGTCATTTATATTTGCAAAAAAAATCCACTTGGCAACAATCTGCTATTATTTCTATAGAGTACATACAGTACATCTAAAGAAAACTGGGGTGTAGTTGGAATTTGGAATGAACACAGCCAGCTCTGCTTTGTGTACACCAGAGATGTCCAGCACTGACAACTTTAAGACCTGTGAATTTCAGTACCCAGAATTCCCTACCCAGCCATATTGCAATTTCATTTTGCATATTGCAAATGAAGGCAAATATATGTGTCCCAAGATAATGTTGTAGCATCCAATCTGGGTCAGTCACCAGTACCAGAGGTTTAGTCTTCTGAGCTTCCAGTCTTGTGCTAAGCCCATCTTCAGGGAAATTTTGGTGGAGAGAATGCATCTAAGAGAAAAACTGTTTTTTTAAATGCTGAAACAAACCTAATTGTTACCAATATTTCAGTGCTATTATCTTTACCTGACCAATCTAATCTGTAGTACCAAAGCCATATGCAGCTGAACATAGAAATCCCTGTGCTTTATCAGTTGCTGGAACCTTTGATAATGGGTACTCCTGTTGGGTCATTACATACCCCAACTCTTAATAAGATCCTTGGCAAGGACACTCCGGTAACATCTCATTTGAGAAATAGAATAATATCTCTGTACATCTATATATGCAATACCACAAAGCCTGCCACTTTAAGACATTACCTTCAAGCATCACATCATACCAGTCAAATTTCTTTGAAAAGTCCTCTTAAGCAAACGCATCTTAACATTTTTAGAAATCTTAAGCACATTTGCTTAAAAGTAAGTACCGTTGTTCTCCATGGGGTTTATTTCTGAGTAGATGTTAATAGGATTGCACTATTTGTAAAAGCACAGGATCCGTTTAAGTGATGATCACCCTGCTTAAGAGGGATAAATTGAAGTTTGTACCAAGAGAGCAGAGGAACATTGATTTATGTAACATAATACAGATATTATGCATTTATTTTTGCATTCAACAGAAACAAGAATAGCCAGAAACCAGGGACTTAAATGTAAAAGAAGGCAGAAATTAACAGCCCTTCTTTAAGGGTGCTAGAATAAAATATTGGGTGGCAGCCACTACAAAACTCTATTTTCCTTTGTAGAAGGCAGAAAGTTGTACAGAAAGCAGCTGGTGACATTGTACTCACCGCTTCCTAAAGACTAATTGAGAATGATAAGGGGGAGAAATTTTTATGTAATATATAGCTGTACACATTTCTATTTCACCCCAGATGCTCATCAAACACATCTGCTCTTTGATGCCAATAAATAACCCATCTTCCAAGCTCCTTCCTTCCTCCAAAATTCATCAACAGCCTGGAAGACAAAGAGACACGAGGGAGGTACAAATCTGAAGCTTGTTGCTTCAATTACAAGTCCGTTCCCTTACAATTTGAAACTCATCATTAGAGGTTACTCACTTTACCATTCCCAGAAGGAATTCCGCTCACCAGCTGTATCATATCCTGGAATTCACCTCATGCTAACTAAGGTGTGTAGCTATAATGGAGTGGTGTTTTCTGCAACCTTGAAATTTGATTGTTAGACTGTGTGTGTGTGTGTGTGTGTGTGTGTGTGTGTGTGTGTAATTTGTTAATTTGGTGCTGGTATTTCTCACATTGTTTACTAAGTAAGAAAAAGAAAAGCATTTAAATAACTTTATTGCAATTTTCTGTTTAATACATGCATTTCCATAGTTGTGAAACAAGATAATATAGTTTACTATTTCCTGCTAAAATTACCCAAGCTGATAAATACTTAAGGAATTATAAGGACACATTCACAACTTCACCAGAAATGACTTATTCAGCCTCAATGAAATGGGGGGCGGGGGGGACCCAGAAATCCTTGAAAGTTATGAATATGTTTTACATGCTTTATGTGGAACAAATTAGGAAATATTCTACCATAATAAAGAACAGGTATGTGGAGAAAGACTTCATTGAAATAATCTTCTTTCTCTTCTTCCTTTTTATTTAGAGTTTTGAAAAGAAGATGAAAACTAACAAGAGCTAATACAAAATAAAAAAGAAAGGAAAAAAGACAAAAAGTACAAAAAGAAACAATGAAAGTAAATAGAATAGCATCGAATTTTCTTTGCAGTAGATATAAGTACAATTACAAAACTATCTATGACTTTATGGTTACAAAGCCATAAATCATAAGATTATTTTTTTCTGTTTCATACAAAAAAAAATCTATGAGTTTCCAGTCAGCACTAAATGTAGATGTTCTTTCCTCTAATCAAGGATAACATAAGCCATTTCTGCTGCTGAAACTAAGAGAACATGGTTTCTGCCAATCATTTTAGTTACTGTAAAAATCAAAAATTGCACCAAGCATTTAATGTAGATTCCGAAGCTTCAGGGAAGTAGAAAAAGTGGGGAAGAATGAGCATGAACATATGTATGGTAAACGCTGGTTAAGATGACATACAATCAAATGGATACCTACACAATCCCCTCTGCAGTTTCATTATTCCAATAATTCTTTAGTAGCTATTATTGTCACCAGGAAAGGTTATTGTCCTCTATTTTAATAAAGAATCTGTGATTATTAATTACTAGAATGACAATTACTTGTTTGAGTTTATCTGCAAGTTTGATTTTTTTTAAATAGTTTGCATTTTTGCATACAATTTTAATAGATTTATAAATCTTTAAATAATATTTTCTAACAGGAAAATAGTTTCCCTTTATAATTGACAATTAGCTGTTGGTAAAAGTGAATTCAATGTTTCAGATTTTTTAGCATTATTTTAGATCTTTCCTTTTCCGTATGTAACATAAAGTCAGTATGTCAAGTCTTAACAATCACATAGATGTTATCCAGGAAGATCTGTCCTTAACTTAGTCTTTTCAGATCTTCCAATGGTGCAGCCATCATTCATATTCTCAAAAGAGCTTGCTCTTTGTACAATCTTTCAAAATGATAATTTTTGAGTTTAGTTATTTTTTTCTTGTCTGAGAAATTTGGGTTGATTATTAGAAATATGTACGTATTTGGTTTATTTTTCTGGCTATCCATGATATTCTCAGTTTCAAGTATTTTTATTAATATTAGTATTATTTTATCAGAAATACAAAGAAAAATGAAAATAATTGAAAAACGGGAGGAAAAGGAAGAGGAACAAGTGTAGGGTAAAGGGAAAAGGAAATGAAAAGTATTGACTTCTGGCTTCTTTTGGTGCAGTAGAATTAAGATAATAACATAGAATCTCAACTTTTTATTTTTCTATAATAATATATAGTAGCCATTTTTGTAATAACAAAACAATCTAATCAGCAAAATCCCAAATCAAAGTTCATGTTTTCCCACCTTAAGCACAAAATCCAAAAGCAATTTCCAAGTAGAAACAAAATTAATTGTGTTCATTTTTTAATCAAAGCAGTCAATTTGGCCATGTCTGCTAACTCCATCAACTTTTGCAGACATTCATCCATTGTGGGAATCAAAATATCCTTCTATTTTTTGTGACAATGAATTATTGTTTCTGTTAGTATATATAACATCCCAGACAAAAACTTCACTAATATGTTTTTTTTAATGTCAAAAATCAGTCTTCCTTTGGGCTCAACTTGAAAACTATTATATGTGATCCAGGGGTGGGTTCCTGTACCAGTTGGTACCAGTTCGCTTCGCCTGCACCAGTTATATAAATGAAAAAAGCTAAGGTTTTAATAATAAAAAGGAATATATAAATAACTAACCAGAGAGTAACTGGATAACTTTCTTATAGTTGATTTATAAAAGAGGCTGGTTAAAATTTTGAAGATTTTGTTAGAAAAGGACAAGAATCAAAAATGAAAAGAAATCAAGCTATAGGATATTATTTCAAAAACCATATTATTAAAAGTAAAAGGAAGGTATATAAAGATGGTTGATTTGTTTATAGTTCAAATGAATATGTTATTTCTTGTAACACTTAATGGACTTTTAGTGCTCAGAACTAAATGTTGAGGCTTTAAGGATCTGTTTAGAGATAACATGGGATTTGAAAGAAGAAATCATTAGCTGTACTTTAAGAGAAGGTAACAGATTACTAAAATTGTTGTGCTGAAGTATATTATATATATTTGTGTGTGTGTGCGTGTGTATGTGTGTGTGTGTTATATATAACATTAAAGCAAAAATATAAAACTACCTGGATTCCTTCCAAGTCTTATTCTATATTAGTTTCAGTTAACTTGGACAGTAATATTTTGAAGCAGTCCTTGAAGAACTGTATATCAGTAAATGGTTTATATCAAGTTAGAGCTGATACACATACCTTGTCTGGGAGAATCATAAATAGTTCCATGAGGTGCCAAAAAAGTGTAATTTCAAGAAGAGCTAAACTTTCATCTAGTAACACAGAAGGCCTTGACCTTGTTTAAAGACCACTTGTTCAGTGACTGAACCTGCAACAGTGCTGAACAAATGATACAACCAGTCCTTTTGAAGTTCTTAACTTCCCTGCTTACTTCCCGGAAGCATCAATAGGGATGCTTCTTTACCATATTCTTATATATTCTTCTTTACCATATTCTTATATATTTTTCTATTTTTTCATTTCTGCACTTTTTCTTTTTCTTTAGTTTGTATCCATTTTTATCTTCTTAATTGTAATATGAATCAGGAACAAAAGGAATTGAGAATGATATATAAATATGGTACAAGCAAGAATGGTTTGCAGAGACAGACTACTCTCTCTTCTTCTTCTCTCTCTCATTCTCTCTCTACATATGCATATATGCGATGACGTATTTTCTCTTATTATTCTCTATTAGTCTTACTCTATGTTTCTAATATTATTGCTTTACCTGAATGAAAATGGTTTGATGAGTATGTGTATGTGCTTGTTGTTTACAGGTCTAATCTTTTTTTTTATTTCATTTCCACATTTTTCATTTTTTAAACTATTTTGATTGCAAATTATGTATTTTAAAATGTATGACAAGATACGTGCAAGTTGTAACCACATGATTTACCTCAGGGTTGCTTCTAAGTTTGTATCTCATTTTCTGCTAGCTACAAGCTTAGATGTCTAGTACATCCCCTAGTGTACCAAAAACGTAGGCCTCAGGACCAAATCTACTGCTATTTCAGAGTAATTCATAGTCAAAATCAAATGTTTTACTTCTGTGATAAAACTTTCAATGAAATGAAAACCACTAGGGGATACCCAATAAAAACACCAAGCAGACAGCTGTTCCTTGGTTCTTCGTTGATGGCATTTGATGCCTGACACCTGCCTGCTGTGATGTTATTCTGAAATGGAATACCCCTAATGCATTTTTACTGTGCCATGATTCCCTTCTTTTATATTTTTAGACAACTGTTCAAACTGACACAGAGCATTATTTTTTTTAAAAAGTTGAATTTGCTATTGATTTTCATTCCTTAATATTATCCAACTGAAGCTAAGCAAGCTAGAATTGTTGTCTGGGAATATTTCATCTACTGCATTTAGTGATTTGAGTCCTCTAATCACTGCAGGCACCATAACGTTATCCTATCAATAAAGACAGTCCCCAGTACTTCTTTTCTGAAAATAGTTCTTGAGGAAAGGCAACATTTCTGAACATGTCAGTGGCTCACATCATTGGAAAGAATCTATGTCTTTGATGGCTTGGTGTGTGTGGGGGGGCGCACTGGGGGAATCATGTCATATGCAGATGGATTAATGTTTTTCAGTATCAGAAAACAGCTGCACACAGCCCTATGGCAAGGCCTGTTACACTAGGTCTTCTAGCTGGTTTGGAAGAAACATTATCCATTTTTTTTCTATTTAATCTAAATGAATAAGTATACTTGTATGAATCTGAGAAAAATCAATTTTTTTGTGCAGAAATTAAATAGTTCACCAAAAAAATTGAGGTTCAATGAGTCAACCACAACTGTTTGACATTTACTCGTTTCTATATTAGTATTAATATGGTGTCAAAATGCACATGTTAAACATTTTGAGTCCTGTTGAATTAAGCATGAACGTGGCTCTGCAATTGATATCAGTAATACGTTAGGAAAATAATCGGAGAAGAACTGAAATCTTAGCTTTCATTTCCTCAGTAGTTCATGCCAGTCACCCTTTATGTTTAATACAATATTACGAAAGGTGCCTTTTCTCATCTCCTCATCCAAGAAACTTCTTCAATTCTGACTGAATGGTGGAAGATGGAAGGATTTACAGTACCTTCTTCAGTCAGACCTGAGGAAACTTCTTGGATAGGAAGCAAAATGTCTTCAAGGAATAAACAAACTTCAGTTGTCTTTTGAAAAAGCACTGATGGGACAACAATAATATGGATGATTGAGAATATCCATAGACATTTAATACAGGAATTTAAAATCACATTGTTAGGAAAACATCTGCGATATTGTTTTGCATGCTTACTCAGAGGTAATCTGTAGTGACTGAGATTAAACATTGCACTAAATAGTGACTTACTTTAGTCATGGGTTTTCTTCTTACTTTAGAAAAGATACAAGCCAGTGGCAGATCAGCTGATTTTAATTCATTCTTTGATATCTACAAAGGCTAGGGGGACAAATCCTATTTCTGAACCCCAGAAAGACGTTTGCAGTTCATGTATGGTAGATGCTGAACTATATATTAAGATAAGCATCAATATTTTATCAGCTCTAACAAAAAATTTAATCTCACATTTCCTTCTTTTTCTCCCATGCTTTAATTTTAACAACCTTGATGGATTTTGGTTTAGAACAACATTGACAAGGATGATTAAATGATTATACTCTTGAGCAGATGATGATTTATTTTCCTGGGGAAAAAACCCAGCTTCTTTACTGTTCAATATTCTGTCAGGTCGGTTGAAAGAATCTTTTCCATTTAAGCTTTCAAACAATGTTAAAAGGTGTCGCCATCCTGATAATTATGTTTTCAAATAAATTTAACACATTGATTTCCTTAGGGACAGGATTAGCCAATTTATCATACACACTGATATACTGAACTTGGGACTAGTTGAAAGGCATTTATTTGTGCATTCAGAGAAATTATATGCTTCTTTAATGTCTCTGCAGTAACTGATATATTGTTGTATACTCCCAGCTTCCCAAACAGCTAAAAGTTCCTAGAACAGCAGATCACTATCAGTTTTCATCAGATGAGTGATATTGAATGGAGTTTTTCTAGTACTTGTTTCTTAAGAAGCTGAAGCAGAGTAGTAAGTAAATAGCTGAGCTGATATTGCAGCAGATCCACTATCCAAACCCTGTCTATCCCTAGTAAACTTTGCTCAGAGTTTTTTCTGTGTTTACGTATTTATTCCAATTTAATCTAATTGCTAAAGTTCTCATTTCCCACAGAACCTTACAACTTCTGTACAGCATCCCACTTAAGTAATTACCAGGTCTGGTCTTATTTAGTTATTTTCAAGATTAGCCAAAATCGGCTAGGTTTCATTGCTTGCTATACAGTCGATCTTAGTATCCATCATTTTATATTTTCTTGGCCGCAACTTTTGTTAATATCGAATTTCACATGTTTAATGGGTTTTCTTTCTTTTTATAAAGTTGAGAATTCACTTGAATATCTTCTGGGGGTAGATCACTTGTTTAAGTTGAAAGTTTCATTTTCAACTTTCATCTCTAATGAGATTTTGTATAAAGTTATATTCCAAATTCCACAGTTCCTTATCTAATTGACTAATATAGGCAGAGAACCTGATATAAGATGCAATTTAATATTAATTAAAAGGCTCTCATAAGAACTATAAATAGAAATATCAGATTAATCTGTAATAGTGGATTTTATGATTCCTGACAGTTCCATGTCCTATTTTTCTGGATTTGGCTTCAGAAAAAAAAAATCATATTTTTTGCATGGTTTTTTTTTTAATCTTCATTATTTTCCAGCAAGATATCCTGAAGGGATAACAAACTAGAAAACAGCTTAGTCTAAAACAATGAGACATAACTATAGAGCTTGAAGTAAAAAAAGAACTACAGATGGTTTATTTCAGCTTGGAATTCATTATAAAGCATTTTATAAAGTTTTCACTGATCTATGGTCACTGGCTTAGTTCATAACTAATAGAGTTAAACACAATCGAAGCATTGTAGAGATGCAGATATGATTTATCTCATCAGAGTTTAAAATATTTTATTTTAAAGAACTTTTATTGCAGATAAGAATTGAAGGCATGAAAATAATTCAGCTGTGATGCAGACGTTGCCACCACATGAAGGCATAGTTTATTTCAGGAAGAAGTTGATATTGGTGGTAGTGATATCACTACAAAGGGGGGGGGGGAAGCTAAAAAGAAAATATTACTTTTGAAATAACTACAAAAGGAAAGAAATAGCTGAGAAGTAATTCAAACAATTAACAGATTAACAAAGTTGGAAGGGACTTTGTAGGTTGTCTAGTCCCGTGATGGCGAACCTATGGCACGCGTGCCATATTTGTCAGGGCACGCGAGGCGCTGCCCTGTCAGCTGGCCAGCGCGCGTGCGCGCGCTGGCCAGCTGAGTTCACCTTTTTAAAAGCTATTTTTCGCCTTCCCCAGGCTCCAGAGGCTTTATAGGAGCCTGGGGAGGGCGAAAAGAGGCTCCCCGCCCCCCCGGGAGGCTTCAGGGAACGTCCCGAGGCTTCCCTGAAGCCTTCGGAACACTTAAAACCAACCTCCGAGCAACCCGGAAGTGACTTCCGGGTTGCTCGGATGGTCGTTTTAAGCACTCTGAAGGCTTCAGGGAAGCCTCGGGACGGTCCCTGAACAGGCACGAGACGTGCGTCTCCATCGCCCGGGCCCGGATCGCCTCCACTGCGCAGCGCCTCAGGCTCGGGGTCCTTGCGCCCGGCCTTCACATCGCTGCCGCCGCCGCCGCCACCGCCGCTAGGACGGGCTCGGCCGAAGGGAAGTCCGTCAGGCTTCAGCCGCGCCGCCCTCGCCTCCTCCTCCTCCTCCTCTAGCCGCGCCATCGCAAGGATTAAGGCGAAAGGGGGCGGGGGCGGGGAAAGCGAAGGGGGCTTTGCATGATTTTTTCGCCTTCCCCAGGCTCCAGAGGCTTTATAGGAGCCTGGGGAGGGCGAAAAGCGCCGCCCTCGCCTCCTCCTCCTCCTCCTCTAGCCGCGCCATCGCAAGGATTAAGGCGAAAGGGGGCGGGGACGGGGAAAGCGAAGGGGGCTTTGCATGATTTTTTCACCTTCCCCAGGCTCCAGAGGCTTTATAGGAGCCTGGGGAGGGCGAAAAGCGCCGCCCTCGCCTCCTCCTCCTCCTCCTCTAGCCGCACCATCGCAAGGATTAAGGCGAAAGGGGGCGGGGGCGGGGAAAGCGAAGGGGGCTTTGTTGTCCTCCTTCTCCTCCTCCTTTCCCCCACCGGCTCGAACGCGGCGCCGGGGCCCGGCAGGCAGCGAACGAGTCGGAGCCTGCCGACTGGAGGAAGAGGGTGAGAGGCGGGTCCTGTGAACGGGGGCAGCAGCGGCGACAATAGTCGTAACTTGCCGGCGAGCCGCCCCGGCTGGGAGACAAAGGAGGGGAAAGGCGGCAGGCAGCCGAGTTGCGACTATTGTCACCGCTGCTGCCGCTGTTCACAGGACCCGCCTCTCACCCTCTTCCTCCAGTCGGCAGGCTCCGACTCGTTCGCTGCCTGCCGGGCCCCGGCGCAGCGTTCGAGCGTTCCGTGAAGCCTCTGGGGGGGCGGGGGAGGCTCTTTTCTCCCTCCCCAGGCTCCTATAAAGCCTCTGGAGCCTGGGGAAGGCGAAAAAATCATGCAAAGCCCCCTTCGCTTTCCCCGCCCCCGCCCCCTTTCGCCTTAATCCTTGCGATGGCGCAGCTAGAGGAGGAGGAGGAGGGCGGCGCGGCTGAAGCCTGACTGACTTCCCTTCAGCCGAGCCCGTCCTAGCGGCGGTGGCGGCGGTGATGTGAAGGCCGGGCACAAGGACGCCGAGCCTGAGGCGCCGCACGGTGGAGGCGATCCGGGCCCGGGCGATGGAGACGCACGTCTCGTGCCTGTTCAGGGACCGTCCCGAGGCTTCCCTGAAGCCTTCAGAGCGCTTAAAACGACCATCTGAGCAACCCGGAAGTCCGGGTTGCTCGGAGGTTGGTTTTAAGTGTTCCGAAGGCTTCAGGGAAGCCTCCGGACGTTCCGTGAAGCCTCCGGGGGTGGCGGGGAGGTTTTAAGTGTTCCGAAGGCTTCAGGGAAGCCTCCGGACGTTCCCTGAAGCCTCCGGGGGGGCGGGGGGGCTCTTTTCGCCCTCCCCAGGCTCCTATAAAGCCTCTGGAGCCTGGGGAAGGCGAAAAAATCATGCAAAAATGGGTGTGTGTGCGCGCATGCGCACTGGGGGCGCGTTGCATTATGGGTGCAGCACACCTGCACACGACCCCCCCGCGCTCCCCCCACTTGTGGCACGCGAGCCAAAAAAGTTTCGCCATCGCTGGTCTAGTCCAACCCCCTGCTCAAGAAGGAGACCCTACACCATTTCTGACAAATGGCAGTCTAATCTTTTCTTGATATTCAACAATGCTTGAATGAATGGATGAATGAATGAATGAAATTTAAAAAGTGAGGAAGTAATAAAACGAATCTCCTTCCTACTACATAATATTTTCACAGACGTGTAAGAACTTCTTCATTTAAGAACAAGTTTGCTATCTCCAGAAAGGAATATTCTACTTTCTGTCCAAAGAAAGTTAAAGAAAGTTTATTCACCTCCACATTACCCAACATTTGTTGTAGTCCTACTTTCCATCAGCCACAATATATTAGAGGGAATACAAACAACATCCCCTAAAAAATCTAATCTTCCTAATCCACCCCAAAAGCTCTGGGAGAGCCTCATATACTTACAGCAGGGGTGTCCAAACTTGGGAACTTTAAGACTTGTGGACTTCAACTCCCAGAATTCCCCAGCCAGCATGGGAATTCTGGGAGTTGAAGTCCACAAGTCTTAAAGTTCCCAAGTTTGGACACCCCTGACTTACAGCTTCCACAGTTATGCCTATCTTCCTTTTCTTAAACAACATCCAATCTAAACTTATTTTATTTAACTTTTTTTTAAAAAAAGTTGTTTCTATCAGTTTAATGAAAAGGAATCTATAAATATTGGTAAAGTCTTATAATGAAATCCCAAACCAAATTAATTCTTACCCATATGTGTTAGCCAAAATCAATAGTCATGTTTGGACAATGTAATTGTCCAGCTCTCTGGGGCTTTCTATGAGCCAACAGTGTATAATGACTTATCAGCTGAACAACTATTATTTTTAAGTCTTCCCAGCTGCTGTAAAAAAACCTGGAAGGTTTTACTTCATGGTTTTTTTTTCTGGTAACCCCCCCCCCCCCAAGCCAAAAAGAATCAATTAGGTAACCCCATCTGAATGAGGAGAAAGTCAAACATTAAAAAAAAATAGACTGAGCTCTTAAGTAAGTGCTGGTTTTGCATTGTTACTTTATGACTTCATTTTTGATTGTATGATGCAGTTATCTGAAAACAGGTAGTTTAGCCTCAAAACACCTACCTGATTAGTTTTACATTTAATTTGCTGGGGCACTGTACCTGCATAATTTGCTAACTCATATCTGACCAGTTAAACAAGTTGGGTGATTATAACAATAGACTACAGTACATCTATATACAGTGCAGTGGTGGGATTCAAAAATGTTTACTACCAGTTCTGTGGGTGAGACTTTGTGGCCATGGTGTGGTTTTGTGGGTGTGGCAGGGGAAGGTTACTATAAAATCCCCATTCCCTCTACTAACCTGCTTTCTAGCTTTGTTCTCCTGTTCAGGACAATAAAAGAAGATCAGCTGGGAGGCTTGGAGGCAGCAGGGGCGGGACCAGCCTGTTTGCCGGTTCTCCAAACTACTCAAAATTTCTGCTATCAGTTCTCCAGAACCTGTCAGAACTGGCTAAATACCACCTCTGATACAGTGTATATACAGTACAGAATGAAAAAGGGAAAAGAAAGAGAAAAAGATGGTAAGACAAATTCAGGTTCAAAAACCTGGGTTAAGTGCATGGGGATTCAGAATATACAGGTTCAACACAGTTCTTAAGAGTTTACCATTAGAACCTTTTGCATGAACAGAAGGAACTGTTCATTTTACAAGAGCCATGGTGGCGGAGTAGTGATTAGAATGCAGCATTGCAGGCTAATTCTGCCAGTAGTTTAACAGTTCAAGTCTTACCGGCTCAAGGTTGACTCCGCCTTCTATCCTTCTGAGGTAGGTAAAATGAGGAGCCAGATTGTTAGGGGCAATAGGATGAGTCTGTAAACCAGAGGGTGGTAAAGCACCGTGAAGCAGTATATAAGTCTAAGTGCTATTGCTATTCTCCCACAATCAGTAGTAAATTGTATTCCATTAATTACATATTTCTAAGGTCCTCAGAAAGTAGAAGATGGATCCCGAGAGCACAGATATTGATAAATGGAAGAGGAAAACCAGTGATGCTGTCCCAGGGACAGGGGTCATCGTCAAAATTCTTTATGAAGGAATTGCTTTGATATCTAATAATCAAATCTGTTACAAGAAAATCTCCCAGAAGATTATTAGAGTTACATTCAATCTGTCAATTGAGTGTTCTCTTGCTTTGTTCATTTTAATTTTTAATACAAGTTAAATTAAAGAAATTCTACTTTCAGTGTTGTCTAACCCAGCTATTTTCTCCAGCATGTCCACTTATTATGAGCATCATTCAAAATGACAAAGCCTCAAACTTGTGTTACTCTGCCTGATGAAAAAAACAGTTCTCCTGGTATAAATTTTTAAAACACAATGAATGAGGCATAGGGATGGAGCAAGTCCTTCTTTTAATCTTTTACATTTGTCAGTTTTAATTGTCTTATCAACTCTACCATTTGATTTACTAGCAACTGTGGGGTGCTTCAATGATTGTTTCAGTTGAGACCAAGTCCACTGTTTAGATTATTACCATATTTCTTTCTTTCTTTCTTTTTCATTTTATACCATCACCTGGTTCAATGTTTATTTTCTTCTCAAAATTGATAGCGAAATCATTAATGTATAATGTAGAGAGGAAAAAGTAATTCTGATCTTCTTAGAATGCAAGCTATTTTTCACAGGTTAAAGTTGCATCTTTGAAGTTGAGGAAACAGGAATGATATATATCTGAACAGTTCCTCCTGGAGGTTATGCTCAATCCGTTTATTCATCTTTGTTAGATACTAGCTTCAGCTATAATGGTTTCCACCAAGGTCCTCCGTTCTGGCGGGAACAGAGGTTTAATCTCATTGGTCGAAGGTCTGACAGCTCCCTATAAAAGGGCTGCTGTCAGACTCAACCGTCGCTGGATTGTGCATAGTTGCTACTGAGTTAATAAAGAGCTGTTGTTACCTTTAGCCTGTGTGCGCCTTTCCATTACCTGATCTAACAACCTTCTTTAAAAAAAAACACTTTCAATTTATTTGTGATAGATGTTCAAAATGCTGAATAAAACATTCCTTAGTGCATTACATTGTTTCAGTATTTATTGCTGAATGACCCTTAGGGTCTTTTCTGTTTACCACTTTCAAATGATTTCGATAATACCTTTATTAATATAAACATAAATAAAATGGTGGCAAATCAGGAATAATGAAAGCTTATGTCAATCATTACAGAAATTGAACAGCTGAGAACCATTTTAGATAAACCATACATATTTTATTGTGCTCAGATGCTCTTCCTGGAATATAATTTAGGAATATGTCTTTAGAAAAAGGGGAGTTTGTGTGAATTTTACTCCACTAGTTATTGACCCTAGAGGCAGTGCTCATCTCCATTTCTAGGTCATTGAACCAACATCTTCCAAAGACATTTCCACATGTGGTCAGCATGACATCTCAGAGCACTGTTATCTTCCCGCTGAAGTGGTACCTATTTATCTACCCACATTTACATGCTTTGAAACTGCTAAGGTGGCAGGAAGGAGCTGGGTCGAGAACGGGAACTCACCCTATTGCAGGGTCTTGGATCTCGAACCTGGGCTTCTGGATTTCCAAGCCAATAAGCCCAGCATCTTAACAACTGAGCCACTGCACTTCTCCATGTCTTTAGACATGCTACTAAAATGCATAAATATTATTGGAAATGAATCAAATGAAGTCAATAGTCAAGATATACAGTATTTTTTGGAGTATAAGAGTACACCTTTTTTCCTCTAAAAAGAGGCTGAAAATTGGGGTGTGTCTTATACACCGAATACAGCATTTTTTGTCTCCTGAAGCCCCACCCCTTCACCAAAATGGCCGTGCATAGCCTTATGGAGGCTTTCAGACAGGTCCTGGGGGATGGGGAGGGCAGAAATGAGCAAAAAATGAGCCATTTTTGCCCCCCCCCAGCAGCACTCTATAAGCCTCCATAAGGCTATGCATGCAATTTTTTTTGACAGAAAAATGGGCCATTTTTTGCTCATTTTTTGCCCCCACCCCACCCTCCAGGAGCACTCTCCAAGCCCCTCCCCCGGCTATTCATGCCATTTTTAAAAAAAAATACACAGGCCCATTTTCGCAAAAAAAACCAGGTTGTTTTGGTGAGGTTTGCAGAGGGCAAAAACTCCCCCCCCTTTTGGAAAGCTGTTTAGTTAGAGTGGTTGATGAGAATTACATTGATCAAGTGCTGTCCCAGCAGAAACAAAGTTTTAGGTACTACAGGTTGTCAGCTATTTCCTTCTCCAGCACATGGATAAATACACCTGGAAACATCTACCTACCTACCTACCAGTGGTGGGTTTCAAAATTTTTTGGAACCTACTCTGTGGGTGTGGCCTCCTTTGTGGGAGTGGCTTGCCAGCCATGTGACCTGGTGGGAGTGGCTTGCTGGCCATGTGACCGGGTGGGAGTGGCTTGCCGGCCATGTGACCGGGTGGGAGTGGCTTGGCAGTCATGTGACCGGATGGGAGTGGCCAAGACAATGTCACTGAATTTTTTGCCCCAATGAATGATCTACAAAAAGAAGATATAAAAAAGGAAATTTATTATTTTGTGCACTTACTACTTAAATAAGATTAAAATAAGTACACAAAACAATAAAAGAGCTACTTACAGAAGGTAAGTAGCTTACTACTTACTACTTGTATTTCAAAGGGAATAAATACATATTTAATTTTACACATGTTAACAGCTGTTGGAATTGTGTTTGCACAACAGTGGAAAAAAAAAGATATGAAAATGAATAAATATTAGAATGTGCAAGAATGAATAAATTGACAATTAAAACCAAGAAGGCTTTGAATACTTTTTCACGTGGAATTTGTTTTATCAATTGCTAACTAACAAAAACAGCAATTAGAAATCTAAAAGTATGAAAGAAAACACCAATTATGAAAGGAAAGGTCACTAAAATGTATAAGGAAATATTATTAGCACTTGATCATTATTAATGTGTAGATAACTGCGGGACATTACATACCCACAAACACAAACTATGACAGTGCCAGGAAAACACACACACACACACACACACAAACAATTTCCCCCCAAAAGACTGCAGATGAAACCAGTTTTTTTCCCTAACCCTAAGAACAGGAAAGACAAAGCCACTGGAATCAAAACCATCAAGGCATTGTGGGAAATTATAAAGGACAGTGCCAGGAAGCTCACAGAACCAGCAACCACATCACAATTACATAAACAACCAGGTATCACACAGAAACACACAAAATCTGGCAAAGCTGCCTTGCACCAACCTGGCCTGCCCATAGAAAAGAAGCCACCTTGAGACACATACCATACACCAAACTGTACACTTAAAAGCAACATATTGCATCACAAATAAAACATTTGCAAGAAGGAATAACATTTCTTGTAATAAACTTTCTATAAACAATAAATAAATAAAAATTCCCTAAAAATAATTAAAAACCACCAAGTTCAGAGAACACCAAAGGACCCCACAGTCCTCTCCCTCCTTATCTTTTTCCTTTTTGTCCTTCGACTTCTCCTCCTCCTCCTTTCCCCACAACCCCATCTAGCACTGATGATGTTACCTAGTTTGGTAGTGAAATGTCTGTAAAAAAACCACCAAGCTCAGAAAGCAGCAAGGATCCCACTTTCTCCCACCTCCTCCCTCTTTCTCCTTTTTGTCCCCCCCCCAAAGACTGCAAATGAAACCAGTGTTTTTTCCCCCCTAACCCTAAGGACAGGAAAGACAAAGCCACTGGAATCAAAACCATCAAGGCATTGTGGGAAATTATAAAGGACAGTGACAGGAAGCTCACAGAACCAGCAACCACATCACAATTACATAAACAACCAGGTATCACACAGAAACACACAAAATCTGGCAAAGCTGCCTTGCACCAACCTGGCCTGCCCATAGAAAAGAAGCCACCTTGAGACACATACCATACACCAACCTGTACACTTAAAAGCAACATATTGCATCACAAATAAAACATTTGCAAAAAGGAATAACATTTCTTGTAGTAAATATATTTTATAAACAATTAAAACATAAAAATTCCCAAACAATAATTTAAAAAAGATATTCTATAAATAAAAAAAAATCCTTAAAAACCATTGTTAAGTATTCCACCAGCAATAATTTATACTATAACTATTTTAAGGTATTGTACCAACTGTAACCATTATTCCACCAGCAATAATTTATACTGTAACCATTTCAAACTATTCCACACACAATAATTTAAAATGAAACCATTAAAAATATTCCATACTACAATTAAACAATTTAAAACAATTATATGCACAATACATTTTAAAGTATTGAGTATAGAATATTTTAAAATGGTTTATTTTAATTTATTTTGGATAGAATCTTTTTTTAAGTAGTCTAAGACAATTTTAAAAAAAGAATCCACCCACAATAAATTGAAGTAAACCATTTTAAAATATTCTACACTCAATACTTTTAAGTAAAATTATTTTAAAAAATTCTATGCACAATAAATAAAATATTATTTTAAAATACATTTAAAAAATAAAAGAAAAAAAGCCAGGTTACTTACCAGCAGGCAGAATCAGCAGCTCTCCGATGCAACAGGCAGCAGACAGGCAGAGAGGCAGGAGGACAGGTAAGAAAGTTTAAGACTGCTTAGGGCTGGAGAGGGGGGGGGCTTTTGGCCTAGCCTCGCGGAGGCTTGCCACCCACGCCAGCCCGGTGCTTCGTATCGGAAAGGCCCAAAGGCCTTTCCGAGACGATGCAAAGCTCCGGGCGGCTGCGCCGCCCACGAGAGCACGGCGCTTCGTCTCGGAAAGGCCCAAAGGCCTTTCCGAGACGATGCAAAGCTCCGTGGGCTGTGCCCACGAGAGCACGGCGCTTCGTCTTGGAAAGGCCCAAAGGCATTTCCGAGATGATGCAAAGCTCCGGGCGGCTGTGCCGCCTACGAGAGCACGGCGCTCCATCTCGGAAAGGCCCAGAGGCCTTTCCTCGGCGAAGCAAGCCTCCCGCCGGCCGCGTCGCCCACGCGAGCATGGCGCTTCGTCTCGGAAAGGCCCAGAGGCGTTTCCTCGGCGAAGCAAGCCTCCCGCCGCCCCCCCTCGTGCTTAGTTGCTTACCTGAGGGAAGCAGCAAGCTCCCAGCGAAGAGAAGGGAGTTTTGAAATGGAGGACGACCCGCTTTTAAACGGGTCGCCTCCAGCCCGCTCACTGATTGGCTGAACTCCAGCCAATCAATGAGCGGCTAGCTGGGCTAGCTAGCTTAGTGCGGACGGGCGGGGGAGCGAGCGAGCTCCGTTGGGATGGCAAGGGGGATAAAGTGACAGGACCGGTGCCGGTTCCCGGTTACTTCCGGGTCCGGTTACTTCCGGGTTCGGTCTTCAACCGGTTCGCGCGATCTGGTGCGAACCGGTAGGAACCCACCACTGCTACCTACCTACTCTCTCTCTCCCCCTACCTATCTACTGTATTTATCTCCTTCTATCTCTCTCTATTTCTTTCTCTCTCTATCACTCTACCTACCTACCTATCTACACACTCTCCCTCCCTCCCTCCCTCCCTCCCTACCTACCTACTGTATTTCTCTCTCTCTCTCTATCCCTTTATCTACCTACCTACCTTTTTAAAAAAAAAAACAAAATTTTATTGGTTTTTAAAAAATAAACAAGGAAAGGGATAGTGGAATAGGTTACAAATTTTGGCAGTTACAATATGCCGGAGGTGGTCCCTCCCCCCGTGCTCATACTTTTCATTTATTAATACATTAGATTATTACAAGTTAATAGTACTTTGTCAGCATATAAACTTTTATCTTCAAATAATTTCAATCATTTTACATCAAACATTTTTGTGATCTGAGTTTTCTCGATGTTGCCCCTTCTCCCCCCGCCAGCAGAGCTCCGGCCTCTCCCGTGTCCTGTGTGTCTGGTGTAGTATCATCAGGTTTATCTAGGAGGGTTTTATTTTTTTCCATAAAGGCCTGAGCCTCTGTGGTTGTGTTGATTCTGACTCTTGTGTCCTCCCAGAATATTAGCATACCTTCAGGCATCAGGCATCTAAACCACACCCCTTTCTGGTATAATTTCTTCGCTAGTAGCGAATGGTTTTTTCTTTTCTCTCTCACTTTCTTGGGGATTTGTTTCAGAATGGCTATGTCTCTATCCTGGTATTTTAGTGATTGCCCCCTTTGTGCACTCAGAATCTCATCTCTTGTAGTCTTTCTAAGGAATTTAATGTGTACCTCCCTTGGAACGTTATGTGTTCTAGCATATGCTGAGTTTACTCTATAAACCAGGTCCATGTCCCACCCCATCTGTTGTTTGTCTTTTTTGATATATTCAGCCAAAAGGTTTGTCATAATGTCCCTTAAATCTTCATCATCCGCCCCAATCACATTTTGAAACCTAAGGAAAAAGGACATTCTTTCAAATTCCATTTTTATCTGATGGTTCTCAAGCTCTTGGTTCCCTTTCTGCACTCCCTTCACCTCCCCCCTCATCTCAGCCGTCCCCTCCTCCAAAAGATCCAGTCTCTGTGAGTTTTTAATCGCCTGGTCTTGGTTTTCTTTAAGCTGCTCATTCATCTCCTTTAGTTGATTTTTTAAATCCTCCTGTCCCTTTAAAAGTTGTTGAAACATCTGCTGAAAGTCCACCTCAGAAGGCTTGGGCTGAAGCTGGGAAGTTTAAGTCTGTTGTCCGCTGGGGCTGGACGCTGAGGATGTCGGGGCGGAGACAGCAAAACCCGGCTTCCCCAGGGGTGGTCTTTTGGATGGCATTGTAATGAGCAAAGAGATAACAATGTCAGTACAGAGAGGAAACAATTAGAGAGGAAAACCGCCAAGAGAGGTTACGAGGCTGAGAGTCCAAGCAGATAGAAACCTTTTCTGGATTCAACTCCTGGCAATGAAGTAATAAAGTCCTTTGTTCCAAGCCCAGAGTCAAATGTAACAAGAAATTTATCTGAGTGTCATGGAGACAAAGACAAAATGCCTGAAGCTTCTATGGGTGGAGTCAAGTTTCAATGTCTATGAAGACGACGGAAGTGTGCCATCTTGCCCTGCCAGCTCTGGAATCAGAAGGCAAAGACCAAAAGTTTTCAAAGTTTTCAGATCATCACCTCATTTACACAATTGCAGTCCAAAATCTGTCTTTGCTATGAGCGTGTTTTCGTTGCATGGCTCCCCCCCTCCTCCTCTGGGGGCAGGGAGCAAAACAGTTTAAAGCCGCTTGTCCAAGGGGGGGGAAATCCCCCTCCCTCCAGTCACGCTTCTCCGAGACAAGTTGAAAAGTTAATTCTAATGGGCTGGCAATTTTGTTTCCTTCAGTCGAGCAAGGGAACGGGGGAAAGTTTCCACCTCACCGCACAGCAGCTGCATCCTTCAAATCTTGCTTTCTTCCAGCTGCCTCATCGCGAAGATGCCGCGGCACCTCCCCTCTTGCCTCCCGGTGCCTAGGGCGATGCGGGAAGCCTCCCTGGCCTCCGCCGACACAGGGGGTCCCCCGCTACGCCGCCCCCTCGGCAGGAGCCCCTCCAGGGTGTCCTGTGACCCCTGGATCAGTGGGGAGCCCACCAGGAGTGCACGGGGTGAGCAATGCCTGCCCGTCGCAATCCGCAGCCGGAACCGGAAGTCTATCTACCTACCTACCTAACTACTCTCTCTCCCTCCCTCCCTCCCTACTGTATTTCTCTTTCTTTCTCTCCCTCTCTATCCCTCTATCTACCAACCTACTTTTTTTAAAAAAAATGCCTCTTCAAAACCTGGGTGCGTCCTATACTTTGAAAAATACGGTAATAAAACTATGTCCTGATCTGATGTTTTTGACAGCTTCAATAATTTATTTTATTAAAAAATAGTAATATTAATTAAAGATTTTTGATAACACTGGGTTTCTGTTGAAATAGAAATAAGTGGAAGATAGAAAATTTAATTCCAGGTGAAATCATATTTGCTGCTGTTTGTATAACAGCTGTAACTTAGAAATACATACATAATTAGATCTGCTTTCTAACAAGCAGAGATTGTGATAATCTTTGAGTTTATTGGTAAGCAAAAAGTACAGAATAAAGGATTCACAGAATGGTGGTTTCAAGCTTTTGCATTCCCTGAACATAATTATGACCTCCAGACACCTTCTAAAAATGGATCTCGTTTGTAGTTTTAGTACAATAGACAAGAAAAACTATTAAATACCTGGGGCATATTAATGCAAATTGTATTTAATTACTTTTTAATTATATTAAATTTTTCATTTTTGCATTGTTTTACCCACTTGTTTTTCCTGACCTATCTTTGTGCCTTCCATCTCCTCCCAAATGTGCATGATTTTTTTTTTTTGTAGAAAGTCATTTCTCTGTTTATTTGCAGCTGCCACCCAGAAAAAGATATAGAGCTTAATTACAGTTTCTGTCTGCTCCTTAACTGGTAAAGAATCTGTGGATCTCCAAACGATGAAATCTAGCCTCCATTAGCTTTAACTAGTAAGGTGAACAATTAGTGAAGTTAATTGTATTCCAACAATATAGTATTTAGGAAGCCAGAGGTTCATCATCCCTCTTCTTTTTATCTTTTGCTGTTTATTACGATGTAGTGAATAATGTAATTGGAATTGTCCTTGTCTCGGTATAATAATTAATATTCTTAAATGAAGTGCAGAAGATAAATAACAGGCATGCTTAAATCCAAAAGAGGCAGATGTTTTTAAAAGCACACGAATAACAGGATACTTCCCTATTATTTTAAAAAATAATTTGGTCATTTGAGAAATAAGATGCTAGAAATAATAAGAAATAATGAGACATGTGCTAGTATTAGGTAACAAGTTAGCACAGTTGACTTCAGAGTTATAAAGACCCTTATATTGCACACCATATTTTAAAATGCTCCAAAAAACATAAACATAAAGAACATTTTTAGGAAAAAGATCTTGGACAATAAAAAAGAAAGAAATGGAAAGGTTATAAAAATGACTGATCAGTAGATGAGCAATGGCATTATTTTCAATTTATTAAAGATTGCCTTTTTATTTGCATAGGTGGAAGTAACTGGAAATATTCACTTAAATTTTCAGTACTCTTCAAAATCCAATTAGAATTTATGAAAATTAAAAGTTCCTAAGCCTCATGCATTTCAACTAAGACACAGCTCTCAATGAGATGATAAACCTAAGCCTGGAATAGTAGTAGTTCAGAATACAAACTGAAACTTGCATTAAAAATATTCAAACAACATTTTATATAGAAACCTGATGTTATGTTCAAGAGCTCTAGCATAGCTTCTTCTCTGATGCTTATTTTTTTTAGCATTAAAAATGCTAACATGTAATACAAGCAATACAATATTGCACTACATTGCAAAAGCAATAAACTTGCTTTTTTCTTTTGAAGTAGAGCTGGTTTAGAGTAGTTTGTTCTTTAATAGTCAATCCTACCACTGCCACATATATGATTGTGTTGCAGCTGATTTAACAAAAATCAAGATGGAGACTGCAATAGTGCGGTAGAAGGACCCTCTGATTTAATGGATATTTATTTAATGCATGTGTATTGCCGATACAAATTAATTGATTGCAACATAACAGCCATCAGTGAGAACCAAACATGCAGCAGCCAGTTCTGCATTGGCTCTTTTCTCAGGAATCTATTGAAGCTAGGGAGATCAGTCAGCCAGGAAAACATGTTAGTCAATTCCTGGCTGCTAATTTAAGAGTATTGTTAAAAAATTCCATATACAAGTATAGAAAAAGATGAGGAACAGCACAGCCTCAAAATAAATAAATCCATCACTAAGTGGCTCATATGCAAATATAATAGACTATTGCAACAGTTTACAACCACACAGAATTAATGTAGCACACAAACCAACTAAAGCATTCCAAAACATCTTAAGTAAAACAAAAACCTAGTAGCCCAAGATTTTTTTTAAAAAAAAACGAGTTTTCTACAATATACAGTGTAAGGACTGTAACAGCCATTATACAGGCCAGATAAATTGAAGACTAGCAAAGTGCATCCATGAATGAGAACAGGCAGTTAGAAGACACACTGAAAACGTCTTAATCTAGCAACACAAAGAGAGACTCAATTACAATTTCAACTGGGAGACTGTGAGTATGCTAGACCAAGCTAAATCAAAAAAATGCTAGAGAATTCCTGGCAGCTTCAAATTCAGGCAAATCAGTCATCAGTAGACACAGAAATGAACCATATTTACATACCATTCAGAAAATACAATAAAAATGTTAATAACGAAATGAAACTACTAGAACACATCTTTCCAATAGCCAATGCCTAGCAGGGATTAACATTAGATGAGACTATCAAGCAGAAAACAGTACCTTATTCAAGGAGCTACCAAGGAGAAAACTGGCAGGGTAAGTTGCTGCATATATGCAGGGAGTAAACCCCACATGTTAAATTGGCGAGAAGTAGCAGGCGAGAGGCCCGAGTGAGTTTCAGCACTTTTTATTTCAAGAGTAAGTGACTGCGCTTTCCAGCTGGGCTTCCAGAGCTTGCCTTTTAAGGAGCTCCGGCAGTCCAGCCAGCCAATGACAGTTGTTTAAACTTCCCTGGGTTTGGGCAACCAATCTCTGGTGAGCATGTGAAAACATGTAAATTAAGGAACTCCAGCAGTCCAGCCGGCCAATGACAGTTCTTTAAACTTCCTGGGGTTTGGGCAACCACTCCCCGGTGAGCATGTGAAAACATGTAAATTTAACAATGTACGTCCTACCACATATATTTGCACTGATGATGTTACCTAACTGGGTAATGAAATACAAGCAAACAATCAAATTAAGGAAGCACCAAGTGCTCCATAGTTCAACCTCTATGTGTGTGTGTGTGTGTACTCTCTTCTATTCAAATACAATTCAGTTTGCATATGCTTCATTGTAGCAAGCAATCAGATGTGCAAGGCTTAACAGCAAGGAAATAATGATTCCTCAAGCAAGATTGGTTTGGCATGATGTTTTAAATCTCAGCCATCCAGACATTTCCTACTGCAAGACAGGGGGCTCTATAAATTGCATAAATAAACACACCCACATATACATATATGTGTCTATACATGCAGACATAGATGAACATATGTAAATACCTGGACCAATATGTGTCTGAATATTTTATGTTAATAAGTTGAGTTAATCTAGCACCCAAGTGTCAACCTCGTGGCGTCACATTGCTATCACATGATGTTTCACAGCAGTTTTTCTCTTCACAGAGCTGGGGTGGGTGTGGCCTGCACATGGCTCATCTGGCCTATGGGCCACCAGTTTGACACCCCTGATCAAGATTCAGAAAACTAAGGTGATGTTGTAAAGGAATGAATTAGGACTGGAAAGATACAGGTTCAGATCTAAATTTACACATGAAAGCTAACTGGATGACCTTGAGCTAATTGCTCTCCTTCAGCCTAAGCAGTCTCCCCATGAGTGTCATTGCTGAGAAAAAAACAAGAAAAAGGAGAAACGATAGGATATAATCTAATGAAGGAATAAAAAATGAATAAAAATTCAAGAGAGGAAAATTGCTGATATATTTCCCCCTATGGCAATCTTGAAGGAAGATAAAAACAGATGTGGAACTTGAGGGGGAAAGAAAGTTACTCTCCTATTAGTATACACTGTTTTGTCTTATCCCCAGAACAGCCTATTAGCAAGAAGGCATGATTTGGAATTTTAAAGCAATTAAAAAAAACTCTTTTGAAAAGAAGTATTAAAAGTTGACTTTCAAATACAAGGGACAAAAGCATAGCAAACATACTTTTACCTTCAGGTGTACTATAAAACTGATGGCTGATATTCTGCTCCTGAGACTTCCTCCGAGATTTAGTTTTCCATTAAGCACCAATATTACCTTTTTTTAAAAACTAGCATTTCCTTGGAGAATTTCCATTCTGAAACAACCGTTGATGATTAATTCATCAACTGATGTTCTAAGATTAGAAACAGGTAATTTGAAATAGGTTCTGGGGAAAGTTTAACTAGACAACAAACTTTCATTGTTCCATTGGTTTCTTAATTTCTCCATATCTTTGGTGGTCAACAGCTTTGAGAGGTTTCACAAAATCTCTGTAATCGGTTTTCTAAGAGGTACAGATTAAAAATGACTAAAACATTCAGAAATATCATAACTGAGAAAAATATTTGATTTATTTGTGGCTCAGTGGCTAAGATGCTGAGCTTGTTGGTCAGAAGGTCAGCAGTTCAGCAGTTCAAATCCCTAGTGTCACTTAATGGAGTGAGTGCCCGTTACTTGTCCCAGCTTCTGCCAACCTAGCAGTTTGAATGCACGTAAAAAATGCAAGTAGAAAAATAGGGACCACTTTGGTGGGAAGGTAACAGTGCTCTGTGAGCCTTTGCGGTTTAGCTATGCCTGGCACATGACATGGAGATGTCTTCAGATAGCGCTGGCTCTTCGGCTTTGAAACAGAGATGAGCATCACCCCTAGAGCCGGAAACGGCTAGCACACATGTGCAGGGGGACCTTTACCTTTTAAGCAGAAAAAGATACTTGCAAAATGCTATTTTGCATATATTTGTTAAGATATAAGTCTGATTGTTTACAGTACGACAAATCTTAATAATATAAGTACATTAAAAACTGCAGACAAAGTGTTGTATTCAAGGATGCCTTCTACTGATGGTTGTCCTTCTACTATAACTAGTGGATTTAATCTACCATCCTTCCAGTAGGTGCACCCAGGATCCTTTTCCCTTCTCCACTATGCTCATTCTCCAGTTCCCAAACTACTTGAAATCTACTCCAGACAGATGAAAAAGCTATTATAGGTTCTATTGAAAGTACACAAGAGTATCATTCCTTTTTTGTTTGTTTGTTTGGCTTTGGGGTTTGATTGCTTTTCAAATGGTAAAACAAGGTAGGAAATGCCTGCAGAGTATGGCTTTGAAATTTTTTTACAGCATATTTACCAGAAGCGTCCAGCATATTCTACCACTGCACTAAATTGGTAATAACAACTATAGAAGAGAGGAGGGTATAAAAACAACATCAGTGTAGAAAAGTGACTTTCTGCAATGTTCCCAAAGTTATTTGCAATTTCAAATGTGTTGGGCAACAACAATAATTTGATTGCTATTCCATCTTTCTACCCAAAAGGCATTCAAAGCAGATCTGCTCATGTATAAATATGAACTGCCATTTGAACTTCTTGGCTACCAAAAGGACAAATAGAGTGTGGCAAATGACATGGATGGCACTTATAAAGCCAATGGGGCTGGCAAAATCCCAGAGTCTGATGTTTACTATCGTCCTATTAAGGATGTGAATTTGCACATGTTCATTAAAATATGTGCATAGCTATTGCCTCAAACTATGCGAATAATTAAGAGTGTTTATGCCAACAAAGCTGCCTTTTTCTCTTACCATTTTTAAAGAGGGAATATCATTATGCCAGTATATATCAACTGCATTGCTCTACTCTGCAAATGACTGAAAAAGGTAGAATAAGGCACTTGAAAACAATATTTATGTATGATAATTAGATAAATGCAGAGATCTAAGCTGCCAAAACAATTTTTATAGAACTAATGATGGTAAATGATTTGTTACTTTAGCTCACTTTGTCTTCTTACCAATTTACTACTGGATTTCCAAACAGAGTATGTTTTGAATGTGAAATGGTTTAGATATTTCATTCGTATGTATGTATGTATGTATGTATGTATGTATGTATGTATGTATGCATGTATGTATGTATGTAGTATGTAGTATTTATGCATGTATGTATGTATGTATTTATTTACATTAATGTATAAGGAAAGCTATATGTTACCTAAGATACTGATTCCCATATTCTTTATTTATGAAATGCTTATACAGCAGAACCCTTTCAGAAAATTACTGAGTACATCTACAAGTCTCTATGGTAATAAATTTTATGTATTCTAAAGTGGATGATTAAAAAAATTACATCTGGCATCCACTGATGAAGCAATACATTATCATCCATAATAACAGAGGTACGCTAATTTAATAATCCTGCTATTTTCCCCCTTTTGGAAAAGCTTCCCAAGGGTGTGTCAATAACTTACATATAGCTAATCTAGCCTGTATAGAAAAATATGAATATGTTTCCAAAATTGGTTTTTGTTGCACTTGTGGCTTATTCACCAAATGGGCCAAAGCTGACATGTTTGCATGAGCTAGGTTTACCATTATTATGGAATACTGCATGTGGCACTGGAGTGGCTAAAGCCAGGAGTGAAATCAACTTACCTTCACTATAGCATGCGCAGAGCATCAAAAACAGATAGAACCGGCTGAATTGCACCACTGGCTAAAGCCAATCAACCTTTTTTTCTATTTTAATAAAAAAGGGCTATAAGAAATCCTTAATTTATCAAAGGTATAATATGTAGCTAATATTTAAAGACCCATCTCCTGATAATCATAGGATATGGAAGAATGCAAATTTGAATGTCAGAGGAGTAAAAGCAGAGTGTGAAAATTAGCAAATGAAATGCAAAAAGTACTTTACATTATAAAGTGATATGATGTATTTATGAAAACAGAGAAGGAAAAGAAAGGCATAGATATGAGAGATCTTGGCCTGATCCTGTCCAGTAGAAACTAATCAAGGAGAGAAGCAACCTAGAACTAAGGAGAAATTTCCTGACAAAACAATTAATCAGTGGAATGACTTGCCTCCAGAAATTGTAATTGGTCTAACACTGGAGGTTTTTTAAAAGAGGTAAGACAACTATTTGTCTGAAATGTTATATGATTTCCTGCCTGAGCAGGGTAAGACTTCAAAGGCCCCTTTCAACATTGCTATTCTGTTCTGTTGCATTCTGGTGCAAATATGGAGGAAAGTGAAGATGTAAATTTAATGATCAATGAAAAAGCTAAAATGTATGCCAGAAAAGATGAATTGGTGTAATCTAGTTTATAAATGAATGATTATGACTTTAGGAATATATAAATTAGTGATAGCTGCAAATTATGTTTCAGTAAATAAGGATAATGGAAGAATTATAGATGAATTTGGGGACAAATGTGCAAAAACTGAATTCACCTCAGAAGAAGAGATTATTTGGTTAGGTGGCATGAATAGATTTGGATGACGGCGGGGGAGGGGGGATAAATCATGAATAGACATAAAAATGTTGTGCTATTTGAAGACCTAAGAATGAATGAAAAGGTGAAAGAAAAACTATCTAAATACATAATTTAAGCATAAAAGTATTAGTGTGTGTGTGTGTGTGTGTGTGTGTGTGTGATTTTTAAGATGAAATATTATGAGAAATAATATTAAAAATTAAAGATAAATGAATGGCTCTCAATATGGAGCAGATCATTTTTAGGTAGTGCTAAGAGTTGATTTTTGGAAAAAATAAGCATAAAAGGAAATATGAAAGTGAATAAAAATAAAAATAAAAAGTAGAAAAATTGCTGAAAGACAAAGAATGCATTATAATGAAGAAGTATTAGAAGATGGTTAATTTGAAATAAGTGTATTATTAAAGTAATGAAAACTATGAAAATTATTGTTCCGGAGAAAAATTAATTTAATTTAAAAAGATAATATAAGGACCTGCCCCTCAGGAATGCAAAAATCTCAACTCCATTGAGTTGAATCAAAATTCAACTGTAATCCTAAACCCTAACTTTTACTGAGAATATGGTTGCAATTAAGTCAGGTGATATCTGAAAAAGCCCATGCAAAGTACAAAGCAAATCATCCCCAAACCTAAGAGTCTAGGACCTTCAGGCTCCCACCTCGCCTCCAGCCTCCTGCCTCAGAATAGAATAGAATAGAATAGAATAGAATAGAATTCTTTATTGGACAAGTGTGATTGGACACGCAAGGGATTGTTTTTTTCTGCACATGCTCTCAAGTGTATATAAAAAGGCAAGATACATTTGTCAAGAATCATAAGGTACAACACTTAATAATAGTCCTAGGGAACAAATAAGCAATCAGGAAACAATCAATATCAATATAAGGATACAAGCAACAAAATTACAGTCATGCAGTCATAAGTGGGAGGAAATGGATGATAAGAATGATGAGAAGATTAATAGTAATAGTAATGCAGCCTTAGTGAATAGTTTGACAGTGGTGAGGGAATTATTTGTTTAGCCATGTGATAGTGTCCGGGGAAACACTATTCTTGTGTCTAGTTGTCTTGGTGTGCAGTGCTCTATAGCATCGTTTTGGGGGTAAGAGTTGAAACAATTTATGTCTGAGATGTTAAGGGTCTGTAGATATTTTCTTAGTCCTCTTTTTGACTCATGCAGTGTACAGGTCCTCAATGGAAGGCAGGTTGGCAGTAATTGTTTTTTTCTGCAGTTCTGATTATCCTCTGAAATATGTGTCTGTCTTGTTGGGTTGCAGAACCAAACCAGAGAGTTATAGAGGTGCAGATAACAGACTCAATAATTCCTCTGTAGAACTGTGTCAGCAGCTCCTTGGGCAGATTGAGCTCCTTGAGTTGGCACAGAAAGAACATTCTTTGTTGTGCTTTCTTGATGCTGTTTTTGATGTTAGGTGTCCATTTTGGGGCTTGAGAGATGATAGAACCTAGAAATATGAAGATCTCCACTGTTAATACATTTGCAGCCAACTTTCCTCTCCTGCTGGCTTCCAAATAGCTTCCAACCAATCAGGTGGCAGGTAGAAGCCATGGTGCATCTGCCTGCCAGCGTATGATGGGTGATAGGTGATTGCAGGGGCTTTGGGGCTGTGTAGGGTGACATGGCAGGCAAAAGGCGCTAGCATCAGGCCAGAGTCCAGGCTCTAAGGCAACAACAGGAGGGGTTGAAATGGGTAGTGTCTGCCCGCCACTGTCTGCTTATTGCCAGCTCTGCCCAGAGTCTCTGTCAGCTTCAAAAAACCCTGCAGAGCAGTGCCTTCCCTTTTTGCCCACCCTCCCTTCCATTGCCTTTATGCCTGAACTGACTATATGCCTGATGCCAAAAGGGCAATTCTGCCTCTGCATTCCACCCCTCAGAAACCATGATCTGCCGCATATCCCCACAATTCCAGAAGCCACACACCACCGTTGCTTGCCTGCTGCATCACCCCCACAGCCCCAAAGTTCCTGCGATCACCAATTGCCCACCTCACACTGATAGGCTGAAACATCATAGCTTTTACCTGCCAACCAATTGGCTGGCGGGGGAGGGCCAGCAAAGGAGAACTGGCTGTAAATTAGCTGAGATGGGAGGCTGGAGGCAAAGGAAGCACGGCCAAGGGTGGGAACCTAAAGGTCCCATTCCACCTCTGACCAGTCCACTGGCAGCCACTGTGTTGCCGCAACATTGTTTTGAGAACTCTGATGTGCTAGGCAGTTAATGGTTCACTCTCAGGACATGACGGCCTTTAAACCAGGCTGGAACCAGAGGGGAAAGAGTCTGCTCTGTCTCCAAAAACAAACCCCATCCCTAATTCCCAGTTACAGCAAAAGCAAAAGCATGCAAAAAAAAAATGCAAGCAAGCAAGCCTTCCTTCCTCCCCCCCCCCCCCCGTTTCCAACAGACAGGCAGGACATAATATGGACCTGATAGATGAGAAAATATAATATGAGACTATGTAATATCATATAAAGTCATAAAAATTACCATATATAATGAAAAAATATGAGAACAATTGCATGTAAGATAATTATGACTGCAAAAAATAAGAATGAGATATTGTACAGCATGTATGATTGAGAAAAAGGCAACTGCAAAAATTGTAGTCCAACACAAGTAATTGTTAAGAGGCAGAGAAAATGCAGAGCAATTTTGTGGAAAATATAACATTGCTTTGGGAATGAGTGAAGGGAACTAAACAAGGAGCTCCAGCAGCGTGAATGGACTTAGAGGAAAAATGAGTGTTGAAGTGATTTGCAATGAAACTGTGGGACTGAGAGTGATAGAATGCTTGAAAATATATTTTAGAGATTTCTTTGAGAATTAGAATGATATACCAAAAAGGGGAAACAAAAGTTGTGCAATAAATGTTAGTCTCTAAGACATGTTCCATTGTTTTTTTTAATAAAAAATGCTGCTGGTGATGTTCAAGGTTTATTGGTTGGAGATGTGAATGTTTGTGTACCTTCGTTTGCAGATGTTGTTGTTGCCTGAAAAGCCACATGATTTACAGGGGATATAGAATGTACAACTAGATAACCCATGACTCTCTGCATCATGCTTTCATAGATATTTTCTTACTAGATCCCTCAATGCCTTCAACAATGGCAGAGCTTGTAATAGTCTGTAGAGATTTTCAGTCATCCAGGTCATGGTAGTCCCAAAGGTGCTTTTTCAGGAGGCAACTGGACCTTTCTTGTTTTTTCTTTTGAAGCCGTTTCACTTCTCATCCAAGAAGCTTCTTTAGCTCTGACAGGATAATGGGGAATGGAAGGATTTATATTCCTTGCAGACACATGGTCATTGGCATCCTTTTAAAGGATCGTTGAAGCACTTGGAGCTTTATCTGTGTCAGGTCATCTGAATAGTGCTCCTGGTTCAGAGGTGGGTTCAGCCCGGTTAGACCGAACCAGTAGTGATAATCTAGCATGGGTTGCAGAACCGGCAGCGACCAAGGCTGGCCACACCACCGAACTGTCTGTTGGCATTGCTGGCATCTTGTTTAGTAGCTTTTAATTGTCTCCACACATGCACACAGCCATTTATAGCAAACTGCACATGCGCAAGCAACACGTGGCCAGTGCCCGTGCAAGCGAACTGCTACCAGTTCGCCTAGGAACCCACCCCTTTCCCGGTTCCTGCACTCTGCAATTTTCCCCCTTTGGAAATTTATTCCTACTCCCACACCATTCACAGGGTGCTCATCCCAAATTGTATAGCTAAAAGTCTGCAAAGAGTCTCAGTCATCTAGGTAATGGTTGTCCCAAAGGTGCTTTTTCAGGAAGCAACTGGACTTTCTTGAAATGTACTGCCTGGGAAAGCTGGGATACATTTAGAGATAGATCTGCCTTGTAAATAGCCCATGTTGAGCTGGGTAGCACAGTCAAACATCAGGGGGGATATTTTATGACATTTTGCATTATGTCATAAACATTGTATGATAATTTTAAGTCATGAAGTGTTTTATAAAATTTTCCAAATTTCAATCCGGTAGGAGTTATGAGTCCTGGATTTTGGACACATCCATTTGAGTCACCTTGGTTCAAAAAAATTCATCCTGTGCACACTGGTTCACCCAATTAAATTTCACCCAAGAATCTGAATTTTAGTAGTATGTAGATGATTCAAGAAGGAATGTATAATGTATCACAGACCAAAGTGGTATTTGATGGAAAAAATGGAGTCAATAAAGGAAAAGTATATGCATGATAACAAAATTACTAGAACAACTAGCTATATTGTGCACCTTATTAGGATATTTACTAAAATGAAAAAAAAAGGAAGAAATGTAAAGACATCAAATCAAATCAAAATTGTATTATGATTATAGACTAACATAATTAAGAAATGCTATGAGATGCATTATTGCACAGAACAAAAAAATAAGCCATAATGTGTACCATATTATACTTTGGTGTCTTTGTTCTATGGAAGTGAAAGTTCAGTATATTAAGTGAAACATTAAAATAAGTCGAATGCTACCCAAAAAAGGAATAGTCTGATGCTTTGGTATGTAAAAAGAAAGCATACAACTCAAAGAGAGGTTTATCATTTCTAAATTTATATTTTCTTGTGAACCCACTTTGAGGATGGCAAAGTAGGAGACAGAAATATTAAACCTGTTTATCACAGTTTATTAGACCCTCTGATACCAATATCAAATACAAAGATAATAACAATGTAATTTTCCTACAGAAGAAAACATATTTTTTCCTATTCTCTCACAGTAACAAAACTACGTCTAGTACATATTTTATAGTGGAGAGTGAAACACCAAAATGTAAAGATGGTTTAATTGAGCTGCTGTTTGGAAGAGGACTTAGAAGAGTGTGGTTAAATTATAGAAAAGGATACGCAGCATTCACAGTGCAGCAGGCAAAACAAAAGAAATGTACAACTTCTCAGCTTTGCAACTATCAATCCAAAAAAAAAAAAAAACATTTAAAGCTTTTATTTGAGATTCTATGTGTGTTCTGTTTATTTCAGATCCTTAATTATTTCATCATACAGTGATTTCTTACATACAGAAGCTACTTTGTATGGACTTCCATATGTATGGACAATGATACCAATAGTCTTCACTTAATGGCTGGTCACATGATGACCATTCAAAGTTATGAAGGACTAAAAAAAATACTTACAACCCATTCTCAAGGCTACACACACTCACACACACACATGTTATCATATAATCGCATTTTAGACACTTAACAACCAGCTCACATTTATGATCTATTGCAGCTCTCTTAGTTATATGACTGTCATTTGCCATGCTTCTGCCAATTCAGGTGAATGGATTCACTTAGTGACATATGGTTCACTTAACCATATGATTTTCCTAAGCCAAAAGTGGTGGTGACTTTCTTTACTTTCTTCATAGTAAAGAGTGGTCATAAAATCAAGTCAGGCTATGAGGTAACTTGCTTAATAACCACAATGATTTACAACCAAAATAAAGTGAGTCACCGCAGTTGTTAAATGAATCATATGGTAGTTAAGTAAACCACGTGGTTGTTAAGTGAATCCATTCTTCTGAGAAAGAAAAAAACCCCAAAAAGAGGCAAAACATTTTGCAAGTTGCAGTCATGTGACCATAGGAAAGTACAATCAATTGTAAATGCAGCCAGTTGACAAGCACCTGAAATGCAATCATATGACTTGGTAGGGTGCAGTAGACGTAACTTCTTGCAACATGGATTGTAAGAAACCTTTTTTGACTCTATCATAACTTTGAATAGTCATTAACTGTCTGGTTGTTAAATGAGGACTTAATCCCAATCCCCTTCCACCAGATTTTCAGATCACCTATCAGTGCAGGGATAACGACAACTTAACTGTACTGTCACCTATCTGTGCAGTGTTTGAGGTGTTCAGCCCTGACATTTATTGAATCCAACAGACCCTTTGAAATCAATAATGCCCCTCTTGAGAATTCACTATCCACAAGGGAGCTTGAGTATTGAGATTTTTGCAATTTAATATTTTTAATAGTGCTACATTGCAATCTGAAATTACATTCTTGGTAGCTATATGTCTGGATATAGTTCCACATCCAGTAGTAAGAAAAGAAATAAACCAGAGTTTGTGGTTTGTTTAAAAAACAACAACACTTTTGTACAATTATTATATTTCCTCCTGATTTTCAAGCATCTTTCCCATACAGTTTTCTGTTTTTTCCCTAAATATTTTGTAACTCCAGCAAACCTTGAGCCTTCTCTAAATCTAGAATTAAGCTTGGCCATGACCAATCTTTTTCTTATATGATGTCATAACAATATTCTGAGAAGTGAGTTAAAATACTAAGTATGGAGCGACTGGTATTTCTAAGACTCTAAATCCAGATTGGTGGGTTCATGTTTATGGAAAGGGTGGTGGTAAAACAGATGCTGAAACTTCTAACCATCTCTGTCAAAAACAAATAAATTCTTGTATCCTTCCAACTGTAATAAGTAGCCCAGAAAAAGGTGCCATCTAGAGATGGATTGGGCTGTTTTTCTTCTTTTCCTTTTAATTAAAATTTAAAGCTGCAATATTGTTAACACCAATTCTATTATATTTTTGTTCTTCTTTAATTACTTTGATATTGTAACATTTAAAAAAGACAAAGAGGATACCAGCTTTCTATTTTCTCTTTCTCTTGCTGCAACATTCATCAAAGGAATTCCAAAGATGCTCCTTAAAATTCTTGGCTTAGAACAAAAGAAATATATTAAAAGCATTCTCTATTAAGAAAAAAACACCCACCCTCTGATTTATTACAGAATATTGAGCACAATGCTTTTTTTTCCCATGTAAAAAAGAGGTTCATAGATTTAGCTTCCTGCTGTTATGAATAATACAGCTTTACTTCCTTGAACTTGTCATGGAAATTTCACAGAGCTGCAGCCCCCAAGTGCTACAGATTCTTTCAACACCAACAACCATATGAATATAAATGCAATATACATTTTTACTCCCCTAGCTGTTCTGCTTAACCGCCTGCCATTATGTACATTAATGAAAATCAGATTTCAAATGAGGATGCTCATCGCTGACACGAAAGTGCAACAAGAACTCTCACAGCTACATGCCATAAAATGATTAATTTGGAACTTTATTGTATGCGGAGTATGTTCCATACGCTTTCCCCACACTCTGCAAAAAAAAAAAAAATTGCCTTCCTCACTACTAAAAGACTATTTCGTAAAATCTTTGTCATTTACTTTATAGAATTCCAAAAAAAGAGTTACAGTCCATTTGTATACTTTATGCTGTATGCTTTTTGATAATACATTGAAGCAGAGGTGGGTTGCCAATTCCTTTACTAACGGTTCGGGCGCGCTCCCCTGTGCACTCGTGCACATGCGTGATGCTTCTGTGCAGAAGCATCAGGGTGTGTGAGCGGAGCCTCCTGTCGCCACTACTGGTTCAGTTCAGCCGATCCGGGCTGAACTGGCAGCAACCGACCTCTGCATTGAAGGCAATTTACAACCAGGGGTGAAATTATGACAATATATTATTGGTCATAATAGATCAGCATATAAGAATCTTCTATATAACAAATATGATTGGTTCAATAAAATAATAATAATAATAATAATAATAATAATAATAATAATAATAATAAATTTAAATTTATCAGCCGCTCCCTTTCCAGACAGGACTCGGGGCGGCGTACAGTGGAGCATATAAAACATATACAACACATAAACATACATATATACAGGACATACATACACGGAGGAGGTAACAAATTACATCACATTGGACAATTAAAAGTCACCATTAAAATACCCCAATTGTAAAACAAAATTTAAAATTTAAGTTTTTTAAAATTTAAAAGAACTGTCAGGAGGAGTAAGAAAAGTTTACGGTTGAGCCAGGCCAGATAATTGAAAGAGGTGGGTCTTCAGCTGTACACGGAAGGAGCGGAGATCGGAAGTAGTCCTGATGTCACGGGGGAGGTCATTCCACAGGGCTGGGCCCGTCACAGAGAAGGCTCTGTTCCTGGGTGTCGCCCCCCGGCACTGTTTGGCGGACGGCACCCGAAGAAGTCCCTCTCTGTGTGAGCGGATTGGTCGTAGGGATGTATGGGGCAGGATGCGATCCTGCATGTAACTAGGCCCTGTGCCATGAAGCGCTTTAAAGATCATAATCAAAATCTTGAAACGCACTCGGTAGACTACAGGAAGCCAGTGCAGCTCGCGCAGGAGAGGTGTTACAGGGGAGTATCTAGTCCTTCCCATAATCACCCGCGCGGCCGCGTTCTGGACCAACTGCAGTCTCCGAGTGCATCTCAAGGGAAGCCCCATGTAGAGAGCATTGCAGTAGTCCAGGCGAGACGTCACTAGCGCATGGGTGACTGTGCGTAGGGCATCCCGGTCCAATAAGGGGCGCAATTGGCGCATCAGGCGAACCTGATGGAACGCCCCCCTTGCCACGGCTGTTACATGGTCATCCATGGACAGCCGGGCATCTAGGAGGACGCCCAAATTGCGCACCTGTTCCATGGGGGCCAGTTGCACGCCCCCGATGGCCAGAGATGGAAGCAACTGGTTGAACCGGGAGGCCGGAAGCCACAGCCACTCCGTCTTGGAAGGGTTGAGTTTTAGTCGGTTGTCATCCATCCAGACCCGTACGGCCTCCAGACACCGGGACATCCTTTCGACGGCCTCATTGGGGTGGTTCGGGGTGGAAATGTATAGCTGAGTATCATCAGCATACAGATGATATCCCACCCCAAAGCCACGGATGATCTCGCCCAGCGGTTTCATGTATGTGTTGAACAGGAGAGGCGAGAGCACCGACCCCTGAGGCACCCCACATGTGAGTGACCTCCGGGTCGATCTCTGCTCCCCTGCCAACACACGTTGCATCCGGTCAGAGAGGTAGGAGCCAAACCACCGTAAAACGGTGCCCCTGACTCCCAGCCCCTCCAGCCGGTGCAACAGGATACCATGGTCGATGGTATCGAACGCCGCCGAGAGATCTAATAGGACCAGGATAGAGGAACAGCCCCTATCTCTGGCCCTCCAGAGATCATCAACCAATGCGACCAAGGCCGTCTCCGTGCTGTGCCCGGGTCGGAAGCCGGACTGGCGCGGGTCTAGATAATCATTCTCCTCCAGGTGACGTGGGAACTGTTGTGCTACCACACTCTCTACAACCTTCGCTAAAAAAGGAAGGTTGGAGACTGGACGATAATTGACTAGGTCCATTGGGTCCAGGGAAGGCTTCTTGAGCAGGGGCCTCACCACCGCCTCTTTCAAGGCGGTCTGTAGGAGCCCCTCACCCAACGAAGCGTTCACTAGGCCCAGGAGCCAGTCGCGTGTAACCTCCCAGGATGCCAGTACAAGCCAGGAGGGACACGGGTCCAATAAACATGTGGTAGGTCGCAGACGTCCACGCAACCTGTCCAAATCCTCGATGGCAACCGAGTCAAACTCCTCCCAAAGCGATCCCTCAAGACTCGCCGCGGGCGTCTCAGATGGACTACTGAAAGGGGCCCATCCCATCCGGATTTGAGCGACTTTGTCCTGTAGATATTTCACAAACTCCTCTGCTCTGCCCTGTAAAGGGGCTTCCCGCGGTCTCTCAAACAAGAGGGAGCAAGTCACCCGAAACAGGGCGGCAGGGCGGTTATCTGCGGACGCAATAAGAGCGGCGCAATATTGACGTTTGGCCGCTCTTAATGCCACAAGGTACGTCCTCAAATAGGCTCGTGCCTGTGCTCGGTCGAATTCGGAACGTCCCAAGATAATGTTGCAGGATCCAATCTGGGTCAGAAACCAGGACCAGAGTTTTGGCTTTCAAGCTTTCGGACTGCTGCTGGACTCTATCTTCAAGAAACTTCTCTTTAGCAGTGTGTGTGCTTTGGGCTGTTTTGTATTTATGTGGTGCCTGTTGTATGTGGCTTTCTAGATGTTGATTGTGGTGTTGATGGCTGGCTACAAGGTCATTGCCTGTTCTTTGCTTGTACTGCAAGACCCTCCCCTCCTAAGCAATTGATAAACTGGTGGTAAATCAGCACTCCTATTAACTGATGAGGAACCTGTTTCCCAGGCTTCAATCATTTCCCTGGCTGTTTTTGTACCTGCTCACCTAACAATCTTTGTAGCTGCAAAATTGAATGTTTTTGTTACATTTTGTACATTGCCTTGGTGTGAGAACAGCAGTACCATAATTAAATATTAAATACAATAAATGCATAAATTCAAAGTTTATTTGAATTTCATGCTCTGAAGAGGAAATATGTATTAATTAGATTGCTAATTTCAGTCCCAAGCCTATTGTTACCATTGCTAATGATGTGAACTTTTCTTGGCTTTGCTTTATTTGCAACTTCTGTAGTGGAATTATAGGTTATACATTACATGTATTCTCAGTTTTAGTTTTAGGCTGAGAATTAAGCCCTGATTCCTCATTCCTGCTCCAATGATTAATTTCTGCAACAAAATGAGGGAGAAGACACTACTATATTTACAGTATAGTTTACAGTTTATTTATTTATTTATTTATTTTACCATGCTTCTAGACCGCCCCCTCTCCCAAAAGGGACTCGGGGCGGAGAAATAGCAGGTACTGTGGATTCAAACATTACAAATAATACTTCTTACAGCTCTTTGTAGATTCCTGGATATTCAGATTTCATGATTTTCATATTTTAATTTTTATCCTGCAAGTAACAAATGCACATTAATGAATCAAATGGACAAAGCACATCTTCCCTACACACCAATACCTTAAAGCAGAGGTGAAATCTATTTACCTTTGCTACCGGTTCGCAAATGTGAGTGCACGTGCCACCTCCACACATGCACAGGACCTTTCATGCATGCGCAGCGCATCAAAAACAAATACAATGATGCATGGGCAGGTGGGAGGAACCTGCTACTGAGTGCACCTGAAAGGTAAGTAGAACAACAAGGAAATTATGCTTTCTAGCTAATATAAATTGTGCGTCACAGCTGATCATCAGAAATACTGGTTTGAGAAAACTGGTAGCATTTTTTTACTACTGGTTCTGGCAAACTGGTCCGAACCAGTAGCATTTCATCCCTGCCTTGAAGCAAAGAATTTTCTACACCAGGGACCGGCAGCTTTTTAAGATGGAAGACATCATTGTGCAAGATTTCTTCTCTCTTTTTCAAAAAGTGATCTAAATTTTGTGTTAAAACTTGTTAATTTTCTAATGATCCCTCACTCTTAGTATTATGTTTATCCCCACATGGTAGCAAGGAGGTGCAAATGATGAAACACTTGTTTTAACATCACAGAGGCAACCAAGTGATTTGTGCACTTGCCCCTGACATCAGGATGGGAGCCTAAAAACCTAGTATTCCCATCATGGCATTTCATCACACGCTTGGTCATATTTTTGTTTTGTCATCAAGGTTTGCTCAGATGCCAATGATATAAACCTTATTCAGAAATCCCAACAGCTCATAAATTTTGCCAATACTCCACCATTTAAAAATATATGTGATGAGTGTTATTTAAGAACTGGAATCTGTGGCACTTAACACTGCAAAGGCCAATTTGCAAGAAAATATTTGCAAACAGATGTTTTTTCCTTCTCTCTTTTCAATTTTCTTCTGTTATATTTGAACCCTTTTCCCACCAAATATTTTGTCGGTTAGCAGACGACAGAAATATGCAATAAATTTTAAGGATGAAAGCAATTGCATTGAAATCAATGACATTATTGGTTTGCGTATTAGCTTTTTCCAATGAAAAGTAAAATCCACTGAAGGGGTAGGTGCTGGAAGCTGTAAAAAAAAAAGTACAAATGACTGCTTTTCCATCAGAACGATCAGAAATGAGATAATAGAAAATTCTGCATAGGGAACATTCTCTATTACTTAGTGTACAATTATTTAAACAAAGCACATTTCATGTAGCTAAAAGGAAGAATGAATTATTTAGAAATCTTTCATTTTATAAATAATGTGGCCATTGAACTTCTTTGCTAGAATTACATTAACACACAATAAGTTTGTGGGGGTTAATCTTGCTGGAATTACTGAACATTTTAGGTTTCTGCAAAAGATTTTCAGCATAAAGGTAGAGTTATAATAGCTCTAAACTGACCTTGTTTAAGTTTTCCAGCAAAGCTGGTTTCAAGGCATATTTCAATTAGGTTAAACAATACAGAAAAATACAGCCTTAAAGAATGCAATCTTGAGCTTTTAAATGGGCTAGGATGACAAAGAAGATGTATTTAAGTAGGGCAGCTTTAAAGATCCACTAAAATGAGAAGTAGACTCACTTTTTGCCATCACAGGTTTGAGTGACCATGACAGTTTGAAAGTGCCAAATAAAAAGAGCTATAACATCAGTGATAGCTGAATTGCCCGGAGAGGCAATTCCATAGTTGGGAACACAGAGTTCTATTATCATGGTGGTACATATTCTCTATTTACATTCCCTGCCAGAACAAAGTCCACATTTTACGGGAGGAAAAAAGGAATTGCATATGTTTTAGAAATGATGCAGATTAAGAAAATTTACAATTCTTTCTAGAGGTGGCAATTGATAGAATCCTTTTATTTTTGCTTTGCACAAAACATATCTATCTAAGATAACGTAAAATTTAAAAATATTATGAGTCATCATGAGTCACCATTTGGAGAAGGAACATCCATAAGTAACTGGAAATGGTCATAGAGAACAAGTAAAATGTACATTATTGATTGATTGCCTGACTGACTGACTGCCTAGATGCCCGTTTCAAATCAGTGATTCTGGGTAGTGAATAAATTAAACAATTAGAAAAATGATACAAAAAGAAATTAAATATAAATAACAGCCAAAGGTCTTATAATCTGTTGGTGTCAACCTTCCAAAAGGCCAACAGGGTCAAGACCATCCTAATCTTAGGGGGTTGGGTATTCTAGACAGTAGGAACTATAGCAGAAAAAATAAGATACAAGATCCTGAGTATGAGCAGAGTTTTTATAATGACATCACAGTATATGTGTTAATCTTGGTAGGCTATGAATAGCCAAGAAATATGATACAATGGTCAAGGACCTACGAAATTACCTTTTTATTTTGCATATCCTCTTTGCCTTTTGCTAAGCATAGGGAATGACAGAACACTATATAAGTCCTGCAGAAGCTTCATGAGGTGCTTTTTTAAATGATGCTTCCTGAGACAACTGCACAAATGCTCCATGCAGCCTTACTTAAATGTGTACCTATTTGGTATGAAAGAAACTTTAAAACAAATCAGTTTCAGATCCTGGAAGAATGCAGTTAATTTATATAGCCATATATATTAGAATTGCTCAACAGGTAGGACTGGAAGGTAAAATTCAGATCGTATAAGGGTGCTTCTGCTTCTATAACACTTGTCTACAACTCTTTAAAGCAGCAGCATCTTTTCAAAGATCATATGACTTCCTTTAAAGTAACAAGGGAATTCCAGGAAAAGAGGTGTTTGGCTTACAGCATTACAGGCAGATGGCCAGTTACACAAATCCAGCACCTTTTTGACTTCATATATGTGTATGTGTATATGTATATGTATAGTTGTCTGTCTGTCTGTCTGTCTGTCTGTCTGTCTGTCTGTCTGTCTGTCTGTGTGTTTGTGTGTGTGCAGCTATTTATATAGTAACAGCAGTTTTAAAACAAAACATTTTAGTTTCTGGTTTTTTTAACTGCTGTAATGTAAATTAAAATGCTGAACTGTAGCCCATATGGCAGTTATGGCATAGCAGAAGTGGAATAATTCATAATGCTGTAGGTGATGTTATATGTTGCTTTCCAGGTTGTTTGTGGGGTTGTTTTGCCCAAACTGGGCACTCTACAGGTGTGTCCATTTAATTTTTCATCAATGGTTATGCTAGCTAGGAACTCTGAGTATTGGAGCCCATACACCTGAAGCTACCCTGATTGGGAAAGATTACCATGACACACTGTGCCACAGACGTCCGGTTGTGAATCCCTTGTTGTGAAATGGGGCCCTGGGAGGCAGTTGGGCCTGCTGATAGTATACCTGGCTCCCCGCCATACATCAGCGACCCTGCCTGAGCTCCTCGAGCTAATCTCATCGGTGGCGGTTGAGACCCCCATCAGTGGCGGTTGAGACCCCCAAACTTTTAGTAATGGGGGACTTTAACCTGCCGTCAGTGGGAGAAGCTTCAGAGGGGGTTCGGGAGTTCATGGCTTCCATGACAGCCATGGACCTGACTCAAATGATTCAGGGCCCGACACACGAGGGAGGTCACACCTTGGACCTCGTTTTTGTCTCTCGCCAGTGGTTGAGTGATCTGGGAGGAGTGAATTTAACCATCACTCCTCTATCATGGTCAGATCACTCACTCCTCCGACTTGACTTCCCTGGTGCTACCCCTCGCTGCGGGGAGGCGGAACCGGAAAACACTAGATGGTTCCGCCCCAGGCGCTTAATGGAACCAGATAGGTTCCAGATGGAGCTTGGGCCACCTCCTGCAGCCCTGACCCGCCCTCGGGTAGAGGACCTGGTGGCCGCATGGAATAATGCGACTACCGGGGCCTTGAACCGGGTGGCGCCTTTGCGGCCTCTCCGGCGGCAACGATCCACCCTGGCTCCTTGGTTCACCGAGGAGCTAAGGGTGATGAAGCGCCGCAAGAGATGCCTAGAGAGTCGTTGGAGATCCTCCCGATCCGAATTGGACCGAGCACAGGTACGAGCCCATTTAAGGACGTACCTAGTGGCATTGAGAACGGCTAAACGTCAATACTGTGCCGCTCTCATTGCATCCGCAGAGAACCGCCCTGCCGCCCTGTTTCAGGTGTCCCGCTCCCTTCTGTTTCAGAGGCCGCGGGAGGCCCCTCTACAGGGTAGAGCAGAGGAGTTTGGGAAATACCTGCTGGATAAAGTCGCTCAAATCCGGAAGGATTGGGTCCCCTTCAGTGGCCCAGTCGAGACGCCAGTGGCGAGTCTTGAGAAACCTTTTTGGGAGGAGTTTGACTTGGTTGCCATCGAGGATTTGGACAGATTGCGTGGACGACTGCGACCTACCACATGTTTGCTGGACCCGTGTCCCTCCTGGCTTGTACTGGCTTCCTGGGAGGTTACACGCGACTGGCTCCTGGGCCTAGTGAACGCTTCGTTGGGTGAGGGGTCTCTCCCGGCCGCCTTGAAAGAGGCGGTGGTGAGACCCTTGCTCAAGAAGCCTTCCCTGGACCCTACGGAGCTGGCCAATTATCGTCCTGTCTCCAACCTTCCCTTTTTGGCGAAGGTTGTAGAGAGTGTGGTGGCTTCTCAGTTCCCACGACATCTGGAGGAGAATGATTATCTAGACCCGCGCCAGTCCGGCTTTCGCCCTGGGCACAGCACTGAGACGGCCTTGGTCGCGTTGGCAGACGATCTCTGGAGGGCCAGAGATAGGGGTTGCTCCTCTATCCTGGTCCTATTAGACCTCTCGGCGGCTTTTGATACCATCGACCATGGTATCCTGTTGCACCGACTGGAGGGGTTGGGGGTCCAGGGCACCGTTTTGCGGTGGTTCGGCTCCTACCTCTCCGGCCGGACGCAACGTGTGTTGGCAGGGGGGCAGAGGTCGACCCTAAGCCCCCTTACTTGTGGGGTGCCACAGGGGTCGGTCCTCTCGCCGCTCCTGTTCAACACATACATGAAGCCGCTGGGTGAGATCATCCGTGGTTTCGGGGTGGGATATCATCTGTACGCTGATGATACTCAGCTGTACATTTCCACCCCGAACCACCCCAACGAGGCCATCGAAGTGATGTCCCGGTGTGTGGAAGCCGTACGGGTCTGGATGGATGACAACCGACTCAGGCTCAACCCTTCCAAGACGGAGTGGCTGTGGGTTCCGGCCCCCCGGTTCAACCAGATAATTCCATCTCTGGCCATTGGGGGCATTCAACTTGCCCCCGTGGAGCGGGCGCGCAATTTGGGCGTCCTCCTGGATGCCAGGCTGTCCATGGATGAACATGTGACAGCCGTGGCCAGGGGGGCGTTCCACCAGGTTCGCCTGGTGCGCCAATTGCGCCCCCTATTGGACCGGGACGCCTTACGCACAGTCACCCATGTGCTGGTGACGTCTCGCCTGGACTACTGTAACGCTCTCTACATGGGGCTCCCCTTGAAATGCACTCGGAGACTGCAGTTGGTCCAGAATGCGGCCGCGCGGGTGATTATGGGGAGTACCAAGTACTCCCATGTGACACCTCTCCTGCGCGAGCTGCACTGGCTCCCTGTGGTCTATCGAGTGCGTTTCAAGGTTTTGATTACGATCTTTAAAGCGCTCCATGGCTCAGGACCTAGTTACCTGCGGGATCGTATTCTGCCCCATACATCCCTACGACCCATCCGCTCGCACAGAGAGGGACTTCTCCAGGTGCCGTCTACCAGACAGTGCCATGGGGCGGCGCCTAGGAGCAGAGCCTTCTCTGTGGCGGGCCCAGCCCTGTGGAATGACCTCCCCCCGGATATTAGGACTACTACTGACCTCCGCTCCTTCCGTGTCAAGCTCAAGACCCACCTTTTCCAAATAGCTGGCCTGGCTCGACCATAACTTAGTAACGCTCCTGATGGGTTTTTAATTTGGTAATTTTATTAGGGGATTTTAAATTGTGTTTTTTAACTGTCTTTCACTTAAGTCCATCCTCCTCCATGCACATATGTATATGTCTCTGTTTTTGTATATATGTTTGTCTTATGTGTATTTTTATCTGCTTGATTGTACGCCGCCCCGAGTCCTTCGGGAGAGGGGTGCGGCTAATCAAATAAAATTATTATTATTATTATTATTATTATTATTATTATTATTATTATTATTATTATTATTAGGTCAGATGTATTTCTCTCTTTTCATCTGCACTGATGGGTCAGGTGATATTTCTGTTGCAATAATTGACAGATCACGTTAGACTGATTATTTGAACTGAAGTATGTGCAACTGTCAATTCTAATTGTGCTATTTATTTAGAAGATTTAATATGGGTATTTATCTCATACAGCTGACTCTAGGCACTTCACAAAAAGATATTCGTCCCTACAGTACCAGACCAAACAACCTTAGGGCAAATTGTCTTAACCCTAACTCCAGCCCAAATTCTTGGGGAAGAGCAAGGTCTTCACAGCCTTCCAGAAGTTAGGAAGGTAGAGATTCCTCAGATTTTGGGTGCGAAGCTGTTACAAAGAGCTGGGACCAGCCACCAAAAAGGTGCATGTCCAAGATCCCATCAGGTGACAATATTTAACAAGGAGGAGGGGCAGGGCTTGATGCCACAATGACACGACATGCAATCTTGGGTCTCCAGGATTGCTGTCGATATTTCTGTTTCTGGATGGTCCTTTTGGACCTAAACTGTTCTGAAGGAACAGTGATAGAGAAGAGCATGTCCTGCTGATCTCTGGGGCATCGCAAAGCCCCTGATTGATCCAGGAGAAAGCTCTTTTTGCCAGCTACAAGAGAAGCAACCAAAATGGTTGCCAAAGGTTGGGACAAGCCTCTGAAACAGAAGCAGTACAGGAGTGTGTTGAATTGGTGAGGAAAAAAAATATTATTAGAGAAGGGAAATCCCAAAAGAATTGGAATTTAAAATAAAATTGAAGTCAGAAAAAAATAAGCGGCGAATTAACTCTTGTCTAAGACGATCGTGTTATCTTTTCTACCTTAACTTTGTTTGTTTTCTATGGATGGACTCTTTACTAATGCCTCTTACTTTTAAACTGGACTGGTCTCTTTTTACCCTTCTTCCTCTATACTTTCTCCATTTTTTGTATTCGTGGATTAAAAGCTTCTTCTCTCATAAGGCTGGGACAGAGCGTAATTTATACACTTTTTTCCTTTCCTTGCTGGGACAGAGAGGCAGAAACAGATAGAAAAGAGGTAACACTGCCATCTAGTGGCTAGAGGCTTGGCAATATCTGATAAAGCTATAAGCTTTGTTTACTGAAAGGCTCAGTGGAAAACATTTTGTTGATACAGGTGTTCCTTTGAAGGAAAGAGAAAGTTTTGATTTGAAAAACTCCACTGAATTAGTTTGACCTAAAAAGTCTCAGATGTTTTGGCAGTGTTTATAACCTGGAAAATGGCACAATATGAAGAAGAAAAGGCACTAACTTTGTAAAGAATTTTATTAGAAATTCAAAAAGTTTTAATAATTACAGAGAGATTTGAAAAGAGACTTGAAATTATAGATCAAAATATAAAAAGTACGGGGACAATGATGAAGTTTGAGGACAGAGCTGAAAAAATAACAGAGACGTGTGAAAGTGATAAGAAAATTGTTGACATTGACAGCAAACTGAGAGTGGATGGAAATGACAGGTGTGAAATAGGGAAAGAAGAAATTGATGAACCGGATCTTCATTTCGGATGTCAGAAAATAGATGAAGAAAGGAGAGAAAATTTGGCAGAAATAATGAGAGCAATCTCGGCAAAAGCACTAATGATAACAAAAGTGAAGCTGATAAAAAGCGCAGATAAAGGGCTTTGAATTCTTATAATGAACAACAAGTTCTTAAGAGAAGTCCATATAAGACTTATCAAGAAAACATTTAGAATATAGACTTTACAAATGGCAAGAGATATTGGACTACACTATCTCTGGAAGGATGCAGGAAGATGAAATGAAATGTCACAATAATTTTTAGTTAAATGTAGTTAAATTTTGAGTGCTATGTACAACGTAATAATAGCTATAGTTAAATAAATGATTAATAATGATAACAAAGCATTTATATATTCTAGATTGATAATATGAAATTTTATACAATACTGTAAGTGAGGATTTGGAGATGATATTGAAAAGCCTTTTTATAAAAGTTAAACAATTTTATATAGAATAGAATATAAAGATGTAATATCATTGGATGATTTCAGGATGATGTAATAAAATGTCATAATATAAATTTACTTTAAATTTAATATGCTTTATGTTGAGAGGATGCAATAATAACTAGGCTTAATGGATGATTAATAATTATATCAATTTGTATACAAGTATATTAGATTGATGAATGGGGATTTTCAAGGTGTTGATCACCATCTTTAAAGCGCTCCATGGCACAGGACCTAGCTACCTGCGGGATCGCATCCTGCCGCACACATCCCTGCGACCAATCCGCTCTCACAGGGAGGGACTTCTCCTGGTGCCGTCCACCAAGCAATGCCAACGGGCGGCGCCTAGGAGTAGAGCCTTCTCTGTGATGGGCCCAACCCTCTGGAATGACCTCCCCCCCGACATCACAACTACCACCGACTTCCGCTCCTTCCGACAAAAACTAAAGACTCACCTGTTTCGATTAGCCAGCTTGGCACACTCATAGTTTTATTTTACCTCCTGGCAGATATTTTTAATTGGAATTTCTGGGGTACTATTTTAAATTTAATTCTTTGGGGTATTTTTAGGGGTTGTTTTTTTAAATATTGTATTTTAAATGCTTTACTTGAATGTACAGTCTTTATAACCTCCTCCATGTAAGCATTTAATTATTTAAGTATTTGAATATTTAAGTATTTGTTTATTTATGTATTTTTTTATGTATTCCATGGACTGTACACCGCCCCGAGTCCCTTTTGGGAGAGGGGGCGGTCTAGAAATGTGAATAAAAGTAAAGTAAAGTAAAGGAAAACATGGGATTGAAAATTATTAGAGAATGTTATCAATGCTAAAATAATAGAATTATGTCACAATAAATTTAGTTAAATATAGTTAAATTCTGAGTGCAATGTACAACGTAATAACAGCTATAGTCAAATAAATGATTAATAATGATAACAAAGCATGTATATATACTAGATTGATATGAAATCTTATACAAACTGTAAGTGAGAATCATGGAGATGATGTTGAAAAGCCTTTTTATAAAAGATAAACAATTCTATATAGAATAGATTATAAAGATGTAATATCATTGGATGATTTCAGGATAATGTAATAAAATGTTATAATATAAATTTACTTCAAATTTAATATGCCTTATGTTGAAAGGATATAATAATAGCTGGGCTTAATGGATGTTTAATAATTATAACAATTTGTATACATGTATATTAGATTGATGATACTAATAATGGGGAAAAACATGGAATTGGAAACTATTAGAGAATGTTATCAATGCTAAAATGATTGAATGACTTAGAATAGGAGGAAGCATAACAACAATGTATACAAAGATATCTTGATTGTTAATATGTGAATTTTGATAAAATTCAAGTGAGGACTATGGAAAGGAAAGAAAGACTTTGTAACCAATCAACACACTGTGTGTAATTAAAGGGGCTTTTATGTTATGTATTGTGTGTTTGTGTTTGTCTGAAAATAAAAATTTTATACAAAAAAAAAATATTTAACAAGGAGGACCTGGAGCACATCCCTATCCAACCTATCCAACTAGTTAGGATATGCAGATACCCTTAGGGAGAGGCAATCCTACAACTACCTATATCTATGCCATTTAGGGCTTTAAAGGAAATAACCAGTACCTAGAATTGTACCTGGAAAACAATTCGAAGCCAGTGCAGCTTTGAAGCATTGATGCTCCTTAAGTGAATTGTGGGGCATCCAAAATTGTGCATGCCACAGCATACTGGAATAGTTGCGACTTTTGTCAAAATTGCAAAAAGCATTTAGCATTTTACCTATGCATCAAATATGACATTCAATAACACAAATTACACTGCAGAGTCTGAAAGTAATGTTTTGTCCTATGTAATCAATCCTGCAAGTGTCAAGCTGGCCTCCCTCTGTAACCATGAAAGAAACCACTTAACTTCATTTTGCAGAATTAAGAATACTTTTACTGGTTATGAAAAGATAGTAGCTACGCAAAGCAAGATCTGAAGCATAAGCGTGTGAAATCATACATATCAATATGTGACCAACCCCCTCCCCCTGGTATCCCTCACCCCACTGTCCAATCTGTAAATCCCTTAGGTGTCATGCGAGTTCCATCTTCAAGGAGCATCATCAGGTAGGTATGCGGACGGTTGGCGTTGACCGACACCAAGCACTAATCTCCAGCATGCGCAGTAGATGGTGAGACCAAAACTCCCACTCTACAATCTCTCCTGTACTAAAACTTCCCCTCCCAAATACCACCCCCTCCCCGTTTCAATGGCAGCCAAAAGCAAATAGCGAAACAGAGGCTGACATCCAGCCCTCTTTCAGGAAAAGAAATCATCCCTGCAAGAAAATAAAACAATAGAAAAGACAACATAAGACATGTATGATGCAAATATGATCAAGGCTTATCAGGGTACTTAGTGTAAAACTTCTGTAAGAGCCTAGGAGCTCTAACATGAGATTTATCCACCCACTCAGCCTGGGAGGGGGAAAATGTTTCCAGGATACCAGATATTGAATTCAATTCCTATGTTTCCTGGAATCCAAGATTTCCTTAACCTCAAAGTGTTGCTCTCCCTCAATAAGAAGCGGGACAGGGGGTGGAGGTAGGGGTGCATGAAAAGAAGAAGTATGCTCTGGTTTCAACAGGTTGACATGAAACACAGGATAAATCCGCTTAAGATGTTTTGGTAACTCCAATCAGAATTTCCTCAGGGTCATACTTCTGTCCCACTCCCAACAACCATCTGGGGCGGACGGATCGTTCCTCCAAATTCAGATCTGCCATCCGGTCTGTCTCCAAGGGATTCGAGGATGCAGCCACCCCCATGTCGTCCTCCCGGTCGCTGCCTGGGTAAGACATTCCTTTGAAGGTTTTGGTTTTATTTACACTCCCTTCAGAAGGTGTTAGCTCCGGGATGAGTGTGAAAGTGAGATCTTGCTTAATGTCAAGCCGGCCTCCCTCTGTAACCAAGAAAGAAACCACTTAACTCCATTTTGCAGAATTAAGAGTACTTTTACTAGTTATGAAAAGTTAGTAGCTAAGCAAAGCAAGATCTGAGGCATAAGCGTGCAAAATCATACATATCAATATGTGACCAACCCCCTCCCCCTGGTAACCCTCATCACACTGTCCAATCTGTAAATCCCTTAGGTTTCATGCGAGTTCCATCTTCAAGGAGCATCATCAGGTAGGTATGTGGACGGTTGGCCTTGACCGACACCAAGCGCTAAACTCCAGCATGCGCAGTAGACGGTGAGACCAAAACTCCCACTCTACAATCTCTCCTATACTAAAGCTTCCCCTCCCAAATACCACCCCCCTCCCCGTTTCAATGGCAGCCAAAAGCAAATAGTGAAACAGAGGCTGACAGCTAGTCCAGGTATTTTTAAAGACAATGGTCTTCCCAATCTCTTCCCAAGTAGAGATGATGTGGTGCTTGGATTCACACAGCTATTATCTAGAAACTGCTGATAGGTGATTTAAATATAGTTCGCACTAGTACTCTGCTTTGAGTATTATTATCTAGAGGAAAGCTCTAATAAACGTTTTGGTGATTGCCTTAGCAAATATGCACAGTTGGTTAACGACAGGATGCTTGCTCTGGTAACCCAAAGATAAGAAAAGATGTTAGATAGAAATCTATTCCTTCTTAACTGCAGGGAAACCATACCCCCTCAAGATAAGTTAAGTGTATTATTTGTTCTGGATGAAGAATCTGCATAATACAATCATCTAAACTGTGACCCAGTTATATATGCTAGGGAAAACAGGCTGTATTACTTAACTCTGTTCTAAGTAGAACATAATTTATACCTTTAATATTTAATATATTTATTTACTCTATATTACAAGTCACACAGAGATTTTCTAAATAATTGTCTTGTTATCCAAGACAATCAAGCAGTCTGCGTAGCTAGTTTTGTAAAATTGTATCAGTATTTTCAGGAGTTGCATTCAGATTGTTAAAAAATTAGTTCTATCATTTTGAAAAATCTTTGTAAAGGTTTGCATTGTTTTAATGATCATCAAAGTTCTTTTTTATACATTGTTTTATTGTGTCATTATAAACATGTGTACTTTATTGTCAGAGTGTGAAGTCCACCCTGAATTAACGAGGTGTGAATCTTGGCATTCCTTGTAGTATACTTTTGAAGGAAGAAAAAATAAACCCGAGTCATAATCTAATAAAAGAACTTTTAATGTAAATAAAATAAAAACACAAACTTACTAACTAAATTAATCACATCTTTGGCAGAGCTCCTTTGTCTGCCTGCATACAGACAAAGGAAGGAAGGAAAAAGGTATATGATGTAATGACCTGCGCAGTAAATCATTTCTGATAAGAAACAGTTCATTCTGCCATATAACTCAGAATGCAGGTACAGCTGGCAAACCAAATAAATGCAGTGACACCTCTTCTTTTGCCAGTTGGGTGAATAACATCAAATAAGGCACATCTTCTTCCACAGATACTCGTGTTGAGCTGCTGGAAGCAGTTTGTTGAGCATATCAGCAATTTGATCATGTGTAGATACATATTGCAATTTAACAAAACCTTGTTTAACTAATTGCTTTGTGTTTTGATAACGAATGTCAATGTATCTGGACCTAGAACCTGTGAAATGTGACTCAGAAATATAAACCACCGATTCATTGTCTTCCATCACGGTAATCGCTCGAATCGGGTGTGTCCAGATATCTGCGATCAAAGCATCAAACCATGTTAGAGAATTACATGCATCGGAAACACAAGCATATTCAGCTTCAGTAGATGAACAAGAAACAAAATTCTGTTTCCTCACTTGCCAGTAAACAGGACATCCATTCAGGAACATCATGTAACCTGAAGTACTTTTGTGTGATTTCTTATCACTTGCCCAATCAGAATCTGCATAACAACATAATTCTGCATAATCAGTATGTATTGGTTCTAGCAATAACTTCATGTGTTTAGTGTGTTTCAGGTATTTCAATAACTTCTTAACGCATGTCCAATGAAACTGTTTTGCCTTACCTACGTGTCGTGATAAGAGATTAACACTAAGTGCAATGTCAGGTCTAGTCCAACTACTAATGTACAACAGTGACCCAATGACTGAACGATAAAGTGTTTGATCCTCGAACTCAGGACTTGATTCATGTGTCAAGTTGTGAAAATCTGTTTGCATGGGTGTCTTTGTTGTGTTAGCATCCTTCATGTTGCAATGATGCAGGATGTGGTCAATTTTCTCCTCTTGTGAAAGACTAAACCCCTTCTGTGTTTTGTCAACCTGAACACCTAAGTAACTGCTAATATGACCTAAAGATTTCAATGTGAAGTATCTCTGCAAACTTTTAGCAAAAAATTCACTCATTTTCTTATTTGGACCAATATAAACAATATCATCAACATAAACAAGAATTATCTCATATGCATTGTTAGATCTTTTTGTGAACACGCATTCATCAGTTTCAGACTTAATAAAGCCTATTGAATTTAGTTTGTCAGTAAGACGTAATTACCACATTAAACCTGACTGTTTCAGACCATAAAGACTTTTGTTTAGAAACCAGGTATCCCCTTCTTGCTGTCGGAATCCTGGAGGTCCTCTCACGTAGATATCTTCATCTAGGTCAGCATGTAGATAAGCTGTGTCCACATCAAACTGGAAAACTTCTAAACCAAGAATAGTTGCAGTGGTTAAAGCAATTATTACACTTTCAATTCTGACTGTCGGTGAGTTGGTGTTTGTGTAGTCCTCAAGATAACGTTGAGCGAAACCCTGAGCTACAAGTCTGGCTTTGTACAATGACTCACCATTTGGTTTCTTCTTGATTCTGCAGACCCATCAAGTGCCAATGACTTTTTTGTTTGCTGGAGGTTTTGCAGGTGTAAATACATTAAGTTTCTTTAAACTGTCCATTTCATCCTGCATTGCCTCATACCATTTGTCTTGCTCCGAATTAGGAAGCTGCTTGATTTGTGTGACTGTATCAGGAAGAAGTGTAACATTGCAAATCAAAGGCAAGGGTGTTTTTGTCAGTTGCCATGAATATCGTTATGGAGGGATACCTTTTGTGACCCTCTTGGAATGTCTCGGAACAACAGTCCATTCTTCTGCTTCGTCCTCGTCCGCACATTCGTTGCTAGCATCAGCATCCACGGCTCGCGAAGACGGAACATCTGCGTTTTGTAAAATTGTATCAGTATTTTCAAGAGTTGGATTCGGATTGTTAAAAAATTAGTTCTATCATTTTGAAAAATCTTCGTAAAGTTTGCATTGTTTTAATGATCATCAATGTTCTTTTTTATACATTGTTTTATTGTGTCATTATCAAACATGTGTACTTTATATCATTTAGAGCCAGTGGTATTTATATAATGTTGACAGGAGATTATCAACACTAATGATTTAGTTAACTTAATTCTTTAAACATAAAGAAAGTAAGAAAGTTTATGTTTATGTTAATATGAACTATGATTTCTAAAAATAATTTCTTAATATTGATTAGCATAACCTTATTTAAACTTCACATCTAAAGCTGCAAAATACATTAAACAGTTATATAATAAAAAGTTTCTGTCTTAAGCTGAATACTAAGAGCTCCATACTGTTGTTATAGTTTAATGTTCATCAATTTTCTTTGTTATATTACCTAATTATCCTTTTACCATGAGACGTAGTGCTAGCTACTGGCTTGTGTGAATTGTTGGCCACTATAAAAACTGACTGCTAAAAAGGTTTCTTAGAAAAAAAGATATTATCCAGTATCCAGATCATTAGTTGCAGAGTTAGACATCCATAGGTGAAGCAAGGAGAGGGGAGCAGCAATTATGTCACATATGTCATTATATAAATACTGCATATCATTTGTATCATGAAGTAAGTGACATACATTTCAAAATTTGTGTCATTTCTACAATACAATCATATCATTGTTGAAGCAGTAACAAACAATATTGTTTTAGAGAATAAACTCACCTTACATCTCCATTGAAATGTTAGATGATTTCTCTTTACATTAAGCAGATATTAGTTATTTAGCTAGAACTTTGACAATTTTTCTGCAGTAAAGTTTAATATTGTTTGGATGTCATTCCTATCATCTATGTCATATGATCATTTTTAATATAGGTTATTCTTGCCAAACCTGAATCTCCTGTGTCTAGTTTGCATTCATGCACACAGAATAGAAGTCACATTTTGAACATCTGTTCAAAACAATGCTGTTCCAACACTGGGAGAATTCATCAAGAGTCCTTTGAGCTTTTCTGGCACTGAACAGTAATATACAATGCCTTTTGGGGCTTCAGTTCTGGAGGAAATTTTCAGGATTTTTACAAGTATATTTTTACAATTTTAAACTTCAGCTTGGCTGGAGCCACACCTGTTGATCATTCACTGCCCTCTCATAATTCTCAACACACACACACACACACACACACACACACACAAAACAAGCAAAAAAGAGGCCTCTCTGAATCTTCTAAGGAACAATTATAGGACTGGCAGGCTCCACTTTGCATTCCTGCTGTGAATCACTTAGAGATACAATTTGGTTTTCCTATTGCAATGTTCTGGAACAATGTTTTGAAATTCTAGGGCACTGAAGGGAAGTTAAATACTAAGATCCTGCAAAGGGGGGGGGGGAATGATAAAATATGAATCCTGCCCTCATTATGATAACTCTATAATTTATGTATCTGTGTCCATGTGAAAGAGGCAGCTTTGTATCATGACATCATTGTATGTGTATAACTTTATTGTGGTTACCAGCAGGAACTTATGATTAAGTAATGGTGCTAAATACTTCATTGGAAACCTGTATAGGAATCAGTAGTTGATGCTGTTTCAATTGCAGTAATCACTTAAAATGTTGAATTACATCCTAATTGAATATAGCATCACATGATACAATATTTGGAATCTCTAGTAATTCACTCTTTGATTTTGGAATCTTACCAGACATTTTGTCAAGATTATCTTTGCAAATACAGTGGTACCTTGGTACCACTTGGTGTTAATTGGTTCTGGGAGGTGTGATCAGTACCAAAAACAATGAGTACCAAATACATTTTTCTCATAAGGTATAATGTAGGGAATCACAAAGCAGCTGACATTGACAGGTTCTAGTTTGTGGGTTGAGTATCAAACAGACAACGAGTAAAGGGACAAAAGTTTCACATCAAAATTCATTGAGTACCAAATTTCATGAGTTTCAAAGCAGTTGAGTACCAAAATATCACTGCATAAATGCTATAAAAGAATTTTCTATTTATAAAAACAGATTTTCAAGGTACTGATGTCTTAACTTAATAGTATCTTTTTTCTTTTACTTCTTCACAGACTGCACAATAATAAATATATGTCGCTATCTTTGTCTATTCTCACCTTCATTGAAATAGTGAATTAGTGAATTACATTGCAGTGTCCTTTGAAAGCATATTAAAATATCATGGTGGGAGGGAGATGATCATTTATTTTCCTTTGATAAGAAGCACTGTAGCAGCTTTCAAAAATATGCCAATGTATGACCTGAATGCATGCTTTGAATTTATAACTTTTACTGCCCTCACAAGTCCTGCATATTTTAAGACATTCTTAAAGGGATAAGGTCACCTTGCATTTTATCTGTAGCTTTCTTTATATACTAAATATACTGTATATATGCACAGAGACATACATATGCATGTGTGTATGTGTGTGTGAATGCACACACATACAAATGCACATATATTTCATTTTTATAGTGTTCATTTTTTCCTCCACCAAACACTGGCATTTCTTTCTTTTTTCCCCTTCTAACATTATTGCTTAATATTATAGGCCAGTATTGATTAGTCTTTCACGGGCTACCTGTTACTGAGTTCAACATCTCTTTTTGGATTGTTTAAGAAGTCTTATATTATTATTAATTTTGGGAAGAATTCTTTTTTTTTAACTTTAAAAATTAAAAAAATGTAATCGGAATAAGTGGGATAATGGATTGATATAGAAAGTGTCTACTACATTATGACTTTATAGAATATTATTTTATTTGTTAAATTAATTTCCTCCAGGACCTCAGCTATTCTACTTTTTTACGGCAACTCTATAAAATAGATCTGACTGAAGAGAATAACAGGCTTGGAGGCACTCTGTTAGTTTCCACATCCATGGGTAAATTTGAACCTGAATATCCCTAGTCATAGGTCAACATGTTAAACACTGTACATTGGATCATCCATCCTTAAAACAATTAAGTTAAAACTACTACATGAAGAACTACAGCATAACAGTTCCCTGTCTATATGTGGAAATTCCCTACCCATATATGTTGTGGCCTCAATACTCCTCAATGTAGCAATTTCCATAAATAATAAAACATGCATAGCAAGTGGAAGAATACATTCACGCAACCATATTATATCCAGTTTGGTAGGGGTAAACCTCACTGACCTCAATTTAGATTATTTATTAGTAGGCATGCATTGTTAAAATCCCTTTAAGCTTGATTTTAATGAATTACTTTTTGCAGTAATTCATTAAGTATTGCAGAAATCTTAAAAGGAATGATACCATATGGAAAAAGTACAGTAAATGTAAAACCAAGAATTCCAATAGACATACAAAGCTCTAGAAAGGCTAAAGAAATCCTTTGCATTCTATCCATTACAAATATTACTTGCATCCTTCAGTCTAAAATATGGCCAATATTCTTTAATTGTCACTTGTCAACTGGGATTGGAAATACTTTCCACATTAATTCTATCTGTGACATACCTAAGCCAGCCAGAGTCTTGTTGAAGTGAATAAATGCAGCAAAGCTCTATAACTACTCACAGAACTGTATAAATTATTTTTAATAAACATATAAATATAGGGGATATAGAGAAAAATGTTGATTCAGGTTTTAAATATTAATGCTTTCTCACATTTGAATACATTAATTAAATATACAAAGCTATAAATTTTAGCCATCTTAAATAATCCTCTGTTTTATGGATTTTACAATTACTGAAACAGTTGCTATTAGCAACAGATCCCATTTTAAACCATAACAAGCATCTTAGAAGCATTTATAGACTAAGTCAGTTGAAATCCTAGCCAAAAATAAAATTGGCTTTCCAATACTCTCTTCCAGAGTTGTAGTTACTAAATCTCATTGCAGAAGTCATTTCTTTATTTGATTTAGAAACATGGTAGTTGTGTTTATAATGCATAAAAAATGGCATAAATACTCAAATGTAATTCTTGTCAGGAAGTATAATATTCTGTGACATATTCATCAAAAAACCTCCTATAATTTCAAAGCTGAAGTCCCAAAAAGATAAGGCTTATTATATTTTAGTGTTTTAATAAACACTCAGAAGACATACACCAAAATATCCCAGTTCAAAATGTTGAATGTATATTCTGGATTTAAATAATATCAAACAACTTACCCAACAGTGATTGAACACATGCAAATAAATTAAAAATCACCTTAATTCAGGAGGTCGCCCAATGAATTTTCTCTATGCTTTTTGTAGATATCTATGAGTAATAACAAGGAGGTTTTCCCACTTAACAGGCAGTTTCCAAAAGAGAAAAAGTCAACAAAACCTGCTAATCAATGGGAGAAAGCTATGTAACAATTGATCTTGCCCATATTTACAAGACCAGTGGGCCCATATGAGATAATATTAGGGATGAGCTTTACTTTACTTTACTTTACTTTATTTTAAATTTCTAGACCGCCCCCTCTCCCAAAAGGGACACAACTAACTGATTTGACCTAGAGGTTAAGAGTAATAATTGTTGCTAAACAATCAGCTCAAGTCAAGAATCAAACTCAGAGGCATACAGAAACATATGAGAAGTAGGAAAACCACTACTGATCAGAAGACTCACTGCTTTTCTGGTGAAGGTCAACTCTACACAGAAAACTCTCTATAGCTCATTTAGAAATCTGAAGGAGGCAAGAATAATTAAAAATCAAGGGTGTTTCTCTAACCTGCAGTTCTGAGCTTTAGAATGTACAGACAATATACAGAGCTATCACACAATTTATTCTCCAAATAGGGAAATGAGGATTAATATTAGAACTCACCAGATGGACATCTAAGTGGTAAATTCTGACATTAACCCACATTTTCGGTTTCGATCTGCATTGTGTCTGTATCACAGATGTATAGTCAAAGTAGATTCTAATATGTCCATTTACATCTAACAGTAAGAGTAATGACAGTACAAAAGGAAGTTATCCCTATTGTTGATGAATAAGAAAATGCACATACTGTATGTTTACCCAGATCTGTCACTAAAACTGACATATTTGCATCACTGCCATTTCTTCCGCATGCAATAGTTTTTATATACATGTACACAAGTATGGATGTATATAGTCACAGCTGAGTAGACAATGAGAAGAAATTGTAGACATGTCATGAAATTGTTGTGTAAATGATGCAATTTATATGCTGCTCCAGACATCATTATATTATTACTTAATCATCATTTTGATGACACAGGACTTATGATGGACACTGCAGTGTCTATTTGTAGTCAGAATTGATATATAAATAAAACATCTTCTTTCAGTGATAGATTAACAATTAGGTATAACCATATGTTGGAATTTCTTGATGTTCCTAATACACTATACTTATAATTAGTTACATTTTATCAGAAAATAATTCAACTGATTCCATTCATTTTTTCTTTTGCGCATGTTTAATTATTAATACATCAATATTACTAATTCACTAATACTAATGAATTATTTAATTCATTCTACAATGAAGTAATTAATGGATTTTACATTTCAATTTCTATAATCTTTGTGTAGTTTTTATCATTAAGTGTTCTGAAAATGTCTTACAATTACTACAAATTGTCCAGTTTATTTTGGGAAGCTATTTGCAAATTAGTGCTAATGAGTATCATATATAGAGAATATGTTTGGTTTTTCTTTTGTTTGTAACATGCCTCCCTCCTCCAAAAAATAACACCTTTGTGTTGTTTTTGGTAGCTTTGATAAGCTTCTACTCATTCTGAATACTACTGAAGTCTTTCTGACAGAAAATACCATGTATTCTTAGCAAGGAATCACCCATCAGAACAACATACCTTTTCCTTTACAAAGTGGCTTTTTGATAGCTTTGTCAGTGATGTTTAACCTTTTTGGTGCCGAGTGCCCAAAGCTTGCTCACTCTTGAATGCCTACATGCCCCAATCCCCAAAATGCAATGCAAGCATCCCCTGTGCATGCACCCCCCCTCCCATGGACAACTGTGGCTTCCAGGTTGGTGCATGAGGCTTTCCAGACCCAAAACAGGGTGCGGGAGCATCATCACCGCCCCGAGTCCCTTTTGGGAGAGGGGGCGGTCTAGAAATATGAATAAAGTAAAGTAAATGCGGCAACCCATTTTGGCTTCCAGGTTGATGCCGGATGCAGATATGGAGTAGAAAGGTAGGGCGCACCTGGGGGGGGAACTACAGAGATCAGGGAAGGCCCTGCCCTCTGCACATGCACAGCAGAGACCTGAAGACCAGCTGGCCAGAGAGAGGTATGCGTGCATGCTTGGTGGAGCTGGGTTTGGGCAACAGCTGGCGTGCCCCCAGAGCAGGCTCTGTATGCCACCTGTGGCACATGTGCCATAGGTTCGCCATCACAGCTTTAAGTCATGCCTGTGTTTTCTGCAATGTTTTGTCAGGTAATTGTTTCAAGATCATCCTCTAGAGATAAAGCTCCACTGTACTGAACCGACTTTTTCTGTCCTCTTGTCTCTTCTCGTCCCATTCTTTCAAAGCTTCAGCTGTCCTGTCCAGAAAATTCTGGCATGCTGCAGTTTCTCTCCTCAAACTCCTTCACTTTCTTTTCTAATAAGGACACAAGTATAAACTTGGGTCTTATTCAAAGAGAAAGATAAATATTGCACTCACCTTGCAAAGCATAACAATGCTTCCCTTATTGTTCTTGTTGCTTAGAGTTGTTGCTCACCATTTTTCCTAGCTGAACTCCCAAGGACATCCCAGTTTGACCAAGTCACAAGTAGTTTCTCTGGGTGAGAACTACCCTGGAAGAAGAGAAGATCTTTCCTTATTGAAGTATTCTAACAAATGTTTGGGTTTTTTTCTGTTCACCTTTCATTCTTTGAAAGTGAATCCCTTACATGTTGCCTCAGTTATGACAGCAAGAGAAACATTCTAATCAGGCAAAAGAGACAACCAGCCACACTCAGAAAGCTGTCAACACCAATGAGCACTCAATTATTGGCAGCAAAGAATCAGAAGTCTCTTTTTGTTTTTCCTTGGCTCTTCAGCTTCTTCTAATACCTCCCCAAACTCTTATTCGCTGTCCTTATAAAAGTCACTCAGTGGGTTTTTAATTTCAAGGTTGTCTGCAGCCGAGGAGAGATAATTAAGCCTACTCCAGCCTTGAATTCAGCAGCCTCTGCTTTATTTTATTTATTTACTTACTCACTTAGTCAAATCAAATCATTTTTATTTCTCTCAGAAAAAAGTAGTTTGTATTCTCTTCTTGGGTTCAGTTAAACATTCCTTCTGCAGAGGGATTGGTAGACAATATACTTAGAGTAGAGATAGTAGCTTATTTACCACAATGTAAATTATAGTACCATAATTTGGACTATCAGTTTGGATAATTTGGCCTCTTGGTCATTAAAACTCAGGTAAATTTATTATATGATTTGTAAGAAGTTAGCACCCACCCCTCCCTCTCCTACCATGTTTTCCCGAAAATAAGACAGGGTCATTTTTTCTTTTGACCCACAAAATATGGCTTGGGCCTTATTATCAGGGGAGGGCTTATTATTTTGGGGTTGCCGGGAGGCTGCTCCCTTGAGAGTGGGCTCCCAAAGAGCTGGCACAACCTCAGGGCTGAAGCAGCCATGAGGTGACCATGCTCACGAGCAGCCACCTGGCAGACCCCCTCTCCAGCCAGGCAGAACGCCATTCACTGACCTAGGGGGTATCCCTAAGGTGCCAAGCCACGTGGCGCTCTGTCGACCCCCAGGTCCCGCAGCTTAGCACATTCGGGATACCCCCTAGGTCAGTGCATGGAGCTCTGCCTGGCTGGAGAGGGTGATTGCTCAAGGGCCTGTTCCGCTCCCAACTTGCATGCCTCCCAGCCTCACCATGCCCTAGCCCAGCTCTTCCTGCAGGGCCAGGGCAGCAATGCTGCTGCGCTCCGAGCATAACTTCTTCTCCGGCTTCCAAACTCCAGAACCCGGCTTCCGATTCTTCCGCAGCAGCCGCTCTAGGAGTGCGCTCTATGGTTGTGGGCCAGCTGCCATAGGTCCAATGAAGAAACAATATATAATCTAAATTCTCACAATTGTGAGAATGACATTTGCTAGAAATTTCTATCAATTATGTTAAGTCTACAAAACTGAATTCTATAGAAACACAATGGGGAGTATTTATAAGGTCACTTCAGTTACAATGCTTCAGAAAGATTTTGCTTCCAAATTATTTTGTCCAAAAATAATTTGTCCAAGTTGAGAAGCTCCTACCTTTGCATTTAATTATTACAACTGCCTTTATTTTGCTTTTGCCAGATCATTTCAACAGAGCATAACCTTTCCTTTTTTAACTGTTGTGAGATATTGATGAACATCACAGCATCTTATTTAGATAGGCTGCCTGCCTGATGAGCTGGCTGAGAGTTCCTTACATTACTTCCTCTCTCAGCAAATGCCCCTGAATTTGTTAAAACTTTGGCAGTGTTTCTCAACCTCTTATTTTACTTCTGTTATGTTTGCACCCCTTTTCTTCCTTTTTATTGTTGTAAGCTGCCTAGAGTAGCCCCATAGCAAGATAGGTGGCAAATACATACATACCTTGGAAGCTTTAAGATGTATGGACTTCACTTCTCAAAATTTCTCAACTACCATGGCTGGGTGGGGGAATTCTGGGGGTTGAAGTCCATACATCTTAAATATGCTAAGGTTGAAAAAGGTTGTTTTAAAGAGAGGCAAGCTGTTACAGCCAGCTGTTGCCCACTTTAAAAAGCAGTTAATGTAGAAAACAGCAACACATAATAGCATTGTATGGTTCCTGGAGAGATTGCAGAAGCAAATAGAAATGAAATGACTACTTCATGGACATACCACCTCAATTTTAAGGTAATTGCTTGATTAATCAAATTATAGCAATTAAAAGATTTGCATTCATTTCTTATTCCTTCTTCCATCTTTAGGGACTGCTTGTAGTAGCAAAGATCTTATTCTTATAAAAGCCTTTCAACCATGAATGTATTGGGTATGTTTTAATTTGTTTTGCCATTAATATTTCCTTAATGCTGATGCCTTCTCTGCTATATTTTTTTGTTGAGAATGAGATGAATTCTACTTTTTTAAAAAACTCATGTTATTCTTCTAAAAATGTCTTCATTTGGCATGACTTAATATTTTTTGTTCCTTGCTATTATAATTAACATATCAATGCATATTACACATTCTATGGTCTTTTTTAGGTTAATGTTTTTGTTTTGAATTAATGTCAGTTAGTTTGTCCAGAACCAAAACAGTGCTGAATAGGTCAGTTGTGTTGCAACATATCACATAGTGATGAAACTGAAGTCCATAGGATGAAGCTGAAGACAACACTGAAGACACAAGCAGCTTAGTGCTGTAATATTAGACATATCAGATATATACATAGCAAATCATTTGAGCTACCTGGAATAAAATACTGTACTCAAAAATCAATATAGTTCACAATGCATGATATGCATGGGTCAATAATACTGTACTGCAGGTCTCTGTGGGAGGCTGAATCAGAAAAAAATAGCCCTAATAAATGTATATGTCACAGTTTTGTCACAGGCATTGGAGGCCATTCATCATGGTCAATAAACCAGCACATGAAAATGTACTCATTCATTGCTATGTAGCCTGAGAAGTACTGGTGAATGCAGATGGTTTTGCTTCATTGTGTAATAATAGGACCACTAAAGACCAACTCTTCATGAGCTGCCATTGCAGTGTGAGAAATGAGAGCAGTATGCTTATAAGTTTTTTTCATCAAAAAATGCAAGAAGACATTGTATGGAAGTGAGCTGGAACAATAAAATGACAGACAAGAACTGTTACATAAAATGTGGGAAAGTTCAGCAGGATATCAAAATGTACTTTTAAGCTTATCTTCTTGCAACATGTCCATTTGGACATGTTATCAAACATGATTCTTATCACCCCATAGCATATAGAAATGAGAAGAAATATGGGTCTCTTACAATTATAACTTGTGACATATATATGCTGATAAATAAATAAAGGGAGACTAGTATAGATCTATTTCAAGCTATTTAGCTCTCATCAGCTAGCCATACTCTTACTGGGATTTGAACCTGGGCTGTATTACATATTAGGCAGATGTGTTAGCCACTAAGCCTAAGTTAGCCTAAGTTAGCCACTTTATTTATTTATCTAAGTTACTAGGTTAGCCACTTTATTTATTTATCAGCACAAATACAACACAAATATAACAAAGGCAACATTAAAAATATGGTTTTCTGCCTGGATGGTCTCCTGGAGTGAGCCAAAGGACAGAAAGGGGAAGCAGTGTGTTCCCTCCCATATTTGGGCATACCAGGGGTTGTGACACAATGCATACCTATTTCCCTGGCTTATCTGAAAAAGAAGGAGAGCCTGTGTCTTAGTGGCTAACACATCTGCCTAATATGTAATACAACCAAGGTTCAAATCCCAGTAAGGGAATGGCTAGCTGATGAGAGCTAAATAGCTTGAAAGAGATCTATACTAGTCTCCCTTTATTTATTTATCAGCACAAATACAAAACAAACAGACAGACAGACAGACAGACAGACAGACAGACACACACACACACACACACACACACACACACACACACACACACACACACACACACACACACACACACACACACACACACACACATATATATATATATATATATATATATATATATATATATATATATATATATATATATATATATATATAATTTCATTCAGAAGTGTACATATCGAGTGTCCTCTAAATGGGAACACTGGGAATAATTTATGGCTATGATTATTTGAATTATATATTTGTATTGCTTCTTACTACTGTAAATGAAACAATATAAAAATGGACACATTATTTTGCACAACCTGCTTCTATCCCATTGCATCCATCGCTGGGAGAAATAAAAAATCAGACAAGCTTCCATGTACCAGGACTTTCCTAACCACCCCAGCTGACCAATGACTTTGAGAAACCAGTGGCAGGAGAGGACCAAAATAACTATTTTGGTCATTCTTTGTGAGAAAGCTGAGAGAAGTTTTCTCTCAACCCCACTGGCTAAAGAGATTGTATGCTGAATTGCATCTTTGAAAAAAGATCCTCTCCCTCCCCGCCCCCAGCATCTGTTGAAGGTTCTCCAATGTGGATAGCTTCAGAAAAGGCTGGATACAATCCTAAAACCATTCACCAAGAGAGCACTTCAACAAGCTCTGATGAACAAGGTTGAAATGAACCTTCTATAGCACCATTTAGAAGTGATTTACAGCGACTATGTTGCAGGAAATTAGTATATATCTATACTACTATAGATAATAATTGAAGCAACTCAGTTCATCTCCAAGGCTTGAAATGCTTTGTCAAAGTAAATCCATGCCCACTTTACACAGACCTAAAGACTAATTCAGGAGCTCAGTCCATGCTTAGGAAGGATGTGTTTAATCCCTTCAGAAAAATTATAGAAAAATTTATTCATCCGATCAGTGGTGAACTAGCATCACTAGTTAGCAGTGAGGTGGAAAATGGAAGAGAAAATCATCTCTTGAAGGCCCCGTAGAGCCACAGTGACTCATAATTCCATTCTCTAAATACAAAAGATGTCAAAGAACCCTTATCACATGAGGCTCCACAATTTGCATATAATCATGTAATTACCTGCAGTATGAAGTTCAGCTGATTTCTTTTTTCAGTATGGCATATGGTTGGACTAAAACAATAGCAGCAACCTGATTATGCTTTATGAATCTGTTCTTCAAATGATGTGCCTTTGGTAAATTGTCAAGTAATCCCACAGTCAATCATTTGTATTTATATTAGATCACTTTAAAAATCTTAAATAGCTTTAAGGCCTGTGGAAATTTCTACCAGATTTGTGCAGAGAGAAATCAGATGGAGAATGTCTCTAAACTTTTTCAAGAGAAATTTTCCAACTATCTCTCAACCAAGTAATCACGCATAATGGTGACAGTGAATGAAGAACTTCCACAGAGAATTTTTTTTCATGTTTTCCAGCTTTTAATTTTATCAAATCAGGCAAACCATTGGCAAGTTTAGTTTACAGTAAGAGGAGCTTTATACTCTTTATGAATACCTTTTTCTCATTTGAAATAATTTCTAAGAAATGTGTCTTAATTAAATTAATTAGATTAAATATGTTAAACAAATTCATAGCATTTATCTTTCTAGGAGGAAAAAAGGAATGTACTGTTTCCCAGGTTTTGTGCTGAAGTGTCAAATAAAAAAGTCACAATCAAGAAAACTTTCCTTTTTAGATATGCTGTTAAAATTTATACACTTGGGCTATTTTTACCTGGTAATGAGTCATATAAGCCATAGAGGAGTTTATGTCTGCTCATAAAAAAAATATGGGATGAGCAATAGAATCTTATGTTTTAGCAAATCCTGGCAATGGGTGTTCAAAAGAGTTAAAACAAAATTTTGAAAAAGGAGAACCCAAAGACATCAGAATGGAACAGATGTCAAGTCTTTTCCATGTAGAGAATTATAAAAGTGTAAAGTTGCCTCTGAGGTAGAATTATTGAGGCAAAACTCCAGAGTCATTTAAAAAACAATTATGTACCATGGGGGGAAGCAGAACACTAAAGAAAATTTGCTTTAATAAGTCTACTGGTTTTTACTAATTTGCTTGAAGACTTTTCCTTTCTTAAATCATATTTGTTTGTTTAGGCTTGAGGATATAACATTTGCTTATTCTGAGTAGGGAAAATATAATGAGATTGGAGAATAGATTATATATATATATAATCTATCTATATATATATATATATATATATATATATATATATATATATATATATATATATATATATATATATATATATATATATATATATATATAAAATTGTCACAATCATTAAGTGGATCACATGATCATTAAGCAAATCCAGCTTCCCAATGGATATTTTTTGTCTTTTTTGCAGACAAAAAAATTTCAAATTATAATTATACATATGACTGCAGGATGCTGCTAACATTGTAAATATGAATCATTTGTCAAGTGCCTCAATGATCATACGTGTGAGTACAGCTGGTTATAACACTTTTTCTAAGCTTGTAAGTCAAGTGGTGGTAAATTAAGGAAGACCTGTAGTTATTTTAAAAAAAATTACTTTTCCAATTTTATTAATTATTCTACTTTTTTCCTGGCAAGATTTTCTCATGCAGAAATAGCAGAAGGATTTGCTGTTAATTGCTTTATCTTTTAAAATGAGTACAAAACCTAAAATGTTCACACTAAATACTTCAGGTCATAGTATGCCTCCAAAGTTCAATAAATAAATTGTGATATTTTTATCCCAAAAATAAAAAAAAATAAAAAAAATCATAGAACTAAAAATAAAAACAAATCAGGGACAAAAGTAAAATTATTTTCTACAATATACTAGAAACTGATAGGAGTGTTATCTGTAAATGTATTAGGAGGGCATTATTATTGATGTTAGCGATTAATGTAATTAATAAATGCTGATACAATCAGAATGTATATGTCCTTCAGTGTATAGCTTTCAATATTGAGTTCAATTTAATGATCTTAGCTCACCCTGAACCAATATCAAAAGCTGGCATTACTTGTGCCTTTTCGGTGGCAAAAACAAGACACTAGAGTCAGCAGTAAGTTTTTCTGTTGCTACTTTACCCAAAGTTATAGACCTAACTGCAAGAATTACGATATATGCAAATGGCCTAGAGTAACTAAGTACTAATACTAGAAGTTGTGGAAAAGCTTGTACTGTGCATGTTAATGAGGAGACAGGTAAGTTCATTCAGCAATAATAATTGGTTCCATCCCTTAGTAGCAGATTTTAGGATTAGGATGTTTCTGTATTTATAAAGATTGAATGACATAATGTGTCTATTTTTCATTGTTTTAATGAGTGTGTTTGACTTTTATGGTTAAACATTTCATTTTTGCACATACAAGACTATTTGTTCCTTATATAGTCGTTTAAAACACTGACTAGTCCCTTCCCATCCAAACTTGTCCAGCAATCCTATGAGATGGATATATTTGAGAGGGAATGTTTAATTCATCTATATTCATATAATTGTGGATCATTTTGAATTCTATTTTGGGTCTGTGGCTGTCATGGAAGAACACCTAACCCTTCATCTGAGCAGTTCCCATAAGTGGAAACCCATTTTGTAGATTAAAAATGGACTGTGGTGGCTAATGACCAGTGCTGAGGATAAACTCCATTCTGTGCAAGGGTCTGACTTCTTGAACCAAGCTCAACCTTTTCCTTGTACAGAATATTTATTGTGCAGCTTTGAGTGGGATATTCCACAACATGTGATATAATTGTGCCAAAGTATATTATGGAACAATTTTACTGGGAAGTGTTGGTTGTAATGTTTGGGCATAGTGTATGATATCACCAATGTCTTTGTTTACATTTGCACTATTTTCTACTTCTGTTCTCTTAGTTGTAGTAAGGAGCATTCAGATATAGACTATGATATCTAGATTTGACAAGTATCTCTTATAGCAATAACAATTAGACTTATATATGGCTTCATAGTGTTTACAGCCCTCTGTATGTGGTTTGCAAAGTCAACACATTGTCCCCAACAAACTGGGTCCTCATTTTACACACCTCAGATGGAAGGCTAAGTCAACCTTGAGCTGGTCAGGATCAAACTCCAGGCAGTGGGCAGAGTTAGCCTGAAATGCTGCATTCCACTGCACCACCGTGGCTCTAATAATGAATGAATCTTAAAGAAGATCATAGCTGTGGCATGTCTTTTGGCCTTAGGTCATTTACAACTGCTTTCAGTATTTACATACCCTTTATGTAGGTCTTAGGGGTTAATGGAGTGATTTAAAATAATCACATTTGCAATAGTCCCCATTCTTTCCAATGCTGCCCTATGGTACATGTACTTCATCACTGTTTGTCATGATGCAATGTCACAGCCTAGACAACCTTGCCCCCACTTGACATAGGACTCTCTGTCTAAATACTGTAAGTGATGCTCCAAAAACAGATCAGTTAAACAATATAACCCTTTGTGTGTATTCATAACGAAAATGCATTGAAACTTTTCTCCCATTTTCATTGTTTAATAAGCTTCTGGTAGATTGGTTTTCAATTTGGTGTTGTGGTTAAGGCACCAGACTAAAAACCAGCAGGCCCTGAGTTCTAGTCCAGCCAGATGGATGACCTTAGGCCAGCCATTCTGTGTCCATCCTACAAAGGAGGCAATGGCAAGCCACTTCTGAAAAATCTTTCCAAAGAAACTCTGGGAGGGTACTGCAGGTACTGAGACTCTAGAAAGAGTGAAGAGAAGAGCAAACAAAGATGATTAGGGGACTGAAGGTTAAAACATATGAAGAACAGTTGCAGGAACTTGGTATGTCTAATTTAGTGAAAAGAAGGACTAGGCGAGACATGATAGCAGTGTTCTGATATCTCAGGGGCTGCCACAAAGAAGAAGGACTCAAACTATACATGGCAAAATACCTTTAATTAAAAAGAGGGAGTCAAGCTATTCTCCAAAACTCCTAAGGGTAGGACAAGAAGCAATAGGTTGAAACTAATCAAGGAGAGAAGCAATTTAGAACTAAGAAGAAATTTCCTGAAAGTTAGAACAATTAATCAGTGGAACAACTTGCCTCCAGAAGTTGTGAATGCTCCCGCACTGGACTTTTTTTAGAAGATGCTGGATATCCATTTGTCTGAAGTGGTGTAGGATTTCCTGCCTATGCAGAGGGTTGGACTAGAAGACCTTCAAGGTCCCTTCCAACTCTGTTATTCTAATTTTCAGAAGACAACACTGACACAAAGGGACCCACCCTCCAAAAGGCTGATTTTGTTGAAGTGGTGTCTCCCAGAGAGGTTAGCAAAAATACCTTTAGTTCTGGACAAGGGGAGTTGCAACAGTGAATTAATGATGATTTTAAATTCACCATAACTCATCATATTCACTATATTTTTACTTTCTGGAACCAGAAGTTTACTCTATAAGCACCTATCAACTTTTGAAAGAATTATTTCTGCTTCCATTCAGTCCAGTTCAGTTTCTTAACTTTTGTGAATAGCACATGTTTGGGATTACTTTGGAAAATGACATAAAGGCTGAAAAATGATGCCTGTTTTATTTATTGTTATGGGTGGCAAAACATAGTATCTGATGAAACATTTAAAAGCCTCTCAGAACACCTTGCAATTTTAGCAACTTTTGCATCAAAATATCAGTTTTAACAAAATATCCAGGTCTTTACGTATTTAATGTCTAGTCAACTAAGGCAGTGTTTTTCAACCTTGGCAACTTGAAGATGTCTGGACTTCAACTCCCAGAATTCCCCAGCCAGCGAATGCTGGCTGGGGAATTCTGGGAGTTGAAGTCCAGACATCTTCAAGTTGCCAAGGTTGAAAAACACTGAACTAAGGCACTATCACTCACATTCTTCTCTAGAAACGCATCTGTCCTATTGTGTTCTTTGTACTCATTGCAACCAGTTCAGTATTATTTTTCATTAGTTTGTCTTTTTACAGTTTTATAGTTCTACTGCCCTTTCTCCCTTCCAGAGATAAGACAAGGCTTGAGAGACTTATCTTTTAACAATGCTTCTCTTGTCATTGCTGTGGCTTTTCTACTGCTTCAATAAAAGACACTAGAGTCAAAAGTAGATATTTCAGGTGCTTGCAGAAGTCCACTAAATTCCAAGTTTTCAAGAATTGCAATAGTTACACCAATACAGTTAAGCAACATTATTAGATCACAGGCATGATTAATCAACTATTGATAACAATAATACACTATTTCTTATTTATCCCTATGCATTCAGATGCCATGGGTGAAGCTGAAAAATCAAATTAGATTTCATTACATTTCAGAATTTTCTTTGAGAAAGGATTATCTGAAACACATAGGAATATGTGCTTTAGGAGAGCCAAAAACACAAATAGTCTTTAAATAGCAATAGCAATATCACTTAGACTTATATAACATTTCATAGTACTTTACAGTCCTCTCTAATTGAGTTAAAGAGCCAACATGTTGCCCCAGTAATCTGGGTTCTCCTTTTACCAACTTTAAAAGGATGGAAGGCTGAGTCAACCTTGAGCCGGTGACCTCAAAGGTGCTTTTTCAAGAGGCTACTGGACTTTCTGGTTTTTCTTTGAAGACATTTTGCTTCTCATCCAAGAAGCTTCTTCAGCAACAGTTCAACTGAAGAAGCTTCTTGGATGAGAAGCAAAACGTCTTCAAAGAAAAAACAAAGTCTAGTTGCTTCTTGAAAAAGAATATTTGGGATGACTTCCGGCAGCCAAAGGTGATGGACGCGTGCATCCGCCTTTTCGCTGCTCCGGTGGGCTCCCCTGAAGTCTAGGGGGAGCACAGGGTGCCTTGGAGGGGCGCCCTGCTGTAGGGGCAGCTCTCTGGGAACCCCTGGAATGGTGGCAGCCGCGGGGAATCTCCAGCCTTACCCCAGGAGCCGAGGAGCGTAGGGAGCACGCGGAATGCCACCGTGCACTTCGCCGAACGCAGCCTGGAAGGAAACAATTAATTTGAACGAAACAGCTGAAGCGCGGTGAGGTGAGAGGTCTCCCCAGGCCTTTTACTGTCTTTACTCTTTTGACTATTTTGCAGTGGGTTTTTTGGGACTTTGTTTCAACCTCTGGAGGAGTTCAGATTGGAGGGGGGGGGAAATTCCACCCCCCTTGGAAAAGCAGCACTTGGAAAATCTCTCCCTTTTATGAGGGAGAGAGAAAGTTTAAAATCTACTTTCACTTCCCTTAAATAATGGGGGGATTTTTTTTTCTTGACTACAACTGTGAGAGAAAGGCTGGCTGAACTGATTCTTCTCTAAACTATCTATGGGAACTTTGATCTTGTTGTTTCCTGATCACCTGTACTGGCTGAGCCAATATGGCAAACTTCCTCCTTCTTCTTTGTCTTTATGAATGAGACTCCTCCCTTGGAAAACTTTATGGCTTTCAACTAATTTCCACCCCAGAGATCACCGGGAGCCACTTTAAATACGTTTTTCCCCTGGATTTGGAATATTTTGACCCACCTATTTGCTTTAGTTTTGTATCAGACGATTTATTCTCCTTTGGACTTGCTTGCCTGATGAATCCTACCGGCTGTGCTCTCCTACGGACACCATTTCTTTGTATAGAACAATAACTATCTCTGAGCTTCATGACGGGTCCAAAGAGGTTGCCGCCTGGTAAGGCCTCATCGGCCCCAACATCTTCCACGTCCAGCCCCATTGCTCACCAGTCACAACTGAGATCTTTTCTACAACCTAAAGCCTCTGAAGAGAGTGCAAAGGATTTGTCTATTCATCAGATGCTTCAAGTCATCTTAAAGGGACAGGACGAAATCAAAAAAACAACTGCAGGACTTAAATGAACAGCTCAGAGAGACGAAACAGCAAACCACACGGAATGAACAGAGGATAGGTGTACTGGAGGAGGGTGCGGTTGGGATGAGAGATGAGATGAAGACAATCCAAAGGGGGAATGTAGAATTGGGAAATCAGATGTTAAAAATGGAATTTGAAAGGATGTCTTTTTTCCTTAGGTTCCAAAACTTGCCAGAAGTTGAGAATGAAGATCTTAAGGAGATTATGACCACAATACTAGCAGAATATATTAACAGAGACAAACAACAGCTTTGGTGGGATATTGACCTGATCTATAGGGTTAACTCAGCCTATGCAAGAACATACAATGTTCCAAGGGAAGTTCATGTTAAATTTCTTAGAAAAACTACAAGAGATGAGGTTCTAGGAGCTCAAAGGGGAGGACCATTAAAATATAAGGATAAAGAAATAACCATTCTTAAACAGATCCCAAAGAAAGTAAGACATAACAGAAGGAAATATTCCTTCTTAGCAAAAAATATATACAATAATGGGGTCTGGTTCAGGTGGCTGTTACCAGAAGGCATGTTGATTTTCTGGGAGGGCAGTAGACTTAGAATCAACACAGTAGTGGAAGCAGAGGCTTTCACTAAAAAACGCAGTGCTCTCTTAGGTGAAATGGGGGATGTTACACAAGAAACAAAGGAGGGAGGGGCTGAGTCTCTGCCAGTGGACGGGGGGGGGGAGGATGCGACAACTAGAAGACTCAGATCTCAAAAGTGATTTGAAACATTATTGCAATTGTTGTTACAATGTACTTTTATGGAAGTGATACAAAACAAATGATTGAAACATACTGATGATTTTGTGTTAAACTCAAAACTGCTAATACTTATGTAAATGTTGATATTTTTCTATTTTTGTTTGTAAAAGTTGTGAGACCTGGGGGGGCTTCTCCCCCCCCCCCCGCACGATGTAGCTGTCAAAATGTTCTATAACCCTATAATCCCTTTTCCCTGTAAAACTTTTAAAATCAATAAAATTTGAACAATTAAAAAAAAAGTTGTAAAAAAAAAGGAAAAGAATATTTGGGACAACCATGAGCTGGATGACGGAGACTCTCCATGGACACTTGAGCTGGTGAGGATTGAGCTGCTGAACTTCTTGCAGCCAGCAGTCAGCAGAAGTAGCCTGCAGTATTGCATTCTAACCACTGCACCATCATGGCTCTTAGCGCCACCACAGCTCCCCTCTATCCAAACCTCACCTTATTCTGGTATTGAAAATATTCAAAATGTGAAATGATAGTAAGTAGAGGTACGTCCCTGCTATTTTGTGCCTCTGTATCTAGAACAGAAGTCTGCACTGAACCAGCTTAAATCACACATGCAAGTGGTTGAGTCCTGAGTAACAAGAACTGGCACTTGATACAGACACTAAGATTTTTTTTCAAAAATAGAAAGTCTCCTTGCACATCATTGCTTGTCGCATTGATAGAGAGGTTTTATTAGCTTGATAATAAAGCTCAAATGGGTTTTTTTGGGGGGGGGGTAACTGGGAATGTGATTATAATCAACATCTAATCTTTCATTATCCATCATAAGGCAACGAATACCTTGCAAAGGGAATGGGAGGGAAACATCGTTTGATAACATCATTTTTATTCATTGTAACTAAAATTGTATGGTGAATCATTTTGCCTTTATTCATACCACAATAGGAGCAGCAGGCTGCAATAAGTCTTTAAATCATTGTGGCAGAACATGTCAGTCACACTTCATCAATTGTGCATCTGCTACAAATGAAAAGATTTAGAGAGAAAAAGCTGTAACGTTCCACCTGAACATGCTCGTGTCTCATTTTTCTGGCCCTGAACATTTTCGGTACAATAATCCATTCACCATTTGAGTTTTATTCACAGATTAATTGAATATGCAGGGTTATGTTCGGTATTCTAAACTAGGTGAAGGCCTTTTGATGCAAACAAATAGAAAACAGCAACAGATTGATTCTGCTCCCAAAATAGTGAGGAATGGAAAAATTATGAAACCATATAAGCAGAGGAAGCCAGTCTTGGCAAATGTAGTCTTGCTTTTTCTTTTATCAAAGCCGTATGTCTGATATAACTAAGCCCAATTTGATTTTTTTAAAAATAAGTCTGTAATATTAATTCCACACTGATAATCAGTGCCCATCTTCACAACCTGGCCTCTTGAAATCTGCCTTTTCTGCATTCAACCGATTGTGTAGGGAAGAATCGGTTATCCACATGAAGTCAAGGTCTAATTTAAAATTCAGTGCCTGCTAGTCTCTCTTTTTTTCTAGCTAATATTTCTTTATTTCTTAAGGACTATTCTTAAGAACCCAACTTCCACCATTGAAATGATTCTACAACAGAAAAAATGGATAGCTGCTATTCTATCAAATCTTCTCACTGTGAGGAAAGGGGATTCTTGATTAGGCAGACCTTTGATAAATTCTTGGAGATGTTTTTAATGTGGTTCATATCACATGAAGACATCAGCTGTATAGATGGTTTAATTTCCACAATGGACGAATGGCTCAAAAAAGTGTTGTAATTAGCAGGGATGGCTAAATTAACTGCTTTAATCAAAGAAAAGAGCACCTGCAACTTTGTTCAAATATTTATTAGTTTCTCAAGATATAAACTGTAGAAATGCAAAGGGAAATGGAAATAATGGGAAAACAGGGGAGGGAAAGGGGGAAAAGTGTAGGGTAAAGGTGAAAAGAAAAAGAAAAGCATCGACTTCCAACTCTTCTTGGCAGGGGTGAAATGCTACTGGCTTGGGTTGTTTTCCTCAAACTAATAGTAAAAAAAAAATGCTTTAAAAAGTAAAAAAAAAGTTCTGACAATAAGCTGTGCAACAATCAGCTGTGCCGCATGATTTATATTTGCTAGAAGGCAGGAAATCCTGCTTTCTAGCTAATTTAAATCGCGTGGCACAGCTGCTCCCCCCTCACTGTTCTACTTACCTTTGCAGACTCAGAAAAGGCTTCTTAGCACCTCTGGTTCACATGCACACACAGTGCGTGTTTGCCATACATGCACACGCAGCAAACCGGTTGCAGACTTCAGAGCATTTCACCCCTGCTTCTACAGCCTCAGCTTTTTACTTTTACACAATCATGTATACCAGCCATTTCTATAAGAACAAACCTATCTAATCAGCAAAACCCAAAATCAAAATTTCATTTTTTTCCTACCTCAATCACAAAATCCAAAAGCGGTTTCCAAGTAGAGACAAAATTAACTGTCTTCCTTTTCTTTAATCAAAGCAGTCAATTGATTGCTGAACACCCAACTTTGTTTCTACTTGGAAGATGCTTCTGAATTTTGTGCTTGAGATGGGAAAAAAAGATGAAACGTTGACTTTGGGTTTTGCTGATTAAGCAAGTTATAGTTATAGAAATGTACGTATTAATTATGCAAAGTGAAATGTTGAGAGTAATGTTGCTACTTTATTCTATTGAACTAAAAAGAGTCAGAAGTCAATGCTTTTCTTTCTTTTTCTTACACTTTTTTCTTATCCTACATGTCTTTCTCTTTCCTTTTCCTTTCTCCACTTTCCCACTATTTTCATTTTCTTTTGTATTTTACATCTTGAAAAAACTAAAATTATTAATAAAACTATAAGCTGTATAATCATGGTTTGCTAAATTACACTGACTGGGTTCATGAAACAAAATAAGCCACAGATCATTGTTTGTGCAAGACTGTATTTTAAACACATCCCATATGGTCATATGGAAATCCTGTTTTTTTATTTATTTATTAATAAGAAGACAACAAATAAGCAGATGAATAGCTTCAGTTCTAATAAGTTATATCAGGCCCAAAGTGATTCAGATGATATTTCTGGACTGCTTTCCATTGCCCTCATCTTTCTTTCTCTAGGTTGTTTTGGGGGCCACTTTGGGATAGCTTCAGTGGTGAAATTCATTCTTTTTTTACTACCGTTTTTGTGGGCATGACTTGGTGGGTGAGGTAGGGGAAGGATACTGCAAAATCTCCATTCGCACCCCACTCTGGGGCCAGCCAGAGGTGGTATTTGCTGGTTCTCTGAACTACTCAAAATTTCCGCTACCGGTTCTCCAGAATTTGTCAGAATATGCTGAATTTCACCCCTGGATAGTTTACTTCTGACTTGAAGTCCATACGTAGCTAAACTACCATAATTACTCAAATTCTCTCATGTACTGCCTGGAGTTTGACTAGATCATGGTAGTTAAACAAATTGCATACAGTATGTAAATAAATAAAAACTGTTAAAACACTCTGAACAATTAATTAGCAAATAATTATTACAAAACCCAAGGGACCTTGATTGATCCAATAATCATTTTCAAATATTTGCTCCAAAGGAAAAAAATAAACGCCTCCATGTATGGGGGAAACTAATGCATAACAAGTTTGTATGTTGAAAAATTGGTGTTGGCTTCAGACCTGCTTCACCAAGTTAATGGTTTTAACTAAGTTCCAGTGAGGTTGTTGATATTACAGCAAATTTGACATGCTAGCAGTTTCTACATTTTCAATGAATTAACTTTTTTGTAATGCATACATTACTGATCCTTTCACATAACAAGTGGCTGTGCAATTTGCAGACAATACAAAGTTGAAAGTTGAAACTGGCATAGTTTCATAAAGTATTAACAGGGGTTTGTGGGTCTTTGGAATTATAATTAATTCAAAGCACTCTAATTCATGCAATTCCCAAACTAGGTGATGAACAAAATGTTCTAGGAATAGTTAATAATTTAAATCATTGCATTTATATGAACCATTGACTTCATTAATATTTAATAGTGTTGTTAACTTGGTATAGGCATTTCTTCAGTAAACATTGAAACCTAGTAATTATCTCTTTGGACAATTTAGTTTGCTGCATCTCAGAAAGGAGTTCTTTTCAATACTCTGAGTGGGTCTAATGAAAAAAAAATGTAAAACAGAAGCAACTGCAAGCTTGATTATATAGAATTTACTTGTTTCATTGCCTTAATCAATGGCCTCACTTGTTTTTCCAAACATCTCCTAAAACCTTAAGATGGTTTCTTAGTTAGAAAATTAGTAATGACTGGTAAATTTCCATGAAAAAGTAGTTTGTCAAGATCCATTGAATGGATAGAAGGGAGCATAGAAAAGAAAACAATGGGTTCATTCAGGGGTATAGTCCCATTGTTTTAGGTGACACATTTTCTAAGAAGCTTGGCCGACCTCCTAAATGAAATGAACAGTTTTTCAGGCAGTAGGGAATCAGTAAAGAAAGAAATAATGATGGTATTCATTATTCAATAATGATGAAATTAGGACATCCTAAATCCACAATTCATTTGTGAGGTGGAAAACATCAGGCATGTTTTAGGTTAAAAGAAGTAGAAGTGAAACATTCCCTATTCTCCTTTTTGAAAGTTAACTATTGCCTAAATAGCTATTTAGGCAGGATACTGTGATAACAGCACAGCACGATTGTTTGATAGTAATCATATTTCTCCACGTAACTGAATACTAATCTTGTCTAATAGTGATGAAAATACAAAACAAGTTATTTAAAATGTTAAATTCAAAACTAAAATTAATAATTAAAAGACAAAAGAAATGTGTCCCTAGAGATTTTTCTAAACAAAAAGCATGGAGCTAAACACCACTCTTCAAATAATGCATTCCGCAGCCTGAAAACAATACAAGGAGAGGACCTTTACTCAGATGCCAGAAAAAAATCATTGTCTTTTCACAATGGAATTATCACTTGGAGGACAAAATTTGAGAACTGATCAGGATTAAATTCCTCTGATTATCAAGGATTTAAAAAGTTAATAAACTTGTATGGATAAACAATGCCTAGTCAGTACAGGCACCATGGAATCACCATACCTCAAACTAGCTAGCATGCACTAATCAAAGCATGATGTAATGAAAGAGTAGAGCTAAAGCTCAGTTGGATTCATTGTAGCCAATAGAACATCATTTTGCCAGTATTGGTTGTCACTAACTGCATCTCTGAGTATAACCTCAGCTTATGAGAATTGGTGAACCCACCTTGAGGTTTTTTCCCAGCTTCTTTTATCAATTCCCTTTCATTTTTCCAAGCATTGGGGTCTTTTCCAATTGACTCTTACCTTTGTATTGTGTCTCTAAAATATTTAAACTTGAGCTTCATTAACCGTACTGTCTATGAACAGTTTCACTGTACTTCACCTAATATTGTATTATCTTTTTACGCTGGCAAGTCTTGAACTTTTATGCTGGCAAGTCTTGAACTTTAGTTTACTAGCATATGAGACAAATACAACTGTTCAGTGGTTTGAGCATTCATTAGCACTGCCCTTTTTTGGCATTGGAATATAAATTGCTATTTTCCAGTCCCTTGCCACTGTTGCGTTTTCCATACCTGCTTACAAACAGCACACATTGCTTTATCTTTATAATATGTTAAAGAATACGGCTAGAACTTCATCAATTCCTGTAGCTTAATTTTTTCTGGACCCATTTAACGTCATTATACAGAAAGTCTGATTCTAGTCCAGTGATCAAATATTTGCATGTATCATTGATATGTGGGTCTTTTTAGAGTAATTATTCTGCATATTCACTTCTTTTATTTAGTTATTCTTTCTCCTTCTTTGTCTTTTGCTTTGCTCATTTTTACATAAAATGTTTGGAAATTTTTCTTAAAATAATCAGTTGTTCCACTAATTAATTGTTTTAATTCTCAGGAAATTAGTTCTAGGATGCTTCTTTCCTTCATTAGTTTCCATCCATTGTTTCTTGTCCTGCCCTCAGGTGGTTTGGAGAATAGCTTGACTCCCTTTTCTTTGCGGCAGCCCCTGAGATATTGGAACACAACTATCATGACTCCCCTAGTCCTTCTTTTCATTAAACTAGACATACCCATTTCCTGCAACCATTCTTCGTATGTTTTAACCTCCAGTCCCCTAATCATCTTTGTTGCTCTTGTTTTCTTTTTACATTTCTGGTTATTTTTGTTTGCTTCATCTTTAATTGTGTTACAACTTTCAGGTCAGATTTCCTAGGGTATTTTTTAATCAGATATAATTTAATAAATTTATATCTTCACTATGGTCATATCATATAAAATATTGCTGAGGCAATATTTTGTTGTTTTTATATTTTAAGTTGTAATTTTTCTAGAAGGAGTTCATGATCTAAACCAGTGGTTCCCAAATTTTTTCAGTCCACCGCCCCCTTGGTGCTACAAACTGATCCTCAGTGCCCCCCACCCAGTGGTGGAATTCAATTTTTTTTACGACCGGTTCTGTGGGTGTGGCTTGATGGGCGTGGCTGGGGGAGTCATGTGACTGGGTGGTTTGCATGAAGGAATAAAGATAGTAACAGTAAAATTCAAAACTGTAACAATTAATTGCACATTTATTCAAAATCCAATTTAAAAACCTTTGTAGTTAGTTAATTCAACAAAATTGTTGAACATGATCCAGTGATACCAGGTTTTCAAAGTCTGAAAGTCATTTATCAAGAACCTTAATAACTAGTAAACTCAGTAAAATTTAGTAACTACTTCACTGTTCAGTAAATTCTTAATGTGATGGATGGCTTGATGAAGTGATACCAGTTTCCCAATGTCCTGTTTTAAGTCACTTAGCAGGAGTCTTAAATCACCATGTTCAGTAATCTGGAGTCGATTTCTTTGCTTGGAGAACACACTGAAGCCATGTTCCACCAAATATGATGTTGGAAATGCAACAAGGAGCTTCTTAACCACTGTCCATAGTGCAGGATTGCGATCAGAAATTTCTTTCTGTAACTAAAACTCTTAGTACAATTTCTTGAACTTTGGCTTCAGCTCAATGTCACCAACATTTGCTTGAATTATTTGATGAGATTATTGCATGGTACTTAGGGATTCCCAATATGGAAAGTGAGAATGGGAACATTTTAACAGATCTATATATTCTTGGGTTATAATTTTCACTAAAGAACCATGGGGATGGAAAGGGAAATATAGACAATGGAGTCCAACCCCCCTCCTCAACAGTTTGGAAGAATAACTCTAGCAAAATGTAGCCTTTTACCTCTTTGGGGAATCATTTATTATTATTATTATTATTATTATTATTATTATTATTATTATTATTATTATTATTATTTAATTTATTTACTTATTTATTTTTTCCAATACAACTCATGCAAAGGGTCATCCACAACTACATTACATTTTCCACACTCATATTTGTGATTCCTTATAACTTCTTTAAACTAAACATTTTTAGTACAAATCAACGCATTGACATATATATCATTAATGCAGTTTCCTATCTCTTCCATTGACATAATTAACACCTTATGTATTGAATACAAGTATATCAAGTATGGGTTAAACATGAATTGAATAACATTTAATTCAAATGTATAAGATGTGAATTTATTATATAATCACAGGCAAACATTGCACTTATGCCTAAGTCCTCTACCCATGCACATTATAAGACAGATAAAACTATCTTAGCTGGCCGTTGTAAATATTACTCTGCTAATTCAACAAGAAATGCTACTGCATGAATTCTTAATGCAAAACACAACTAAAAGTGATTTTAGCAATTTTTTTCCCAAGTTAATTCAAAATGTATATCCAAATGTTCCTCTTATTTTTTCCCCAAGCACTAGGGAAAATTATATTCAAAACCATACACTTTTGCTGTGTGTGTGTGTGTGTTTGCTTGCTTCTGGTCTCCAGCGTCAGAAGGGCCAGTTGGGAGGCCAGAGGTCATCTAGTCCCACCTCAGACAGCGCCTCCCCACCCCACATTCCCCAGCCCCACCTCCTCTGGGAAGGCTCCGGTGGGGGGGATGCAGAGCCCCTGCAGAGAGCCCCTGCTGCTCTCCCTCACTCTTCACTCTTACTCCCTCCCTCTCTTTGCAGGCTGAGCAGCTGCAGCGTTACTGGGATGGTGATCATGGATGTGCTGTTGCCCCGGGGAGGGGAGGTCTGGCCGCCAGCAAAGGGCTTCCGCCGAGGCACCCCATGCAGGCAAAATAGCGAACGAGCGAAGGAGGATCAGTCAGGGCACCAAGGCCCCTTCGCCTCCCACTTTGTCTTGATGAGGTCGCTGCAGCTGCGGACGGATGGAGGTAGCTGAAGTGGTGGGGAAGCCCGGGAGGGTGGGCGAGCGGGCGAGCAATGGAGGATCAGGCAGCTCTCTCGCTCGCCCGCCCCCCCAGGCTTCCCCATCACTCCGGCTACCTCCATCCGTCCGCAGCTGCAGCGACCTCATCAAGACAAAGTGGGAGCGAAGGGAGGCGAAATGGCCTCCCTTTAATCACTCGCTCCCCCTGCCTGTCCGCACCACTATGCTAGCCCTGCTCCCACTGATTGGCTGGCTCACCAATCGTCCCGCCCACCTCTAAGAGCCCTATCTATAGAAAGCCAAGCAGAAAAAAAGTTAACTGGGTTTAGATAGGGCTCTTAGAGGCGGGCGGGGCGATTGGTGAGCCAGCCAATCAGTGAGTGGGCAGGACTAGCGTAGTGCAGATGGGCGGGGGAAGCGAGAGATCGAGCAGCTTCTGGATGGGCGGGGATGAGTGAACAAACTTATTCTGAATAGCTCGCTAGAGGAGGCCACCTCCAGAACTCCTTTGCCGCCCCCCTTGCCTCTTACTGCCCCCCTGCCACCCCCCTGGCCTCTTACCGCCCCCCTAAGCCATCTCACTGCCCCCCAGAGGGCAGTAGCACCCACTTTGGGAACCACTGATCTAAACCAAAGGCACTGCCAAACGTAACTTGTTTTGATTAAATATGTGTTTTACATACAAAGTATATAGACAGTTTCCATGTTGTCCATCAGGTGATATCCATGTGTTGGGTTGCATTTTAGGTTGTCAGCAAAAGGTTTCATTAGTAACACTGAATTTTTATAGCAGAACTCTTATTAATCTTTATCCTGCTTTGTGCTGGCCAATTTTTTTTTTTCATATTATAGATGCTATTTAACTTCAGTGTTCCAGTCTTCTATAATTTGAGTATCTTCTCCATTCTTGTGTGGAATCAATTGTAAGTCGCCATAGAACTGTTGCACTTCCACTATCTGTGGTTGGATTATTTGGATCCAAGTGATATTGCTTGGTTTGCTATGGGTTTGAATTGAGACAATACTATCATTTGGATGGCGCCTTTCATTAATAATGATGGGTAATCCATTTCTGTTATGCTTTTTGTCAAAAGTAGAACTGAAGTTTCTTTGACATGGAGTGACCTATTCCAGTCCGTTACAGTTTCTGATTCCCAGAATATCAAAGTTTAGCCTTGACATTTATGCCCTGGAAGCATCATGTGTGCTTTGGTTCATAACTTCTGACATTCCACTTTCCAATGGTATAATATATGTATCTTTGCAGCATTAAATTTTCTATTTGCCTTAGGTTCATCTGTAGCCTGGCTTCCCTTCAGCTTTAATCAGTCACATCGTAAACACCAACCCAATTCTATTTGCTGACTTCCAACCTAGGGCTCATTTTCCAGTTTCATGTTGACATTGTTTTGCTTGATACAGTCTTGTCCTATAGCCTCAAGAAATGAGGGCAGCCAACAACTGGTCTCTATGCCCATATCTACCACTCAATCATTTCTTTGCACCTACAGCTAGAGATGAGCAGAATCTGCTGGCTCAGAGCGAAAATTAATTTTATTAAAGTAATTAACGATGCATTAGCTAGTATCCATCCATCCACCCATCCATCCAGTCCTGAGATTCTCTATGCTGACTTGAGCAAATTTTATGTCTTCTCTGCTGCAGAAGATACTGTATGTCATATCATGGGAATGTTATCTAACAAATGCTATCATTAAACTAGGTAGTTTTCTCTTTCCTTCCTATACTGTGGCTTATGTAAGTAATTTCATTTTCTGTTCTTAAAAGATAGTTATGTCTCTAAATAATGTTTTCCAAATAAAATTTAGTCTCTTCTCATTTTCCTTTAACAAATAAAAAACAAAACCAATATGTTGCATTCATACAATATTGCTAAAAACACTCTATTTTTGTGATTCTAATCACACAAATATATCTACTCAGAGAATTAAATTCTATTGAATTCACAGAGATTTATTTGCAAGCCATTGTGTTAGGGCCAAAATAATGTGACTTTAACTGTATAAGTCTACTTTTGAATCCTGTTTCTGTTTCATAAATTGCCAGGGAGCCTCATTAGAAAATAGAAGGCTCTAATCTTTGCCTATTTTTGCTATCCTTTCTTAGCTGTTAAAAGAAGTCAGAACATTGACTTCTATTGTTGGTTTTGATTATAATTAATGTAGCATTTTGGCTTCAAATGAGATCAGGTAAGTACATCCTATCATTGAAGGTAACAAGAACTGGTAAATCAAGAAGCAAGGTTGTAAAATTGATGTGGTTATCTTACTACTAATGCATTGGTAGAGCAGAGAAGATATTGTTTTGTACTATGTACCATAGCATCAACCAGATTGTTTGACTGCTGAGACAAATAACAACATGAAAGGAATGTTTTGATCTCAATACTCTACTGTGACGTTTGGTTATGGCAAAATATATATAAAAAATCTATGATGGATGGATGGATAGGAGATATTTTTTAAAAAAATCAATAAACAAATCAGCTGACACTATGGCAATACTATTTATCAAACTGATATTAACAATAACGGATGCTTCAATTGGATGTTTGCCTGAGTAGATAATATGAATATATTACTTAAAATGAGAAATTGAGCAAACTTGCTAGAATTCTTACATGTGGCCAGAACTTTGCGTTCTGTAATGGGCTCATATATTTCAAAGTATGGTACTGTGTAATGGTTTAAATTAAATTCCATTCTCCAGGACATGGCCAATAGATGGCATGACAACATATAGATGGATGGATGGATGGATGGATGGATGGATGGATGGATGGATGGATAGATAGATAGTAATGTTTCCATTCCCTTCTTCAGAGTCAGAAACTTCAGATCTTCCTGGGTAAAAGAAAATTGATGCACCATAGCAAAGAGCCATTCTATATTGCAAGAAGGTTTATCATTTTTTTAATTAAATATTTTATTGGTTTTTTAAAACATTTATGGGGAAAGGGTACAAAGGTACATAGAAAATTTTGGCAGCTCCTGTGCTAGTGGTAGAAAGAAGGTTTATCATTTTATGTGACCAGAGGGCTTAGATGAAACCTTATCTGTTCTGATAGCAAGAACTTTCAGCTTTATTTGCAATGTATGTATTATTTATCTCAGTGGATGATCCAATTTGTCACTCTAGTTTAGCTGCCATTCTTTCCTATAGAGGCTACTGGAACCTTTGCCTGAACTCTGTTAAAAATATTACAAGATTTGTTGCAGCAACAACGATATGGTCTAGCTAAGGGAAATCCCATAAATCATCAGATTTACAGATTACAAATATACAGTGTTTTTAAATCTGCCTTAGATCTATTGGTCCATTTCTCTTTACTTGCTTATGGGAATGCTTAGCTGCAATGGGTCCATAGTATCTATCTCTCATGCTATCAATTGGCCATGTCTCCAAGATGGAGTTTAATTTGAACCATAACTCAGTGCCACACTTTGGAACATATGAGCCCAATAGAGAACACAAAAGTTCTGATCACATGTAAGTCTTAAATCTATAGCATACTCAATTTTCCATTTTAGCAAATACGGTATATTCATTTTTTCTATTCAGGCAAAAATCCAGTTGAAATACTCATTATTGTTTATATCAAATTGGTAAGTAATCAGTATTGCCATGATGCTGATTTGTTTATTGAATAAAATATTATAGACATCTAAGCCAAAATCAGCCAGAAATAATATGGTATTTTTTACATACTTACTTATTATACTTATGTGCATTCCTTCCTAATCTTATAGAAACATGATTCCAGGTGGCTTTAAAAAGACTTCTGGAATGACACTAATGAGCCTCTCAGAGGCATCTTGTAGGAGAGATAGGGAGCATAGAAATTTAATAGGTAAAATAATAAATCGGGACAGGGGGAGGAGTGTAGTTTCACAGGGAAGATGCAATGGTAGAAAAGGCTTCTCTCTTTGGTCCCACCAAACATAGTTTCTTAGCAGACAGGACTTGAAGGCTATCTCTTCTGCTGGATGAGACTGGATGGGCCTAAGTAATCAGGAAGAGGTGGTCCCTCAAACAATCTGACCCCATGTCATGAAAGGCTTTAAATATCAGAACAAGCTTCTTAATTAAACCCAGGAGCAAAATGGCACAACGGAGCTCACAGAGCAGAGGTGTAAGGTGTGCCAATTTAGAAGTATCCATATACAGTATTTTACTCTAGCTAAAGTTCCTGGATATCCTTTCAGAGGAGCCTCATGTAGAGCACATTATAACTCCACTTGGGATGGTGACCATGGCATGAGTGGCTGTAAACAGAACCCCCTGATCTAGAAACAGAGACAAGTGATGCATAAGTCAAAACTATGCCAAGTACTCCCAATCACAATTTTTACCCATTCTGTGAGCAGGAGTAGGCAGTTGAGCAGGATCCGCAGGTTTTACATTGGATGTGTCTGGGACAGTGCAACCCCATTCAGTATCATAGATGGGGCAGTCCCAGAACAAGAAGTTTCCAAAAATGGAAACACTCAATCTTTCCAAGGTTCAGTTGAAGCCTTTAGATTCCTGCTGCCTCCACGGCACCAGGATGAGCGTTGCTTAATTTGCCAGTTCAGAAACATATGATATCATCACCACATTGAAGATAATTCACCATATGCCAATGTATAAACTTGCCCAGTGGCTTTATTGAGGTAGGTATACAATAATACAGTATAACAGTAGAGTTGGAAGGGACCTTGGAGGTCTTCTAGTCCAACCCCCTGCCTAGGCAGGAAACCCTATACCATTTCAGACATATGGCTATCCAACATCTTCTTGAAGACTTCCAGTGTGGGGGCATTCACAACTTCTAGAGGCAAGCTGTTCCACTGATTAATTTTTCTAACTGTCAGGAAGTTTCCCCTCAGTTCTAAGTTGCTTCTCTCCTTGGTTACTTTCCACCCATTGCTTCTTGTTCTACCCTCAGGTGCTTTGGAGAATAGCTTGACTCCCTCTTCTTTGTGGCAACCCCTGAGATATTGGAACACTGCTATCATGCCTCCCCTAGTCCTTCTTTTCATTAAACTAGACATACCCAGTCCCTGCAACCGTTCTTTATGTGTTTTAGCCTCTAGTCCCCTAATCATCTTTGTTGCTCTTCTCTGCACTCTTTCTAGAGTTTCCACATCTTTTTTACATCATGGCAACCAAAATTGAATGCAGTATTCCAAGTGTGGCCTTACCAAGGCATTATAAAGTGGTATTAACACTTCACGTGATATTGAATTGGAGGTATTGAATAGGAGCAGGGAGAACATGAATCCTGCAGTACAAAAAAGCAACCCAAGGAGGGGTTTCTTTCCCCCACTCACCACTGATTAATATCAACCCTGGAGAAAGGCAGAGAACTAGTGCAGTACCATTCCATCCATCCCCAATCACCAGAGATAGTCCAGAAGGATACTATGGTGAATGGTATCAAAGATTACTAAGAAGTCAAGCAGGGAAAGGATGGATGCACAACCGGCATTCCACTCCCATCGGAGATCATTCAGAAGCAAAATGAAAGCTGTTTCTGTCCCATACCAAGGCCTGAATTCTGACTGGAATAGATCCAGATTATCTGTTTCATCTAAGCTCTCTGAAACTGCTGGCCACTTCAGAGGACTTTGGATGACCACTACTCCACTATCCTCCTCAAAAAGGGCAGGTTAGATACTGCATGAAAATTGACCGGTATAGGGAGATCAAACAATTGTCATTTGAGAGGGTGAATCAGCATCTTCTTAAGAGGTGGAGAAACAGCTTCTTCATCTGAATTAAGCATATTCAGTCTGAATTGGGTAAGTGAAACAGAAGGAAGCCAAGAGAGGGTGATCTTGATATGCATAATCCTTGACTTAAGGCCAGTTATTTAACAACTGTTCAAAGTTGTGATGGCCTTGGAAAGGGTGCTTTATGTCCTATAGATTGATTAATTGGTTTTGACTGATTGATTTAGCTCAGGAAAAGATACATTTGGTTTAAGGTGTTTGACAGAAACTTCCTATATGCTCCTATGCTCTCTGAATCACAGTTTGACTTTCGGATCCAGAATTCTGGATAGCAATATTGGACATCCTTTCTTAAGAAATATGGAGACAAACTAGAAAAGAATGTCAATTAGAAGAATCAGAGGATTGGGGACTGAATTTTATCAGGAGGCCTGGAAGGAGAGAAGAATGGGATGTGCACAGCATTGAAAAAAAAATGACTGAGCAGGATCTTATTAAACCTGAAATGATATCACATAAAAAAGACCAAGACATGTTCTTTATCATACCTGAGTTGGACATGAAATGATAGATTGAAAATACTGGATGGAATATTTCAGTTAGTGAATAGGAAAAAAAATCTAATAATTAAAAGTAGTGTGGTAGTAGAATGAAAAGAAACAGAAATTAGTAGTAAGAGCAGTGGTGGGAGTCAAAAACTTTTACTACCAGTTCTGTGGCGTTGGCTTGGTGGGATGGCAGAGGAAGGATACTGCAAAATCCCCATTCCCTCCCCACCGCACTAATCTGCTTTCCAGATCTGTTCTCCTGTTCAGAGCAACAAAAGAAGATCAGCTGGGAGGCAGGGAGGCAGCAGGGGTGGGGCCAGCCTATTTGCCAGTTCCCTGAATTACTCAAAATTTCCGCTAAAACTGGCTGAATACCACCTCTGGTCGGAGTATGTTCAAGCAGAATTTGAATACCCATCTGACACGATGTCTTAATTTAGATTCTATCCCATCAGAGTTTTAATTTGATGACTTAAATGGTTTTACTATCTCAAAGGTTCTAAGAAAGTAGGGAGATCACAGCTTCCACCTACAAGAGCAGAAGTGCCTTTATATGAACAGCTTTATATCTACATCAATTTATCTTACATTTGTATGAATACAGCATTCTAAACCATTTTATATGCATCCATCTGAAAGCAAGCATCATTAGCAAATGATGCAAACTTTACAAATTTTAGAAATTAAACTATGAACCCAGAAGAGAGATTACAAATCTTTACAGAGCAAACTAAGATGCCACACGCTCAAAAATTGAAGAAATGTCAGCTGTCAAAGAATAATTGTTATGCTCAGTGTCGTATTACTATAGGCCATAGAAAGAACTCCATTTTTATTATCTAGTGGCAAATGGAGACCTATGAGCCAAATATTCTGTATAAGTGGCAGATTAATAGCAGTTTTTGGCAGGGGAAGCTCACCCTATACCTCTAATAAAGAATGGCTGCTGGCAACATTCCACAAAAGCTCTTATTTGGCAACTATAAACTAGCCTCTCACAATGTGAATGGTTTACAAGGGTGAACAAACACATACACACACACAGTTCTCCATGTTTTAGTGAACAAGACTATCTGCAGTTTGTATAACCTTTCAAACACACTGAGAGTCTCCACCTTGCATTTTGTTTTGTTATCGTTTGCTTTGTCATGCCAATTTTGCGGTTGTGGAATAATCCTCCAGGTATATTCACATACCACACTAAGTTACAAATTGTGGTGCGCATACCCTAATTTTTGTGGCCCACCATCAGCCACCACGGCTGGCCACAGATTCAGACAGTGAGGAGGTTGGGGAGGAACATGGGCCAGTCCTGGAGTCTGGGGAAGGCTCTGATGAGAGCTCTGTGTCGAAGGCAGAGAGCGGGCAAGAGCTGTATGCCAGTTATCAGCTGCCTTCTGAGTCAGACATCAGTGAGGCAGGTGAACAGCTGCAGCCTATTCCCAGTGTGCACATGCGCAGAGTTGCCAGACGAAGGGAACAGCTAAAGAACAGAGGTCGACTTGGGAGTAAGGTCACAGGTGGATGATGAATGGCCCCTCCCAGAGGAAATAAAAGAGGAGGGAAAGGGGAATGGAGTTTGCAGGAGACAATTAGTTCACTTAATTGGTTGTGACTCTCTGAGACTTCTTGCAGATATTGGCCTGGGAGCTCTCCAAGCGAGATAAGGTCTGTGACTGTAAATCCTACCTTGAAAGACCTTGCTGGATGTGAATGAGCAGAATTAACAGTACATTAATAAAAGAGGTTTTGTTGGGACAAGAAGTTTGCTTCATGCTCTTGGGAAGCCTAGGTCAGAACACTAATCTTGGGTTCACATGACAACGTAAGCCAAATTCAAACTAACAAAAACTCTCCTAACACATCGTGTGGGTTTGGAACAGAACTTTCAACATGAGCCAAAAGTACTGAAATATGAGTTACAGCTGGGGAATTCAGTTGCAGAATTTCTTAGTGAGGTCCAATGTTGCCTAAAAATAAATTCTAATGCACCTAATCCTTACCCCCTTTCAACAGTGCAAAAATAAATTTTCAGGGATATTGGTCAATTGTTATTGATCTATAACATGAAACTCCAATAAATTTCCAAAGAAGCCCAAGGATGTCTCACAACAGCTTATAAAACACAGTAATAAGCAATGGCCTTTTAAAAAGGAGGACATTTATGGTACTTGTTTTTAAGATAAAATGTTAGTTTCATACTTCTTAGGCAAGCATAGAAAATCAATGGCATTTTAGAGATGATTGAAATAGGAATGTGGGCAACTACAGTTAACAAGTGCTGGCCCCACGGGATAAACCAGATAGGAATTGCAATCAGATGAGTTAATTCTATTTGATTGTACAGTTACATTGATAGAATTTTGCAAGTAGGAAAATGCAACTCTCCCTCCCATCACCTTTACAGCCCAGAAAACTGGGGAAGGTCTCTTGCCCACCCACTATATAGGCTATGCTGTCTCTTATGTCTTTTCTTTTAGCAGCATCTCTTTGCTCCACCTCCCAAGGTCTTTCCCCTGTGCCATTACACCAAGGTTCCTGACCTAATAACACAGGTGAGAGCCAGACTATTACAATGATAATAAAGATAATAATAAAGCTAAGCTCAGCCATGGAAGTTCATGGGATGATTTTAGACCCAACTTTCTTTACAAGTTATCATAGGGATAAATTTGGAGAGGGAAAGATTTCTATATTATTTTAAGGACATGAGCATAAAAAGGCATAATATAAATCTAATAAATATATGAGTTGGTTATCTATATATGATTTCTCTTTCTTTCATATTGATCCATTCAGAAACTAAGTAACTGTGATGTAAGATAGTGTATTTAGTTATGATGATCAGATCCAGGTTGTAATGGATGTAATTTTAATATTTGTGTGAAAGCAGGACATTTGACCACTTTCTCTGAAATATAAATTTTAAATAGCAGTGCTGCCTTCTCCAGGAGATGATCTTCTGAGATACATCTGCTCTCCTCCTGTGGATATGTGTAATAGTGCTTTGAAAGAGATTCTCAACAATAAGCCTTTCGTAGCATGCTAAAAATTTTTTAGTCTTGCATCTTATATGTTGGCTCACAGGTACAATTACTCTCTTCCTTCCTTCAAAGATCTGACTTGACAGAGCATTTTCTAAACTAATCAAACATATCAACTATCCAACAGTGATTGGAACAAATGGTTTTATACCAGCATCTCATCTCAGATAAGAGAACTTGGCTGCCAGATGTATGATCTATCTTTTTACGGCTCATATAAATGCCAAGTGATAGTGTATGAGATATGATTGTACAAATAATCTGTAAATCTGTAAATTTTATTAGTTGCATAATGATCTGATGACTGACATGACATGTACGGGCCATTAGCATTTATGATGGAATGAAGAAAATAACATTATTTGCTCCTTGTAAATTCCTATTGTACTGCTGGATCAGAATAAACAAAATGTCAAAGTTCCAAATAGCATCCTCAATAAAATAAGGGCCCAAGGCTAGAGATTCCTCAAAATTCCAATTTATTAGAAAAGCTATGTTGGTACATCTGGGAAAACCTGAATCTGAAAGCTTCCTGGTTTTCCCCACCCAGCTGAAAGTTCAGGACTCTGCCCCAGCACCCACATCTCCATCACATGGTCCAATAAGTCACTGTCCCAAAAGAAGTTTCCTCCTAGTGACACCCCTTCAGGTGCCAGGGCAATATGACCTTGACTCTCTGAGAAGGAATGTTACTTTGACTACAAAGCTTCCATGCTCCATACAATCCCCCCTCCCAGTTTCCCACAGTAGAATATGTGGCAGGCTTGAGGCTGTCTGTAAAAGATGGCTTCCAAGCCTGATACAAGACATGGTACCCTAGGTGATGTTGAATTTCAACAACTGAAACCTCTCACTGTATATAAGAAAGACATTTTTGTGTTCCTGCTTATAAACTCAGAGCTTCCATTTTCTATTGATAATGGTTAGTTATTTGACCAAACATAAAAAGTATATAGGCTCTTTTAGTATAACTGCACAGAAGATGTTTACAATTGGCTGATCCAAAACAGTCTTTTAACATGGCCAAATATAGACCCATGTAGCTGATTTGTATTTTCTACTACAGAATGGATACTCTTTAAAAAACATTTTGTAACAATGTGCTGAAATTAATTTGCGAAAATACACATGTTTGAATATCTAAAAATATGGTTGCCAAGCAACAAGATAAAAATATGAGCCTCTCACTTGGAGGACATAAAACTCTGTGTACCGTCTAATAGCATATGCAGATGAATTCTGTCCTATAAAACTGGGAATCATTTCTTAGGTCATTGTATATGGATTTGTGTCTGAGTGTGGGTGTGCATATAATTTTCAGCCAGGATTCATGGAGTGGGTTCTTTAAAGCCTTTTCATTTGTGAAATTCCTATTATGTCTGCCATGAATATGATTTGAAGATAGTGGGGAAAATGTTTGAAACAATGCCAATTTGTCTTTCATTATTCATTTGTATCACTGAGTTGGCATTAGTAATCTTCTAAGCCTCTAGAGTCATATGGAGCAGCAGCTTTAGAGATATCTCTAGATCTTCTTTATTCTCTGAAGCTTATGCCCTTATATAGGCATTATTTCCAGGGGGACCAGAATGATATTGGCAGGCCAGAGGAATTGGTAATTGTGTGTAAGAAACACAGCAAATGAGGTTCTCTCGTGGGACACTAACAGAAAGTGAAGGCTTTAATTACAGTCTGCAGATCCACGAACTGCGAAGCCCATATCATGCATCTGGCATTGATTTGTGAATCATTATTAACTTTCCAGCATCTTCTTCAGCATTACAGTAAGTAAAGCTTTGAATAACAAGCATTGTGTTCTTTCCTTTATGCCATGTTCAATATTACTGATAATTCTAAGGCTTGCTTTGCAAATCAGAAGCCATACACTATGCAGACATTCATGTGTGCACATGAGTGTAAATTATAAGGAGGACTGAAAGGGAGGGAAATTATTCCTAAACTAATTAAATGAACTGGGGAAGGGGTGAACAAACCTGTAGTGAAACCTACCCCAGCTTAGCTTCTTCCCAATTTGTGGACTACGCACCCTATAAAATATACCGCAATATATGCAATTTCTACACATAAAGTGTTGAATCCAGACCTCATCATACTTCCAACTGATTCACTGCAGTGAATAATGCAGATGGCAATGAATCTGCTCTAAGATCAACTAAGTCTGGATCCAACCTATAAACTAAGCCTGGATCCAATTTAAAAATTCTGGCATGTAAAACCCAACATGAGGAATCTTGTCAACTCTGCCCACAATATTATTCAGGTCCAGCTTCTGAGGAAATAATCCTTGGCAATGATGGAAAGGATTCAAATTTGTAATCCATATCACTCAGTTCCCCCAACAAAACAGAATAACTTTTATGTGCTAGTACATCTTTGGCCCATTTTTCATCTGGGCATAGCAACTTGCAGCTCAGGAGAAGAAATCCCAGCATATCAGTGATGGATGAACTTGATTATATATAGTAAGCCAAGGATTGGGGAAGGAATGGATCCATTCCTTCCCCAAATCCTTGGCTTACTATATACAATCAAGTTCATCCATCACTGATATGCTGGGATTTCCATTGGATTTCCATTCCTTCAGATGAAAAATGAGCCAAAGATGTTTACAAGGCTCTGAAGATTCAGCTTGTCTTAAATAAGTTGTAATTATTCCATTGTAAAACAGGACAATCTCTACAATTATAATAACTCTACCTCTGCCCATTTGCAACCTTTCATTTAAACATTTATTATTTTTAAATATTTATAAACTGCTTTTTTGCCTAGCAATAGGGCAATACAAAATGAACGACAATAAGATTTTTTTTAAGATAGCGATTGAGACCCCTGGAAAGTTAAAAAGTGAGGGCTAGATCACATGAACACACCATTCCAGAATCCTTTTCCAACACATAGAAAGTTTGTATGTTGAATTAGTTGCAATAGCTGTTCTAACTGGGGTGAAATGATATCGGTTCGGACCAGTTCATTCGAACCGGTAGTAAAAAAAGCTCCCGGTATTTCTGATAATCTACTGAGACGTGCAATTTATATTAGCTAGAAAGTAGGATGTCCTGCTTTTTAGCTAATCTAAATCACGTGGCACAGCGGATCCCCTTCCTCGCTGTTCTACTTACCTTTGCAGGCGCACTTGGTAGCAGGCTCCGCCCACCCACCCGGATGTCATCACATCCATCTTTGATGCTCTGTGCATGCACGGAAAGTCCTGCACATGTGTGAAGGTGGCGCGTGCAAGCGAAATGAGCATGTGTGCATGCTCACATTTGCAAACCATTAGCAAAGATAAGTAGATTTCACCCCTGCTCTAGAATATAAAGAAACCAACTGACTCCAAGCTCTGAGAAACATAGTTATCTAGCAAAAGTCTTGCATAGGGAAATAAAATGGCATGCTGTATCTTCCAAATAAAGCCAGCCTGTCTGCCAGTTATCTGTTCAAAAAGATGGCTCCCCACACCCTATTTGATATCTGTTGCTCAGTCAGTCTTTGCTTTAAAAGATGGAGCCCTTTATATCAATGAGATGTTGGGTTCTTCCTTTTTTGAAGTCAGGCTAAATTCTAGGGGTTAAGTCGTCTCTCTTAGGAAAGGTCTTTGGGTAGACATCAGATGAATCTGCAGCTGCTGTATGCACACATTCCCCAATGTTTTAGAGGGCTTTTATTTGCTTGAATTTTTGTTTCTTAATCTCTTTTTTCTTTTGGTGTGTAATACCAATAAAAATAAAATATTAAAAAGGGGGAAATAGAGCAGAAAATCTACAAAGATACCCTTGAAAATGCCCCTGGCTGGGGGTGGGGGGGATGTGGGTCAATTCATACAGATGGAATCAGAATAAGGGGGGAAAAAACCCTTTCACTTGTTAGTATGGATGTGGTTTTCTTATGTGGACTTGAAAGTGTTCTTTTGTAGTGACTGTTTCTGCTGGTCCACAGGCCCCTCTGCTCAGCTTTTTCATGCCAGGGTTATTTCTCTAGCTAAAGGTTCATGCGCTTTTCAGAGAACAAATGCACTGCTTGAAATTAGCCAGGAGGAAACTGTGCCTCAATATGTTAAAAGAAACTACAAATAAAAATAATAATAAAAAAACACCCAAGTTTTCTTCAACAGTTTGTCCCTTCTTTGGCAACGAATCTCAGGCCCAGGTGGCTAAATTTTTTACACTGGGATACTTTTAAAATCGCAACTGCTTTAAAGCTTCCCATTTGATACAAGAAGCTTCAGTGTAAACTAGATCCAGTATTTATCATTATTCCCCTCCCTCCCTCCCCCCCCCTCTCTCTGTCATTATTAAGATAACTAATTGTAAATATGCTTTTCTGTTTACATTTTTTGTTCAGAAGCATTTCTCTACATTATGTAAAATAGAACTTGCTCCAGTGGTGGGATTCAATTTTTTTTTACTACCAGTTCTGTGGGCGTGGCTTGGTGGGCCTGGCAGGGGAAGGATACTGTAAAATCTCCATTTCTACCCGATCAGCTGGGACTTGGGAGGCAGAGAATAGATGGGGAAGGGCTAGTCAGAGGTGGTATTTACTGGTTCTCTGAACTACTCAGAATTTCCACTACCGATTCTCCAGAACTGGTCAGAACCTGCTGAATACCACCTCTGACTTGTTCCCTGTATAATAGTTGCTGAGGTTTCTTTCATAAAATAGACAACAAAAAGTACCCGGTTTAAGAAATCCATAACCAGCAAAATGAGGTACCTGATTTAGGATTTTTAGGGGTGATTCTAAAGGCCCAATCATCTCTTCAGTCCTTTTTGACAGTATTTCTCTATCTTAGATTGTTCATGACTGATAAAGACTCTGTGCACGTAGCTTTTTTTAAATTGGAGAAATAAGAGTGAGTGTACTATATCAGGGGGAGTCAAACTCACGTTGTCATGGCGGCGTCATGTGACGTATCTGGATTTTTTCCCCTTTCACTAAACCGGGTGTGGGCATGGCCAGCGCATGATGCATCTGGCCCACAGGCCCATGAGTTTGACAGCTGTGTACTATATGATTTATGGGAGGAAAACTTTGGTTGAGAATATGCCATGGCCTCAGTTACTCATTCCAGAATCACTTTCCAGAAAGGAGAAGCATTTTAGTCTTTGCAACAATTACTTGTTATTGTTTTGTTCCTTTGATCCGTTGATCCTGGCAGCTGCTTACACAAGTCCCTGCAGTTTTCTTGGCAGATTTTAGAATTGCTTTGCCCTTGCCTGCTTCCTAGGGCTAAAGAGACTAGTGTCTAGTCCAAGGCTGGGCAGCTGGCTGGACTAAGAGTCTCCTGATTTCTAGCCTGATCACTTAACCAGAGCACCAGACTGGCTCTCTTGCAAAGAAACTTATGGCATTTTGAATAGCAAAGGCATTATCACATAAGCTTTTGTAAGATTGATCCTGAAAATGATCTAATAACTGTGTCAAATCCATCTGTTCTATGATGTTGTTATGGTCATAGATACATCAAAATTTCCATAACAAAGAGCTCATGGTAAACCATGAAAATATAGCACATTGAAACCATGAAACACACACAGTATATCTGAATGTTGTAATCAAACACATCTGCTGATCCAGGGGATAAAAAACACGATCCATGAAACATCCCTAATGGGATTTCATGGCAGAAGAATTAAGCTTAGTTATTGATAATATAATTCCTTAATTTATGTGCAGCAAAAGCAGTATTAAATCCTATTGCAGACACCTGCCAGAGTCTTTTCTTGGTATAGAGGCTCCAAGTATATTAGATTTTAAAATGTTCAAAAGTTTGAGTTGTATAGAATTCTCCTAGAATAATTTTTGCTCTGGAACACAATTCGTAATTGGTTGCATTATAAACCTCATGCTTGAAAAGGAATAGGAAAGACTTTGCACTGAAGGAATAGGAGTTCAAACAATGAAGGAAGTGGGCCATATTCAGTAACAGGCATACAGGCCAGCTACAAGTACCTTGGTATCCCAAGCCACAAGGAAACCATGAACCCCAGTGAGAATGCAAAGAAAACAGCAACATTTAAGTACCAGCAAAAAATCCTGAAGAGCCAACTCAATGAGAAGAACAAGATTCATGCCATCAATACATATGACATGCCAGTCATCAGATACCATGGTGGTCTAATGAGCTGGCCAAAGGAGGACATGAAAGCTGTTGATGTGAAAACCCAGAAGAGCCTCACAATACATGGAGGTTTCCATCCCAGATCTAACATCCAGAGACTGGACACTAGTCAGAAACAGGCAGGCAGAGTTTGCTAAGTGTCAAAGCCACTGTCCTTGACAAAATCCAGTGTATCCATAGGTATGCCAGCAAGGCAGCACCCGAAGATGAGCTTCTGAGAGAATGCCTGAGACAGCACCAGACATGGGAAGAAGTTCAAACAGAGGAAATGCCATGGCAAGACGAGACCCTGCATGAAATGCATCCCCATCAGCATCTGAGATAGCTTACATTGGGAAATGTTACCAGTGCCTGGAAAGGGATGAACTAAAAGACAGCACTGAGGCACTGACCATAGCAACATGAGAACAGGCACTAAGCACCAGATCCATAAAAGGAGACTCTGCAACGTAAGATGGGATTCGAGGTGCATGCTATAACACAGTCCAACACATAGTGGCAGAGTATAATATGCAGACAGGAATAGCACACACTGAATGGTACAACAAATAACTGGCATTGTATACAGGAACATCTGCACAGTGCATAGTTTCAATCCTCCCAAAACCAGATGTGATAGTCCACAAAAGGTTGTAGAGAATATCAGGGCTAAGATTGTATGGACCTTCCAGATCCAGATGGATAAGCAGGTAATAGCCAATCAATCATACTCTTTGGTAGTATGCAAGGGCAAGAAGATGGTGACAGTGATCAATGAAGAAGTGCCAAGTGACAGCAATATCAGGGAAAAGGAGCAGGAGAAGCTGGAGGAGTTCCAGGGTCTGAAGGAGAAACTAGAGCGGATTTATTTCTTAGCGCTTATAGACCGCCCCCTCTCCCAAAAGGGACTCGGGGCGGTGTACAGTCCATATCAAAAACATCATAAATAACTATAAAATTTAAACAATTACAATTATTAAGTGGATAGATACATAAATAAGAGGAGGATAAAAATAGATAGAACTGTAATTGCTAAGTAAATAATTTAAAATATGCAAAATTTAAAACCCCAATGTCCTATAAAATTAAATCCCCTAGAAAACCAGTAGGAAATATATATGCCAGGAGGTAGACGTTAAAAATTATGCCAGGCCAGCCAGTCGGAACAGGTGTGTCTTCAGTTTCTGCCGGAAGGAGCGGAAGTCAGTGGTGGTTCTAATGTCGGGGGGGAGGTCATTCCAGAGGGTTGGGCCCATCACAGAGAAGGCCCTACTCCTTGGTGTCGCCTGTTGGCATTGCCTAGTGGACGGCACCAGGAGAAGCCCCTCCCTGTGAGAGCGAATTGGCCGCAGGGATATGTGTGGGAGGATGCGATCCCGCAGGTAACTAGGCCCTATGCCATGGAGCGCTTTAAAGATGGTGGTCAAAACCTTGAAACGCACCCGAAAGACTACAGGTAGCCAGTGCAGCTCGCGCAGGAGCGGTGTTACTTGGGAGTACCTAGTACTCCCCATGACTGCCCGCGCGGCTGCATTCTGGACTAGCTGCAGTCTTCGTGCGCGTCCCAAGGGAAGCCCCATGTAGAGAGCATTACAGTAGTCCAGGCGAGACATCACCAGTGCATGAGTGACCGAGCGTAGGGCATCCCGGTCCAGAAGGGGGCGCAATTGGCGCACCAGGCGAAACTGTGGAAAGTAAAATGTGGATGTGGAAAGTAAAAGCCAAAGTGGTCCCAGTGGTGGTAGGAACACTCAGGGTTGTGACTCCTAAACTCAGAGAATGGCTCCAACAGATCCAAGAACAACACCAGAGCTCTTTGTCCAGAAAAGTGCACTGCTAGGAACAGCAAAGATACTAAACAAAACCTTCAAACTCCCAGGCCTCTAGTTGAAGGTTTGAGGAAGACACATACCATCCATAGGGATGGGAAGAAAAATATATTTCTCTATCTCTGTCTCTGTACTATACATTAATAACCTATCTCATGAAAAGTGACTCTGGGTAGCAAACAATAGTCAATAAAAAATAGAAAGATCAGCATAGAAATAAACATAATTAAAACTAAATTAAAAATAAAAATATACACAAATTCCAAATGGAGAAGATGAGAGAGTATTCACTTTAATAGTTGGAGCCATCTAAACAAGTTTCCAGTTTCCTGGGATCTCCAGGCCTGATAACCTACCAGGCCTTGAGGAAACTTCCAGAAAATCAAAAGGGGTGGAGTTAAAACCATCCAACCATGATGGGGAAGAATGTTCCATAAGATGGGTGCCACACAAGAGAAGGGCCACTACCTGGAAACTGTGAAATGTAGGTCCTTGCCAGATGGTATCCATAAGGATCCATTCCATGAAAATCTATGTGTGTTTGTATGGGTGTGTGTTTGAAAGAAAAGAAAATGGTTTCCACCTTGTGCCATTTTTTAGAGACAAAAAAATATGGAAGAACTTCTTATGGGTACAAGTGCAAGATGGCCCTTAGATCGGGAATGGGGAACCATGCCCTTTTATGACATGTGGACTTCAACTCCCAGAATTCCTGAGCTGGCCATGATTCTCCACCCCTCCCTTAGATAAATCAAAATAAACTGACTAGGGGTATAGATTGGTTTCCTCTCTTTTAAAAAGAAACATTTTTCCAGTAGATCACAGCCTCCCTGACTTCTTATGCTTGGACTAAATACAGGAGTAGAAGTCAGAGAACATGGGTGAAGGCTACAAAGTCTGAAGAGCATCTCTCTCTTCCTGACAAGGAAAAAACAAGCAAACAAACAGCATTTCTCTCTCTCTCTCTGTAAAGTAAAACTCAAAGAGGTAGTTCCAAAGTTTCTAAATAAATTTTAAACAACTCTAGAGGATGAGCAGAAAAAACAGATGCCTCTTTCATCAGAAGAGAAAAAAATGCTTTGAAGAAATAATCTGAAAAATTTCAACCATTTCCTTTCAATCTGAATTAATGCCCCCCCTCCACACACAGATGTGTGTGTGTGTGCGCACACGCACGCACGCACAGACACACAGACACACACACACACACAGCAATAAATGCACAGATCGGGCACAGTCATGCAACCTTGTAAATATCCTAGCCTGCAGTCTCTGAGTCAACAGAAAACTATTAGTATAAATTTCCCTATTCTGCCTATGAAATAAGGTCAGCAAGTAGAGCTTCCTTACAGTTTTAATGAGGGGCAAGTTAAGAAAACAGTTAATAGAGTCCTCTGGTTTCATTGTTGTTTCTTCCATGCATCATCTCACTTGCCAGCAAGGAACAAAACTGCCAATTGCTTTCTGTCCCTTATGGAGGAACAGAGCTTAGCAAGGTTAGATAAGTGTCTTGGATGGTGTAAAGAACCATGCAGACAATGCTGGGAAAATAATGGGGCAATTTGCAAAACATGATTTAAGTTTGGAAAAAGAAGAGAACTTAAGAAAGATGCTTAAACTGCATTACATCTCTTGATATAAGATGGAGAGAGGGAAAATCCTGTCAGGCTTTCAAGATTCTGTTCCTATATCCTAATGTTCTCAACCTTCACAATTTTAAAATGTGAGAACTTCGATTCCCAGAACCTCCCATCCACCAGACTAGCTTGGGAATTCTGGAAGTTGAAGTCTACCCATCTTCAAGTTGCCAAGGATGAAAAACACTGCTGCTATTTCTTACCTAGCGCAAGGGCTAATGGATACATCTAGCAATATTTCCAGTTGCCCATATGTCAGGTTGCAGGTAAGGTAATGCTCCATACCTGTAATTTTAAGATGGGATACTCTGCAAGGTAAGGCTGGGGCTCTTTTGAAAGACTGCTGAACCCATATGCTGGAAACCAGGTTGTGGTATGGAGGAAAGGTTCTGGATAAAATGATACAGAATGTTAGTTCCAAAAGACAGGTGAAAGGTACAGAAAAAGCATCAATGACACTCCCTGATGCATCACCTGCATCCCCTCCTCTATATTGTACCTGTGAAATGTTAATTGGATTAGCAGGTACAGAAAAAGGACATGTGGTGAAGCAGGAGAGAGCAATCTCCAACAGGCAAGTTCCATCCTTGAAGATGTGGCAAGAGAATGACAGTCCTGGTTGTGAGGAGTCATGGCTGTAGCCCTTGGAAGCATCCATGAAGACGTAAAGCGACACTCAGGTAGGCAAAATGATCTGCTCCCTCAGATAATTAAAACAGTAAAAAATATGAACCCCCATTGGCTGAAGCAGTGGAAATCCATAGTTTACTAATTGTTGACCAAATAAGCAACACATAGCAGGCAGAACTCAACTTGCCTTCCAATTTAAAACATTCTTATGTGCAGTACAGGATTAGCATTCTCTCTAGAGCCGTGACGGCGAACCTATAGCACGCGTGCCCAAAGTGGCACATGAAACCATGTTGCCTGGCACGAGCAGCCTTACCTGTTTGTTCTCTGAGTTTCTGTCAAGTATGCACACATGCCAATGAGCTGTCCTTCACATGCATAGCAGTGCCAAAAACCAGTATGAACATGCATGCCAGCCAGCTGATTGTCAGGTGCGCATGCACTCCAGAACCTGGAAATGTAGCTTTTGCAGAGCGTGCTCCCTTCGCACGCGTTTCAGTGCTGAAAAAAAGTGTGCTCATGGACACTGGCCAGCTGATCGTTGGGTGCGCATGCATGCCAGAACCCGGAAGTTCAGCTTTTCTGGAGCGCGCTCCCCTTCACATGCATGGCAGTGCTGAAAAGTAGTGTGCATATGTGCATGCACACTAGAACCCACAAGTTTGGCTTTTCCAGAGCGTAGCCCTAACGAGCACACGTGTGTGCGACATTTCTACGCAACTTTTAAGCACTCAGTGCCAAAAAAGTTTGCCATCACTGCTCTAGAGAATACAAGTCTTGATTTCTCAGTGCAGGTCTAGCATTTTTTTCAAGAGAGCACTTGACCTAAATTTAATAAGGAAGTTTTAGCACTCTTTCAAAAAGCACTAAATTCTTCTGCATAAAGTGTTTAAGCACTACATCTGTGGAAGCCAGATGGTTGAGCTGTCCTGAATCCCAAGCCAAGATGGCATAGAAAGAAATGGGGGGGGATGCCTGCAGCAAGCTAAAATAATCAAAAGATGTTGGACAGATCCTGGCCTCTGGATCAGTCACCAACCATATCATTGATAAAATCCCCAGATCATTTTTGCAGCAAAAACATTCATGAGCAGAAGAAAGAAAATACAGTTTGAAAACTGGAATAGCTACCGTAAGTAAGACTTTAAGCTGCCTAAGTGGTGGGCTAAGTATAGACAAAGTTTCTTTGTTATGAGAACATATATCATAACATGTCCTTTCAAAGTTATTACAAGTACAGAGAATTTTCTTTTTTTCTTTAACTCTTTTTTTCAAACTAGAAATGCAATAAGAGGCGGATTAATTTAGGACTGAATATCACAAGCAATGGGTATTCAATTGATGTTCTAAATTTGGTCATTGAATAATCCATAAAAAGTTCTCCTATGTGTGTTTGTTTTCTAATGGCACCAAAAAAGACAATGTAATCTACTTCAGATATACATACTGAGAAATATCAGAAGGATCAAATGAGAAAACTTCAAAGACTTGAAAAGTTAGCTACCAAGACAACATGCTACTGTAAAATAATTCACATTGCTCTGAAACATGATTTGCTTGTGTTAAGACCTCAACATTCCATTTCAACATTAAACAATAAACTACTTTAGCAAATGCTCTGATATAAGACAAACCCCACCTTCTACTATGAAATACTAGCCTGAATAACCATAAATCTATTTTGTGTTTAATGCAGCGATATATGAGCTGACTGAATCTTCTTTCTATTGTTCAGTAAAAAGTTTATGTTTAGTCACAACAAAAACCTAATTTTCATAGTCACATCTTCTTCTAATTCTATCATGTTTTTCCTGTACAGCTGTTGCATATTTTCTGTATATTAAAAGCTTGATATTGGCAGAGTTACAATAATACTTTACTTATTTTTTTAATTCATTCAATTTCTATAAGCACCCAACTCTACTAAGTTAACAACAATCTTGCTTTTTATGAATTATGCTTGTTTCCAAGTTGGTTTATAATGACCAAGTCTGGAAATTGTAGTACAAATATTAAATGTCCCAGTGTGGGGAAAATACCTTAATCAGTGTATCATCTGCAACAGACGGATTCTGGCTTCATTTTTCCTGTAGATGGAAATGAACAACCTTCTATGGACATTATGGCAGAGATGTCCACAGAAAGGGTCACAAAAGTGAAAATGGTAGATGCAACTACACAATCAATACTCCTTCCTTTTTCATATCTGTGTCATGAGTGTTAAAAAGGGACAAGGTTTTGGCCATGCAGTAACACTCACCATCTTGAATAATGCTGATCTGAAAGTTCAAATTATGTCTAACCTCCCAACCTCAACAACCTGTTTTAATTGGTCAGGATTTTGATTTAACCAATCAAAGTGCAGATTCACTCAAGACTGCTTATAATCTCTACTGTTCCTTGTGATGCCCTTCTGATTTACCGCATGAAAATGCCATAACTTATTATCATCCTTAATGTTTTCCTAACATAGTTTTCTCTAGACATAGAGATTTACTGTTTTTAACCCAAGAAACATCTTCCTTTGCAAAACAACTTGTAAATAAGGTTCTAGGGCTGCAAGAAAAAGCAAGGCCCTGAGTTATTTATTTTAATAACTACTACATGGTTCAATGAGTACATTTTATTCTTTTAGCAATTGATATACACCAAGTTGCTTTCTCCATTTATAAATTCCCACAAAAAGCAGTAGGATAGTACTGTCAAAGGAACAATATCTTCTCTAATTCTGTATAAATCAGATGACACTGAATGATAATTATTTGTCGGAGCTCCATAGATCTTCAGTCTTTAATGGCTCTTTCAGGCATCCTGTTTCATTTCAGATCCACTTTAGTGGTCTATTCACAAAGTGTAAATTAATCCTCAAAGCAACCAAGAGATACATCAGAGAGGAAAACATATGCATAGAACAAGGCAGATAAATTGCTGAAGTGTTGTGTCACTGTCCCTTGTTAAATTCAAGTAGTTTCTAGACAAATTTGAGCAATTGTCCATAACAGAAAATTGTTATTCTTCTGCCTGTAATCATTTGCATGAAATAACTGATAATCTGCACACTGTAATTAGTGAGAATTAGTGTCATAATGATGGGCACTTCAATTTTATACTCTGCACTTCTCTGGAACTGATGCTATTAAAGCTGTGCAGTGATCGGGGTTTGAAGGGGTAAAGGTGATTCAGAAGCATTCATGTTACAGCTGTCAACAACTTCTAAAAAACAACTTACATTTTTTTCCGTGCACAACCATTGCTGCATCATCTCAGATAAAGACATGCTTTTTATAAGGTAATATTGACAGGTCTGACATGTGTGCCCACCTGTATTGTGAATCACCTTTTCTCCTCTGAGTCTGAATTATTGACCTCCCACAGTCTGTACAGCAGAACAGCCACTGTATTCTAAGTCAAGGAAAAGTGGAAATTACACAACCAGAAAATATTATGCAAGCATGTTTATAAAAATGCATTCACCTTGTATCCTGATAACACTGCCAATGTTCATTTGGAGCTGTAATACTACTACTACTACTACTACTACTACTACTACTACTACTACTACTAATAATAATAATAATAATAATAATAATAATAATAATAATAATAATAATAATAATAATACCACCCATGATTTACATCCACATAGACTGTTATTTAGGCTCTTTGGAAGCTGCCTAACTGAATGTTCAGCCACAGTTATCAAGAAGTTCATTAGGGCAATAAAGAGACGCTGCTCTGAAAAGCTGAGGAATCAGTTCTCACCAAATGGACCAGCAAATGTATGGGAAAGCCTGAAGAATATCATTGGCTACAGCATATCTCCCTTACTCAAGAAAATCAGCAACGGCAGATGACCTGAATGTGTTCTAATGTATGTTTAATAGAACATCACTGCCAACTATTGCTCCCCTTGCCATCTCAGATACACCAACGATAGCCAAATCCTCATATCACCATCCCTCTGACCACCAAGCTGCGGTGATCCTAGAAAAAGATGTGCAATGTCTATGTCATAGACAAAAAAAAAGGGAAAAGCACCAGTCCCATATAGACTAACTCCTTGCTTGAAAGTCTGTGCTACTCAACTGGCATCCATCTTTACCCCTCTTTTTAACAAATCACTGGAGATGTGTTATGTTTCTTCTTGCTTGAAAAGCCCAACAAAGAATGTTCTTCCTGTGTCAATTCAGAAAGTTCAAACTGTCCAAGGAGCTGTTGATACAGTTGTACAGCAGAATCATTGAGTCTCTCATTTGTACTTCTATAACTGTCTCGTTTGGTAGAGCAACTAAAAAGAACAAGGACAGACTTCAGTGGAAAGTTAGGACTGTAGAAAAAAACTGTTGCAACCAGCCTTCCTTCCTTTGAGAACCTGTGTATTGCACAGGTCAGAAAGACGACTAAGCAAATATCTACAATATCTACCAATATCTAGCAAATATCTACCTCAGGACACTACACAGCATTGCCTGCCAAAAGAACTAGACCGGAGACAGGTTCCCCCCCCCCCCCTTGCCATTATTCTGCTGAACATCTAATTCCCACAGTACTGTCTTATGCCTAAGTATATTTACCAATGTAGTATGCCTGTATTACTTTTGTCCTTCTCATCTATTCCACTACCTTCTCTTATTAGTTTCATTGTTATGATAATTACTTTGATATAATTATTATTACTTTATTTTGTGCATGTATACTGAGAGCTTCGCCACCAGAGACAGATTCCTTGTATATCTAATCACAATTGGCCAAAAAAAGCATTATGTTCTGTTCCATTCCATTCTATGTTCTATATTGAGATGGATGACATAAGGCTAGAAGAATTTCAGGAACTGGATTATTTTCTGTCCAGAACTAATACATTCTTAAGTATAACAGTTGATACTTTCTGATTTTATTTCCAGCAATGTTATGAACTGGCAAGGAGGTAGCCTTCTTCACTGATAAACAATATGTGTGCACTGGCTGCATTTGTGAGAGCCTCTTCAATTGCTATTATACCAGGAATCAATTCTTTTATACAGGAAGTCAAAGCACTTTCACCTTTGAAATTTAGGTCGCCAGGAAATCTTTGGCACTACTCTAGCGCACCCAGAATTTACAAGACAATAGCCCTCTCACTTCATCAGCCTCAGTGGCAAACTTAGCCTTCACTTTTCTCTTACCAGAACTCTCAACTGTGAAGAGAGTATATGCTGTATATAAAAACCACTAATCTACAGGACTATATAGTTTTCTATTCAGGATGCCTGTAGAAAAAACTCTTCCTGGAGGAATATGTGCCCTTTGGGGGAAGAAAGGAAAAAAAAATGCTTCACTTGTTTGATACATCACCATTAATATTATAATGCAGAGGCAAAGAAGAGGAAGCTGCCAAAATATAAATACATAATGCAAATGTTATGAATTACATCAAACACATCATTGTGGGGTAGTTAAATCACGTCACCTTCATAAAAACATGGCACTTACTGCATGCGAATGAATAAGTTCAAGATGCTGATAAATTGCTTTAAAAGACATCCACTTAAACCCTGTACTTTTGGCAGCTGATCTGGGCGCTACAATTGTTTGTCCCACAGTATAATGGCCCTGGATGGCTCCTTTTCAATAATCCAAGTCTGTCCAAAATGACCATCTGCTCACTCTCCATTGATGAATTGACACTCTTCTAATACAATGGCAAAACCGATAAACCTTTAAAACTAAATAATTTAAAATTTAGCTGAAATATAGGTCTGCTCATTTTTTTTCTATTTTCTTTCTTTTTTCTTTTCTATTGTTTTCTTTTAATTCATTTTTTGAGACATAAAAAGAATACAAATATTTGCTAGAAGGTATATTTAGCATTGTTCAAATGTTCTTGCCTGCATTTTCTGCAATAAAATATTCCAAATAAAAATGAGAGATTGGGCCTTTAGGGCAGCAAACTCTTAATTTTTGAATTAATGTGAAGAATGTGTGTTGGTCCTTATGTTATCAAGTTTTAAAGAAGGATGACTGATATATCTACTCACTTGGCATTTATGAGACAATGATGGCCTATGGAAACCAGGTTCTTACATTGTTTCCTGTTGATATATTGTTGTGGGGGCTTTCTTTTAGTCATCCCATTTCGTGGGATAATTTGATATCATATTATGTTGCTGTATTTATTTTGGGTGTGTGTATATGTGTGTCTGTATGGATGTGTGTGTATCACTTTTTCTCTAACATAAACATTGTCATTTGACTTCTTCCCATATCCATTCAATCCTAAAACAGGTGGCTGCACATGTAGGATATTGTCCTTTGGGGCATTACTTAGAATATGAGAAATCACAAATATGTTAGTATGTGCACAGAGCATAGATTGAACCATTTTTTTCTGCTTTAAGCTGCGGCGAATTGAGCGGACGAAACCTACTAGACTAGGACAACGGTCATGAAGGAGGTTTCTGCAAGCAATATAGTATGCTAAGAGCATGGCAAGACACAAAAGATGCCCCAGTCAACCATTGTGCCCAGCCCATCTTCAACTCTGTCTTGACTCTTGTCCTGCTATTGGAGCAAGATGGAATCTGGGAAGAGAGAGTGAGGCTGACTCTGCGCACCTCCCTTTCACTTTAATCCAATTTACGCGCAAGTCTTGACATCCCTTACAATTAGATGTCAAGGTCCTGTTTGAATAAGATGGATGAACATCAAGCTGCCTTGATACATTGGTGAGAGTGATTGGTACATTGGAACATAAATGTTTATTCAGAGGCATCTATGAGATCCATGCTTTTATCAACATGATGAAAGCAGTGTTGCTATTGTAACATCTCTGCTCCCATCTGCACATACATGCAACATACATGTACAAAAGGTGTGCCACATTGGCATGACATTGCTTTTGACCTTGTGAATTGAAAGTGTCTCTGATCTCCTGTTTCACATGATGTCAAAATGATATTACAGGATATTAAGCTGATTAAAAGAGAATGTTATCGGGATCTCTGTGTTTGATCCAACTCACTGCTTTCCCTTTAATCTCCCAAAGCCTTTTCATCTTTCTTTGTATGGTGCTTCCCTCCTAAATATTCTAATTTCAGTCTGGTCAGTAAACACTGCAGTCCACTTCAAAATCCACATATTCTCTTCAGCAAATGTCCAGTGAACCAAAAAAATATATATTCAGGGAAAAATAAAGGTGGAGCTTCTGTTTTTATTCATTTCTTCTTGTCTGCCTGAAGAACTGCATAGCATTGACTGTAATAGGATTCACTCAAGTTCAGAGCAATATGCCCCCTAACTTTTTCAAAGAAGGTACAAAAACAAGTCACTTGTTATTAGTCCATCTTTGGCAGAAAATGGAATGACATACTAATACTAGTTTAAACACATCAGGAACTGAACTGAAAGAAGGAAAGCTTTGTGATAGCCCCTGAGGTCATTTGCAATACAGAACTTCAACTTGCCATGAAGTAAATCAAATTAAGTAACTTTTAGGTACTGCATCTCTGCTGTTGGGAATAAACCTCAGTAAAATAACTTAATTAATTACTAGTTGCCATTGCCTACTGAGTTATATAAAGCAGTATGCTGCTAAAGAATTATAGAAGGAGTTAATTAAGTGAGCAATGGCTCATTACTCTATTAGCAGCAGTCCCAACAAGCATAGCAATGATGAGGGATACTGCAACAACATCTCCAGATGCTTCTGATCTAGGGCTAGGCTTCTCATCCTTGGCTCTGAAGATTGGTTTCTACAGCATCAATAACATGATGATATGAATTGCAATAGAAAGATTACATAAGCCAATAGTACTACTAAACAAGATTTGAAAGCTGCTCCATATCTCTGTGGCTCTATAACACGAACTGTATTCAAAAGCAGAACCAGTTTAGTTCTGCTTCAGCTGCACTTTTTTGGAACATGAAGTCAGATTAGTGTTTTCTTTGAAATGTTGCAGCCCTGGGGAATGTTTAAGTCGTCCATTTCTCCATTCAGGAAATCTTACTTTATCAGCTTCTTACTTTATCAGTCTTTTCAAAGAGAAAGATAGCTTAATGCCTTTGCAAATTCCAAGATCAAAATCACTCAGATTATCTTTTCCAATCACATATATATAGACAATATATAAAAAAGAGGGTTTAATTAATTTTATTTCTTTTTTGCATAAGGTGAAAGTGAAGGAATTTTTGTTTCTCTAGGATCTGGGTCAGCATTGTTTATTTATGCTCTTATTCTCAGATTTTCTGATTGTTTTAGTGACTGAAACATAAAAGTGATGATTGTATAGAAGTGTTTAAGAACATTTCAGAGAAATATTTTCTTTTTTATGGAACACAAAAATTCAATCGATTATATATACCACAAACATGGCATTTAAAACTTTTAAGCTTGTCTGTCTAAAATAAAAAGTAGGGGTTCTTTTAACATGCTGCAGGATATACTGTATTTTCAAAAAATAATTGATTGAACAGAGATTTGACATATTAGCATATTATCTTGAAAGATTTTATAGAGTGTGCAGGTCTAATTCAAACAGAATATTCTCATTCTCATCGCAGGTTTTTCATACCCATGGATCTATGCTTGTTCTTGCAGATTAATGAGCTTTAGAATATGTGGTAGGATGAAAGAAAAGTCAGGATTATGACATATACTGATACTAATGCAGGAAATCAGAAAGAACAGAAAGACATATGTGAAACAGGCTTCAAAATTTGCTAATTATCTGCCTTGTTATCAGTGGACCAATTACTTTCCAATTAATAAAGTGTAGGGTAAAGCAGCAAAAATGTCCAGAAGGAGCTGGTGAAAGTTACAAACCTCAGTTAACATTAATTCAAATCATCAGTGGAAACAGTGTTCATGAAGATTGAACTACAGACTGCAAGAAGCTGATTCATAAGGTTCTTAGTTAAAAAGAAATATCTAGAAAAAACTGTAGTATTATTCTAATAAAAAGTTGTAGAGTTGATCTCATTGACCCATTATAAATCTTGACTGAAGTCAAAATGTACTTCTCCCTAGGTATGCGTTTCAAAGATAATAGCTTTGAGGGGAGAACAATAGATCCTTGAAATCTATGGATTCAGTAGGGAAAAAAATCCAGATCCTTGTAATATAACATAAAATAATTATTCAGATTCATCTAGATCATCAGAGGATGAAGTTTGCATTTTATTAAAAGAAATCAGTTTGGTTGACTGAAGAATGTTCAAGATTAAGTGATGCATTACTTAAATCCTTAAGAGTATTTATTCTGAGGGTCATTTCTTGAGATCGGGTTCAGGGCAATCTCATCCTTCAAAAGAAAGGAAAAAAGTAATAGGAGACAGAAGATGCTGTCTCTCAATATTTAATCAGGAGACACAGAAGTTCTCTCTGATTCTGCAACAAACTTTGAACATGCACTGAAACCCACTCACCGATGTAATAAATACCTAACTGACTGTATTGATTTTATTGGAATTCTGTGTTCACGTGATTGCTATCTTCCCTTGTTTTTCCTGTAATATCTTTTCCTAATAAATTTCTTTTTATCTCTAGAAATTGGGTTCAATTGGTTTTATAAGGGAACTTTTCACTGAAACCTTCCTAACCTGCAAGAGTTTCACACAACCACACACACACACATCCCGGATTTGCACCAGGTTTGCAAAGTACTGTACTTCTGAGATTTAAATAAAAGGATTTAAGCATTTTCCCTTTGTCAGGTGGGGGACTAAGTGGGGAACAGGACTAAAAGAACAATTCTTTAATGGAAGAAATAAAACTCCCCAGGCAATTTACAGGATATTAGGAAGTGCAGACTGACTAATAATATAGTCATGTTCACACCATATAAAATTAATTATGAAGTCCAACACCACCAAGTCACCTTCATCCCTATCCCGCACAGCAGACAGGGAATCAAAACTGGGACAAAACTGATAGTTCTTATCTACTTGTTCTACATTATAGTATAGTAATATATAGGACTTCTATTTCTTGGCAGTCAACACTCGTATTACTGTATATCCATCAAAAGGCAGTTCATAACCCATCCAAGATCCTGCTCTTGGAGAATATTTCTTCACTTTACCTCCAAATCGAACAAGTGTTCGTTTACACAGATGGTCCATAATATGATGGTCCCATTTTAAATTTGATGACTTAGAATTGATGATTAGAAAATTCCTGATAATGAAGTTTAAATTACCACTGCTCTCTCAGTTAATAAGACATGTACCATCTTCCTGACCCTGATCGTATTATAGATGTATAATATACAGTATGTAGTTTACAGATCTATAATCCAATGAATAGGTTTTACGACTGGTTTATCAATTAATCTTAGTTGTGATTACACAACCTAACTGATTGCTGTAAAGAGAGATGTCATTTTATTGTACCAGTGGGGTGGAAAATGTGAGTAAAAAGTGGGGCAACCAAATTTCCTCTTTGACTTTAAGGCAGGGGTGTCCAAACTTGGGAACTTTAAGACTTGTGGACTTCAACTCCCAGAATTGGCTGGCTGGGGAATTCTGGGAGTTGAAGTCCACAAGTCTTAAAGTTCCCAAGTTTGGACACCCCTGCTTTAAGGAAAACAAAGCACTGCAAAATAGGCAGTACTGATAGACAGATAGAGACATCCTCATCATCCCTTGTGAGTATGCACAAATATATTTGAATGGATTCAAATATATTCAAATTTATTCAAATTAATAATGATTGCTGTATAATGTTCTGTAATGCCTGAGTTGCAGCTAGACCAGTGTTTTAAACTAGGAACTGCATTTAATTGTTTGAAAGAAATATTCAATGCTGTATCACCTGTCTTTACCAATCTAATTGCATTCTGGCATTCTTCATTAATTACACTCTCACATAAACACACCCTTCATTTTACTGCTTAATTTTATAAATGGTATTTGATTAATTATGCTTCCAATAACTGAGCATTTCTGTCACGATTTAGACAATCTGTTTGCTGCTGAGCAGAAGTCATGCAGATAGAGTGATAATTTTTTTCTCCTTTCAAAATTTAGATGCAAGATGGAAAGAACTGTCAACAAATATTTAATAGTTCATTACCTTATTGAAAGGATTCAAGTATAAGTAAAGCATATGTCTTAATAGACTCTGCATAACTCATACACAACAGAGCTGCCTTTCATCTGGGCCCTGAATTACTAACATTTCTTTTTCTGTTCATTCTTAGTCTATTGATGATTCACCTTCAAAAAGAAAATTTGGAAGGCATCCAATTACTAATTATGTGACTGTTTTTCAGTTATATTTATCTGTACTTCCTATGTCTCATGATGTGAAGTCAAATCACATCCAACCAGTCAAGAATATGCAGTCACTCAAAAACAAACTCCTAGAAATATTAAAACACATGGAGTCTTCAGCACCGCATGAGCACCAGGGAACAGTGGGGTATGGATGGAAATGGTTACTCTGTGTCCCATCTTTGTCTAAGACAGGGATGTCCAAACTTGGGAACTTTAAGACTTGTGGACTTCAACTCCCAGAATTCCCCAGCCAGCTGGGGAATTCTGGGAGTTGAAGTCCACAAGTCTTAAAGTTCCCAAGTTTGGACACCCCTGGTCTAAGACAAGGATTGGCAACCTTAAACACTCAAAGAGCCATTTGGACCTGGTTCCCACAGAAAAGAAAACACCGGGAGCCACAAAAACTTTCCCATGCCTGATTATTTCCTGAGCGGCCACAATACTAGTATATGTAATCGAATTAAACATTCTGTTTTCTTCTGAAACTTTTCTTTTCTTGGATTTAATCCTGGTTGGCCTACCAGGCGTTGAAAAGCTCAATAAATCATGTGCTAGCGGGTATCACACATTGGCAGTTGTGATGCATGTATTGAGCAACAGGGAGCCGCAGCAGAGGGATGAAAGAGCCACATGCAGCTCCAGAGCCGTGGGTTGCTGACCCCTGTTCTAAGAGATTGTCAGTCTCAGATCACTTCTACACTACAGGTAGTCCTTGACATGCAAACGGTCATTTAGTGACTGTGTGAAGTTACAATGGATCCCACAAAAGGTACTTGAGGTTGAGAACCTCTGATGGCCACCCACCCCAATCACATGACTGCATTTAATTAAACACTTGGGAACCAGTCTGACTTTACAGCTGTCTGTATTGTCCATGGTCACACGGCCACAATTTATGATGTTGTTGCCAAAAAGGAAAAATGTCTCATTGAAAGCAATGGTTTCACTTAACAACCATGATATTTCTTAACAACCATGACGGTTCACTTAATGTCTGCCACAAAAAACATCATAAAACTGGGTCACTCGTGATGACTCACTTTATGATGTCATGATTTAGAATGGGAAGGTGCCATTACTGTCCTAAATCAAGAACTAGCTATATATGCTTTTCACTTCTAAATCACAACAAGGTTTTGTAAGACTGTAATGAATTAGAATTAACTTGATTATTGTTATACTTCTAATCATTGTTGATTTCCCATACTTGACAAACAGCATGGTACTGTAATTAAAATGCTCAATTAAGAGTAAGAAGGTTATAGTCCTGTGATAGGCACAGAAGTCAACTGAGTGACCTTAGATCAGCCATGACTAATTAGTTTAATCTCCACCAGGCTCTGCTGCAAGTTGGATTAACAACAGGCCCTTTGTTGCATCATGTACTTCACAAGGTCAAATAGGCAAGCACAGTGCACAACTAGAGTAGATGCAATGAAAAACAATCATGAAAGTTTAGTTTATATTACTAATCCTGTATTAGAATACTCAGCATCTAATTATTTGCATCTATCAGTCATTTTCTTGAATATGCACTGAAGCACAAGATCTGAATCTAGTACTCCTGTATTTATTTGCCACTCCTAACCCATAGTATTGCCAGTTTGTTCAATGCAGTGGTTAAAGTACTGGAGACTGAGTACTAGTCTCGTGTTAGACACAAAGACAGCTGGGTGACCCTGGGCCAGCTACTCACCCAGTCCTAGTCAGTGACGTGCAGTCAGGTGAGGCAAGTGAGGCACAGCCTCACCACTCTCATCATGGGGAAAAAAAAGTAAAAGGAAAAAGCTGAGCTAGTTACTGCCTCACCGTGGATGACTCTGCTTAACTGTTAAAAAAAGCTGGAAAAGGTATGTGTGGGTTGGAGGGAGGGGGAGGAATTCAAACTTCATCCTCCTGGTGCTGTGCAGGGCTTTGGGCAAAGGCTGGAGGGAAGGACCCTGGCTCGCTTGTGCTCTCCCTCCCCAAGAGTAGTTTGATTGCAGGCAGAGCCACGTTGTGGGGCCGGTGTGTGTGCTACAGCATGGCTCTTTGCCTGGCTTCCTGCCTCCTCCTGTGGTCTCCTCACTGGTGCTCTCCCTCCCCAAGTGTAGTGACTTCCTCCCCAGGCCCCCATTCATTTCTCTCTCACACACACACAGCTGGATAAAACTATATAAAAATCTAGCCCAGCTTCACTGATTACAAGTTTGAAAAGGCAACGTGGCTCCACCTGCAATCAAACTACACTTGGGGAGGGAGAGCACAAGCAAGCACTGAGGAGACCACAGGAGGAGGCAGGAAGCCAGGCAAAGAGCCATGCTGTAGTACACACACTTCCCCCCAGCCTCTTTCTTTTGGAAGGCTCGGATCGGCTCCCCTCCGGCTTCTCTGCCTCTCCTCTCACCCCAGCCTGCCAGCAGGAGGTGGTGGGTGGGCTTTATTGTGTTCCAGGCATTTCCCACCCAGACAGCAGGCTGCATTTGCAATGGTGGAGGTGTTTGGGAAAGGCAGCAGGGGAATGGGGGGGGGGATGGCAGAGGAGCTGCTTTCAAGCCACTGGAAAAGATATCCAATCCAACTTTTGTGTGTGTGGGGGGGGGGGTTGTTTGAGAGTGAGTGAGAGAGGGAAGGGGTAGGAGAGATAGTCCAATCCAACTTCTCTGTCTGTGTGTGTGTGTGTGTGTGTGTGTGTGTGTGTGTGTTTGAGAGAGGGGGAGGAAGGGAGAGAGGGAGGAAGGAGGGGAAGGAGAAGAAAAAGAAAAAGAAAGAAGGAGCAAAGGAGAAAAACAAATGCTGTCGCTTTAAATTGGAACTGAGCATGCCTGGCTGTGGAATTCTGGGAGTTGAAGTCCACAAGTCTAAAAATATTTGAAACCCAGCACTGTGTCGGTGCCTCACCAGTCATAAACCTCACCGCACGTCACTGGTCCTAGTAAGTACACCAGTTCCACAATCTTGTCAAGAAAACTGTAGGGACTAATCCAGTCATCAACAAGCAACTCTAGTTTGAAAGCATACAATCTATGTCTGTCTGTCTATCTGTCTCTCTCTCACACACACAATACACACACACACGTGTATGTCATACTAACTTTTCTGAAGCTTCAGGTTATCTACTACCGAAGTTAACTTTCACAAGTACTTCATACAAATAGATATTTTAAAACTGGAATTCAAAAAGGAAGATAGTAAACTGATGATAAAAGATAACTTTATTAAGCTGGTTTTTAGAGATAGCAAAGTATAGGTGTGAGGCAAAAAGACTTTAAAAATAACATATGCACAAACACTATTTTTGATGCTCCAACAGTATAAGATATGAGAGAGGGAGGAGGGGAGAGAGAGAGAGAGAGAGAGAGAGAGAGAGAGAGAGAGAGAGAGAGAGAGAGAGAGAGAGAGAGAGAGAGAGAGAGGGATTGGGTTGGAACATCAAGATCCTTAGAATTTTAAGATCTTTTGCTTTGAATCAAAAAGTTAATATGCCTATTTTCAAATATAACTTTTATCAGTCACAAACATACTGCCCTTCCCTGAGTATGTATTTATTTATGTTTATGTGAGTTGCAAACCCAAACAAATGCATTTGCTTTCATAGTAAAATTAGAAGTACTGTCCTCACATAACTTGTTTTATGTTACCATTATCAATGCAAACCTATAAATCACATTCATATGATGTAAGGATAGGGAAAATGCAAATGATATTGGAGGTGAAGCTAGAAATAACTGTTGAAAACTATAGCAAACAAAATATATTGAAAAGTAATTGGTGAGTATACATCCAGCTTGAAATGACTGTAGACAAATAATAAGCAGAACTAAAATGACAATGATGCATAAAGAAACATATTATATGAACATGTAACACTTATTGTATACATTATTTCCCAAACATCAATTCACACTTATGGCATCCAAACTCTACAACTAAGAATTGACATGTTCTTTTTTTTTGATGACAAAAAAAGTTTTTTTGTTTGCAACTGAAAAAGAAGTTTTGTTTTGTTTGCAACTGACATGCCAAAAAAGAGTAATCTAAAACTAACAATCTACCATTTTAATGGGCTGGATATTGTGTGGTTTTAATGATGATGATGATGATGATGATGATGATGATGATGATGATAGCGGCAATGTTTCTACAATTATAGCTTAACTTTTCCTGATTTCTAATTAACTTACAGTAACTTTGCTACCATTGCCTATTTTTCCAACCCTATATATTTCAATTTCAGTTCTTAAATATTTAAGATCTAATACTAAAGTCCTTTACCTTTCACAGTGAAATGACTTTTCCTTTGTGCCATACTTATGTGAGTCTTCCAGACACTGGTGAAGTTGTAACGAGGCATTTGCAGTGACCTACGTTTTGCCAGTGTAACTTTCTTCCTGAATTATTATTTAGGAAAAAATAAGCAATACTGACTCAAAGACACACACATACACACACACACACACACACACACACACACACAAATCAACTCTTAGTGACTGCATAGATTTATTTTCTCCATCATCGCCCTTGGAATGCAGTGGGTGCATTCCAACAATGCACCTTCTGCAACTGTCATTAAGTCCATTTTCTGGTCATCCCCTTCTTCTCTTTCCTTCCACTTTTTCAGCATTATGGAATTCTTCATAATTATATCTTCATATAAGGTTTCTAAGATAGAAGTATTTGAGTCTGCTCACTTGTGAATGAAGAAATGACTTAGACTTAGAATAACCTTATTGTCACTTTAAGTCTACCCTAATTGGCATACATTAAATGAAATTTCATTGCATACAGCTCTCAAAGGGTTACCACCTCCAATATACACTACATACCTAAACATGACTAAAAATATGCACATCTCCACATAACCACATATATTCTATGACACAGAGAAACAACACAGTCTAGTATATATGTATACTAGATGTATACATATACATGGTGAGTAAAATGTGAGTTTACCAGATGGATGGTATAAGGAACAAAACTGTTACAGAATATGTTAGTCCTGCTAGAAATATTTCAAAATCTCCTCCCAGAGGGGAGCAACAGAAACAGACCGTAAAACGGGTGTGTGGAGTTTCTAACAATGCTACGAGTCCTAAGCACATAGCACTTATAAACAATATACTGAATAACGGGAAGCAAGCTTCCTATAATCATCTTGGCTGTTCTTACCACTCTCTGTATGGACTTTCTATCTGAGGCACTGCTACCACCAAAACCAACAGTGATATGCTTTGTTAAACTGATCTCAATCATGCCTCTGTAAAAAGTGGTGAAGACAGAAGGAAAAAGATGTACTCTCCAAATTTGATGCAGGAAATGCAGATGCTGGCTTTCCTGCTTCAGTAGTGATGACATGAGGAGAGACCAATTCAAATTGTTAGTTATCTGTACCCACAGATATTTAATGCTGTTGATCACCTCTACAGCTGCATCCTTGTTTCTGAGTGGAGTATGACAGAGGTGGTATTCAGCAGGTTCTGACCAATTCTGGAGAACTGGTAGCAGAAATTTTGAGTAGTTCGGAGAACCGGTAAATACCATCTCTGACTGGCTCGGCCCCCATTAATTCTCTGCCTCCCGAGTTTCAGCTGATCAGGAGGAAATGGGGATTTTGCAGAAACCTTCCCCTGGAGTGAGAGGGAATGGAGATTTTACAGTATCCTTCCCCTGCCATGCCCACCATGCCACACCCGCCAAGCCATGCCATGCCCGCCAAGCCATGCCCACAGAACCAGTAGTAAAATATTTTAAATCCCACCACTGGAGTATGACTATGCCAGCTCTTTCTAAAATCTACAATGATGTCCTCTGTCTTATTAACATTTAGAACCAGGTTACTTTATTGCACCAGTCCACCATGAGCTTCTTCATTGTCATCCCAGATAAGACCCACCACTGCCATGCCATCCGCATACTGTGCAATATGATTCATAGCAGATTTGGCATAACAGTTGTGGGTCATCAAGTAATGGACTCAAGACACAGCGCTATCAGGAACCTGTACTCAAGGAGATGGAGTTGAAAACTTTTCTTCCAACTCCCACAAACTGGGCCTATCAATAGGAGAGAGGGCAAGTGGGGGAAGAGGAGGAGAGAAATGAGGAGTGGAAAGGGGAGGGAGGAGAAGGAGAGAGGAAGGGGAAGTTAAGAAGAGAAAGATGACAGAGGGGAAGAAAGGTGGTAGGGAGGGGGAGGAGAGAGGGAGAAGGAAGTGATGGATAAAATACAAATATGGTGTATGGAGAGCAGAAGAGCCAATTGATTTTTGGGAGTTGTTGGTAAGATGAATTGATGTAAACATTTAATAATACAATATGATGTTGGTTATGTAATAGTATACATGTGATTATATGTTATGAAAATGGAAAAATAAAAAACTTTAATAAAAAAAAATCCTGGGACTATCAATAAGGAAATCAAGTATCCAGTTACATAAAGGAGTATTAAAACCTAATAGGCCTAGTTTGTTCACCAAATGCTGATGAATGATTGCGCTGAACGCCGAACTAAAATCAACAAACAGCATTCGCACCTGAGCATTCTTCTCCTCCAGGTGCACCACGCTAAGATGAAGCACACAGGAAGGGGCATCATCTATAGAGCAGTTCTTCTAATAGGCAAACTCTAATGAGTCAAATGTAGGGGGAAGACATGAAACCATATAGTCCTTTACCAATCTCTCAAAACACTTCGTCATAATGGAAGTGAATGGACAGTAATCATTAAGGCATGTGATTATAGATTTGTTCGGTACCGGTAAAATGATTGCAGTCTTAAAACATGATGGAACCACAGCCTGATGTAATGAGAAATTGAAGAAGTCTGGGAGAACAGAACACTCCTTAAGTACTTGCCCCGGGATGTTATCAGGACTTGAATCTTTTCGAGTGTTGAATAGCAGTTGTATCAAATCTGAATGCTAGTCAGGTCAAACAATGGTAATTCAGAAAATTGGGTTGAGGAGGTTTAGGAGACGGCAGATTACTTGTTTGGAAAAAGCTCATCATTACACTCCATACCTTTTCTGTGATACTGTTTGCACCTACATGTGTCTTCTAGACACTCTATATGATTCATGGTAATTTCATTCTTCTGAAAGGAATAAAGGTTGATATAAGTCTTCTATAGTCTTTTTTAATCTTTAATTTATGGCAAAAAAGGGAAGAAGGTTACGCATATGAGTATTTCAGGGGTGGGATGTTGCCAGAGTTACTGCCGGTTTGCAACCCGCATACAACTTTGTGTACACAGAACAATTTATAGTGAACTGTGCATGTGCAGTCACTAAAATTCAAAATGGCAGCGCCCAAGCAACAGCGAGGGAACCTGTTCAGGGAGCATGTTAGGCCTGGGTTGCTGCCGGTTCTGTGACCCAGGGCTGAATTCCACTACCGGTTCAGCCGAACCGGGCCGAACTGGCAGCAACCTCCCTTTGGAGTACTTTCATAAAGACCATGTAAATATGACACCCCATATAAATTCATGTTAAGGTGATCCATAGAATTTAAAGCAAAACAAGTTAAGTGAATATTGGTGTTGTCGAAATAATGTTCTGTGAGGTACCTGAATTAAATAATTACTATGGAAAACACACATTTTACATTCTTCTATAGAAATGCTCTATAGAGCATTTAATCTTTTATATTTCAAATGTTCATCTGTAATAATAATACAGATTTATTCCTCATATTGTGAAAGGCATAGATCATCAACTTATATTCCAAAAGGGAATTTGTAGGTTTACACAGCTCTGCTCTTACAAGATTAAATAATTAGAAATGTCATTCACAAGAACAAACCTGCTGAGGTGTAAATGACAGCTTTAAGTATATGATCTGAATCTAAAACATTTCACATAAAAAGCATACAAAATAAAATTGAATTTAAAACAGTCTTTTTTGTTTAATTTTTGTCTTCGATACTGTAAAAAAAAAGTATTTTCAGAGGGATTTGCAATAATTCTCAAATTAATCTGTTCTTTTTTTTCCAAGATATAAACTAGAATACAAGAATAAAATGTAAAAAAAAATAATCATTCATGTGAAGCTCAGGTTAAGAAGGGACGATGAGACCCTAAGCTAATTTCCATGTGAGAGTATTTCAATGCATTTGAAAAGCATTCTGTGACTCGATCAAAAGTTTATAGAAATACAGCATGGGCAAAGTAGGCGTTTACTGAGAGGAAGTTTGATGCAGTGGTTAAAGGCACTGGACTACAAACCAGGACACCATGAATTCTAGTCCTGTCTTAGACACAAAACCAGCTGGGTGACCTGTTGGGCCTATCACTTTCTCCCAGACCACGGTAAGAGGCGTGATAATCTTACCAGGAAAACTGCATGGACTTATCCAGGCAATCACCAGCAGTCAGCATTGACTTGAAGGCCCCTGTGAATGAAAACACACACGCATGCGCGCACGCACATGCACACACACACACACAGCAACTCTTTATGCAGTTTCAAGCTCAGAGCATCTAGTAGTAGAAGTCAATAGTGATTCAAAAATGCACATACAAAATAAAGTCAGGATATTATGGAATTCTAGGAACTGACACGGAATTCCGGGATCAAACAGAAAAGGTTTATTGCGCAAGGTTCAGTGGCTACACCAGGAGCAAAGACTGAACCCCGAAGGATTCTAATACAGGTACTTTTGTACATATTTTTGACATCTTATGATTGGTTACATTTCTGACAGCCCCCTTATCTCAACCCCCCCCCCCCGTTGCTATGCCAAAGAAGCTAAATAACTTATGGCCCCTTTCTATGTAGGTCACAGGCTTCTTGCAAATCTATCTACGTTTCCTGTCTAAGTTTCCTGCCTTTAAGTCTGCGGTTACATCTGCTTGGCTATGTGTGACTTCCTGCTCATGATGCTTCCTCTTACAAACTCTTAACATGCTCAATTATAAAGTAAGTCACATATATTAAGATTCCTATTATCCCATATTATTCCATATTCCATCTTAAGGAGGTGTGTGTTTTTAAAAAAATCTCTATTACAAATACCATTTTCTCCCACCATTGGTTTCAACCCTTGTTTTTAAAGGACAGAATGCCCTAATATAAAATTGCAGTTGCTTTATTTTATTATCATCCACCCTTCACTATTTTTTTATTCTTCTTAACATTAAATCATTGCTATTACTATATCTATGACTGAAGAGAGCCTGGATATTGGAGAACCCCAAGGATCCACAGAAGAAGCCAAAGTATGGTTAATATGTGCAGATGCTTCTAAGTATATTCTGTGCTCCTTAAATGCAGAAAAGTATGTATCATCCTAATGATCCCCAAAAATGATTCTTTGGGTGGTATTACTACATAGTCCTTCTGAACAGATAACCACTGTGATATAACAGTATTTGCTATTACTTTATTCCAATCTTTGTACTATGCAGAGGTGGGTTGCTCACGCATTCGCTCGCAACACTTCTGCACATGCACAGAAGCGTCCAGGTGGGTGGGTGGAGTCTCCCGTCACCTCCACTACGGTTTGCCCGATCCAGGCCTGAACCGGGAGCAAGGCACCTGTGGTACCATGGCTCCAAATAATAATAGATTATTTGTCCAAAGTTGCAGAAGATCAGGGAAGTTCACATTTCAAAACTCAGTATTAAAATCTAGCAATTTAACCTATTCCAGTTAACTCTGTTAGACAGACATTCCTCTTTTAACAAAACCACATAAGAATATAATGCTTCAGGCAATACTTTTAACTAAAAGGCAAAGCAACTAACTGTGCACAGTGGAAACTGGAATAGAGTTTTGCTACCAACTGTTTACCTCTCTTTCCTCTTGCCACTGCTCTTAAAACAACCCTCTTGTCCCCTTCTTCATATATTCTTGCATTAATGCCAGTCAGGCAGTGTACTTGGCGGTGATGTGATCCATATGTCAAAGTCTGGAACAGGCCCTCTGCTCCACCTCCCTTTTGAGCAATGATCTAAGCTTCAGTACATAATTGCCAACCTTGTTTGGCTTGATTGGGAGGGGGAGCAAGTGAAGTAAACAGTAAGTACCTAACATGGCATCTGCTTACTAATTGCTATTGCTAAGGTGCCGGTTTCCTACACATATTTTTTTTAAATTTAAAGAGGAGAATATTAAACACTTATGTTCTTTGCAAAGCAATAACTATTGCTAACAAGATCCATATGCAAGTCTGTCAAAGGATTGTGTCCCTATGGTCGCATATCACTGAAAACACACAGAGGCTAAAGAGCTGTTCACAGAGCATTAATCCAGAATCATGCATCATGTGTAGCCACTTTGCCACACAAAGGCAATGAATTTTTATTGGCTGCCATTCAGCTAATGGCAGAATTATATTATTCTCAACAGGGAACTGCCAATCCAGCTGGCTCTTGGCATCTTTGATGCATGGTGAGCACTCTCATTAAAATGATTGTTTTCTTTTGTACAAGTTCAAAGAATTTGTACACTAATGTGCTATGTTAGTGAATATTAAGCAAAAACAGCTTCTTGTTGCCTCTTAAAGATGAACTGGGTGTGTGTGCATGTACGACAAGCTCTTTTGGCAAAACCCTTCACTTCAGAGAGATGCATCTCTTGCCTATGAAACTTACTGTCACATTTTTTTTTTCATCTTTGAGATGCTACACAGCTCTTAATAGCCATTCATATTGGCACAGCTTTTCTCCTACAATTTGGATCAAGGAAAAGATTGCATTTCCAAAACGATTTGATACCCATTTTATTACAAGGTGCAAAACTATACTATTTCATATTTCGAAGCAAAGAGCTTTTCTTCTGTCTCTTCAGTGAATGCTGAGAATGCAACACAGCCATACAAACCATGAGGAATAAGGATCACTGCCAGTATGTCAGAAATAAAGCAATCTTATCAATGTGGAGAAGTTTTCTTGGAATGGCTCTTCAATAATCTTAGTTGCTGGTCCCTCAATATAGTCCAAACTGCCAATGTTCTTCCTTTCTGCCCATTGTTCCAAAAATATAATGAACCTTGATACTGCTTAGGTCCATTTGAATATAGTTCCTCTTTGAGGAAAAGGCCAAAGCAAACAAACATACAACTTGCCAACAAAATCACATTGTTCTATCTCTCAACATGTAACATCACAACCTGAGTACCCAGGGGAAAAATAGGTTGTTTCATATGCTTGTAAAAGGTTAACAGGATCAGAACTAATCAAATCTCAAGGGAAAGATCATATCACTGGGTGAGTGCCCTGGGTAGGTTTCCTAGTTCCAGTCAGATAAGATTGGCAGAAAGATCAAGTGCGATGTCATGATACAACTGATATACGTCATCCCTCACTGGTCACAATCACAATAATTTGAATTTCAGCCAGGATTCTATCGGAAGCCTATATACTTAACTCACAAAGCACTGAGTACATACTGTGGAACCCATAACTATCTATTGCATTTTGAAGCAAGTGTAGTTGCTAGATAGTCTTCCAGGACAGCCTCACTGTGCAACAGGGAGATAACTAAAGTATGAGTGACCATGTGCAAAACCTCTTAGACCATATACAATTAATTCATTAGTTGAATTTGTACAAAGATCCTCCTGGCCACAGCTTCTACCTGCACCTCCTGTAGTGTAATGGAAAGTGTGGATGACATTGGAGAATGAGAGAAACGGATGCTGCCTAAAAAACAATCAGACTAGAGAGAGGGGACCCCAGTGGCTTAATGGTTAGAGAAATAAACTTAGGAAGGACCTGCCCTTAAGAATCAAGTAATTAAAAATAGTGGTGGAAAGTTTGCACTTTCACACTTGCAATATTTTGTTAATGTATAATTAGTCCATCTAGTCATGTTTCCTATCTGGTTAACCTGGGCAGGTTGACATATACTTTAATTTCACTATATTCCATGTACTATATTCCTTTAAATTCATAGTCTAAAGATTCCTATAGATCCACAATTATTTTCTATTGATATTAGATTGATAGGTCTAATTCTTCTGAATTCTTCATTTTCCCTCTTTTGGATTATAGGGAGGAAATTTTGCTCTTCTCTAGTCACCTGCTCAAAAGTACATAAACATTTGGCCAGACTGTCAGCTAATTCCTCTAGAAGAAATGAAGCAATTCAGCTAGCTGTAGAAATTTAAAATGATTCAAATTAAACAGCTATTTCTTGACTTTGTTTCTGTCAGTCTCAAGCTACAATACTGCCCATTATCTGACTTCCCAGTTGCTTGATTGAATATATATTTTTCAGAGAAGATTGAGACAAAGTAAGAGTTGAGTAGGATTGTTTTGATTTATTTACTGGTTTCATTGATTAACTAATATATTGGGGGGGGGGGAGTTCCTTCCAATTTGAATATATTTAAAAAGTCATTTTTATTTGCTGTTCATAAATTTTGATTTAGTCTGAGTTTTAATCTTCTCTAATTCTGAGCTATATCTGTGTATGGTTCTCTACAGCTTTCACATGACTCCTTTTTTTCAAATATTGTGCCATCTACAGCAGCTCCCCCTGCCTTTTTTAAGACTTTTTGTTCTCTTTTTCATGAGAATTGTTTTTGATTGTGCTTTTTTGTACCACTGGGTTTAGGAATTGCCACAAACATGAGCCACCTTTCTTGTTATGCTATCATATTTATTTCTCTGAGTTTATTAAAATCAATTTACTTTAAAATATGTGTTTGCATATACTCATCTTTAATTTTTCTTTATATCCAAACCCTCAGAAGGACATGTCACTTTTCCTCACAGACAATTCCACTTCAATTTGAATGCAAGTTAAAAATACTTTGAGACACAACTTTTAAATGGAATAATGATGTAGTTCAGCATAAGTAATTATCATATATGCATACAGTAGTGGCCAAAATTGTGGAAACCTTTTGGAAAAAGTGTACAATATTTTTGAGATTTGATGGCTAATAGCACCACTTTGTTTTGGAGTAGTACCATAAAATGAGAATCAATAGAAAGATAATTTAATCAAGAATATAATGCAATAATGTTTATGAAGGATTTCCTATTAGCAGTTATAGAGAAGGAAAGTGAAACACGTAGAAAAAATGAGATATACAAAAATTATCACCATGTCAGTTAATACTTAGTTGGGTAACCTTTAGCATGAATTATGGCCTTTCAGTGTCTTCCCATGGAGTGAACTAAGTCTTTTAGTTCTGCAGCTCTTATAATGTGAAACCAAGATTGAATGATTACTTATATTAACTGGGTTTTATTGCTCGGTGTATTTGACTATAACTTTTCATAGAATATAGATAATTGAACAAATTTTGTTGCATTGATTGCATTCCTGATTAAATTATATTTCCATTGATATATAATTTTTATGGTACTACTACAAAAATAAAATGGTGTTATTAGCCATCAAATCTCAAAAACACACTTTTCCCAAAAGGTTTCCACAATTTTGGCCACTACTGTACTTCAGCATATTTAGAAAATATGATTAAATTATTTGCTAAAATATTATGAACGTGCAGGCTTTTTCCTGACCATTTATACTTTAGCCCAAAACAATTCATATAAATTCTCAGATACAAATCCATGTTTACTGCCTCATCAGTGGCTACATATTCTTTTGAAATTTGAATAAATTTGCATCTCTAAATAACTACCTTTTGTGAATTTATGACCATCCTAGCTATAAATCCAGATTTATTTTGAAGGTTTTTTCCCACACAAAAAAAGTATTATTATGCTTCTCATTATAATGTTGTTTTTAATTTGAACAACAAATTTTGCATTCTGAATCTTCTGAAGTGACCTAAATTAAGCTTCATTGTCATGGTAAATTTCAATGGAATTAGTCATTGCAATATATACAGAAAATATCCTTCAGACTTTAGTTAGAACTTTTGGATGGGTAAACAGGTGAAAATCCAGTCTGCAGTCTGACTAGCAATAATTATTTTCTTTATTTTAAAAAAATGAGCAAAAAAGACACTAAAGGAGCAGTCCAGTTGCCACGATTCAGCTTCCAGACAACAGGTACAGCAATGTTCTTAGATTTTACAGGAAGATTTTGAAATAGTGAATAACTTCTGCCTTTAGGATCATCTGTCAAAAGTTCAATAGCCAAGTAATTTATACCAGACTAGTCTTTGCTAGAGTAGCAATAAAGCACTTGGAAAAGACATTCAGATGCCATAACATGTCTATACTTACAAAGATCAGACTTGGGCAGAACAATTGTTTTCTCTATAACACTATAGAAATCAAAATCTTGATGTTGTTGCAAGTATGTGAAAACATACTGGACAAACATAACAATTTATTTATTTATTTATTTATTTATTTAATTTGACTTCTTAGTCGCCCCCTCTCCCCCCAGGGACTCAGGGCAACGTACAACAGCAACAGTCACAACAATATAATATGGAGGAGGTGGAAAATAAATAAATAAATTACAGTACTTTAAGACAATTAAAACCCCAATGCCAGTTAAAATTTAAAAATTAAAAATTAATAATTAAAAATGCCCAAGAGGTGGAAAAGCTCTAAATTTAAGCCAGGCCGGCTAGTCGGAACAGGTGGGTCTTAAGTTTCATACGGAAGGAGCGGAGGTCAGTTGTAGCCCTAATGTCTGGGGGGAGGTCATTCCAAAGGGTAGGGCCCATCACAGAGAAGGCCCTACTCCTGGGCGCTGCCCTCTGACACTCTCTGGAGGACGGCACCCGGAGAAGTCCCTCTCTGTGCGAGCGAATAGGTCGCAGGGATGTATGGGGCAGGACGCGATCCCACAGGTAACTAGGCCCTGTGCCATGGAACGCTTTAAAGATGGTGACTAACACCTTGAAGCGCACCCGGTAGGCCACAGGGAGCCAGTGCAGCTCGCGCAGGAGAGGTATTGCATGGGAGAACCTTGTTCTCCCCATAATTACCCACGCGGCTGCATTCTGGACCAACTGTAATCTCCGGGCGCACCTCAAGGGGAGTCCCATGTAGAGAGCATTGCAGTAGTCCAGGCGGGACGTCACCAGCGCGTGAGTGACTGTGCGCAGGGCATCCCGGTCCAAAAGGGGTCGCAATTGGCGCACCAGGCGAACCTGGTGGAACGCCCCCCTCGCCATGGCTGCCACATGGTCATCCATAGCCAGCCGGGCATCTAGGAGGACGCAATGACAATGCAGAAAATATTTAAGTTACAAATATTAATTAAACCTGAAACTTTTCTTTTAGTTATTACGACCAAGTCAACTGAAAAACAATTTGAGGTACTATTTCTTCACATGGTGACGGCTACGAGGATTGTACTTGCCAAACACTGGAAAGAAAAACCTGCAGTTAAAGAACGGATTTTGAAATTGACTGAATTAGCAGAGATGGCAAAATTAACTGCTTTGATCAGAGATAATGGACTAGACAGCTTTATCAGAGACTGGAAACCGTTTGTGGATTTTCTACGCACTAAATACAATAACAGATGGTTATCAGAGGAATTTGAAGATTAGTGTAACGTTTAGCTTAACCTGTTGATTGCTCTTTCTTCTCCCTCCCTCCCTCTCTCTCTCGCCCCCCCCTCTCTGTGTGTGTCTGTGTGTGTGTGTGTGTCTGTGTCTGTGTGTGAAAAAGGGGAGGAGCATTTACTGTAATCCAGCCAGGGTGGATTTTATATGTTAAATGTTACATTTATTTGGTATTTGGATGACGTTCTTCTCTTTTTTTTTGTACATCAGTTTTTTTCCCTTTTTTATTGTTGTTAGTGCTGGACATATGTTGTTGTTTTTTTGTTTTTTGTTTTCCTGTTTTGTATTTTACCTTTATAATAAAATGAAGTAAATATACTTTTTAAAAAAATCAAAATTAGAGTTCTGAAGAAATACAATAGAAAGAATACTGGCTCTTTTGAACTTCCATGTTGGAAGGACACTTGAAAATACTATGGACAGCCAAGGGAAAAAAACAAATAGTTCTCATAAGCCTTTTCAACATTCTCATTGAGGTACAAATGACCAAGCTCAAACTATCAATTTTATACACATTATGCAAAACCCCAGAACCTTTAAGAAGTCCATAAGACTAAGAAAGATGAAGGAAAGAAGACAAGACAATCACCAACAAGATAGATGTAGCCAAATATTTTGGCAATACTACACTATTGGAAGATCTAAATGGCCAGGAATAGGTCTTCCTGGGAAAGGTCTATTTATGCAGTTGCTAAAAATTGATACTGACTTGATGCCTCATAGCCAATCAATCAGAAAAAGCAAAAAACAAGGAACCGCATGTATTGCCTGACATTTGTATAATGAAAGTTTGCCATATAATACCTATTATTATTGACAAAATTTTGTGAGACCTACTATTATGCCTTTTACTATGGTTCAGTTTGCAGAAATAAATATGTAAAGGTTTTGTACAAAGAATCATCATATACCATAGCACTAGCTACTAAAGCCATTCCTTGACCAATTGAAAAGAAAATATGTATAATCCAGCCCCATAGGATGTCTATTTTCAATGATCTGCTAAAACCTATAGAAATGAACTTACATAACATGAATAACTGAGGAGCGCAATATAGGGTGGGAATGGTATGATAAGAAAGTGGTTAAATGGATTTAGGATAATTCATAGTCACACAGTATTTACACTTTGGTTGTAATTTTGAAGAAAGAAGTCATATTTAGATGTTGCAAATGGTAGAGATCAAATAGAGATTGCATACACAGATATAAATGAGAGAGGCCTTTAGTATTCTTGAAATAAATCTGGTGATAAAGAGGGTATACCAATAGCCAGGTCCCTTAGAAAATTTATTATATAAATTACATTAAAAGTTTGAATATGGTTCCATTTTCTTCTAAACACCTTCTTGAACATTTGAAGCATGAAGTTTGAATATTCCTAAATACAGTAACATTTTCTATTTGTGAGTGAAGGTGTGTAGTGGTGTGGAGTTATAGGTATTTGTATGTGATCATAGATATATGACCAGCCTATGGGCCATGACTTTTGTTGCATCCTTTATATGAGTTTCGCCTAATTTACAAATGATCTAACTTATCCATATGTCTGCAATGCACGATGAAGGGTGATCTGATTGGGAGTCAGGTTGCAACTTACTAGCAATAGCACTTAGCAATAGAATTAGACTTATATACCACTTCACAGTGCTTTACAGCCCTCAGAGTGGTTTACAGGGTCAGCATATTGCCCTCAACAATCTGGGTCCTCATTTTATCGCCCTCAGAAGGATGGAAGGATGAGTTAACCTTAAGCCTGGTGAGATTTGAACTGCCAAATTGCAGGCAGCCATCAGGCAGTCAAAGAAGCCTGCAGTATTGCATTCTAATCACTGCGCCACCATGGCTCAATGACATAAAAGCACACTAGAAAACTAATTACAAGCTTGATCTCAACTGGGAATATGTATCCCCCTCCAGAATGAAAGACAAGCTATTCTCTATCAATTTTATAAAATATTCCAGACCAGCCCTATTAGTAGGCAGACCAAAGCTACCAGCATCTGCTGCACTCTTGACCCACTCTCATTGCTGCTTAAAAGCATGGCTTTCTGGAGTGGCCTGCCATCTGGCTGACTTTTCTATTTGTGAATGAGGAAATTGCTGCTCAGATTGATATTCACAGAATGGCCAGTTGGTCCACTGACCAGAAGACATTGGAGCAGCACACAAGAGGAACATGCAGGCCTTCCTTTGCTTGGGGTGGTGATTGGCACCAGACTTTGGCCACCTCTTGTATGGGGCTAATTTTGTGCTAATCACTACTGCTAGGACTATTACAAACTTACTGTATTAGAAAAAGAGTGCTAACAAATCACTTTGCTTTGACAAACACTTTCCCTTGCTTGGCACATTTATAGCAGCCTGCAGCATGTTCTGTCAAAACATCTGGGCACTGTCAGTCAAGCTGTCTGAAACTCAAGGAAGTAGCTTTAAGCTCAAATTGGATATTCTGCATAAGTCAGTAATTGAATTTTTGTATTCAATTTACAAGCAGGTTTTGGTATTGTTACCTGGTGCTTTGGTAATCCAGCTTTCACTTTCTCTGAAGTAGCATTTAAAAGTTGGGGTGCAGAATCTCAGTACTCTGAGCCCCATATTATACATTGTAAAACAAAAGTTATGAAAGTGAATGAGCAGACTGCATGTTAGAGTTCAGTTGGTAGTTAATTTCCAGTCTTGTCACAACCTCCAGTCACTGAACATCGGTATAATTGGGAATAATGGCCAGTAGCTGCAGTAATTCTGAATAATATAAATCTATACAGTACAAGGTGTCATGGCAGACATGAAGTAAATTTATACCCCTAATGTACTGGCGGCTCGATACTTATGCACTTTGGGTGGCGATAAAACTCTCTTTCTCTACCTCTTCCTTTCTTTTTTAATTTCACATTTTAAAATAGTGTTCTCTGTCCTCCAATATACAAATTGAGTGCTTTAGGGTTAGACTTTGGCTTTCAAATAGTCAAGACCTCCACCAACCATTTTTAAGGAACAGTGATTCCCCCAGAATCCTTTAAAGCAAAGATATTTCTAGGGGGAAAAGAGACTGAAATCTAAAACAATTTTCCAGCTATCGAAGAACTGAATATAGATACTGACTAGACAGCATAATGGTTAGAATGCTGGCCTTTGATATGGGAAATGGATTTCAAAACCAAACAGGAAACCAATGGGGGTCCTTGAGCAAACACTCACTAACACTTCACCCGGCTAGCTTATATATGAGAGAGACATGAACTAAGAGAACCAGGATGGCTCAGACGTTGGTAAGATGAAGAGAAGGATTTTCACTTCTGTTCTATCTGCAATAGGCATAAATCACATCCATCGGCTCCCTATTGTTAATACATGAGAGGTTGGATCAATAGGTTGAATGTCAGATTCAATAACCATTTCTGATCAGACAAAACCAGAATGGAAACACATCAGGTCAAGAAGTTGGATTGATGAATTCATCAGTTCTTAACCTATGAAGTGAATGTTAATTTTATTTTTATTTTTAACATATGGCATCTACAGAGGTCATGCAATTACTGATATATAAATTTAGTTTAAATAAAGCATGGATGGATGGATGGGGAGAGAGAGAGAGGGAAAGAAAGAGAGAAAGAGATGATAGAGATAGAGGTGATAGAGATGTCAGGACAATACAATATTGGAGATAAAACATTAAATTAAGATAAAAGCAGGGGTGGGATTCTACCAGTTTGGACTAGTTTGTGTGAACCTGTAGCTCTGAAGATCAGCTGGAAATGAACCGGTTCGCTCCCACAAGCAAGTGGTCCTGCCCGCCCGCCCGCCCCTGCGCTTTACCTACCTTTATCTTCTCAGCTGAGTCACGTGGCAGTGTGATTGCTGCAACTCAGCTGTTTTTCTTCCCAAACAGCAATCCGAAATGTACGTATTCTGTAAATTGTGCATGCGTGCTCAGTACACGCTCAGTGAATCAGTTGTTAAACTGGTAGGAACCCCCACTTGGATAAAACCATAATAAAACCACCATAATATGGAGCCATAGAACTGCAATGGAATAGAACTTATAATTCGACATCTACGGAAGGTAACCATCTAACTGCTTCTAGTGTGGCTGTGAAGAGATCATCCCAGGTGCCTTGAAATTTCCTGAGGAGACATTCTTGAACTATATGTGTTACAATTTGTTCCAGAGCACCACAGCTGAGAGCATTCTAGGCTTTTAGCCATTCCCACTTAAAGAGCTTCACCTTAGTTCTGGCATGGCCTGTCCTGATTCTATTCAGGTAGCTCCATATTTTTCAGGGCAACTGCATTCCTGGAAGTGGTTTTGTTGGATCTACATGATCTGTTTGGTTTGTCGTTATTAAAAGTCACCCATCTTAATCATAATTCTTCATCTTGATTGTAAGTCTGTCCTATGTGATCCCATATTGGTTTCCTAGACTTAAGCCAGGTGACAGGAGTGAATGTTTTTTTTTCATATAGCTGAAAGTGTGAACTTCTTTAGATTTAACAGTGCTTAATAATGGCATTTTATATTTGTGGCTAGTGCAGTAAACGTCAATCAAGAACATTTGAATTACAGTGTATTATTCTAATGTTGAGACTTAAAACACTGGGGATTTAGCTTCAGATAATAAATGATACCCTTGATGTTTCTAACAGTGCTATTAATGAATTTCATATTCTCTGGACATGACATCAGAATTGCAAACAGGTGTGACCGTTGTGAATATATTCTAATTTGAATCAGAAGGTTAATCCTTTCTCCTTTCCCAATTGACCTTCTTTCTCCTAAGCTCACTGTTCTAATAATGGCAACCAGGAAGCATAGGTGACAAGACCAAAATTTTCTATGTGTGAGAAGCTGCAACAGAAATGTATGATTCCTAAGAGCTTCTCATTTCTAAAATGGAACTATTTTTAACAAGGTAGTCAAATCTAAAAGTGGTGAATAGGTCATGTAAAGCAAACATAACCTTCAACCTACAGATCCCTTTCCCAGAATTCTAAGTGTAATCATTAAATAAAAGAGCAATAGAACGTACTTGTTACTACCATCATACTAAATTCATACCAAATAGAGAATACTGGAATATTTTTACCAAGTAAATATTAATTAAAAATATTTGACACCAGGTACAGATATAAAATGACAGTAGAAAGCAGAAGGGTTGAATACTATGATCTAAAATGTTCTTTGCTAGAAGGAAGGTAATTATATTACTTATCTTCTAATTGTTGCTTACTCAGGAAGTAGATATTAACATTAAAGTATATTATTGTTTCATTCAATCTAATAATTTAGCATATAAAAGGCTTGCCTACTGATTGATCACACAAAAACACCCAACATTAATTTGACTGAGATTTACATTTGCCGGATCTGAAGTGTTAGCAGCATATTTTATTGTGTGGGATAAGGCCAGAGGTCACATTCAAAGAACCAAGCAACATGTAGTGGCAAAAGATTGAGAGACAGAGAATGTTTATTTTCATAGCCCTTGACAGATTCTGCAGCTGGATTCAAGGATATGCTTAATCCAATTACCTTTGTACTGTAAAAAGTACTTCGTGCTCAGATTTTTTCCAGTTGAGTAACTAAACGGCTGTTATATTGGAAGATCATGAAGTGATCTGAACAGAAGGATGCAGTGTTGCTCTAGCAACATAGCTTTCATTCCAGCAACTGGGACAATTCTGGAGATAGTTTAAGTTGTGCAACAGTCAGCCCGCAAACCAGGAGTGACATGTAGTAATTCTTCCAAGCTATTCTTTATTGTCTCATATCTATAGACAAAAATCTTGCCAGACTAAAAACCCTAACTCTAACCTACTTTCCACCTCTTAGTATGTATTAAATATTATTTTAAAAAATCTGAATGAAGCAAGCAGTACGAATAAGGGAGTCCAAATGCTGTATTTAAGGTTTTTAAATGTATAAGAACCTTAACAAAGAACCTTTTTTCCCCAAACAACATTTGTTGATTTATGTGCCATCAAGTTGTTTTTGACTTCAGGCAACAACATAGATGTTCTTAATGACAATCTATTCCTAAACTATTGTTTCAAGTCTCCCAATGGTGTCCTCATCTCCATCATAGTCCATTTGCCTTGTTGTTGGTCATTGTCTTCTTCTTTTTCCTTCTAGTTTTCCCAGCACTAAAGCCTTACATCCTGCTTAACTTAGTTTTGACTTACCTTTTTCCCCCTTCTCTTTTAATTAAATAATTTAGATACCGGCTAAAGCTGAAACCATGGTGTTTCTCAAGTCCTATTCCTCTGTAAAACTGGTCAGTCATATAGATAGTCACCAGTGATGGGTTTCCAATTTTTTTACTACTGGTTTGCTCATGTGCCGTGCTCGCTGCACGCAAGATGCTTCTGCGCATGCACAGAAGCTTCCAGGTGAGTGGACAGAGCCTCCTGCCGCCACCAGTACCTGTTCATCCGATCTGGGCCAAACCGGGAGCAACCCACCTCTGGCGATCACTAATATGGAGCCAATATCTATGTTCATTTTCTGAAAGTTTTATTCCCCTGTCAAAGAAGCTTCTCTTTTAACACTTCATTCTCAAGATGGTTAAAACTTTTCTCAGTTGGTGTCTTGAGTTTTCTTTATTGTTACAAACTTGCCAAGGGTGCAGAACTTAATGTTTTTTTTGTTACTTTATCAATCTGCAGTTTTCTTGGCTGTCAACATTTTCTGATCTTTTAGAAAGCCCTTGAGAAAGTTTCCTTCCTTTTTCTTTTTTGATTTAATTGAAATATAGGAAATGGTTGCTGGAGAAAATAAGGACAACGAAGATACTCGCATACACCACTTGGCCACTGGGTAACTAATGTAAGTTGTATTACATGAAACAATACATCATTGTCATGAGAAATACATCAGCGTTTTTTTCCTCCTATGGTGAAAAAATAGAAAAACCATTTGATGACCTTTTTCATCAAATTACAAGAAAATAGTCAGTAAAACTAAAATGGTTTTATCGTAGCATACTAATTACAAAGGGTAACTCCTCACTGGCGATTTATAGCATCTTAGAGCATCATCCAACCATTGAGCAGCTGCATAACAATAAGGAGGACAGAATTATTATCTCCACAGTGAGGGTTGGTGTGATTTGAAGATGCCATTAGTTTCTAGTAAAGAAATAGAAAATGAAATGAGCCAGAACAACATCAGGTGGATTCTCTTGTCCAACTTTATATGTGTTGAGAGCATTTGACATTTGATCAGAATCTATTGTGTTTATGAATATCTCCACCCTGCATATTTGACTGATTACCCAAAGTATGTTAAACTGCATTAATGCAATTTTGCTACATGGATGCCAGTGATTTTCAGTCTTTGATTCTATATTATAAAGGCTTTATTTCTTAGCAATATTTTTAAAATAATTGCAAAGATATTTGAATTAATTGAGTGTACCTTCACAACAGAAAAAAACATTTCTGTCCTAATTTAATTTCTCCAACTGCACAGTGAAACAAAGCATGTTGATGTCTAGCATTAGACGTTAAACACCCGATAAAAATAATAGCAATTCTAAGTTTCGGTGTTGGGTTGTTTGATTTTACAATCATTTTTTTCTTACAATTTCAACAACTATGAACCACTCAACTGTGCCCCAAGTTTGATGCTTGGACTTTTTTCTTTTCAAAACCTCAATTCTAGAAGGAACACTCTCTGGGTCATAGCATCCTCTTTTTGAAACCTGCTCTGAAGTACTCCAATTCTATCCATCCCATTCTTTTTTTTTTAATTAAAAGAACTCGTTTACTTCTCTTTTGGCACTGGATAAAAAAACTTCATCTGATCTGGAAATGCCTGACAATGTGTTCAGACAATTTCCATATCCTGGTAGAGCTCAACTTACAGCATTTGATTTAGTGACTGTTCAAAGTTACAACAGAACTGAAAATGGCATGTTTTCACACTTACTGCAGTTGCAGAAACCCCATGGTCATGTGACCAAAATCCAGATGTTTGGTAACTGACTCATAGTTATGACAGTTGCAATTTACCAGGTTCATGTAATAATCTTTTGTGACTTTCTGACAAGCAAATCAATGGGGAAGCCAGATTAATTTAACAACAGTATTATTCATTAACAACTTCAATGATTCAATTAATAACCATGGCAAGAAAGGTGATAAAATGGGCCAAAGCTCACCTAACATATATATCGCTTAGCAATAGAAATTTCAATTGTGATTGAAAGTCAAAGACTACATGTAAAATAGAGCAGTTATGGCCACAGCTAGCTGTCCATTGTTACTGATATCAGAAATGAAAAAGTTAAAATTTGTTTTTTTACATCCAGTGGTAGTGAAAGAAGACACAAGCAATTCTGCCTAAATATAAATGAGAAGCAAAGCAAGATCAGATGAAAATATTTGTTTGATTACATATATGTGTGCATGTGTGTGAGGGTTCATGCTGTATCTCCCAATAACATTTTATTTTATTTATTTATTTATTCAATTTATAAGTCGCTCCCTCTCCACAAAGGGACTCGGGGCGGCGTACAATTAAATATACAAGCATATGGCACAGAGGAGGTATATACATAAAAACATTTTTACCATTCATGAATAATAATAATAGCCACAAAGTTAAAAAGCAGTAACAATAAAGTTAAAAACAATTAAAATACCCTAAATTTAAAATTTACAATTTAAAATTGCCAGGGAGATTAGAGAATAGAGTTCTAATTAAGCCAGGCCGGCTAGTTGGAACAGGTGGGTCTTGAGTTTCTTGCGGAAGGAGCGGAGAATTTCTCCTTCTAAATCAGAAATTCTGTGCAAGAGCTCTGACATGCCTCCCCTTGAATACCTTGCAAGGAGAATCTCTAAAGACAAATTGTTCCATACCATGAAAAGCAATGTGCTCTTTCTCTCACGTCTGAGTGGAACACTGAGTTACTTGGAGGCCAAGTTATTAACAGCTATATACCATCTGTTTTTTTTTTTACTCAGGGTAGTAGGCATGGTCTCTCACTAAAAGATGCATTGACAATTCCCAGATTCCGTTCCCCACACTTTTCCCAAACGAGCCAGATAGTACCATAGGTCAAGCATAAACTAGTTGAACTCATTCCACAGATCATCCTACCAACCCGCTCGGAGTCCTAAGCTGAACTGAATCCCATAAAACTACAATAGATATTACTGCCTATTATCTCTTCCTGCCCCACTCCTCTGGACTCCAGGCCAGGGGGGTATTTTAAGTGATTTTATTCAAAAACTGGAATTTCAGCCTTGGCTTCAGAAAGTTCTTCTTGCCTCTATTCATCCAAACTTCATCTCTTTCCAGTAAATAGTATTCTGTAAACTGTTTCAAGCAAAAGAATAAAATAAATAAAATTCATACCTGGTTACTCTCCCATCTGTGGCTACAATTGGAACATTTAATGAGAAAAATGTAGCTGTTGAGATTATGTCGCCATCCCCCCCTTGTGAGAGAATATTCACAGTCTGAGAAGATCTATACTTTAAGAAATTATTCTTCCATTCAACTCTGTAAAATCCAAAATCTAACCTTTGCAAGGCAAACAGCAAAATGTAGTGGAAAATGTAGCAAAGTGAAAGTGCAATGTTTATTGTAAAACTATTACTAAACTTGTAGTTTTGTATTTTGTTTGTTTGTTTGTTTCTTTGTTTCTTTGGATTTATATGCTGCCCTTCTCCAAAAGGACTCAGGGTGGTGTACAACATTAAAAAAACACACATCCCAAAAGTTAAAAAAAAATTAAATACATATCCAAAAAAAAAAAAAAAACACCCCAAATTTAAAAGACAATACATTTAAAATAAGTTAAAATTAACAGGCCAGGCCGGCTTGCTGGAAAAGCCAACTTTTTAGGGCGCGTCGGAAGGACCGGAGGTCAGGATTATGTGAAGCTCCGGGGGCAGCTCATTCCAGAGGGAAGGCGCTCCCACAGAGAAGGCTCTCCCCTTGGGGGTCACCAGCCGACACTGTCTGGCCGACGGCACCCTGAGGAGGCCAACTCTGTGGGATCGTACTGGACGGTGGGAGGCTACTGGTGGCAGTAGGTGGTCTCGCAGGTACCCTGGGCCTAAGCCATGGAGCGCTTTAAAGGTCATAATTAATACCTTGAATTGCACCCGGAAAACAACCGGAAACCAGTGCAGGCCGCCTAAAAGGGGTGTAACATGAGAGCACCTAGGTACCCCATGACAACCCGCGCGGCCGCATTCTGGACCAGCTGAAGCCTCTGGGTGCTCTTCAAGGGCAGCCCCATGTAGAGAGCATTGCAGTAGTCCAGGCAAGAAAGGACGAGGGCATGAGTGACTGTGCACAGAGCATCCCGATCCAGGAAGGGGCGCAACTGACATACCAGGTGAACCTGGTAAAAGGCCCCCCTGGTCATGGCCATCAGGTGTTCTTCTAAACTAAGCCGCGTATCCAGGAGGACTCACACATTGTGGATGTGTTACCAAATAGTGAGAGATTGTGGGTTATTGATTTATTTTGTCAAATGAAATCTGATATTGTGGTGCTTCTTTCCATAATTTTAAGAGACCCTTTTGGACTTTTCAGTTTTCCATTTTAGCTGGACCACTTTAAGTAACTGTACACTTAGAAGATCACTTTCTTTGTAGACCTGAACTCTAGAAAATTTGTGAACCATGTGAAAAGGAGCCATTTCAACACATATCAATGGAAGTGAGGCTTGTTCTCTTCTATTTACATCCTTCATAGTAACAACTTCTGTCTTTTTCTCTTTCTTTCTCCCCTATCTTACTACAAGTAGTCCATTGAAATCTCTCACAAGCTTTATTTCTTTTCCTTAATCACTTAAAACTATATTCCATAAGCCTGATTTTTTTTTGTGCTCCCAACTTCTAAAATGTATGTGGGACGAAGGGATTTGTTTTCATGTTTCTTTTCTTTTACACTCTTTTTTATTTTTAATATGCCAGTTTTTTTGAATCTCAAGTTGTTTCATTTTGTTTCCAAACCATAAGTCATGAATTAGGGATCCCTATTTTTCATTTACTTTTTATATCTTTGACTGATTAATATTTGTCTTCTCCTCTACTCAATTATTTAACAAATTTATATGGCTGCCCAAGTCATACACAATGACTTTGGCAACTTACAACATTAAAAATCTACAATCTAAAAGGTCTAACCTCCCTACATTAATAAGCTACTGCAAAAAGACTGTTTTGATTTGTTTGGTTGTATGCTTGGTTGGGACATGATCAGTGAAGTAAAGATAAAGATTGAAAATGCTCAAACAGGATTCTTCAAAATGAAAAAGGTCTTCTGCAGTCACGACATAAACCTAAGACTGAAAATCAGGCTTGTCAGATGTTACATCTTTTATATCCTGCTCTACAGAGTGGAGAGTTGGTCTCTGACAGAAAGTCACTTGAAGAGACTAGAAGCATTTGAAATGTTACAGGCAGCTGTTAAGTATAAGTTGGGTTGACAAAATCACAAATGAGAAGGTTATAAGGCACCTGGAAAAGCAAAGGGAAATCATCAAAGCCATTAAAAAGCAAAAGTTAGAATATTTTGGACATGTGATGTGAGACACAGAAAAATACTATATACTTCACTTAATCTTCCAGGTAAAGATTGAAGACAAACAAGGTCCAGGCAGAAGAAGAACATCATGGCTTCAAAACCCAAGGGACTGGTTTGGACAAAACTTGGCAGCACTTTTTCATGCAGCTGTTGACAAAAATAGAATTGCCACCATGATCACCAATGCCCATGACAGATATGGCACAACAAGAAGAAGGTGCTTGGTTGCTTCAGGATTCATTTCATTTCTATCAATGAGCAATATAAGTGCACGGCAAAAAATATGCACAAGGTTCTTAATGCAGTAGTGTGCACAATGATGGAATTTCCAGTGCTCTTTCAAAATACTCATTGTCCTTCATATCATAAAGGAAATAATACAATTTAATGAAGATGTTCAAAGTTGTGACTAAGTGTGCCACAAGGATTAGAAGCATTATAAATCTCACAGACCTGTTCCTCTATGAGAACAGGCTGCTGAAAGCTTGTGTTCCCCTGGTTTCTGGTGTTCAGTTCTTCTTTGATTTATACTGTGCTCTGACCTGTGGCAAGCCATGAATCCATGGCTGAATGAGGCAATCCAGTGTAGTTTATCTTAGTCAAGGTGAGATAGGAACTTCTGACCCTGCCCAGATTCAATAACTTCAGTGATGCTCCTTTCCTGCGCACAGTTTAGAACTTCTGCCATCCACAAAACATGATACCATGACAACTATCCCAAAGGGAGAAAAAAAAGTAAACCCTTCTTGATGCCAACACATATAAAACATCATGATGAGAAGGGAAGAGGAAACAGGGAAGTATTGGATTTAGTGATTAATAGGCTGCCCTCAAATCAGTTTATTATACACTGCTGACAGGGGGGTTGGGGGAAGAGAAAGATGCACATTTATCACCATCATCCAGACTCTGGTCTTGAGTGATTGCTTATTACTAAATACTTGTTTGTGAATAAACTGTGGTGGTGACTGGTTTACTTTTTCAGAAGGGTTGCTATTTTTATTCCTACTGTTGCTTAGGCCTTCTTTTTTAAAAATTTCTTCCAGTTTAACTTTTATTCATTCCCTATCCCCTATGGTTTCTTCTTCTCTTCATTTAGCATATATATTAACCTTTCCTTCCATTGAAGAGTTTTAATTGTACTATTTTTTTTTCTTAGTTCTGTTCCCTCATTTATTAGGTTAGGATCTTTCATTAGTTTAGGTTTTTTTATATTATACAAATCAATATAGTCATATGCAAATATTTCAAGGAAGGAAGGAAAGAAGGAAGGAAGGAAGGAAGGAAGGAAGGAAGGAAGGAAGGAAGGAAGGAAGGAAGGAAGAGGTGACTGCTCATTAATTTTTTAAGCCAATAGCATGTACTCCAATTTTGATTCATACTCAAAAAATGTGGTGTAGGCTGGATCAGGAACATAGAATATGGCCACAGAATCAGTTGGATGGTCTATGCCAGGGTATGCCAGCTGGCTGGGGAATTCTGGGAGTTGAAGTCCACAAGTCTTAAAGTTCCCAAGTTTCGACACCCCTGGTCTATGCACAGCCCTATTTTTACCCTTATAGGTGTTACTTAGCCTGGTTGTTTTGCTGTTATAGTGTTCCTACATTGCCTCCTGTTTTTGAAGGGAGTCTATATCAACTTGATCATTTCAGTACAAGTAGACCTCTACTTATGACCGCAATTGAGCCCAACATTTATGTTGCTAAGCAAGACCTTTGTTAAGTGAGCTTTGCCTCATTTTACGAGTTTTCTTAACACAGTGGTTAAGTGAATCATTGCAGTTCTTAAGTTAGTCACATGGTTGTTAAGTGAATCTGGTTTACCAAGCTTGTCAGAAAGTCACAAAAAGAGATCACATGATGTTGGGACACTGTAGTCACCATAAATATGAATCAGTTGCCAACTGTGTAAATTTTGATGACATGACCTTGTTTATGCTAGAACAATCATAAGTCTGTACATTGGTCATAAATCACTTTTTTCAGTGATGATGTAACTTTGAGCGGTCACTAAATGAATTGTTGTACATCAGGAACTACCTATACTCTGAAAAACATTATTATTTCTACAATCATATCAATAAACGATCATTTGCCTATCTATTATCTATTATCTATCTATCTATCTATCTATCTATCTATCTATCTATCTATCTATCCATCCATCCATCCATCCATCCATCCATCCATCCATCTATCTATCTAGCTATCTATCATCTAGATTAGATTAGATATGTTTTTGGAGATTTTAACAATACTAAATTTTATTTAGTTTTTTTTAAATAATTTCTAAATATGCTGTGAGATTTATAACTCATTCCCTGTCACCTTATTTTTTCAACTCAAGTGAGATAGGCAGCCAAATAAATGTAATAAAATAAATAGACTCATCTCCCACTGATAATATGTCAGATGAAAAACTGTGCTATGGAAATCCACGTGTACTTTGTGTATATAATTTGGATTTTAATAATAAAAGAGAATATTTTCTTAGTCAATAAATATTAATTAGTCTCGTACCTTAAGTACAGTACTGATTACAAAAACAGATTAAGAAATACATGCAATTGTAGTTTAGTTAATTATGCAAATTTGTCAGAAAATGGTTTGTTTTCAAAGGTGATATGTTAAACATATTACCTAAAGGAATAACAAAATATGTCAATTCAATTTTCATGTGTTAATTTCTTGACTTTGGAGCCAAATTGTATAAGTCAAAGATGGAGTCAAATAGAGTACAAAATGAATTCGCATCCAGGTTGTTTTCATTCTGATTGTTTATCGATCTTATGGTTGTATTAAGGCCTGTCTTTAGGTTGCTGTTGCTGATGTTTTACCTTGATTTCACAATAAAATAAAAATCTGCACAGGAGAAAGAAAAAGCAGAATACATGCCACTTTGATTCATACTAAGATTAGTGTTAAGGAAATGGCTTCTAATTTATATTTCTTATTGATTTACATTTTAATTTTTATTTATTTATATTTATTATTAATCTATAGAATTGTTTATCTGACAGTTTAGAAGAAACTCAATTCTAAATGACTCTGGGAGGCTTACATTTTAAAAACAAAAACTAAGAAAATGGGCAATGTCATAAAGCAAAGCAAATCTAGAAGAAACAACACATTAAAAAAAAATACTACAGCAGTTCAGCAGCTACCATACCCCAATGCCTGGGAGAAAAAAACCAAGTTTTCAAAGATTTTCGGAACATTATATATTGCTTTCTCTCAGCAGGAGCCTGCAAGATATTAATAATTATAATTTATTCCTTAATTGTAGCATTTGTAGCATCCTCTAATATTTGGCAGTAGAAAGCCATACAAAATACTTCACTATTCTTCACTGTCTTTTTTTTTCTCATGCCAGTTCAGAATCCCATTATTCATCTCATTTAGAAAATCATTGCTACAAGTAGCTACTTTCTAACGTTACTATAATTTAAATTATAGTACTATAAAACAATAGCTTAGCAATTCTATTTATTTTAAAGAAAGTCAAGGAGGCTGAAGGCTAAATTATGCCATAACATTACCAATGTTGCTTTTCTGTCATATATTTGTAACATCTATGATAAAAATCGACAAAACTCACTCAGCTGTTTATTGAAGCCAAAAGCTATTGCTATACTGATAAAGGGATAAAAATAAAACCTAGAAAGGTCACTGCCAGCATGTTGCATATCTTAATAAAATCTTTTCTTTGAAAAACAAGTTTCACGATCCGTGGTTCCCTTCTATGACAGAAGGTGAGTGTGTTTCTGTCTCTGACCTAATTTCTGCTAAGTAGGACAAGAAAGTGACACAAGAACCATTACAACTGGTTTATTACTCGAAGCTGAATAATGCTAACTGAGAAATTTTTAATAGGGAAAGATAAACTGCTTGAGTTAGTATGGCATATTGCTGTTCAGTTTTGCTTGCCCTTTGCCCAGTTGCCCTTTATTGGAAATTCTTCTCCTGTAGTTTGTTCTGAGAGAATCCAATTCCTGAAATACCGATGATGATGAATAACAAATAATAGAGTTTAAAGGCACCTTGGAGGTCTTCTAATCCAACTCCCTGTTCAAATAGAAATCCTATATCAGTGATGGTTAACCTTGTTGGCACTGAGTGCTGAAACTGGACCGTGTGCACGCTGGAGCACCGGAACCCGGAAGAAGAGGCTGCCTACGGCATGCATGCACACAGAAAGGGCTCTGCATGCCATTTCTAGCATGTGTGCCATAGGTTCACCATCACAGCCTTATATCATTCCAGACAAGTGGCTATCCAGTCTCTTCTTAAAGTGATACTATGTCCTCAGTCATATCTCACTCTTGGATATTCTATCAACCAGGTCTCTCCATATCTTCTGATCTTGAACTTACTTCTTTGAATTTTTCCATGCTCTGGCTGGTGTCACCTTTGATGGTGTGCAGCCATTATGTTCTTTGATTGTCTGATTTCCTTTTATCACCAATTCTTCCACATAATTGCTTTCTTCAGTGAATTCCTCCACATGACATGGCAAAAATAAGTGAGATGCAGTTTTCTTCCTCATTTAGACATAAGCATAAGAATCTGGTCGTGGTGGATATATTGGGTAGTTAAAGTATTATGTTTACTCTTTAGACTATTCTAACTTCCTACCCATCTTGCAATGTGACCTTTTGCTCATGAAGGAAAAACACCTGAACCCTATGAAAAAGTTGACTTAATATTAGAAATATAACCAGGGATGATAATTTGGAATATAAGAAGAAACTCTCCAAAAAGTGTATTTGTGTGACAGCTAGAAATGGAAAGCTATACCATCTAAATTATTTAGGTTGGGCAGACACAGAAAAAGCCTGACTAGGGCCAGCTACTAAAAGAAGAAGAAAACCCCAATTTTTATAATCTTCTCTCCATTTGCAGCTAAAGTCACTCAAGAGAAACTATAGCCCCTGGAAGCCCTGTTTGAGCTTTTCCCTCCTGGCAAGTTTTTACCTATTCAAGTAAACCTTTTTGGATCATCTGGAGCCACCTCTCCATGGCAGATTGAACCTGATTGTGACCAAGGCAGAGGACTTAGACAACTTCCAGTAACTGTAGCTGAACTTGCTGTTACAGGCCGGAGGAATTTGCTGCCCCTTTGGGGAAGTGAATTGCCTCCTTTGTTCATCAAAGCCCAGCTTTCATAGAACAATACCAGCTGAATTAACTTTAACTAAACATTGGGGCCCAATTCAGACATAAAAACATCCATGGACATGGACCAATGCCCATTCTCCAAAATTGTCTGGTTCCTCCTCTTCAAAAAGAACCCAAGCAAGCAAAAAAAGTTGGCATAAATAAGTTGGCATTTGCCCAGCTTTCTTCTCTCCACCTTTATATCACACCACTTTTTATGTGCTTGTTTTATTTGACTGGCTTCTCAGTCCCCCCTTTTTTATTTGCAATGTCTGATTTCCAGTGCAATAGAAATGCACATTTCTTTTCTCCTCCTCCAGAACGTTGTTTCCCCTTCTCTCTCTCTGACAAAGCAACTTATGAAGTCTTATTATATTCATCCTTTTCCCTAACAAATGTATGATACACTCTGTCCAATGCCAATCCCAGGGCATGCTTATTGCTGTGAATTCACTTTAAGTGAATTCCCATTGGGCACTATTTTTCCAATGACTTCTACTTCTACTTTATTCCCATTGACTATTAGTTCTCCCTCTGAGTGATTTAATTATTGTTTTCATATTTTCATTGCTCTTTCTCCAGTGAATATGTTTTATTTGATTACTGCTACTTTTCTTTTATAGCCATTTGACAAGTGTCCCTTGTGTTGTTGCTCTACAAATTGTGTCTTCCTCTGAGTCGGATGTGGTTGCCATTTTTGGGGTCCATATTGCTTTGGGGATGCATAGTTTTTAAATATTATTCTGTTAAAAGATCTACTTTGTACACTGGTCCTCTCTGAATGGGTCCATATAACTCAATACTTCCAGAAATTGTTTACTCTCCTTATCTTTCTCACAGGAAAGTAGGATACACAACGACTCAAAGTTTCTGAGAGTCAGGAGGCATATAAATTTAATAACTTTTTATTAGCATTTGGGGGCTATTGCAGTTGGTAAACCAGTTTGTTTTGTTTGTTTGTTTTGTTTTGTTTTTATTGGATTTATATGCCGCTCTTCTCCCAAAGGACTCAGGGCGGCGTACAACATTAAAAAACACACATCCCAAAGTTAAAAAGAAATTAAATATATATCCCAAAAAACAAATCGAATTTATGGAACAATACATTTAAAAAATGAGTTAAAATTAACAGGCCAGACCGGCTTGCTGGAAAAGCCAACTTTTTAGGGCCCGTCGGAAGGACCGGAGGGTAGTGTAGTTTGGGTACACTATCAAATACTGCCATGAAGAAGGCTTTAAATATACTTCTTTGAGTCCACTTCAACCTCTAGTGATCTATATAGATCCATTTAGCTTTGCAGTTAAATAGAAATGGTTATTATAATTGCTAATTGCTTAATATTATAATCTACATTGTATTTTATGTATATAAAAACATAAGTATTAGTGAAAGAAAAAATAAATGAAGCACAAGAATCAAAACAAAATTTCAATAGAAAAAAAAAAGAAAAAGGGGAAAAAACTCAGGTTTCTGACATCCTTCTTTCTATATATCTGCTAATCTGCATTACTTGTACACATTTAGCCTCCCTTAGAAGTTATGCCATATGATATGCTGTAAGTATAGGAACTATTCATGTTTAAATTTACTTAATAGTGCATGTCTACAGTACTGATGGTTTTACAACTTTCCAAATTAAAGTTTCCTATAAAATAATTATGTCATTCTTCCAATGTTAAGCAAAGTGAAGTCTGTCCTTTAAGCAATCCCTCATTAAATAATTATGTTTCTTCTTAGTTCCCCCCCCCCCTGAATTATACCTAATAAGAAAATGTGTGGCTTTATTTCTAATTTAAATTCCAAACTTTTCAGTAATATATTATGCTTGCCTTTCTAGTACTTTGCAGCATTTCTACATATTTCATTTTCCATTTTCCATATCTCAATTTGGTAGGTGGCTGTCATCCTGTCCTGCTGAACATTTTGATATCAATAATGGCCAGGTATCTCAATTAGCCATTTGTCTGAAATGGTATAGGGTTTCCTGCCTAGGCAGAGGGTTGGACTAGAAGACCTCCAAGGTCCCTTCCAACTCTGCTATTGTATTATTGTATTGCTGGAGTCAGGAGGGATCTTACCTGTTTACAAAATAGCACTGTTCTTGAATTCGCCAGTTACAAAGCATCCATTTGCCAGATGGCAAGTATTGAAACTGTTTCTTGTCATCCATCCAGCTTATTTAGAAACCTTTTTATCACCTTGGTTTACTTTGCAACAAGCAGTTGCATTTTACAACCCTCTAGTCAAACACAATGCCGAATTACAGCCAACTCAATATGTACCTCCTAATTTTTTTTAAAGGAAGTCTATGTGACATTTGTGGCACTCGGGGGTGATTTTTCTAAATAAAAATCATGCTAGGGATGAATGCTTTCTTTCCAATCTGCCACCTGCCCATTTATTTTCTTTTAATTAAAAATACCTAAGAAAAGCATAAGACGTTACCTGCCAATACATTGGACTCTAATTTGATCCAGATAAAGATATTTATTTGTTTTGGAGTTGAGCTGTTTTGGGGTTTTTTTGATTTGTTTGCTTGATTGCTTTTGAGACTCAATTGGCTGTTAAAACAAGACTATCATTATTTACCATTATTTAGACCTGTGTCTAAAACACCGTATAAACTTTTTTTCTTGAAAGCTTCCATTTGCCTCGTTTGTTTTTTCCTTTGAAACACAGACAATGCTTGCTACATTATACATCAGTCAATATCATAGCTGAAATCCTGAATGGACTCAACCTTACAGAAGAGTTAAAAAGGTAAATGCATAAAATTGAAACATTGAAATGGGATGTTTTTATGCTAGTGATTTCATGGTATTAAATATGCATGTGTAAAATCTTCATGCCAAGCACAACCAAATTTAAAAGTATTGACACAAGGCTGAAAATTAATATATATAGGTACACAATGTTGTTTTTTCTTCTCCTTACATTCATGTATGTTGAGTAATTAGAACACAGCTTGAGATCCCCCATAATTGGCAACTGCAGAAGTTTCCAGCAGGTGATGTACACAAATGCTTTTTATAGTTGATAAGTGGCAATGAATAGACATTTTGAATTTCGATCCCTCTTTAAAAAAAACAACACCCTTCATATTTAAAAATGCCACAAGTAAGCTCTATTTGAATCTTAACATCTTCTAGAGATTATATTGTCTGTGGAAAAGACACTTTTTGTCTAGTTGCTCTGATGAAACCAGTCCAGTACAGATGAACCTCTGGCATTATTAATATTAATATCCAACATAATGCACACTGGAGACTGGGAATAGATGTATAATAGTACATGTGGGGCTGAGCTGGGTTTGCACTGGTTTGGGCGAACCAGTAATGTAAATTACAACCAGGTTGCTGTAGGGATGGCAGGCTTGCCACACTCCCGAACTGGTTCCCCGGTTGCCCATACTGTTGCCGGAATGTTTTTTTACTCATTTATAATGTTCTGGGAATGCGCAGAACAATTTATAAGCACCTGAACATGTGCAAGCAATGCACAAAACGAACTGGCAATAACACTGGCAGCAACCCACCCCTGATGTGGAGGTATTGCATTGTAACAACATAGTATGATTTTATTATTATTTTCAGCTCTCTATTAATTGTAAAGATAAATTAAATAACTGTCCATAAAGAATCCCTTTATTAAGGATTCTTTTTTGTAATCTATATACAGGTGGGGAATGAGGAACTCCCATTTTAACAAGCTGCTTCATCTGGCAGAGGGAAATTTCAGTTAGAGTCTATGGCAAGCAATGCACAAAACGAACTGGCAATAACACTGGCAGCAACCCACCCCTGATGTGGAGGTATTGCATTGTAACAACATAGTATGATTTTATTATTATTTTCAGCTCTCTATTAATTGTAAAGATAAATTAAATAACTGTCCATAAAGAATCCCTTTATTAAGGATTCTTTTTTGTAATCTATATACAGGTGGGGAATGAAGAACTCCCATTTTAACAAGCTGCTTCATCTGGCAGAGGGAAATTTCAGTTTGAGTCTATGGCTCTATTACTAGTGGAAAAAGATTCACTGCTGCTTTTGTGGAATTGCTTAAAAAGAGTGAAGTGCCTTCTCAAGATCTACATGGCCCATTTACATCTCGCTCGACTATAATGTTTACTGACAAATGAGAAAGTTGGACATATGCTAACAAGAATTTCAGTGTTCTAAGGTAGATGACCTGAACTGGATCCACAACAATTTATTCTTGTAACTGATCCAAGATTTCTGCCCATGCTAATCAGAATGGATGCACACAACTCATCTATGTGCATGACTACATTAACACCCATCTGTTGAGATGGCAGACTGCCTATTCACAAAGTATACTGCCAGGTTTATAGTACATGGGTGCCAATCTCAGGATGAATTCATGCTTGACTAAAAAAAAATATAGATGCAGTGAAAAGTACTATCCCTTTCTGACTCTTATAACCTTAGTTTACTTCCTCCCTAGGAAATGATCTCCCTTCCCCACCCCCCACCCCATAGGAGATATCGATATTCTTCCAACCCTTTTCAGGATTGTAAAATGCAGTGACGTGCAGTGAGGTTTATGGCTGGTGAGGCTGGTGACGTCATCGGGAAGGCGGGGAATGGGACCACGTGTGCTGGAGGCTGAGGCTGCCTCATCCTCCAGCACACGTGATCCCATTCCCCGCCTTCCTGAGCGCGCTCCTCTGGCTCGCGCTCCGCGATCCCCAACAGCAGCTGCTTTTCAGTGCTTTTCTGTGCGTCTGGTGTTTAGGACATCCGGCTATCTACCTAAACGCCAGACGCACAGAAAAGCACTGAAAAGCATTTCGCCTCCAAGCCACTTCGTCTTGATGATGTTGCCAACGTCGCTGCTGGGCACGGCCGGATGGAGGTAACCAGAGTGACGCCGAGGGGTCTGGGCGGACGAAAGAGCGAGCGAGCGATGGAGGATCAGGCAGCCTGATCCTCGGTCGCTCGTCCGCCGGACTGCCTCGGCGCCACTCTGGCTACCTCCGTCCATCCGCGCATGGCAGCTGCGGCGATGTCATCAAGCCCCTGCCACTTCTGGACGTCTATTGCAGTCGCGAGGAGCGCGCAAAGTACAGCAGAGGCAGGAAGGTTATTGGCGCTTCCAAGAACCCTCCTGCCTCCGCCGGTTGCCCATCTGGCACCGCCCCGTTTGCACTCCTCCTCCTCCCTCCTTTCCCTCTTATATATATGAAACTCTCTCGTGGATATTATTATTATATATTATTATTTCATTATGAGAGGTGAGGCTCTGCCTCCCCTGCCTCCCCTGACCACACATCCCTGGTAAAATGCTAGTTCTCTAGAAGCTGCTATTGTGGCTTTCATCAGCTCTACCTAGCAAGCCAACGTTGGGGTCAAGGGCTGCTGGAAGGGGTGGATCAGCAACATTTGGAAGGCATCATTTTTTTCATCCCTGCCCTCATGGAAATTGAAGTGCCTTGCAACAACTTACAAGCATTATTAGAAGCAAATGAGTATTTCTTGACATTCTGACTTCTCAGTTATTTGCAATGAAGATGCTTGTATCAGCACATTAATAAGCTTTGTTGCATTCTGAAAGGCTTTGTCAGGTAGTAATTTAATGGATTTGAAATGCTTCACAATTGGTCTAGATTTATAATAAACCTAATGGGCTTTGTACTTATACAGACATTTTCAAACACAAATCCATCTTAAACGTTCATGATTTGGCTATAAAATACCCTGTTTTTTCTGTTCCTTTAGCATGAAATTATCTTTCTGATAGTTTTTCATTCTGAAGAAAAAAAAGTTTCATTTCGGAGATAGCTGCATTTCTAAGCCTTGTATATTTAAAATATTTTTATCATGATAAAACAGCAACAACTCTGTTCTAATTTTTTTTAAAGTCTTTTAAAATCTCTCATCTTAGTGGCAGTGTTGACTCTATTCCTCTCTCTGTTACCACAGCAGTTTACATTGCAATTGTAACGCACAAGGAACCAGGCCCACACCATGAGTTGATTGCCGTTAAAAAGATAAAGGTTCCCCTTGCACATATGTGCTAGTCATTCCCAACTCTAGTGGGCAGTGTTCATCTCCGTTTCAAAGCCAAAGAGCCAGCTGTCAGCGTTCCAAATATCATGCAGAATTAAATCATTGTCCAAGGCAAAGTGATCCTTAAAACTCCAATTTAATAAGACAGGCATGTTGGCATTATGCTGTTAAATTTCAACTCTAACTTACATCCGGTGAATTCACCCAGCTAAAAGTTCATCATCTATCCCCACACCCCATAATTCATCACATGGTCCAATCTTCATCTTCCACGCTGGCATGTACACCCCTCTTCTTCCGGCCAGGTGTCGAGGTGCGGAGACAAAAGATGACCTTGAGCTTCTAAGAAATCCATAACAATACATTCCACAATCCTACTCCTTTCTATTCCCCCCTCCCAACTACTATACCAATGAAACAGCATAATATATATATGGTTTAAATATGTGGCAGGCCAAAGATCCTAAAAGGAACAGAATTACAGGCCTGACACGCGGCCTCTCCTCAAGAGAAAAACGTTTCCTGAAAAGAGAATAACATAAATGCTAACCTATCAAAATTTAACCACCTCTTCCTCCCCCAGGGGGACCCTTTGGCTTATCAGGGAACTTCTCATGGAATTGCTTCACTAATTTATCTGCTTTCAGATCCCAACTTTTCACCCACGTAGCTTCTGACAAAGGGTATCCCTTCCAATGCACTAAATATTGTAAGCGACCCCTATACAGCCTGGAATCTAATATTTTTTTCACTTCATGTGTTTCCCCTTCTACCACTACGGGAGGAGGTGGAGTTTGAATGGATGGTCTCGTGCTAGACTCCCTTACCGGCTTCAATAAGCTACAATGGAATACCGGGTAAATTTTCCCTAAGAGTCTGGGTAAGCTGAGTCGAACTGTAACTGGGTTAATTATCTTTTCTATTGGGAAAGGACGTAGAAATTTTGGACCTAATTTCTTACTAGGCATCTTTAATCTTATGTATTTAGTAGACAAAAAAACTTTGTCCCCCACTCGAAAGGGGGGTTGTAGGGAACGATGTTTATCAGCTTGCTTCTTGTAGGCTTCTGCCGCATCTGTTAGCGCCTTTTTGGTATTCTCCCATCCCTTCTTTAGTGCCTCCAGCCATTCATTCAGGGACATGGACGAGGGAGGTTCCTTAGGTAGTTCAGGCATGGGAAAGAATTCCATGCCACTGGTAATCTGGAAAGGAGTTAATCCTGTACTGCTGTGAACCGCATTATTATATGCTACTTCAGCGAAAGGTAGCAAGTCCGACCAATTGTCTTGCTGATAGTCCACATAACACCGGATATACTGTTCCACCATCGCATTGGCCCTCTCTGCTGCCCCATTTGTGCTGGGATGAAATGCTGAGCTGAGTCCCTGCGTGGACCCAATCGATTTTAAGAATTCTCTCCAGAACTTGGCGGTGAATTGAACTCCGCGATCTGAAATGATCCTTTTTGGAACTCCATGTAGGCGATAAATGTGTTTCACAAACATTTTCGCTAATTTCTTTGCGGATGGTAGGCTTGAACAAGCGATAAAGTGTGCTTGCTTGGAAAACAAATCAATAACTGTCCAGATTACTTTATTACCACTGCTATCTGGAAGTTCGACGATGAAGTCCATTGCTATCTCTTCCCATGGTCGGCTAGGGTTGGCCACTTGTTGTAGTAGTCCAGAGGGCTTTCCCGGACGGGTTTTCATTGTTGCACAAGTAGCACAGCTTTTTACATAATCTTCCACCTCCGACCTCATCTTTGGCCACCAAAATTGACGTCTAGCGAGGTGGAGAGTTTTCAGGAATCCAAAATGACCTCCTAGTTTCGCATCATGACTCCGCTGTAGCACTTGCAATCTCATCTCTGTAAGGACATACAGTTTGGATCCCTTCCATGCTACGCCATCATTAATCGTTAGGATGTCCTTGTTGTTGTTGAACCATGGGTCTGTCTGGAGGGCTGCTTTCAGTTCGGTTCTCAGTTTATCTTGGCTTCGACTGGTGACTTGAGCTGCCTTTTGGTGAGAAGGAGATATGATGGGGTGGAAAATTTCTTCCTTCTTACTGTCAAACTGGGGTTTTCTCGACAGTGCATCTGCTAACAAGTTCTTCCCTGCGGGGATGTGTTTCATTTCAAATTTGAACCTTTGGAAATATTGGGCCCAACGGACCTGTTTGGGGGATAACTTTTGATGGGCAAGGAGAGTTTCGAGGTTTTTATGATCAGTCCATACCTCGAACGGTATATCCCCCCCTTCCAGGAGATGTCTCCAGGTGAGCATGCTCCACCTGATCGCGAATGCCTCCTTCTCCCAAATGGGCCACCTTCTTTCCATAGTGGTGAGTTTCTTGGAGATGTAAGCGCATGGTAAGAGGTGGCCTTCTTTATTCTTTTGTAGTAGCACCGCGGCTATCGCGACATCACTGGAATCCATTTGGATTATGAAAGGTCGCTCTGGATCGGGGTGTTGCAATATGGGTTCTTGGGCAAAGAGCCGTTTTAATTTCTCAAAAGCCTTTTGACAGTCGATTGTCCATTTTAATGGTTGGTTTGCTTTAGGTTTAGTAGGGGAAGGCCCCGTTCTTAATAGGTCAGTCAATGGTAGGGCAATTTCAGCAAAGGTTGGAATAAACTGCCTATAAAAGTTTGCAAATCCAAGGAAGCTTTGTAATTGTTTGCGAGTGCTTGGAGGTTTCCAATCTAACACCGCTTTCACTTTCTCTGGGTCCATTTCTACTCCTTCATTGGAGATACGATATCCCAGATAATCCAGCGAGGTCTTGTGGAATTCACACTTTGACAATTTTGCATAAAGTTTGGCAGCTAGAAGTTTTTTCAGGACTTGCCGTACCAGTTTCACATGTTCTTCCATGGTCTCAGAGAAGATCAAGATGTCATCTAAATAAACGAGTACTCCGCGGTACAGGTGGTCGTGTAGCACTTCATTTATGTACTGCATGAATACTGCGGGTGCTCCTTGTAGTCCGAAAGGCATGACTTTATATTGGAAGCTGCCTAAGGGAGTATTAAAAGCGGTCTTCCACTCATCCCCTTTCCGAATTCGTATACGGTAATACGCCTCTCTCAAATCCAGCTTGGTGAAGATCTTGCCCTTAGCCAAGTGGTTCAACATATCTTTCATGAGAGGGAGGGGATAGGTATTCTTTTCGCATACTGCATTCAAAGCTCGTAAGTCCACACAGAGGCGAACCCCCCCCCATCTTTCTTTTCCCTGAAGAGCACTGGGGCCACTACTTTTGATTTTGCTGGTTCAATAAACCCTCTTTTCAAATTGGTGTCGATGTACTTCCTCAATTCTATCATCTCTTTAGGCGTCATAGAGTACATTTTGGGCTTTGGTAAGGTTACCCCAGGTTTGAACTCTATGGCACAATCTGTGGTGCGGTGAGGTGGAAGGTAGTTTCCGTCTTCCTCACTGAACACCTCTGCCAGATCCCAATAGATCTTTGGGACTCGTTGGATTCCTGGAGGTTTAGTGTCTACTGCAGTTGCTGCAGGTTCTGGATGGGTTGGGCTGTTAGGTTCCAATGTTCCTGGGTGGCCTTTTGGTTCCACCGGTGGTAACGGCCCAAGTCCAATAGTCACCTTTCTAACGCCATCCTCCCACTTTATAGTCGGTTCCCACTTGTCCAACCATGCAAGCCCTAGGATAATCGACTCCTGCATTCCAGGGGCCACGATGAATCTGAGGAACTCATAGTGGCGGCCTATCACCAGCTTTACTAACTCAGTGATCTTTGTAGCCGGAGCTCCTCTAATTAGGGTTCCATCCACTTGCTCAAACGGAATGGGTTGTTTTAGGGGTCTGGTGCGTATACCTAGTTGCTCCACTATTGACATGCTGATTAAGCATCGGGTGCAGCCGGTATCTATAATCACCCCAACTTCCCCTTCTACCCCCGTTTTCGGTATTTGGAGTTTGGCTTTTATTTGGAAGGGGCGGATAGGTGCGCTCACCATTGGGTCGTCTTCTGGGTTTCCTTCCTCTTCCTCCTCTGAGGTGGCCAGGGCGATTTCAGTGGCTCCGCTCTCTTCCCCTACTGGCTGTTGTGCCAGACGACTTTTTTCTGGTGGTTTTCTGGGGGTTTTCTTGATTGTGCTGGCAGGTGGTTGGCGTGGTTGTGGAACTGGGGCTGGAGCCCAGCATGTAGATGCCCGGTGGCCAAGCTGACCACAACGGTAGCACTTTATTTTGGGGCCCCAGGAACGAGGGGTTGGCGGGGGCTTTTCAGTCTGCTGCCTCTGCGTTCGGTGGACTAACAGGTTTTTTTCAGGGGTTTTGGTACCCGGCTTTGGATAGGTGTTAATCTCGTGGTCCAGTATGATTGCAGTGGTGTACCATTCTTGGATACGATCTGGGGTCCCCCTTACGGCACAAGCTTGTTTCAGTTTGGGATCTAAGGCCTTTTTGAACGTATAGACCAATAGTCTCTCTGGCCAGTATCGTAGTTTTCCAGCTATTCTCCGGAATTCCCAAACTAATTCTTTGACCGGCCGACCCCCCTGTCGTAATTCCTGGATCTGGTCTTCAGCATCTACCTGTTGGGCCACATCGTAAAATCGGGCCCGCGTCAGTTGGATGAACCCCGTTATGTCATCTAATTCAGGAGCTGCTTCTTCATGGAGTTCCGCTATCCATTGTGCTGCCTCTCCTTCATTCATCCCCTCTGCTATTTCTTGGATCAGTTCTCGATCCGTCAGGTATTGTGGGCCTACTTGGTCAACGTACGCCAATACTCTATTCATAAAGTAAGCTAGTTTGTCTCGGCTGCCATCATAGGTTGCACGGAACCTTGGGGGTGTGGGAGGAGGAGGGGGTGCTGGTGGTTGAACCGGAGCAACCTGTCGGCCTGCTGCTTGGGGTGGTAAGCTTCTTTGTGGGGCCACACCCATCGGTTGGGCAAAAGCCTGCTGAGGCATTGGTGGGGGGGCTGGACCCTGTGGTGGTCCCAGTCCCTGGCTCTGCCTCTGGGCAGCTATTTGGGGTGGCGCCATTAGTTGGGAAGGGGCAGGCGTCCATTGGCATTGAGCCCATCCATGACCCGGGAAGAAAGCCCAACCTGGATTGGCTTGATTGATGGGTCCAGAGCCATCACTTTGCAGAGGGGGGGAGGTGAAAGTGTTCCAGGCCCCTTTCGGCTGGTTAAGTTTTACTTCCCAACTTTTTTTCACTCCAGGAGGGGGGGTGCTGATTCGCTGGTGGCTGTGTGGAAATAACCAATGTCTCCACTCCACTGCGCAGCAGTTTCTCTGCTGGGGAAGGATAATGTGGGCTTTGCTAGCCTCCACCCGGGTGGTTCTGGGGGCCCCAGGGGTTTTTGTTCACTCACATTTAGGCGTCGGAATTGGTCCTGAAGGCCCATCAAAGACTGGCTGCGTGAGAGCGACTGAGATCTCCATTCATTTGCTCTTCTCCCCATGCTCCAGCCGTCTGTCAGAGTTCCCTTGGGGGGGCCCCCTCCTTCCAGCAGGCATTCCTGAGAAGCAATAAATCCTGAAACTTCCTCTCGCAGGTCTAACTCCGTCTGTGAGGAAAATCTTGGTTTTGGTTCCTTTTCCCTCGCCTCTGCCTGTTGAACTATTTCTTTAGAAGGTGCATAGATAGTCTCGACAAAAATAAGCGATCCATCATCCTTAGCTTTCTCTGCTGCATTCTTTCCCTCCTCCATCTTCACTGAAATTTCGTCCTGCCCAGGGTTGGGTCAGAACTGGGATTCAGTACCCCGATGAAAGAAAAAAATTTATGGGAGAGTTGAAATAGTGTCAGCGTTCCAAATATCATGCAGAATTAAATCATTGTCCAAGGCAAAGTGATCCTTAAAACTCCAATTTAATAAGACAGGCATGTTGGCATTATGCTGTTAAATTTCAACTCTAACTTACATCCGGTGAATTCACCCAGCTAAAAGTTCATCATCTATCCCCACACCCCATAATTCATCACATGGTCCAATCTTCATCTTCCACGCTGGCATGTACACCCCTCTTCTTCCAGCCAGGTGTCGAGGTGCGGAGACAAAAGATGACCTTGAGCTTCTAAGAAATCCATAACAATACATTCCACAATCCAACTCCTTTCTATTCCCCCCTCCCAACTACTATACCAATGAAACAGCATAATATATATATGGTTTAAATATGTGGCAGGCCAAAGATCCTAAAAGGAACAGAATTACAGGCCTGACACCAGCACTGTCTGAAAACGTCTCCGTGGTCATGTGGCCGACATGACTAAATGCCGAAAGCACATGGAATGCTGTTACCTTCCTACCAAAGATGGTTCCTATTTTGCTACTTGCATTTTTACATGCTTTCAAACTGCTAGGTTGGCAGAAGCTGGGACAAGTAAAAGGAGCTCACTCCATTACGCAGGACTAGGGATTCGAACTGCCGAACTGCCGACCTTTTTGATTGACAAGCTCAGCATCTTACTTCTTTATTTTTGCAATGTCTATTAACAAGAATCTTGACAGACTAATTGCATTCTCTTGAGAAATGTCAGCTAAAGCTTTAGTGATTCTGGAGTTGCTAAGGCATTGCTTTCTGCTGTGTGAGGACTCTAAGCTCAGCCCTCTCTTCTCACCTTCTCCTGCTCTAGCTGGAGATTCTACCACAATAATGCACATAAATAACTATGAAAACATGACCTTAGCTTTTCTGTCCATTAGCATATGAATCTTTATCAAAATCACATACACTTAAGCCTACCTGTAGATCATTATCTATCCCAACAGACTACCCAAACAGGACAATTACCGTATATTGTACTTTGACAACTACAATAATCATAATCTATGTGTGCTGATGTCTGCATATGTCAGTCCCTATCCCTCCCTGTATAGATATCTCTACATATCTCTATCAATAGGGAGACATTCTTTATTCTTCTACTCAAAGGAGTTTACAACAAACATTGAACAAACTTGTAATTATGTAAAATTAACTGAATGTAGAGGTCACTGAATTCAGTGATGCTTATTTCCAATTGTACAGCTTCAATTTGTAAAATACAACGAAGTGTTAATAGGAACCTTTCTACAAATTAAAATGCATTCTTTAAATGTATAACAATGTAATTAAAAATACTTTTAGTGGCATGCATAAATATAAACATGCAAACTGTTAGTAGGAAATATTACCCCCATCAAAGAAAAGTACTCAGTCACAATTGGACTGTATTCCTCTTTTTGGATGTCTATGCTGACCTGACATAAAATAATAATAAAACCTGAAAGCTATGTTATGACTTTACTGATTTAAGGGTCTTTTAATGATTCTCCAGCAGACACTATTATTCCTTCTCTGAAAAATGACTCAGGGCTGCCCTACAGCATTTTTTTTTACACCACTACTGTTAAACTATTGTTACATAATCAGTAGTAGTAAGACTGTGATGATTTATGAGTGGGAGTGGATACTTAAGTGCTATTTTACTTTGTCACTTTCACATTCTGAAATTTAAAGATAGCATGTCTCTGTTATTTCTGATTTTCCCAAGAACCAAAGATGAAAAGAACCTGCGTTCTCCGTATTTCTGACCTTCTGAAAGCAGAGAGAGATTTGAGATGCTATACCACTTTCCCTTGAATGTGGAACACTCCTTATATCTGTCAGGACTACAATGGCTTTTCTGGCTAAGAATTCTAGGAGTTGCAGTCCATAAATATCTAAAAGGCACAATTTCTTCCCTTGTTTCCTTTGCGTGTTGCAAAACAACTGAGTTACTGAGTGGAGATGTTTACATATGTAGCTCCTAGGAAGGTCCAACATTTAAGCAAAAGCATTTTATTTGTGACTGTTTACACAGAATTACATATAAATGTGGCTGGTTGAAAAGAAATGTGGATTTGGATAATGAGGAAAAAATATATTTATGTGCATAAACATAACATATCAAATAAATAAATTATATATCAGCCTGAGTAGTCTATATAAATAGATATTAGTACTCCAGATCCATGCTTCAATATTCTTACGGGATGTTTAAATTTAAAGCTTACACATAATTTACAGTGGATTATCTTTCTATTAAGTAAGACAGGTTCAGAATTATATTCAGAATTGACTTTTATTGGAAGGACACAATGGAATATAAATAATAACTATAAAACTTAGTAATAAGTGAACCAATTTCTTATTAGTTTCCACGGAAGAAACAAAGCAAACTATGAACATTTTATTTTTATGTTTAAAAGAACTAAAAAATATGGTTTTCAATTGCATTTAAATTCAACTTTGAAGTCAGTTTCCCCACACCCACCTCAAAAAAGGAGGTAACAGAATTAAAAAAAATGTAATGAATAAGTGGTAAGAAGATTGTGGAAAAATCAACAAAACAGACCTAGGAAATATGTAACTGCTAAAGCAAGGAAGGGGGGGGGGGAACATTCCATTGTTTCCAAAGTGGCTGATAATTCAGATGGAGTGAGAATAGTAGTAAGCCTTCTGGATTCATCTACCAAGAAACCATTAACAATTCCTGTGGGTCTGTTTCAGCAGAATGCCCAAAGGAAAAAAAAATGATAAAAGCTCAAAAGAAGAAAATGCTGAATGGGCAAAAGCAGCCGTGGACAATGATGTACTTCTGCAAGAATGCTTCTTTGAGCAAATCCATAAGTAGACTCAATTTAAAACACATAATATCCACACACTCTCTCCCATTCAGTTGTTTTGAGGCATGGTGGCAATAGAAGTTGGTCAGCATTCAATTAGCTGCTCTATTTATATACTTAAAGTATAATTATTCTAGGTACTATGTTAGCTAGCTTAAGGCAGAATAGAACTTACTGTCTCCCAGTTTCTAGCCTGGTGCATTAGCTAGGTGACTAGGAGGAGTATGAAACCTGTGCTGAAATGCCACCATTTTATATTCAGTTTTTAAAACTCAAACTGGATTCACCGTGTTAGAAATTGTTTACGACTAACTACTGTCAAGCTGTCCAGATGTTATGCTAGCACAGTTGGTATCGCTTAGTCTGTCTAGGAATTGGCTCTTCTTTCCTTCTAGTTTTCTCCAGTAATTTTCTTGAGATCAGTAGGTGAAAAATGCTTTTAGCTGACAAAAGAGAGTTTCACTTAAGCAGAAATAACTTCTGTCTCATTGTGAGCTTATACATTTTTAAAAGTTAGGATTGTAATCTTACTTTCAACATTTTGAAAACATCTTGTTCAATGGATTACATTCTATATTAGTTATTTTAAGCACATTGTCTCTCTCTCTCTCTCTTCTGCACGATCTAAATGTGTATATAATTCTTAACTCTGATCAAGAGGAAATATACTAACAGAATGCAATTCGAGAAAGTAGCTTAAACATAATACTTTATTGTTTTATTTTATTTTCCATTTTTTTTATTAAACAAACAACACACACACAAAATAATCATCTTACATTACATCTTGTAGAAAGTATGTCAATTGGTTACAATTAGCTTTCGTGCATCTCTTCCATTACTTACATTCATATCAAATGTCAAAGTTCTTAATGAGTCTTACTTTCAACATATCATAGTTCTCATTTGACTGAAATTGTTTTAGTGTCCTTTTGCCTAGAACAATCCATAGTTAAAAACACAACCACCTAATGGCATTTCATTAATTATTACAAAGCCATACAAAAGCCTTAAGCCTTTATAACATATTCTAAACAAAAATTAGTTGACAAGATTTCTAAGACTGTTACAGGTGTTATGCTGGCCTTGTATGCAGCTTTATTCCTCTCTATCATTCATCTTCATTGTTCAGTGATGAATTTCCTGCCTCTCAAACACTATCTGCTCTGGGAGGAACTTCCTGTTCCTGTTGGATGTATATAGTTATATTCTCCATGGCTTGTATAGTGTTTTAACTGCATTTTTATTAAACAATGTACTGCAGGGGGCCAAAAAATCAGTGGGCCAGCATAAGGCGTGCGCACATGTGCAGTGGAGTTCAGCTGGGGCGACAGCTCGCATGCTGGCAGAGAGGCCTCCATGTGCCATAGGTTCGCCATCACGGCTCTAGCCTGCATCTTTGTTTTCTAACTTCTAAGACCTATACTGCAACCAAGCCCTCAATAATGAGTATTTCTGAGACAACTAAGCTCTGTCTTGAAGAGCTACCAACCTTTCTGCATGGGAAGGCCCCAAAAAGGAACAAGTGGGAGGCCAGGTGCATGCCGTTTTACCATCATGTTGTCCCTCCTACCATATTCCCCCTGCAGCATCATGAATATACAGTAAATGGGTGGACCCTAAAGCATTTTGAATACTAAAAAAATCCTATAAAGTCACATGATAGGGAGATGGATGCCAAATATATTTAATAATAGATACAATTAATAGATCGATGACACTAAATTATTACCCTAGAGAATTGCCGCCTTAGTGAGATGGGCAGCATCAAAGTCTAATAATAAAAAATAAAAATTTTGCATACAGATGTGCAGAGGAGGAAAAAATATTTTTCGAAGTTAGAAGAATCATTGATTAAATTAAAAAAAACTAAATTCAAGCATGCTCATTAAATAAATAAAGAATGAGGAAAGCACTCTAAATATTTTGGGCTAATCCTTTTCCCCCTGTTTAACCCACTGTGCTATTATTGAGCAATTATAGTGTACACAATGGAGTATTCTTGTTTTTTCAGTATTTTGGAGAGAATATATTTATGTCTGGAAGATCACTATTTTCTCAGCTATCCTCTTATAAAAGAGATCTTGTCCATTCCTTAATCAGCTTTAGTTATAATATTTCTATCTGAAAGGAAACCTTTCAAAACATAGGTTTTGAGCAACAAAACATTAAAACACTTTGATCAATATGCATTGAACAATTTACTTTTGTAAGTGCTTAATAGGGTTAAGAGTTTGGAAAAGAGGGTGAAACAGAAGGAGAGAAAGATTTCAAATGAAAGAGGGCTTTTGAAAAATTCTATAGAAAGTTAGAAGAAAATCTATCCACATAGAAAGAAAAACTCCAAATGATTCAATCATGGTTAGAACAAATGGTGGGAGACCAAATCTTGTTTAAACCAGAAATTTTTCTCCCAGGTATAATACCGGAGGGGTTTAAGAAAGATACACTTTATCTAATTATACATGTACTAACTGAGGCGTGCATAACTTATGCACAATATTGGAAAAAAGAAAATACACCATCAGAGCTAGATATAATCAGAAAAGTGTTGGCTTGTGCGGAAGCAGATAGGCTCACTCTTGAACTTAAAAATAAAGGGGAATCAGAATATTTTGAAGTCAAGAACAGATTTTATGATTGGTATAAGACAAGGTGACAAGACTGGAACAAACTGTATATACTGTGATTTGACAGAAGGACAGACAATGTATTAAGTAGGCTAATTGTTTTTTTTTTTTTTCTGAAAGAATTTTATTGGTTTTTAAAAATTTTGGGGGAAAATGGTAAGTGGATATACAAAAAAAAAATTTTTTTTTGGGCAGCTCCATCGTGCTAGAGGTAGGAATCTCTCCAATTCTCACAACTTTTTACAGAAAAAACAAAAAACAAAAGATAAAAGATAAGCAGAAACAGCATCTTATTATATACATTGTATCAACCATGTGTTCAATCATCTTTTTTGCCACTTTCTAATATATCAACAATTAAAATGATATTCCAGATATATTTATTTTTGTGACCTGAGTCTTTCCATTATTGTTCCCTCCCCCCTATCCCCAGGCGGAGCCGCAACCCCTCCCTCCTTCATGTCTTGTGTTTTGTCGCCTTTTTCACTACTTCTTATATTTCCGTCCTCTAGGAGGGCACTATGTTAAGTAGGCTAACTGTTAATGGCTGAGACTAGCTGTATATAATGTGAATGTATGTTCACTTTGACTCCACGGTACTGCATTGTTTTAAATGTAAAAATAATAAAAAAATATATTCCAATAAAGAAAGAAAGAAAAACTCCATTTTCCCAGTTGCAAGCTTCAAGAAGAGCCATTTCATATACTGTATGTGCACAAGAATGGTATGTAAATCTTGAGCTGGATCTCCCCAACACAAAATATGACAGACAATATGCTTCTGTAAGGCCATGGATATTTCATACAATATCTTTCAAAGTGTTTTATCCATTGCTGTGATCCATTTCTTTGACTCCAGTCTAAAGTGGGATGATTTAGTTTGCCTCATTCAGGTTGTCCTTGGTACCCTGCACTGAACTTTCCAATTGTGGGGCTGTATTCTTCAGTGTGTCTTGTATGACTAGCAAACTGGATCAGTTCTGAAAATATATCCATCTCAAATGGTGTTGTTTTTTCTGCTTATGGTTCAGAGGTGGGTTGCTACCGGTTCACACTGGTTTGGGTGAACCAGTAGTGGAAACTGGGACTGGGTGGGTGAACCAGTAGGGCTGTCAGGCTGGCCACACCCCCTAGTTGGTTCCCCAGTCGCCCATGCTGTTGCCAGCATGATTTTGGCCCTTTTGTAATGTTTTGTGCATGCACAGAACAATGTATAGGCAACTGCGCATGCATGCACAGTAAACCAGCAGTAACGCCGGCAGCAGCCCACCCCGTTATGGTTAGCTGTTTGCAGCATGGCTGACAGATGGTTTCATTTCTTTTGCAGTCAAGGTGATGTCAAGGATCCTATAGAGAGCATTTGGAAGGTTTCCAGAAATTTTTGTTGTTATTTTTAATCTCTAACTTCCCCCTCCTCCAACATACACACACACACCAAAAAAGGGGAAAACTAATGAAGGGAGAACTGAACTGGCCATGCTTGTTTTCTTCCTTTATTTTGTTGCAGAATGTTGGTTTGTTCAAGGAAGGGACATGACTTCCTTTCAATTCCAAGAATCTTTGTTTGTGATATACAGTGTTTAAAAATGACATTACAAAGAGCTTGCCTATTCTGCTAAATACATTTGATTTAGAGTTCCAGAAATGTCAAGATCCATCCTATATCACTTAAGGATGGTTGCTCAATCCCTACACCCGAGTAAGGTTTGCAAAATCTAGTCTCATTATCTAGCACAGTGAAAGAGAACTCTAATTCGCAGAATAAAATTACTTGACAAAACTAGAACTTTTAAAATATAAGCATGTATACGGAAATTGATTTCCTAAGTTTGCTCCTGTAATTTTTTTCTAAAAGAAAAAAGAATCTATAGCTATTATCTTGGTACAGAAAGTGATTTTTTTTAAAAAAAAATCCCTTCACTGCAGAATGCCATTACCAAATTTCAACACATAAGTTACAGACAGTTTGTTTGAAGGGAATGGTATTCATCAGAGTTGTGCAAATCAAAGGAAAGTTCTGCTTCAATAAAGATTGTAAGTATAAATGAAGCAAGCAGGGAGTTTTGTTTTGCTCTGCTCTGCCTCCTGCCTTCAGTCCCAGCCTGCATAGAAACCTCTTCTCCAAGTGGCAGTGGTAGAATACATGGAAGATAACAAGGCAAATTCTGATGCCTCTTTATTTTGACCAAGAAAATCTGTCACTTCTGTCTCAGAAACATCCTCATCAATGTGAAGCTAAGGCAACTTGCTCAGGCCTAGTGTTCATAAAGAATAAAAATTGTATTTATATAGAATATTAAAAAGGAAGGCTTTAAAAAAATAAATTAATTCAATGCAGAATATACTGGTACTTGGAGAAAAACAGATGCTGCAAGACATGATTTAACCCTACTGGCTTTGCTGTGGCTGGATCCTTTTTGGATAATCTTATAATTCTGTTTGCAAAGCAATCCATTCTTTAAATAAAATTTCCAAATGCAGAGTGACTGTTATAACCACTTCATTGTTCACCACCAAAATCATCTACTGGTTCCAGAACGTGTTAATGCACCAGGATGCCAAAATATTTAAGATTTTGAAAGTTATAGGTCATAGAAACATATAACCTCTACTTTAGCCACCACAATTGGGACTGTCAATTTAGTCATTGAGTGAAGTAATCATTAAGTGAAAGTGAGATTGTGCTTTAATTTTACTTCAGCTTTTCTGATTGTAAATGCTAGAATTGGTCACAAAGTTACTCTTTCATCATTGTCGTAACTGTAGTCTCCAAACAAACCAGTCAACAAACTTTAGAATATTAATCCAAAATAATATCCAGTGATGGAGAGCAATGTGATGATTTCTTTTCAAAGATGTACGATGTATAAGCAATAAAAGAGGTGCTTATAAACCACTATGAAAGCTAACACTTATTTTATTTTCCACATGTATACTAAATCATTTTGCCATTCACCCCCCAAAAAGTTTAATTGATACATGAAGAGCATAATGACAGACTTTCAGAAAAGTAAATGCAACTTAAATGTCCAAATTCTTTAAGGAATGAATTAAGAGAATTGAGAGATAAATTAGGTAACTGATGTTAAAGAAGCATCAGCAGTAAAAGTCATAAGTCAAGGACTGCCAGTCTACCTTGACAAGCAAAACCATCAAAAAATCCTTGGGCATATCAAATTTTCCATTAACATTAAAAATTACAAGTTGGAAGTGTGTGTGTGTGAGAGAGAGGGGGGGAGAGAGGGAGGGAGGGAGGGAGGGAGGGAGGGAGGGAGGGAGGGAGAGAGAGAGAGAGAGAGAGAGAGAGAGAGAGAGAGAGAGAGAGAGAGAGAGAGAGAGAGAGAGAGAGATTACATTTATTTTTTTCAACCAACAATATTTCCAACTTTGAAATGTAATTACTAGTAAATGGAGGGAAGATAGTTAGGATTGATGACTGGATTTACCAGTAGGTCAGATATCAGAGATTCAGACCAACTATATAAATTCCTTGGCATCTCATAGTTGCATTGGAACCATGATAAGGAACAAGTCATCCAAGTACCACCAAAGGATAAGATAGGTGCCGAAGTGCCAGGTCAGTAAGAAGATCAAGATACATGCTATCAGCATGTGTGCCTTGACAACATCAAATACTCTGCCATGTAGTAAGTTGGCCCAAGGGGGATGTGGCACTGCTGATGTGAAGACCTAGAAGCTCCTTACAATGTACAGAGGTTTCCACCCCAAGTCCAAAACTCTAACAAAGAGAAACTGTATACCACAGGATGGTCAGAGTCTGGTGAGTGTGAAAGCACTGTCCTGGATGAAACTCAGAGTTTATAGCTGTACCTCAGTAAGATGGCAGCCAAAGTTGAATTGCTGAAAGAATGCCTGAGGCAGCAGCAGATAAGGGAGGTAAATCAAGCAGATGTCAAGTGCCATAGCAAAAGAATACCTTGTAGGGGATGTGTCATAGACAGATAGCTGAGGGGACTGACATTGGAAAATACTAACAGTGACTGGAAAGGTCTGGACTAAATGAAATTAGCCAATCCTGAAGTTTATAGTTTAGGTGTTTGGCATACAATTTACTAATAATGCTCAGAAGATTAATGGATCTATAATTACCTAGGTCATTTCTATTACCTTTTTTTTATAAATTGGTATGATAATTGCTACTTCCCAATCTCTAGGCAAATGGCCTGTTTTATCTATAAATGTAAACAGTGATGCTAAAAGTGGAGCCCACCAACTGGCATTCTTTTTGATTATTTCTGGCAGGACATTATCAGCCCCAGGTACCTTATTAGCCTTTAGGACCCCGATCAACCGGGATATCTCTTCTGGTGTAACAGGGGGCCAGTAAGGAGTTTGGTCCAAACTAGCTTGGCTCTCCTTGGTTACATAGTCTGGATCTGTATAAAGCTCCCTAAAATACTCTTCCCAGGCACGAATTGGAACCTGATTTGTTGGGGGTAGGGGAGGTTTTCCCAATCCCCTGGTGATGTACCAAAAAAGGGATGTATTTTTTGTCCTGACTGCCGTAATTAGTCTATGCAAAGACTCCTTCAGAGCTGCACTTTTATTTTCTTTTAGAACAGGGGTGTCCAAACTTGGCAACTTTAAGACTTGTGGACTTCAACTCCCAGAATTCCCCAGCCAGCTCTGCTGGCTGGGCTGGCTGGGGAATTCTGGGAGTTGAAGTCCACAAGTCTTAAAGTTGCCAGGTTTGGACACCCCTGTTTTAGAAGGTTCTTATATTGTGCTTTCAGATGCTTTAAGTAGTGGGTGTGATCCTCAAAAGGGGCATTTTTACTTTTCTTGTACTCCATATTATATATCCTTTTTAGTTGCATGCAATCTCTATTGAACCATCTTTTATTCTTTGAAACCAGACGTTTGGAGTGAGCTAGTGATCTGTTATTGAGAACCAAATTCAAATTTAAAATTAAGGTTTCAAACCCCTCTAAGATAGATCCTCCACACTTATTTCTTAGTAGAGATGTACGTAGCTCTATGGTTTCAGGGGCTAACATCCATTTGGTAACTTCCTTAGCATTTTTCTCGTTCCATTTAATTTTTACCTGGGTATTTTGAGTCTCTAACCTGGGTAGGTAGGCTGTGTCTGGCCTTAGAGATTTCTGGTGCAATGTGAGAGTAAGGAGTCTTGTATTATGATTGCTTTCCAGTTGCGAGTCTACCTCCATCTTCTGTAAGAACTTCACGAGGTCATATGATATTATCCAGTAATCAACTGTGGATTTTCTTCCTGCCCCCTGATAAGTATATTCTGCTGGATAGTCGCCCCATGGGGACCCATTAAGGATACAAACGTACAGTCATTTGTCTTACACGCAAACATGCCCGATTAGCTTTAGGGTCTTTACATTGTCTGGAATGCGAGAATTCTCCCGTTACATCATCATCATAGTGGATCTTGAATTGATTAAATAATGCTTGATCATTTGGTCACATTCTAACGTTTAAGTCCCCTCTATAATTATTGCAGCTTTTGGATATTTGTCTGAACAGCCAAGAATAAAATCTTCTACGCTGTCCCAAATTTTGTTAATCACATTATTTTTATTAAGTGGAATAATATAGATATTAAAAAGCAAAATCTCCACCTGTTTAAATAAGAGTAAGGTAGTGACAACTCATGGCTGGAAAGGTGGCAGTGGTACACATTTAAATTGCAAGGATGTATTAACTAATGTTACAATACCCCCTTTAGCTCTCCCCCCCCCCCCAACCTTGCTTGGGACAGCCAGGATTGAGTTAACCCAATAACCATCTAACTGAATCTCTGTGGAGGCCAGGTTTCCTATAAGAAGAGGATGTCAAATTGTGATATATAGTCAAAAAAGAGTTGGTCATTTGATGGAATAGACTAACCCGCTATGTTCCAGGTTATAAAGGAAAGTGGGTCATCTTTTGCAACTCATCAGGAAACTTGATTTATACAAAGGGAAGTTGTCTGGTTGTTGCCATGGATTGAGGTGTCATCACACACAAAATTGGCCTTCTCTAAAATTTGTTTGGGGTAAGAGATTTTAGCACCAGCTAACAGAGCTTGCCATTCCGATGCATCTTCTCAGGATGTAGGACAAGGCGTTATTAGGTCATATTTCATTCTTTGAGGTGGTGGCTCTGACATGGGTCAACTATCAGTTTCTTGGTTTGGTGCTGAATGTGTCATGGGATAGTCACACAGGGATGAAAGCATCTCCATCTCTACTGGGACCTCTAATACCCCCTTTGGGTCTTGGCTTCTATTTTCCATGATCTTGTATTCATGCAATCCCTTGTCCTCTGGAGGAGAAGTGAGAGACTCAATTATTGGGAAAACCATATCTATAAGCGGCTCTGCTGTGTCCATTGTGACCAATAAGGATTTCTTTGAATTTTCTAACTTGTATAATATATTGTCTCATTATTTCCTTGGGAGAGCGCCAAAAGCATTAATGAGACCAGCTTCTGTGCTGTTAAGTATCTCTTCACCAGAAAAAGCTGGTTGACTCACACTGTCTTTCTCTCCCTTTCCCAAGGTTGAAAATGAGGAGGAGGCAGCCACCTTGGGAGCTCGCATGTTAGCAATTAACAGAGTAACCCTTTCCTCACCAAAGACTCTGATGGGAAAGATTTGAAAGAAGGCTAAATGTGCCTTCATCTTAAATAGCGTCTGTGGTATGGTGGGCTGTTTGAAAGACAGGAGAATCTGCTTCCAATTTGGGACCTCAGGAAGCCACTCCACAGCACGGAGATCAATCAGACCCCTGTGACAGTGAAGAAGCTGGCTTAGGGAATTTAGTATTGCACTTCTGGAATTCCATTGTCCGTAATTTAGTCCGTTCATATAAATTCTAAAAGCAATCCGTTGGGCTTGTAGTGAGTGATGTGATTGTTGTGATTGGGGAAGGGATGCTTTCCCAATTTCTTCTTTATTGATACTTTTTCCTCTCGTTGCCTTGTCTGGTGAAGGACTGTTTTTCTGAGAGGACTGCCACTTTTTATCTGACTCTTTAACTGTTTCTCTGGCTCTTTGCTCTTTTTCCTTTTCATTATCCTGCATATGGGAGTTAACCAAGTCTTCTGCAAGAACTTTAGTGGGGGTACCTGGGGCCCGATATTGTACTTGAAGAAAAACAGCTAAGTCTTTTTTCAATGTCTCTACATCAGGTTGGATGGCAATTAATTGTTCAAATATTGAAACCACCGTTTGCACTGTGAGAAGGCATTGCTTTGCCATAAAATCAGTTGAATTTTGCCAAGGTAAACTCTCCATACTCTGAGTTATCTGGTTGTTGGTTGCCTTTTTATTCTTTAACTCAGTCTCTATATAGGAAGTTATTGGGCTAGTTGTTTGTGAGAAAAGCTGGCTTTCAGATTGTCCCCCCCCCCCCACCCCGCCATATCAGGAAAGTCTAGTAAATGCTGTTTTGTCCCATCTTTTTGCAGGTCCCGTTCTAATCTCTCCAGATTGTTGGGAATGGGGGGGGGGGTTAGTTTTACTTACAGATCTCTTGCCAACAAAGTGCTCCTCAATTCTTGATTGGTTTTCTGTTTTCACTGGAGGGAGAGATCCCGGGCTGGTGCCATGGCGTTTCTTTCTTTTTCCCATGCTTTTTTAATTCTCAGCAGCAGCAAAAGTTTTTATTTGTATTATGTTCTACGCTGTTATCTCCACCGAAAAATGTTAATTAAATAAAAAAGGATCCAATGGGAGTACTAAAAATTGATAAAATAAAATAAAACCAGGAGGCACTACTGCAAACATGCTCCAGCTGCACCGGCTGCAGCTCCGGCGATGTAGTAATGATGGATGTTGCCAAGTGACAACTACATGAGGAAGAAGGAGTAGGAGAAGTACCAGGATCTGAAGAAAGAACTGGAAAGGGTATGGGGAATAAAGATCAAAATGGTCCCAGTGGTAGAAACATTCTCTCAAGCATGCCTACACAGCTTTCTTCTTTCTAGATAAAACAACAAAAATAAGGTGAAAAACAAGATGATGATAGGAAAAGAGTAAGCAGTGACTGCATTGGGAATAGAAGAATGAATGGAAAGAGAAAAAAAGTTGGGTGTCTACAGTGAGAAATAGAAGACAAAGCAGCTTTTACAAGAAAGTTGCATACACACACAGAGAGAGAGAGAGAGAGAGAGAGAGAGAGAGAGAGAGAGAGAGAGAGAGAGAGAGAGAGAGAGAGAGAGAGAGAGAGAGAGAGAGAGAGAGAGAGAGAGAGAGAGAGAGAGAGAAAGATTTAGTAATGAAAGTGTCATTGCATCACTATAAGTGTTCTGTTCTGGGAACAATGGAGAACAGACTGAGGTGAGTCTCGAGCAAATGCTAACAGGATAATTCAAGCTAACACAGAACATTAACAGGAGGCTGCTCAGTTAACAACAACAGCTGAGGGGTTCTTATCTGACAACTCTTTTATTAAGGTGACCAACATTTTTACAATGAAAAGGAGGACAAAACACGTTCTATTGTCCAAAATGCTAAGGTGACCAACTTTTTTACAATGAAAAGGAGGACAAATAAATTGGAAAAAAATATCGTAAATAAAAGAAATATTTTATTCATTGCAACAATAATACACTAAAATATGATATATGCATAATAAAAACATTTGCAACATTTTATATTGTAATTATGCTTACATGCCTGTTAATTATTATTTAAATGAGTATTTTTCCATTGAATTAATATTTTTTGTCAATGTATCATCTTCTAACAATATATTGGAAATATCTGAACAAGAAATATCCTTCATATTGAATTTTACGGCAAATGCTGCAGCTAGAGTATCAACATTCAATCTCGATTTCTCACTTGTCGAAAAATCATTGGCAATTGAAAAAAACTCTTTCAACTGCTGCATTACTTCCAGGGCAGCACAATGTAAATTGAACAAGTATAAATAAATGTTCACATGGAGTATGTTCATTTTTGAAATGGCTGAAAATATCCACCCATCTTTTATCAATTTCAACATGTTGATTTTCCCATTGTATTAATTTTTCAGAATTTAAAAATACATTCAGTCTTCTAATTTCTTCAAAGAGACAATTGTCATCTATTTTAATGTCTAGCATTTATTTAGATAAAAATTCAACACAAGATTCAATATCTATTCAATATACTTGCGATGAAGTAAAAAAAACACCATTAAAAACTGTTTAATAAAATACGTCACAACAGATTAGCCTTCAAATATCAAAAGGGAGGACATGTAGGAGGACACTTTTCGAGGGAGGACAGAACTTACAAAAGAAGGACTGTCCTCCCTAAAGGAGGACGGTTGGTCACCTTACTTTTATACTGGGGTGTCAGATAGCCAGCCAATCAGAACCTGTCTTTAGTTCTTTGGCTCCCGCTAGGGGAGTGGACCAGAGAGGAGACTGTGACTCAGCAATAAGAACCCAACCGAATTAAAAAAAAACACAAACAACTATTGTCACTGTTTGCAGAAGATCAAGAAACTACAGATGAAAGGCATTGGATCCAGATCCAGTAGTTCAACTCCCTTAGTCCACAATCCAAAATACTTTCTATCAGAAAGTAACAACTTCTTGGTACTTTGTATTTGAAAATACCAAGGCAGATCCATATTCAACAAATGCATTTCAGAGGCCACTGCTTTTCTAGATCAGATCATCTTGCTAAACTTGAATCAGAATAGATCTGGAAGGGAGCTTGGAAGTCTTCTAGTCCAGCCCACTGCTCAAGCAGGAAATCCTATATAATTTCAGGAAAGTGACTGTTCAGTCTCTTTTTAAAAACTTTTGATTAAAAACAGTGATGAAGCACCCTTCCACTGGTTAATTGTTCTCACTTTTAGGAAGTTTCTCTTCAATTCTAGGTTGCTTCTTTCCTTGATTAGTTTCCATCCATTGTTTCTTGTCCTGCCCTCTGGTGCTTTGGAAAATAAATTGACACCCTCTTCTTTGTGGCAGCCCCTCAAATACTGGAATACAGCTATTATGTCTCCCCTGCCCTCATCCTTCTTTTCTCTAGACTAGCCAATCCCAAATCCTGCAGCAGTTCTTCATATCTTTTAGTCTCCAGGCCTTTAATCATCTAAGTTGCTCTTCTTTGCACTTCCCCCCCCCCAAACTTTTAACATCTTTTTTGTTATATGGTGAATAAAACTGAATACAGTATTCCACTTGTAGTGTTACTAAGACTTTATAAAGCATACTAATACTTCACGTGATTTTAATTCTATGTCTCTGTTTCAGAGGTGGTATTCAGCCAGTTCTCTCCGGTTTGGGTGAACTGGTAGCGGTGGCTGCGGGAGGTTCCGCCCATCCCCATCCACCCCTGAGGCAATGCGCGCTCACATTTGTGAACCGGTAGGGAAGGTAAGTGAATCCCATCGCTGCTCTGTTTATACAAGGATTGTGTTAGCATTTTCAGCTGCTTCCTATGTGTAGGAGAAGAAAGGGATAGTAATGTTGATTATTTTAGTAAGGTACTAGTTGCATCTTTGATTTTTGCTCCAGGGAGACTATATAACTCCCTAGATTGACTGCCTGGTCTGCAGACTATAGTTTCTGTTCCCCTAAGAATTGAATCTCCTATCACCAATATTCAGGGTTGTTTTTTTTCTTAGGGAAGCCTGGAATACTTTTCTTACTGTCACAGGAATGCTGGGTTGTGACTCTTTTTAAAGAAACAATTGATGAATGCTCTTTTGTGAGTTTTCTTCCAGCGGGAGTCTATTATAGCAATTGTTCCATTTCAGAGGAACATCATTGGAGTGGGCTATGGTAGATAGTAGGGGCTTTGCTCTTGGTTATTTTCTTCTAAGAGTGACATGTCTCCATTGGTCTTACTCTTTAGGTACATAGGTAGGCTCATTTTTTATGGAAGCTGTTCCCTATTGTGTTCGATTTGGGTGTATTGGGTTTTTTTTCTTTATGTTCATATATGGGGTCATCATTTTTTTTAGAAGCTGCTTGCTCCCTATTGTGCTTTATTTTGGTGTAGTCTAAAAACATAGATCCTGAAAACAGATCTAGCTTTAATAGAGTTTGTGGTTGAGGAATCTACTACAGGCTTGTACTACTACTGGTGCACTGAATATCACATGTAGTTTTGGAACCATCCATTGCCTTTCCAAAACTTTATTTTCCATTTCATGTTTGTTATATGTGTTAGAGGAATTTTAGTAATATCTTTTGGTCCACAAAATATTATATTGTTTGAAAGAGCCATGAAGAGCTGTAACTATTTGGTAGAAATATATTGTTTTTCTCACTATTTTTCTCAGTATAGTAGTAGTTATGGTTAGGCATGTGTTCTGACCCCCCTCCATGCCTGTGAATAAACCAGAACACAGGCTTGGCTGTTTGCCACTATTTAATTACTGAGATAACGAATCCTTTGGCTGAGAGCCCAGACAACTCATGTTCAATAGATTAACTCTGCAGCAACCCAGATAAGTCAAATGAAGCCATGCAGATAGTCCAAACGAACAGACACGGCTAGAATACAGAGATACATTTTCTTAACTACTAATTCAAATGGTTGTTTCCTGCAAATGTCCCCTCCCAATGCTTCACCTATAATCTCTCTTGGGAGGAGCCAATCCACAACCACCTGTGCTTAATCATTTTCTGTGAGTATGCGTACAGAGTTGCTGCTTCCGTTTCTCAGCCCTTCTCAATCTAGCATCAGGAACAAACTGCCTTTGATCCTCCCCACTGCTCCATGCCTCAGGTGCCTCCTGGGTACCAACCAGCCTCTTTGGTCCCTGTTCTGAGTCTGAACCCTGCACAGGGTCCTCCACATCATCCAGGGCAGATTCATATGGTTCCTCGCTATCTGAGTCCATCAGCAGCTCAACCGGATCCTGCTGGGCCACAACAGGCATGTATATTTCTTCAGTTCTTTCTGCTACAATACTCATTGTATTGCAATAATATTATTAAATCTCATTAAAACTCAGGATATGCACATACACAAGATATTTTACTTTTGCTCCTATTATACTTTTGTCATGTGCTTTTCTTTTGAACAACAAAGAAAAAGGGTCATGCAAGAAAATAAGAATTTGAAAATGTGAGCTTGCCTATTCCACTTTTTAAAACAAACCAAAACAAAAAACAAAAAACCCTGCTGTTCCAGTGTTGAATTATTTTATATTTTGGTGCCAGGCAATTCCTATGAGATACCTTTATTTTTCTTGGTACTAGATTTTACAATGAGAAGGATTGTTTTATATTTGTCTCTGAAAGTCCCATTGGTTCCAAATTGCCCATTTTCAGAAAGTTAGCTATTTTTAATGTCTTGAATGGGAAACAATTCATTGGTGTAAAATTGGAATTACTTGGCAATGTTTACACCCTTGCGGTCTATTTCATAGCCATAAAACGTGACAGATTTTGCTATTCATTAAAATAGGGGAAAGTTAACTAAAAGAACCCAAGACATAATTTTGTCACGATCATTACAAAGTATGTGACATTTGTTTTCAAATATTTATTCAAAGTGCAAATCCTATCATGTTTATATTTTTTTCTTTGTTAAGGCGAATGAAGGCAAACAAAATTCCAGTATTTTGTTGGAATAAGCATTTCAGAAAAGTACTCCTCAGCTATAATTTTACAGTTTTCTGCTTAATGTTCTTTCAACACAACTGTGCCTTAATTCTTTTGATATAACTGATAAAATAGATTAATATAGAATTCTGTGCTGTTCTATAGCAGGAAGATAGTAAATTAGAAATAATCATTATCACTAACACTGAAAAATCCATTATTTTAAAAATGTGTTATGCCTTCTGACCAATCAGTAATAATAACTTACATTTTTGCTATGTCAAAGGGCAGAGGATCTAAAAACAGCACAAGTATATTTCACACTGCATGCATAACTTGATACTCTTTCTTATGGATTCAGAATCCAACAAGTGGAATGGCAGGAGGTAAGATTAAGCACAATTGGCTTGATTCTCCAGCTCTTTCATGCCACAGTGTGCCTGTACATTGATTTCACATTCTATAGAAAAAAATAACCTGCCAGAAGTAATAACCTAACAACATAATATAGAGGTTTCCAAACCAGGAAAAGTATATTCCTCTCTTCTTTCAGAGTATTCAAATTTCATCTGTCACTTACTGAATCTTCCTTTCTGTGCATGAAGTAATAATGAATGAAGCTCCTGTGAAAGAATTAATAAAGAAATGACCCATTTCCTCAAGGTGGTAAGGCTTTTGAATTAAACATTACTGAATTGTCACTGCCCTATCCGTAACAGAAGCACCATAATAACTACCTTTCAAAGAAGTTCCTCTGTGCTGAATTTTATTTTTAGAAGTCAGTGGGGATGTACCAGTTGTATAAAGCTATTCTAGATTTTTTTTTTAAAAAAAGAAAAAGATCCTCTGACTTCCTCATCATTATAAGAGGAGAGAATCATTGTTCCTTGGTTGACAAATTATTTGTCTTCTGGAAAGATTCAAAAGAGACAATATGTTACTCTGATCGGGCTTTAGATGCACAAAGCCAAAAGAGATTACTGCTCTTTTCTTTAGCATTTCTTTTGCTTAAGAATGAAGTGCAGGTTATATTAAGATAGAGATGGACATCCTTCAGACATGAAATGGCCCAACAATTCATTTTCATACACAGTTCTCTATGAGATTTTACAATCAATGGCAATTTTCAGTTGGCAAACAAGGAAAACAAAAGAAAATTAGCATGCTAAACATCAACTAATCTGTCTCTCTTGCCCATAAAAATAGGAACTAAACAGACTGACAAAACTATCAATCTTTAGATGGTACTCTAGATCACATCACTGTATCATTAGTAAAATTCTTGTGCAGCAGGAAAATATCATTTTCAGAAAGAACATTGACGTCATTTAGTAATCACAGTTGTGATTGGCAACTTGAATGTTAAGCGAAGTGGTTGCTAAATGAAACAGCAACTGTGATAATGGTCCGGTTTAGTTTTCTTTTGCTTTACAGACCTGCAAAGGCCTTAAATGTGCAGATTGATTGCAAAGATACTTTTTCATCACAGTTGTAACTATGAATGGTCACTAAATGAAGTAGTTGCTAAAGGACGTTCCAAAGGTGCTTTTTCAAGAGGCAACTGGGCTTTCTTGTTTTTCTTTGAAGACATTTTGTTTCTTATCCAAGAAGCTTCTTCAGCTCTGACTGGGTGGTGAGGAATGGAAGTGTTTTATTCTTGGGATGGACATGCTTCTGCCTTAGTGTATTCTTGGGTTTAAAGTGTGCACATATGTTGTGGTGGCTGAAGTTCCTCCTGAGCTTTTCCCCACCATCTAGAGCTGCAGAGGCTGCTTGGATGAGAAGCAAAATGTCTTCAAAGAAAAACAAGAAAGTCCAGTTGCCTCTTGAAAAAGCACCTTTGGGACAACTGTGATCTGGATCACTGAGAATCTCCACAGACATTTTGCTAAAGGACGAGTAGCTGTACAGCCACTAAACAAAGATTCAAGATACATGTTCTTGGTATTGTAGAATATAAAAAGACCTGGGCTACCAACAATCAGAGTGAAGTAGCAGCCTGAGCTAGATGGTAGCAAAGTACTGAATAGCAGGAAAAATCTGAATGCCACCTGGTCTATCCTGCTTCTATAGACCTTCAATTCATTAGAGCAAATTGTTATGGTAAGCTCAAAGTCAGATAAGAAACGAACCCTTGCCTGAGGTCCTACTGGCAATTGGGGTGGGATTTAATCAGCAAGAGCAGCTGCTATCAGACTCTGAAGATGAAATACCTGTGTTGCTACCATCCCAAGGGCCCACTGTAAAGGCTTCCTGCATGGAAAAGAGAACAGAGAAAAGGAGATGCACCCTTCCTAATGACCAACACCAGCATTGGCTTTCCTTAACTAAAGCAATAAAGCTAACCCTCTCTTTGGAAATAACTATTCAATAATCCACACTCTGTCCATTGCATTTTGATTTTTAATTCCATGACTTTGACTCTGCATCCCAGATTGGCCAATAAACCTTCCATGACACTTTTACTCTAGAACCTCACTCTGGTTACTCTTTAGCCAGCTTCTTTAGTTGTTTACTATTTACAATTTTATTTGTGGACTTGGAAACTTTCAGACTTTAATAAATCAAACTTGCTTGACTTTTTGAATTTCTTTCCTGCTTTCTTTGTGTGTAGTGTGCTCAAGTTTTCCTGCTGCTGTAATAGGACAAGTCACCACAGCCGACTCACCATAGCCAATTCTCTGCGGCCAGCTCTCCATAGCCAACTCACCACAAGCCAACTTGCCATGGCCACCAGACAACTTGCTGTGGGACAGTTCAACAATTCAATTTAATTATTTAAAATAATTAAAAAATATTTTAATTTTTATCATTCAAATTTTATTTCATCCCTCTTTTGACATCCTTTCTTTAATGATTTTATTCAACCATTTCTTCAATATTAGTGTAACGCTTGTTCCACGGTGAGTTGGCTGTGGCGAGTTGGCCATGATGAGCTGTCATAGATTTCCTCCCTCCACATACATGGCATTTATTCTAAAAGACCAAAAGTAAAACTTGCAACCACCTCTTTGGAGTGTTTGTCTGTGTTTGTCCTGGATAGGACACAAATGATATGTGCATCATACAGACATCATGCAACTTGTGTGATTTATGTAATTATGTCACAGGTAGAGTAATGCAATATTTGTGTAATGACATCATGTGATTTTACATCATTGTGGTTTCTTACAGATGCCTATGCCTGCATTCTTTAGGCTAAGTTGGAGCCTTCATATGCAGTCCAGAACACTTTGTCAGCAACAAGATTCAATTACCACTCCTACAACTTTGGGATAAGGAAAAGAAGGAGATGCCATCTTGTTCTTCTCAGATAGGTAAACATATTGGGACCATACAAAGGAGACCACAGAGTTTCTATTTCAGTTAAAAATTGGGTATTTACTACATCCAAAGTAGATCATTCATGGGTTGAGAGAACAGTTGAAAAGAGAAGATCATAACAACAACGATGTTCAAAGCACCTATCAAGTGATGCTTTTAATTGGAAATGCCAAGGATTAAATATATGCTGTATCTCACAATATGTTTAGGAAAGAGTGACAATGGAGCCTCATTCACATTTATTTTTCCTCTGTCTGCACCAAGTCATGAATCTAAGCAGTATATTCAAATACTAAGTACATAGGTTTGAGCTTCCCCTTGATATTTCTTAATGTGTTTCCCCAATTTCCAGATTGAACAGAAAGGTCTGATGAATGTTTCTCCTTATCTTATTCAACGTAAGAATTCTTCATGCAATCAGGAATCATCATGTATGAGGTCCAATTGTACTCATATTAAAAAAACACTTCTTAAACATTCCTATTCAACCCCTCAGTGTTAAATAGTAGTTTGCATATAGTTGCTAAGGAGGGTTGTGGATTTGTTTTGGATGGTGGGAGTGGGGATCATACTTGATTGGAAACACTAAGAACCAAGATATCCTAACACTGTGTTTAAGAAGACAAAGTCAACAGGTAATGGTCAAGTTTCATCATCCTTACTCAGGTAGAGCTCTCATTGGTGTCATTTTGACCTGAGATGCTCCAATTACATGGTTATGTAAATCAAACATAAAGAGGGGCACAATAGTCCTGAAATGATGGAACTGTCTTTTTAAGGTTGTCTCAGGACTTTCCTCACTTCCCAGCATAACAAATTAGAGTGTGTAAATAGAATATTGACAGAGTGTAAGTTGAATGATGGGAAGATGTGAGAAATCACAGCAAATTACCACTTGCTTAATATCAACAGTCATTGAGACTGATCATGGTAATTTTACCTGCACAATTCCACATTTATCAGCTTTTCTGGGGATACGCAGCTTCCTGTTTAGTTGATCATGGCTGAGCAGTTGATCCATCTGTTTCAGTATGTGAAAAGTTGCTAGTCTAGTAAGCAAAATATTGTTGTCATACAATCAGTAGACATTTGACAGTAGCTTATTCCTTTTTCATTCAGGCAGGAACATTGCATCCTATTATCCACCCTGGCTAAAATTGCTTGAGAGGAAAATATTGAAATGCAGATAATCTGGTTCTAGTTGACAATAACATCTTTGCTTATGAGTTGAAACACATCACAATTTCTCCTTTCTATATCTTTCTTTTCTAAGTCACTCGATTTTTGTTTCACAAATGTTACACTTATGCCAGGTTGGATTCACCTTGAATCCTTGGCATTCTGAAAGTGACAAAATTCTCAGTGTGAGACTAAAGAGGCAATACAATTTGCCTCAAGAAGGAGCTTTACATTTCTTCACTGTGCAAGGTGGGCAAGTGACGTCACACGTGCCTTAAAGTCACAGGGCAAATGCCCATAATTATATAATTTCCAAATTGCAAAATTTGAGTTATTTGCTCAATGGTATCATGCTGCACAATTTGTACTAGATGACCATGTTCACTTGGCACTTGCCAACATGTTTCCAGTATCTGGCTGAAAGTTCAGGAAAAAACTTTCTTTGCATGTACAGAAGTTTCTTTGGCATACAGTGAGTGTGAGTTGAATCGGGCAAAGGGAAACAACATGGTCATTTTTACTCTCAGAAATGTGGAGGCCAAATCATTTTGCAAAGCAAAACAGCTTTGAAAGGATGCACTGAATCTTTGTTAAATAACTATCGAGTCCTTATTTATTTATTTATTTATTTATTTATTTATTTATTTATTTATTATTTATTTATTTATTTATTTATTTATTTATTTATTTATTTATTTATTTATTTATTTATTTATTTATTTATTTATTATTTATTTATTTGTTTGTTTATTTATTTATTTATTTATTTATTTAAACTTGTTAGTCGCCCCCTCTCCCCACAGGGATTTGGGGCGACGTACAAAAGCAACAATCAAAACAGTATCATATAGAGGAGGTAAAAATAAATAAATAAATTACAGTGCTTAGAAAAAGTTAAAACCCCAATAACATTAAAAATTTAAAAACTAAAATTAACAGTTAAAAAATGACCAAGGGGTGGAGAAGCTGTAGAGTTATGCCAGGCTGGCTAGTCGAAACAGGTAGGTCTTCAGTTTCATACGGAAGGAGCGGAGGTCGGTTGTTGTCCTAATGTCTGGGGGGAGGTCATTCCAAAGGGTAGGGCCCACCACAGAGAAGGCCCTACTCCTGGGCACCGCCCTCTGACACTCTCTGGAGGACGGCACCCGGAGGACTCCCTCTCTGTGTGAGCGAATGGGTCGCAGGGATGTATGGGGCAGGACACGATCCCGCAGATATTAGGACATTATAGTGTGAAGTAAATGTAAAATCAAATGTCTGTTCAAACAGTATCTCTACAGAAGCACCATATACATTTGCAAACTTCTCTGCTTCACCAAAGTGTGAAATTTGGATTGCAAAGGTTGAACTAAGTAAACAAACTTGTAAAATATTGCCTATTAGGTTACCAATTATGGGAATGCCGTTGAAGTCCATTTAAATTATATGTCAGATAGTATTTTAGATTTGAACACAGCAGTGTTCCCTTGGGAAAGTAGGGTCACAGAATCCCATTTACACACCCATGGTGATCATGAATGTAAGCATTAAAGGGGTGGGACTTGTGGTGTGAAACTGCAGTGTTGCTTTTGTCTTTCTGATGAAAGGACCAAGTACCTGGTGATACGTGTGAACAGCATCTGTCATGATTGTGTGGTTTCAGACAAATGCACATTTTAATTAATATTTTAAACTACATTGTAACCACGTTGCGAAACAAGATGAAATAAATTCCTCTTTTAAGAATGATTACAGATGAATGAAGTCTAATTTATGGCTGACCACTGATACACGTTTAAATGAGTTTATCTTGACTAAGTAAATTATTTTTCGTCATTGAAATATTGTACTGATGCCAAATTTAATTGAACCAATATATGACAAACTTACTACAGAATCAAAATAATTTAATTTGAACAGGTAATCCAACATTTCTGGCATCCTAGATGCAGCTTCAGTGATACTCTTTTCCTCCTTCAGCTCAAAACAGTTTCCAGTTTTCTTGCATAAAAAAAGTTTAGACAAACTTCAACACATCACAGCATTCTTATCTGCTGCTTATATGAAAAGCCAAGTTTTTAAACTGAATCCTCCCATTAATTTTCATTACAATCACAGTCCAATGAATATAGTCAGATAATTGGTCATTTTGTCCTCCTATGCTTGCCATCATCTTTATTATGACTATGAGACATTTGAATTTTAATGTTCCCCAGAGTGAGAAGACAAATGATAACAGTGTCTCTCATTAATCGTTTCAACCAATAGTGCTCAAATTAGCTGCACCTTTTCACTCATATTCCTAGGCACATTTGTGTTGCAGATGGTGGAGGTTTAATTTTATTTGCATATAAAAAGTATTTAGAGCAGAAAATGTCACAACGGGAGTCCATCCTCATGACAATGACATAATAAGATTTGAAATAATTTTCTCTATTACATGACTTATGAGGACAAAGGATTTCAGAAATGCAGCATGATTCCCCCCCCCCCCAGCTGTGAGATCCATTGCCATTCTCCATCCTTTTGCCTCAGAGCCAGAAAGAAAAGGGAAAAAAGGACACAATTTTACCTTTTCATTGCCAACACAGATTTATTGCAATGCATCCTTCATGCTGATATTTTTGGAAACTCTTCTTTCTCTGTTCAGACATTCAGCCTGCTGGATTATAGGGAATAGATTCAGTTTTTTAGAACAACATATCCCCAAAATTATGAGAATGATATTCTGTACAAGCCTGGTATTCACACATATCACTTTGAATGGATATGCAATCCATCTAATAGCTGTAATGTATTGCTCTGTTAGTTAGATTTATATTGTAAATACTCTTCCTTGGGAACTCAAGGCAGAGTACTTAGCACTGAGTTTTCCTGGTTGAGAGTGGACTTGAACCTGAATTTTTCAGGTTCAAGTTCTTAAGTGAGAAGCAGAGTGGAGAGAGGTGACTGCAAATGGCAAAAAGAAGACTGAAGATAGCAATAGCAATTAGACTTATATACTGCTTCATATGTTTTACATCCCTCTCAAAGCAGTTTAGAATCAGTCTATTGCCCCAACAATCTGGGTCCTCATTTTACCAAGCTCGGAAGGATGGAAAGCTGAGTCAATCTTGAGCTGCTTAGAATCAAACTCCTGGCAGTGGGCAGAGTTAGCCTGCAATGCTGCATTCTAACCACCATGCCACCATGACTCTTGAAGGTTGTCCAAGTTCTGCAGTCCAAGTTCTGCAGAAGTAGAATCAGTGGTGGGTTTCAAATTTTTTTAGAACCTCTTCTGTAGGTGTGGCCTGCTTTGTGGGAGTGGCTTGCTGGCCATGTGACTGGGTGGGAGTGGCTTGCCAGCCATGTGACTGGGTGGGCATGGCCAAATTGTAAAATGTGATGAAACTCACTTAACAATGCTCTTGCTTAGCAACCAAAATGTTGGCTCAGAAACTCTGGCATTGAAGTGTGCAAGTCTTAAAGCTGTCAGGTTACAAGATCCTTGTACCCCTAACCCTTTAGAAAAAAAAATCCTAGGGGTGTTCAAACTTGACAGCTTTAAGACTTATGGACTTCAACTCCCAGAATTCCACCTCTCGCTCTTCATCTTGATGATATGCGGACGGGCGGGGGGAGGGAGATGGAACCGGTTCTAAACAGCACTGTAGATTTGTGGAACCTCTTCTATAGAAAAGGTTAGAACTGGCAGGAACCCACCCCTGAGTAGAATAGTCATCCAGGAGGGATGCAGAGAATTCCAAAGGGGCACATATTACCTATTGATGTATAAGGATGGAATTAGCATGAATTACCAATGGACTTAATAAGTTCACATGGAGAGAGAGGAATTAAAAGTGAAGCCACTTAAGATAAATACAATTGGGTAGTGAAGGTATAAATGTAGATTTTTTTAAAATGATAACAAAGCAGTCAAGCAGAAATATTGCCTGGACAGCTAGAGATAAAAGAATCTTTCTTTTGTAATAGCAAATCAATAAATGTGGACAAAAATCTAAGCAAACATGCTAAATTTGCCTGCATAGTTATTCGGCATCCCAGTTTATTGATTCATCCATGGCAGTAATCTGATTCAATGCAGTAACAACGTTGAAGTTGAACATATACAGGTTAAGTTTCAACTACTGCAAAAAAGATGGGCTACAAATGCAATTTATTCATTGCTTTCTGTATGTTTTCAAATGAATTGAAACTGCCTGATGCAGAGATAATGAAATCAGTCTATTAAAGCAGAACAGTGTTTTACCATTTCTAAGTTCCAGAATAACTGCAGCTGCTGAATGCATACAATCACTCCCTACTCAATATATATCCAAAATCAAGATTTTAAAAAGCAATTTCAAAACAGAAAAATTGAAATCTCAAACTTCAACTTGCTTGCCCAGATAAAACCTTTGCTTATCCCAAAACAGCTAAGCCAGCTGTTATGGCATAATCAGCTGTATTTCTGAATGTGTGGACCTGTCAAATGACCTGTACCTAATAGAATTATTTTATTGTCACTCTGATAGCTTATCATTGTGAAATTTAGACAATGATGATGGTTAAAAAGGGATCTCAATACTGGGCTGATGTGATAAATGTGTCTATGAAAGAGGAGGTGATGTGATAGACTACAGTAATAAAGCTAATTCCCAGGAAAGAGGGAAGATATCAAAGGAGGGGAACGAGGCAAGACAGCACAATCCAGATCTGGAACATGGAAAAAGAAAGAGATTTACCAAAGCAACTCCCTAGAATCTCCCAGGGTACCCGTTAGGTTAGAGGTGCATAGATTTATTCTGGCAAGATTCTGTCCATATGGTGAAGTCAAATAAAGAACTGAAATTTGATTGGATATGTTATGCTAGCCCATTTTTCTTGTGCTAGGGTTGATATCTGCTGAATGACTATATTTTGTCCTCTTTATTATACAGTGCTAGCTAAATTGCAGCCTTGTCTGCCTTGTGGATAAAACATATGGGAATCACAATCACATGAACTAATTATACTTTATTGTAAAGCTACATTGAGACAATCTTGCAAGTCTGAAAGTATAAATCTCCCACTTCCCTCCATTTTCCTTTGCCACCCAAGAAACTAGGGAAACTTTTTTGAACATCTTTCCCTACCAACAAGTCAGTTGCAGTCTATGCTGTCTCTTATATGACCATTACCTTGGTAGCGTCTTTTTGCCTATTCTCACGCAATCTTCCCACATTTCATTTTGAACCTTAATTCTTGACATACAGTATATTCAAGGTCTTGGATTTGAGCCCTTCCTTGGAAGATTTGCTAAGAACAAATGAGTCAACTGGGCACCATCTATGATGGAGTCAAACCTTTTTAACTGTAATATTTCATTTCTAATTCTGTTGCATACCTGTCAATGAAGAAGTGATCTTCAACCTAATTATATTAGTTCATGTTCTTTCAGCTTGAAATTGCTCTAGGGATCTCAGACAATTTGAAATATAGTACAAGGTTCTGAGATAATATGTCTAAGCAACTGTCATCCTCTTGCTCTAATAGATTTTGCTAGTTCTTCTGCACAGACTCTTTATCTATCCCTTATGGATGCACTTCAGTGTTTGAATTATGCAAGACCCATGTCACACAAGCAGTGACAGAAAGTCAATATTCTATTTACTTTTTTTATCACAGCACTTGTAATTTGGAATTATTCCACTTCATAGTATTAAATTGGAAATTGTATGCTAACCATAACTTTAAGCTTTTTTTTTCTTTTAAAGGCAAAGATAAGCACATGTTTAATTCATGCCTTTGCTCACTCTTCCTATTTCAAAACAAATAGACTTCCCTTTTTTCTGTGTCAAAGAGCTCCAACAATTAAACGTAGCTGAAAATAAATATTTAAATATGACTCTCTACTGAAAACCAGTGTCAGAGCTGATTAAACTATGAGGTAATTAACTGAATAAGAAGGTTGGGAAGAGCAGGACTTGAAATCATATCAGTACAGTTGTCCAATGTTTATGTTAGCTTAATTCAAGATTTGACCTTCCCCGTTCTTTGAGCATTTAGAGAAAGACAGGAAGTCTTGCAAACAAGTACAATGTTATATCAAAGAGATTAGATGCACAGATCTATCAAAGAACTCTATAGCTAGTGGAATAAATAGACAGTCAATGCAAATGGTTCCCTTATGGCTTCCTGGACAGGACTTTGGTCTGTCAGCAGATCAAACCTAGTCATTGTCTGCTGCAGGGCCAGCTCATACCCATAGAAACTAAGCACTTATTTGGGTAATATAACTGATGGGGTGAAGTGGCTACTGGAAGTTTGCTACAGGTTAATGGCCTTAGTGTGTACTAACCAGGAAGAATATTAGATGACTATAAAAATTACAGAAAACTCTAACTGCTTGCTGAACTCCTTCTTCTCATCTGAAGTTTTGCTAGAGTTCTGAAGTTCTGCTTTCCAGATCTGATAGCATCTATTCCCAAGAAAGCACCCAACTGTTGCTTCCATTTCTCCCTGAGCATGTCTGTCTCTACTGGTTAAGGCACCAAATGGTTCCCTTATGGCTTATAGATACTTCTATATCCCTCATAGAAACAGGGATAGTCTGAGTTCTAGTCCTAGCTTAGCCATGAAAGCCAGTTTAGCAACCTTGGGTTAGTTACTCTTTCTCAGCCCAGCTCACATCACAGGGTTATTGTTGTGGGGAACATTGGAGAAAGAAGGAAGAAGGAAGAAGATGGACTACTACATGTATGACTACTACGTGTGTTTCCACTCTGAGTTGTTTATAAGAAAATGATAAAGGCAGGATATAAATAATGTATTTCAAAATAGTCATTAGTTCTTCATCTGATGACTCTGTTGGAAGCTTAATATATATCCTTGATTATAGTTATAGAAATGTATGTTTGGGCTTAAATAATTAATACAGATTATCTACATAAATAAATAGAGAGGAAGTGGAAATATAGATAAATCTAAAATCTATTAATGTTAACAATATCTGAACAAATGACCACATTACTATCCCAATCGAGAAACACTTTGAGTTTCTCCATGACAGAAATGTAGAATATAAATAAAATAATGAATTAAACATAATGGTTCTTTCTGTGGAGAGAACTTTGCTCCTGTGTGGAACTGAAAGCTGTTCTCTTTTGATCTTGGGATATGTCTATATCTAATTAAGCAACTATTAAGTTTTCAATAAACATTACATACTGCATGAAACAAAGATATGGAGGTCAGAATATTAACAACTGAAATCTCAAGCATAAATAGAGATTTGGGGTTCTATTTTTGATCCTTTATATTTCAAATACTGGTAATTTATACATAGACTATTTATTTTTACAACATTTATGAGCTATATACTTTCCTTTTTTAAAAAAAAATCCAAGCTCAACATTTATCATATTTGTAAGAAAAATGATAATAAAAAGGAAGTTTTGTAAATAAGAATTATTTGGTCATTTGAGTGACAGGCTATAACAGTAATGGCTAACCTTTTTCTAAAGGTGTGCCAAAACTATGTGTGCTATCACACGCATGCGCTTGCCCACCTACCTGCACATGCGCGAGCAACCCTTCCACCGCAAATACACAAGCAACCATCACCACACATGCGCAAGCAACATCCTGCCCTGTGTATGTGTGAGTGACCCACCCACCCCCTACAGGGGGGGATTTTCACTCTCCCCCGGCCCAATTTTTGCCCTGCCTAGGCTTCAGGAAAGCCCGGGGAGGGCGAAAAACAGGCTCAACAGGCCAACCAGAAGGTTGTTCCTGAACTTCCAGTTGGGCCGTTGGGGCATTTTTCACCCTCCCCAGACTTCCGGAAAGCCTCCGGAACCTGGGGAGGACAAAAAACAAGCCTAATGGGCCAACCGGAAGTTCATTCCTGAACCTCTGGTTGGGCCTGCTTTTCACCCTCTCTAGGCTCCAGGGGCTTTCTAAAGACTGGGGAGGGTGAAAACGGCTTCCCCTGGCCCTCTGGAAGGCTGAAAAACAGCTGGCCAGCATGCACATGAATGCCAGAGCTGAGGGCTGCCGTGCCGGCAAATATGGCTATGCGTGCTAGCTGTGGGACACATGCCATAGGTTCACCATTCTGGGGCTATAAGAATACAAGGGAAAAAGGGGGGGGAAAGTGACTATTTTTCATCATTAAATCAAATATTGTATTTCTGAACTAGCTATTTCTCTTATCAAAACTGTCTTCTCATTCATTATTATTATGCCAAGAATTACTTCATTGGAAGATAAAATGCCTTAAATGCATTGTTAAATTCAAATGACAGATGTATGTATCTAAATTAGTATAGATGGCAATGTGATAAGTAAACACATTTCATAAGGGACTGTTTCAATTAAAACTCCATTTGAAGTCCATCTTTTAAATGAGTGATTAATGAAATAATTTGAATTTTGCAGTGTAAGGAAGATACAAAGATTAAAAGAAACAGTTCTTTAGAAAGAGTACAGCTAGCTATGTATGACAAGAAAGATGAGCTGATAGGGCTAATTTTTTCTAGCGCTTTTTCCCCAGATATACGAGATTTTTCACTATTGTCTATATTTTTCTGATTTGGTCCAGAATTTATAACCCGAATCCTAGACTTTTAGCAAGCAGATAAAAAGAAAAAAAAAATGAGTTAAGGAGTTGTACATTATTCAATGCTTCTTAGAATACTGCAGAATTGGTAAGTCCTATAAAAATATTGTACATTATTCAATGCTTCTTGGAATATTGAATTCCTCCAAAAAACCAGTCAAGTGTTTAAAAAGACTATGCCTTCTTAAAATACTTAAAATATTGACAAATCCAATCCGCAGAGGAAAAAAATAGGTTGGAATAGTGAAATTAAACTGTCCAATTTTCACCTAATATCACCAATCTTATGAAATAAGAAGTTAGCTGCCAGTTATTTCATATGTCAACGTTTCCTCCCATTAGCGGTTGATGGACATGCTTCTGAATATGCTTTCTGCTTTCATCAAAAAATAATTCCTTATCAGAAAATCATGGTTTCCTAACTCTGGCACTCTTTTATTCTCTACTAAGCTTCCTATTTGTACGTGTCTGGGTGCCTGCCCGTCTATCATCCATCTATCTATCTATCTATCTATCTATCTATCTATCTATCTATCTATCTATCTATCTATCTAATCTTTTGAGAGCAGGTATCAGAGTTTCATTTTAATGTGTATCATTGTGAACACAGAAAAGTGACAATAAAGTTTATCTTATGTCTTGCCTTGCCTTGCCATCTTATGTCATTTTCCCTTAGTCGTGAATAGGTGAATAGCACATTGCACACCCTGGGAAGTATTGGGCAGCATAAGCAATTGTGCTGTTCTCCAAGGCTCATGCCCAAGGCATCATATCTCAGTGGCAGGACTAAAGTTGAGGGGTGGGGTGGCAGCTGGCTGAGACTGCTGAAGGTCCCAGGTCTCAGCCTAGTCCTAAAGCTGTGGACAAGTGTCTCTGTGCAGGGCAACCTAGATCTAGATGGAAATAGGTTGGTATGGGGAACTGGTGACATGTCTCAGTGGCAGGACTGGAAGCTGTTGAAGATGTTTACTTCACATCCAGGCTTGTTCTTGTCACTGACAAGTGCTGCAGCTGGGGGCAGCTGAGGCTTTCCACCACACTGCAGCACCCCCATACAGTCACATACTGCTTACATCTGACATCCCAGGGCCTCCCCCATTCCCCTGAGGCAACCATTCATTCCTTACCTGGGACTCCATGTGCTTAATCACCTGTAAGAAACCTAACAACTGGGACTGCCACTGCCCAGACTGCAAGTATTAAGCAAAGTGAGCATGTAACATCCTGCTTTACAACCATTTTGATCAATGACCAAAATTCTGGTCCTAATTGTGATCATAGGTCCAAGACTACCTGTAACAAGGATAAATAGGACTTGGACTTTATAAGCAGATTCCCCAAATCTAGCTCCTTAAGTAAGCAGCATTTAGTATTCAATCAGAATGAAAAATGAAAATAGTTGCCACTGAAATTTAAGTTTTTTATTATGTGATTGCTAGATAATTTCCTTAAAAGACTGCAACAAACATATGGTGACACCATATTCTATTGTTTTCATCAAAATTACTTAAGCCATTCTAGTACAACGCTAACTCTTCTGAATATGTATGAAAATTGTAATGAACAAAAAAGGAGTACTTCCCACCTGAGATCAACTTGTCAGAATATTTAAATCCTTTAAATTTCCTCTACTCTTTTTATTAAATGCAATGAAGCCTTGCTTTCCTGGATCTCAACACAGTGGACCAAATTCCATGGTGATTTACACCATTTCTGACAGTTTCTACCACTTGTATTACAAATATGTCATGCAGATGATATAAATGATCAAATGGTATTGTGTCATTTCCCTCACTACAGTGAGGCACAGCTAGATATGATTGGTACAGATAATAAATCCCATGAAGTGGTCAAATTTGCACTATTCAAACTTATATTTATATGTAAAAATATGGCAACCCAATGGTTCCAACCCAATAAAAACAGGCAATAAAAAAAATTAAACATGCATCTTCATGTTTATTAATGAAATGTTAAATTTAACTATTTCCAGAGCGGCTATAGAAAGAAAAAAGTTAAAAATGTACCATAGATTCAAGTATTGTGGCATCTTGTCCTTTTTTAGTGTTTTTATCTGGGGAAAGTTTCCTTTTCTCCATGTTGTACGTTTGAAGACAAACAAGTGCAGACTGAAGTAATAGCATTTAAAACCTTAGCAGTAGTCTAGTAAACACAACTGTGCATAACAACTCCCAATCACAGGGAATGTAGGAGCCCAGTAGCCAGAACAAAATGGCAGCCTATGACAGTAACTAGCCACTGGAAGGAAAGATGTGTGTCAGGCCCTGTAGCCAGTTGGAGTTGGGGCTGCTACTAGGATGAAGTGAATTGCTAAAAACCACCTGCTTTGACAGGCTCAGATAAGAAACAGCCATTTTGAATCTTAGCTAAAATGAAAACATGGGTATGAGATGCATTTTCAGGGAGCTGGGGTAGAAGGAGGATTATATCATCCATCCCTACACTTAGGAACTAACTCAAGATTATGAAGTCTTGAAATGGAAGCATGAGAAAGATACTCAAAGGATTGATTGATTATATGTCATAAATGTATTTTTAGTTGGTATTTATTTATTAAATTTATATGTCACCCATCCAGAGTCTCTAATCTGATCTTTCATATCTCAATGTTTTTTCATTGTCAGGATTGGATCTCACAAGAAAGAAAGAAAGAAGAAAGAAAGAAAGAAGAAAGAAAGAAAGAAAGAAAGAAAGAAAGAAAGAAAGAAAGAAAGAAAGAAAGAGCTGAAGACTGAGAAACTGTAAATCTTATATCAAAAAATACTAGAAAACGGTAATTTCTTAACATGAATCGAAGGTGGAGATAAGAAAAAGGATGTGGAAAGTACTTGTGACAGCGCGAAATGAATTATCTTTACAGAGTACCATATATAACTGTGGAATTATGCTAATAGGAGTATGAAAAACATGCTTTATGGGATGATGAAGTGAAAGAAATTCTAGATGACAAATATTGTATCAAAGATTCTGTTTTAAAACACGAGAATAAAAAAATTATAACAGATATAAAAGGTAAAAGATACAGTAGTTGCAAAGAAAATGGAAAAGGGAAGCAAGAAATGATTAAAATAAAAAAGATTTGACGTGATTTTGATGGAAATTAAAAATGCTGTATAAATGGGTGAAAGGGAATAAACAATACGACTGTAAAGAGAATGAGGGGGAAAAAAACACTGTATTGTAATGGTAGTGTCAAAGAATGGTACATGAATCACATAAATGTGAATCCCAAGAAAAGGAAATAAACAACATTTATGTAAATGAAGTCATAAATGTTATGACAATGTTGAAAAAATTGTAAGTCTACAGATGTTCCTATAACTGAAGCTCAAATATGCATATGTAGTGGCTATGCAGCTTGTTTCAAATGTGTGTAAAGACTGTATTTGTGGTTGATTGATTTGAAGAATGCCTTTATTGTTACCTACACAAATAGAAATGTAACAATAGTGAATGCAAAGGTAACAGGGTGATTAACTTATTAAGTTAACTTAATGTATGCTTGTTTGGCCAATTTTTGACTGAAATGGTACAAAGGATGGAGAGTAAGCAAAATTTGAAAAGCATTCTGTGGCTGTCAACTCGCGAAGCAATTATGGTCTGCTCTCAAGTTGCCATGGGCAGGAAGGGGGAAGAACTGATGGAGCTGTTTAGCAGCCACATTCAGAAGCACATTCCACACATACATTTCTCAAGGTTAGATTTCAGATTATCGGAGCTGGCCTGAAAGGTGGGGCTTTTACAGCCCGAGGAAGTGCCTCATTGGACAATGTGATTAATGACACATTCTGAGAGGATGGGGAAAACAGGGCCACAGTTGAACCATAAATCACGTGCGGCAAAGTTGACCTCAAACGGGAACAGTGCTGACATGTTGCACCTAATAAATAACTGGATTTCTTTTGAAATTTGGCTCCAGGTTCATGAGTTAATTAGGGCATCTGTCAGAACCTTGACAGTGGCTTTATACTGTTTAGGTGTAAATCCCAGATTTTTGCTATTTAGCTGGTCAAACATCAAGGAATGTTTGACCTTGAGAAAGCAAGTTAATTGTTGCTTTAAAGAAATCTGTGAATAGGCTTAAATTATGGTTTTGTGCCATTGAAGAATTGAATGGTGATTGAATGTGATAAGAGTATATCTGGAAACTAGAACGTGAGAGAATAAGTGGAATGTTTAGAGAGTGCTTCAGTACTGAGCAAGGACTAAGACAAAGATTTGTGATATCTCTTTGGTTGTTTATTATGTCTATAGAAAAATATAAAAGGAATGCCTATGGTGATGATATAAATGTTTTGGTTAAGAATGGGAATGTGCTTCAATTTGGTATGCAGACAATGTTATGTTATTGGCTCGAAAACTCAAATGATTTGCAACTACTTAGACCACAGTAGTTTTGTCTGACAGGGAAAATGGAGTGAACAATTGCAAGCTACACATAAGTACCCCAAAACTAGAGCAAAAAGATCAATTTGTACACCTTGGCAGAATGTTTAATTACAATGAGAAAAATGGATTTTTAAATGTGCAAATGCTGATAGAAAGGCAGTGGGGATCATATGGTTTGTTGTCAGGAATTAATGTTTATTGAAAGGTGAAAATGGCTATAAGAGAATGCTTTGCCAAGTTTGTTACAGGGAAATGAAAGTTGAATATGTCAGAAGCAGCATAAAAATAATTTGAGTGCAGTGGAAATGGGTTAGGGAACAACTTTGTGTGATAAAACAAGAAAAGTGAATGGCTGCTGAATGAATGTGGACCAAATACAATTCTGAGCAACCCAGAAAAAAATAACTTTGAGTTGGTTCAATCATTGAGGGAGAATGGATGGGAATGGAAAGGTTGAGATATTTAAGCTTGGTTGGTATTGATGAGATATTCAACAACAGACAGGAGGTGTAAAGAACAAAAGGTAATGAATGAACCATGATATGGATTAATTCAGTGGAAGGATGCTTTAAAAATTATATGCATGGAAAGCTTTTTAAAATAATAGTGCTAACTAGATTTAGCTATACTTCCTTTTCTGTTTCCTAATTCATGTTTTTATTTAGTTTACGAATTATTCCTCCATTGTTTAGCTTTGTATGTCTGTACACACACACACACACACACACACACACTTTTATATACATAGAAGGAAAATCATACTCTTGAGTAGCAAATAAGGCTGAAATGAGCTTATATTTTCACTTTTTCAGCCTACAGAGTTTTGAATACAATTTGGCACCACTTCAGGATTCAGTTTACATGTCTACAGGCTACTCTCTCATCTCATCTATGACTGTCTTTTAATACAAGAATGAGTTAGTCATCTCACTCATTTTTATCCCTGTGTCTTGTTTTTCTTTCTTTTTCTTTTTGTATGACTTGATTTTTCCATTTGGAACACTTGCCAAAACTTTGTGAACTGTATTTTACAACAGCATCACCATTAACATGGATTTAAATTTTTTTGGTAGCTTTTATTATTTTTTAATATTTGTTTATTCATTATTTGCTGTAATAAGAAATGGAAATAAGGTGTCCTTTGACTTGAGAAGCACAGATCTGATCCTGGCTTTTAAAGTTTTTAAAGTTTACAGTCTACAGAGTTTTGATACACTTCAGCATTTCAGGATTCCATTTACATGTTATCCATAAATATCCAGAATTTGCTCACTTTTATCATTTCTCAGTTAAAATGTTGCAGAAAGAGAAATATGTTTGTGAAATGTGACCTTGCTAACAGATTAGATCTGGGGAAACTGCTGGATTGGTTTAGAACGGCAATTTAAACTAGTTGCATGGATTGTGTTTGTCTGTGTCTATGTGAAATCCTACCTACGTCTCCTCTCAGATTTCAATCAATTAATCAGAATAGAGTTGGAAGGGACCTTGGAAGTCTTCTATTCCAAGCAGGAATAGAAGCAGGAGACCCTAGGCAATTTGAGACAAGTTGCTGTCCAGTCTCTTCTTAAAAACCTCCAGTGATGGAGCACCTACAACCTCTGAAGTCAAGCTCTTCCACTGGTTAATTGTTCTCACTGTCAGGGTGTATCTCCTTAGTTCCAGGTTGCTTCTCTCCTTGATTAGTTTCCATCCATTGTTTCTGGTCTTGCCTTCTGGTGGTGCTTTGTAAAATAATAACCCCCTCTTCTTTGTGGCCAGCTCCTCAAATACTTGAATACTGTTATCATGACACCCCTAGTCTTTCTTTTCTCTAGACCAACCATACCCAGTTCCTGCAACCGTTCTTCATATGTTTTAGTTTTCAGGACTTTAATCATCCTAGTTGCCCTTCTCTGTACTTTTTCCAAAGTCTCAACATCTTTTTTGTAATGTGGTGACCAAAACTGGATGCCGTATTCCAAATGTGGCCTTACTAAGTTTTAGAAAGCAGTGCTAATACTTCACGTGATTTTGATTCTATGCCTCTGTTTACACAACCAAGGATTATGTTAGCTTTTTTGACTGCTGCCATTGGTTTGCAAGTCTTAGCATCCAGACAATATACATTTTTCTTATTTTTTCATGACTACTTTTAAAATAAGGAACAAAAAGATTCTTAAATGAAACCAATATATATATTTTAATTTGCAATGAATTCCTTGTTTTGTTTGCTCTCTCCGAATTTATCTGCATGAAGTAAAGGAAGTGCTTTCAGTTAGATTATTTGCAACCTACCATTTATGGCATATGTTTTAAGCCCAGGAGGCATTTCACAATTTGGATGCCAAACACATTTTCAAAACTGGTTTTAAGAATGCAGAGAAGTTTCTGATTTTAATTCTGACTGGAAGAAGGAGAAAGCAAGTGTGCGCATGTCCACTTCTTCACACAAATGGAGCTTTGTGGATGAGTGTGTGCACCCACTACTCACAGAATTCCTGTGCCTCTTGTGCCAGCCATTCACAGTTCTTCGTGTATGTCCCTGCCACTTACAGAGCTTCTCTTGTGGCCTGTCAGCTGCTGGCCCCTCCAGCAGCCAAATCAGAGGAGGAGAAAGAGGTGTGGGAATCAGGGTCAGCATCAGGGCAACCTGTGAGCTCCGAGGAGGAAGAGGGAATGGAGCTGTCAAAGAGAGAGAGACAGAGGCAGAGCCTGGGCCATCCATCAACCCTCGGATGGAGAGTCAACAGGTCCCTGATCTGGAGGTGGTTGATGAAGAAAAGGGGGAATAGTTGGGTCCAGTGCCTGACATGCAAATTTGTAAAAGGCAGAGAAGAGGAGAGCAGTGGAAAACCGTGGGCTGATCCTGGGGAAGAAAGATCCACCACTGCTAACGAGGCCTCACCCTACTCTGGGCATAAAAGGCAGAGGGCGGAAATGAATAGATGTGGCAGACAACTATCATCTTCCAGCTGGATGGACTTGTTAGCTTGCAAGATAAAACTTTTTGCTGGGACTGCCGGCATTCCTAATAAAGGAAACTTTTGAATTCACATCAGAGGGTTTCTTGTGTTTGGGGAGCTGGGTCAGAACAACTTCTTGTGTGCCCTGCTACTCACAGAGCTCCCCACCAGCCCCTGCCTTTCATGGAGCTTTGCACGTGCTCACCCACCGTTTGCATGGCCCAGTTATGAACAGGCTGCAGCCCAGTAGTGAGCCACAGCTTGTGAGTTGGGGAGCCCTGATTTAGATGTTTTCTGATTGATGATGATGTAACATTGTCTTTTTATTTACTCCTACCAACCACATAAATGGATTTTTCCATGATAATGTATACCTAACCTATTCTTTCTGATGTCCCAATGGTGAACTCATTGCCACTGCAACTGAACTCATACTCCTTGCAGCTAATCATTCTCTTCTCTTTCCTTCCACCTTTTTCATCATTAGAGCTTTCTCATGCGTCCAAAGTAGGATAATTTGAGCCTAGACATTTTGTCTCAAGTGAGAAATCTAGGTTGATTTGTTTATGATCCATCAGTTTATTTTCTTGGCTTTCCACAAGATTCTTAGGAATCTGCTCCAATACAAAAATTCAAAGGTACTTCCTATCTTGTTTCTTCAAAGTTTTCCCTTCCACAGTGTTACAGGGATTGTACCACTCTGATCTTTGTAAGTATAAAGATATTGCAGCATTTGTATTTTTTCCAAGATCTTCACAGCTGCTCTATCAAGTGCTAGTCATATCTCTGAAATGCTTATTCCTTTACTGTAAGTGGTTGATCTTAAAAGGCAGAAGCTGTTCACACTTTGAAAATTTCATTCTAAGGCTGGTTTTTCTGTTGTGAAGACTTTCTCTAGCCACTGCAGTTTGTGCCAGATGCAATTTTAAACACTCATCAGAGCAGTTTTGGATTAAAAATTACTTACCAATATTTTCTATTTGCTTTTTAATTCTTTATGTAAGAGAAAGTGGGTAAATTTTTGTTTCTGCTGAGAGTCTTATACTCTCAAAAAGACTTTGTGGGACAGGGACAGGAAGTTCTTCAGCTGGACAGACGTGGGAGGTGTGGGCTCTTAAGAGCCTCACATGAACCCTATCTGACAAACCATCTCCAAGATCCTTTTTGGATCAGAACCCCACTGGAGGTGGGGGCAAAGAAGGGCAGTGTCTCATCAGACCCAGACAGAGGCAACTGGTCCCTCGCAGGTCAGAGATTTGCATTATGAATTGGAGTCGGGGCGGCAGTCTGCAATATGGCTGATAGGATGCTGAATTTTTGTCAAAGCAAATGTACAGAATATTGCAGAAGAGATGAAAGACCAGTAAGAAAATTTATCTAACCCATGACCATAAATCAAACCTAGAAAAGGCAAAGAAATATTGAGAACATAAACAATATTGATGGTCAGATTGGAATTTTTTCAAAAAGAAAGAAAGGCATAATGGAGGGTTAAAACACCAGCCCCCCCAAAAAAGTTGTTTATTTGAAACAATTTCGGAAAGAAAGGAGAAAGCAGAAAAATGACAAATCCACTCAAACATAAACTCTAAACTTGGTTTTGGACTTGAAATAGAAACCAAACATCCTGATATTCTTTTGAATTTTTTCCAACTAATATATCTTAATTCCAAAAAAAGCACTTCTTCTTACTCATAACTGATAACCTAACCTTGACTGTGCGGGAAGTTTTAATTAACCAACTGCCATAAATCAGAATTTGGAAACACAGAATAAGATAAGTGATACTATAAAGACATATTATTATTAAATAGACTAACAAAGATGTAATGGAATATTGGTATATACATAGATTGAATATCTAGAACAGCGATGGCGAACCTTTTTTGGCTCACGTGCCATAAGTGGGGGGAGCATAGGGGGGTTGTGTGCAGGCGTGCCGCACCCATAATGCAATGCGCGACCCCCCCCAGTGTGCATGCGCACACTACATTTTTTACAGGCGTTTTTCACCCGACCCAGGCTCCAGAAGCTTTATAGGAGCCTGGGAAGGGTAAAAACAGCCTCCCCCACCCCCCTGGACACCCTCCGGAGGTGTCAGGGAAGCTCATGAAGCCTCCGGAGGGCCTCGGGGGGGGCAAGGGAAGCTCTTTTCACCCTCCCCAGGCTCCTATAAAGCCTCTAGAGCCTAGGGAGGGTGAAATATGGCTTTAAAAAAGGGTCAGCTCAGCTGGCCAGCCCGCACATGCCTCGCGTGCCCTGACAAATGGCTCCGTGTGCCATCTGTGGCACGAGTGCCATAGATTTGCCATCACTGATCTAGAACATTTTGTTTAAAATGAAGGAATAACAATTATAGTTGAACATATGATGTACAATGATAAAAATGTACCTACGTATACTTGATGGATAATCTGTGATTCTATATACAATTGAAAGCAGTGATGCATAAATATAAAATGTTGGATAATTTTTTCATATTTCAAAAATAATATAATGAGATAGGTGATTCTATAAAGACATATTATTATTAAATAGACAAATAAGGATGCAATGGAATATTGGAATCTATGTGAATCTAGCTTCTAGAATATTTGTTTAAAATGAAAGAATATCAATTATAATTGAACAATATGATGTGCAATGATAATAATGTTTCTATGTATGCTTGATGGACAATCCGTGACCTTATACACAATTGAAAGTAGTGATGCACAAATGCTTGTAACCAAACAACATGCTATATGTAATTGATGAGGGTTTTATGTTTCATGTACTGTTTGTCTTTGTTTGTTTAAAAATAAAAAATGTTTATTAAAAAAAAGAATTTGGAAAAGTAGGAGGCAAAGAGAAATGCCCGAATTTGACTGTTTGCAAGTTTTGTTTCAAGTGATATATTGCGAGCAGCTACTATTGACCAGACCCAGAAGTTGGCGAGGGAAAGAATAATAACAGAATAATAACAGAATCAAGAACTGGGAAATACAAAAGTCTTTTTCTTGTTTTGTTTTTCTTTTCCTCTTCTTCTTTTCTCTTGGCAAAAAATTAAGATGGCCACAGCTTTTCTTCCAGTTTAAATTAAATGTAAGGTGGACCAGAATCTCAAAATAAGACTTTTATAACTAACTGCAATTTTGGAACTGGATATTAAGGAAGAACAAAAGACTAAGATGGCTCCCATCGTTCTCCCCCACAGCAACTGAAGCAGATGAATTTAAGGTGGAACAGAACTCTGAAATAAGAACTGTGTCAGGCCTGCAGAGGTTCCTTTAAGAATCTTTGGCCTGCCACACTTTCTCATAATTTCCTATGTGTTTCATTAGTGTAGCAGTTGGGAGGGGGGAATAGAAAGGAGTAGGATTGTGGTATGTATGTTGTCATTCTTTTATAGAAGACAAGGTCATCTTTTGTCTCCGCACCTCGACACCTGACCGGAAGCAGAGGGGTGTAGATGCCAGTGTGGAAGATGATGATTGGAACATGTGATGAATTATGGGGTGTGGGGAAAGATATGAACTTTCAACTGGGTGAACCCACAGGATGTAAAATAGAGTTGAAATTTCATAGCATAATGCCAACATGTCTGTCTTATTTAATTGGAGCTTTAAGGATAACTTTGCCTTGGAAAATGATTTAATTCTGCATGATATTTGGAACGCTGACAAACTGTATAAGTAACTGTAACTTTGGAACTGGACATCAGGAAAAGAACTATGTGAAATTATAAAAAATATGCATAAATTGTTAACACCAAGCCTAAATAGAATTCTGAATCCAGAGAAGTAGATATCTAAAGAAGAATTTGAAGGAGGGGGGCAAGACAATGAAGGAGTAGAAACGGAGGAAATAAAAAGCAGACAAAAAACTCCATTGGTCCTGGCACTGGTGTAGGGAAAATTGTGAAAAGGGGAGGTGTACCAACAAAAGGAAATAAAAAGCAGACAAAAGTGGTTTTGGAGGTTGTTAGTGGCATAAGAAAAATTGAAGTAGGAGATTATGCCCCAACAAAGACAAATATAAAATATTCTTTTGACCTGGGGAAAATTGAAAGGGAGTGGATGTGTCAAAATAAAGAAAAGGGAGAAGTCAGGAACAGAGAAGTGGGACAAAAGACTTACTAGGAAAAAATCAGATAACTAGAAACTATTATATGGGAAAATATAAAGTTAAGATAAGGGCTTTATTCTTAAACTATGGCAATAAAATGGAGTTGCTAACTGGTTGGATATGATAATGGAAATATAGCTAAATAAAGGTTAAAATATATGGAATATGGATAAATATGAAACTGATATGGAGAGAAGGTAAAGCAGAGGTTTGTGATCGAACTTTTTAACATGATAATTAAATTGAATTGCGAACTGATTGAATATGACAATAGAAAGACAACTAAGCATGGGTCAAAATATGTTTACCCCTCATTATTTTATATAATAGATTAAGGGAAGTGCAATGAACATTGAACAACGAGGATTGCCATCTAGAGACAATAACGGATAATCCAATCCAAGATATGTAAAAATGGAGAGGGAACATGAAATATGCCTACAATGGGAAACTATTGAGATAAAAAGACAGAATCACAAATTGGGGGCAGGTAAGGATGTATAATTATATAAAGATAATGATGAGAAGAGCGAGGAACTGTAACCAGGTCTACATCTCTGCGAAAATTAGGCTGGGGGGGGGGGGTTAAAAATGCAATGACTATATATGTATACTTTTCTGTTATATATATATATATTGCTAAAAAGGAGGAGAAAAATTAAATATGTATATTGAAAGGAAATTATAAATACCATCAACATAAAATGGAGCTTGCTCAGAAGCTGAAATATACCAAGTAAATGAGATGAAGGGTGGGAAGTAAAGGAGAAAGGTAAGGGAAGAAGAGAGGGATAGGAGAGAGGGCAAGGGGGTGGAAGAGGAGGAGAGAAAGGAAGAGTGAAAAGGGGAGAGAGGAGAAGGGGTGAGGAAGGGGAAGTAGAGAAGGGAAGGACGACAGAGGGAAGAAAGGAAGGAGAGAGGGGAAGGAGAGAGGGAGAAGGAAGTGATGGATAAAGTACAAATATGGTGTATGGAGAGCAGAAGAGCCAATAATTGGGTTTTGGGAGTTGTTGGTAAGATGAATTGATGTAAACATTTAATAATACAATATGGTGTTGATTATGTATTAGTATATAAGTGATTATATGTTATGAAAATAAAAAAATAAAAAACTTTAATGGAAAGAAAAGACTTTGTGGGTGATTGCCTCTTGTAGAAGAAGTGTCAACCCCCAAAACAACTTCAGCCATTCTTACTCTCGTTTCTCAGTTGCCACTCTTAGAGGGAGAGGAAGAGTCAGAAAGTGTTGGAATGTGGTGCCTTAAACTGCTAGACAAAACATTGACTGGAATCAGCATGAGAGCCAAGGTCGTGGCAACAAACATCTGCTGAGACCAAGGGGGAAGCTGCTGCCGGACTGATTGGTTAATGTGACCTAAGACACCTGAGGGGGATGGGAATTTTCTATTCTTTTAACTACCCTAAAGAGTGGGAATTACTTAGAGCTAGCTTCACCTTTCTAAGTGTCGACATGATGTACTCAATAAAAGGTCTTTTGAGCCTGACTGAAGCCTCAGAGTCCTGATCCATTTGGGTTCATTACTCAGAACCATGACATCATGATTGTATAGGATTAAATACAAAATGGAACTTTACTTAACAATATTGAGTCCAACTTCTCTTGATATTGAGGAAGACATATAAACACATGTATGCATTGCACATACAGAAATGTTCAAAATGTCCTTACAATAACCAGGATGCAACTAAGTCCAGAGCCAGGATATATTGCAATCCACAGAACATGCACAGAACTGACTGCTATAAATGCAAGGAGATTTCCTGTTATAATATAGGAATTAAGTAAATTGAGTATACTGCTCTTATAGCCATTGCAAGTCCTTCTCTACATTTCCTAGAGTCCAAACTGTCTGTATAAGCTGACTTATCCATGTGTTTGGGGGGATCTTGCGCAAAGGAATGTCACCCAGAAAGTTTTGCTTTGTCAGGCTCTGTAGACTCTTCATAAAAATATTGGAGACCTTGCAATTTGTATCCAGATTGTGTTGAGGGACAAATCTGTATCTCGTTATTTGGGTGACTGAGAAGAGATAAGGTACTCAGGTAATTATTTTCCAACAATACTAATGGCGGAAAGGGCTGAAGCATGAAGTAGGCGGAAACAATTCAATCAGTCTATTTCTCTTTCTTTCCTTCTCTCTCTTCTTCTAAAACTCTCATGCAGAAAGGACAGGCAGCTGTAACCAAAAGATAGAGAGATTGCCTGAAAATTAAATTGATGGACCCATAAAACTAAATCAAGAGCCACAGCTGTCAACCCTTATATAACTTACAGTAGTAAAAAGTAATCTTCATAGTTACAGACATATGGAGTACAATGTTTGAGGAAAAATACCAAATTAAGAAAAATGTACATGAAAGTGAAAGATGAAAAATAAAACTGAGTAATTACTTTAGTGTGCCAAATACATTTTATGACAAATGAGAGGACAATCCAGGAAATAAGGATGTAAATTTAACTCCAGTTTCTAAGAAGGAAAGTAGGGAAAAAACACAGAGAACCATTTGCTGGAGAATATTGCTCTTTAGAAGAGTACATAATGTATGATAATGTGTTTTTATTGACAGATTGGTGATACAACTTTTAAAAGAATTCTGTCTCACTGTATGTGAAACATTAAGAAAAAGAGAAAACAAATGGAAAGAAATGGTGTAAATATCTCATATAGTAAACAGGTAAAAGCTGTAGAAAACTTTCTAAGATCAAGAGAATATTAGTACTGAAAGTTACTAATTCTGCACTTTGTACCATGTGTCCCTGAAAATAAGACCCAACCAGAAAATAAGCCCTAACGTGATTTTTAGGATGCTCATAATATAAGCCCTATTCCAAAAAATACGCCCCAGGTAAGATTGTCATCTTTGGGGGAGGTGAGAGTGTCCAGCACAGATGATGGAAAACATGCAGGGGCCAAAGATGTCCAGCAGCAGCAACAGCCCACCAAACCTCTTAGCTGGCACATCTGGGGTTGTGCAGCCTACGCAGCGCAGGTGAGTCTGAGTGCTACAACTGCCAGGCTGGCCTTCTAAGCACAGGTGGAGGCACATCATGGGGGGAGGCATTTGATCTGGTCTGCTGGATGTCCGCATGACCACATGTCCTGTCACAGCCACAGGCAAGCAAAGACAGATAGTGGGCTGGAGTGCATTCTGGGGTTGTACAGCCCATGCAGCGCAGGTGAGTCTGAATACTGTGACTACTGGGCCAGCCCTCAAAGCACCAAGTGGAAGCAGAGACACAGTGGATAGGCATGTGATCCAGCCTGCTGGATGCACCGTGTGCTGCCTGCCCCATTGTGTCACCAGAAAGCAAAGACAGATGATGGGATGGAATGGGCAGGTGGCCATGTAGCATATCCAGTGGGCCAGAACAAATGCTTCCCCCTGTGCTGCTGCCTCTTCCTGCTGCTTGGAGGACTGGCCCAGCAGTCACAGTGCTTGGACTGCAGCAGCTGCTAGACATCATCAGCCCCGACACACTTGCTGCCTCTTGTGCATGCCCCAGGGGTGGGGTGCCTGGCCCGGCTGGGCTGTGGCCAGGGAGGTGGGGCCTGGTCTTTTGCCATCACTTATCTTTGAAGAAACACAGTATCAACTGTGTTTCTTCAAAGATAAGCCCTAATGCGTCTTTTGGAGCAAAAGAAAAAGACCAGGTCTTATTTTCAGGAAAACACGGTGCAACATATAATGGGAGGAATTATTATTTATCATTCATAGTCTCAGCCAACATGGCACCATCTGCACATAAAACAATATTCACATTCACATACCCAACAAACACTTTAATAGACTTTAATAGTGCTATAAATATTCCTGATAGGTTTATCCATAAAGTCATTAAATAACCTAGGAGTCATAATAAAGCTTTTCTTATTCTCCGCCCAATATTGAACTACTTGCTAAATATTCCATTTATTTTCACACATGCAACAATGTTTAAGGAAGATAAGAAGTAATCTTCCTTATTGCACTTTTGCTACATTCAGCAACTATCCTTAAATGCACAAAATATTCCATAATTAAAGTCTGTGCACTTTATTATGTATTTTCTAATAAATCATCAATTAACAAACAAAATGTGGACTGTACTTGGCCATCCAGCATACAACTATCATGAACCTTTTTTTAAATTGCAGATCCAATCTGGGTCAGTCACTGGGATCAGAGGTTTTGTCTTCTGAGCTTTCAGATTCACGCTGGAGCCCATCTTCACAGAATTTCTCCCTGGCAGAGTGGGTGCTGTTCTGTGTGTGGTATTTATAGTGCCTGTTGTAAGTGGCTTTTTAGAAGTTGATTGGGATGTTGATGGCTGGTTTTTAAACCATTAGCTGTCATTTGCTTGCGCTGCCCAGCGGTCAGCTTTTAAGTCAGGGGTGTCCAAACTTGGGAACTTTAAGACTTGTGGACTTCAACTCTCAGAATTCCCCAGCCAGCATGGCTGGCTGGGGAATTCTGGGAGTTGAAGTCCACAAGTCTTAAAGTTCCCAAATTTGGACACCCCTGTTCTAAGTACTTGTTAGGCTGGTGTTAAATCAGCACTCCTGTTGACTGACTAGGGACCTGTTTCCCAGGCTTCAGCCACCTCCCTAGCTCTGCAGTCAAGTCAATCTTACTATAAGTTCCACCCTCTACCCCTTTTCAGCCACCAGTCAAAGGGAGAAGTAGATCTTTTTGCTAGTGGAATAACCTGTTTTTCCTCCTTCTCTTCTTTTCCCGTCTCATAATTTTTTTTGTAAGGATATTAAGAGAGATGGGATGGGCAAAAAGAACCAGAGAACAACTTTGGTGCTCCTTATCTGATCCCAGCACAGAACTGATCATTGCACAGAATTGACAGCACAAAATCTGCACATCATCTACTGTCAGTTCCTGGTACCAAAAGGGGCATTCTTCCCCCTACATCTTTCCTCCCCTATTTCTCATGTGGATAAAAACTCATTTGTCCTATATGACTAAGGAAGAATAAAAATGAAAGTATAGTCTTACCCCATTTCCATTCCCAATTAAATGGAATAAGCTAAGTTGAGCAGATCCATTCCTTTCTAAGAGGAGCTCTATGTGTTTAAACAGGATTAAAAGTGATTGAACTTAATTAGACATACAGGTAGTCCATAGTTTAAAAACAAAATCCATTCCCAAGGTCTGTCCTTAAATCAAATGTGCATGTAAGCCAGAAATGTATAATTGATACTCTGTAAGTGGTATTGTATAATGAACTCAGACTAGTATGTATTTAACTTGAATCAATGTGTATTTAACTCATTTTTTTGTTCTTAATTAGCAGCGTCCTTAACTTGGACTAGGGGTAACTTTAACCTGGAGACATATTATTTAAAGGTTTACATCTGCTAAGCCCACATCCCCACCGTCTATTTTCCTCTGGAATACATATACTGTACATATGTACAAGAATAGATTATGTATGTATATCTGCAAATGGAGAATTAGTTCATTGCCTGTAAGGTGTCTTAATTTTAATGTGATTATTTAATATTAAATAGTGTGTTTTAAAGTGTGTTTTAAAGTGTGTTTTCTAGCCAGTTGTGTATTTTCACATATATACAAACAAAACTAGATTTTTTAATATACCTGTTTTATTTCTTTTTAATATTCCTTTGCTTTGGCAGGGAATAGATGGGGGTGGACAATTGTCTTAAATTCAAAGTCAGCTTGCTTGAAGTAGGTTAGTTTTATACTTTATATTTTAACTTCAACAGCTGAAGTATCTGAACTATCTGAAATTTCTTTTCCATTTTACCATCCTCCAAAAGACAAAAAGAGAAAGATAAAGAGATTCCTTGCTTGTTTGTCTGTAGATATTTGTCTGGCCATTTGCTAGGAAAGAATGAGGAGAATATAGGCCTGTAAATATGCTGTACTAGTTTCTTAGCATCCTTCACCACAAGCAACCCAGTTGGAGCTGCTGAAAGATGAAAGTCAAAATCACCTATAGAATCTCATATCATTTCTACCAAGTCTTCCCTAGGTACCTTGAAAACATGCAACAGATAAGACCATAAATTTAAGGAAGTTTAATCATATTAAAATGACAACTTCTACTACACGCTAGTCAATCAATCATTCATGCAGTGTTGCAAATATATGAAACAGTTCAATCATGCTACCAAAGACGTTTTCTTTCAACAGATCCATTCTTCCTTTGAATTACCCTCCATCTCCTCTTTCACCTTTAGGTTCGCCCTTAGTTAAAGCATACTTTAGTATTGTCTCATAAGGTGCATCACTGAGAAACTATGCTCATTCTTATAATTCCTCAAACTCTTCTCCCAGGCAGCAACATTTTCACATGCTATCTTACTCTTTGCTTACTGACAATGTACTAACAAACTGACCATGATATCCTTCCTAGGGCATTAATAAAATTTTATAGAATTCAACTGAATCGTTTTTATTTTACATTCCAAGTGTACATTGAGAGCTAGTGTAGTATTTGACTATAATGTATGACTAGGATTAGGATAAGCTCCATCACTGGAGACTTTCAAGAAGAGACTGGATAACCACTTATGCAGAATGGTATAGAGCAGAGCTGTCAAACTCGTGGCCCATGGCTGGATGCGTCACATGCTGGCCCCATCCCCATCTGTTTAGTGAAAGGGGAAAAGTCCCGATACATCAAGTGATGCTGCCGTGATGAGTTTGACACCCTTGATATAGAGTATCCTGCTTGAGCAGTGTGTTGGACTAGAAGATCTCCAAGGTCCCTTCCAATTCTCTAATTTTGCTATTCTGAGATTCGGGTTCAAGTTTTCACCCAGTCATTAACCTGATTGGGTGATTGTACAGCACTTATAATTTCTTTTGTTAATCTATCTTGCAAGGTGGTTAAGGTAATAATGGAGGACAGAAGTGTGTATGCTGTTTTGCCTTCCTGAAAAGAAGCAGGGTTTCAGTAGCAGCAGCAGCATCCTCATCATCACCCTATTGATCAAACTCCTTTTCTATTATTTGTCTACGCACCTCTGTCTTTTCCATTCTGGTTTTACAAAACTTGAAAGGGGTCAAATTTAGTGCATGATGAATTACTGCATTTTGGAATAGGAAGGTGAATGGGAATATGTTTCTGAGTGCTTTCCTGGCAGCCTGCCACCAGTTGATTAATGGCTAATAATAAAATTACGACAATACAAAGTACAGAGAAGCAAGGCAGCAAAAGACAGGAGAAAAGTGAAAATTCAACCTCCACACATCCCTTAAATTAATCCAGGGTTCCATTAACTGCATTTGTAAAAACAAAGACCAACTGTGGCAACTGGATTTCATTCTAGCAACATATATACATAGTGTACATACATACGTATATATGTATGTATACACACAGAGACACACACACAGACACACAGACACACACACACACAGACGCACACACTTACACACAGATGGACTCCAATGTTTGAGATTTAAATTTCTGAAGTATGATGACACTGTATACACTCTAGGTATGAAGCAGAATAAGATTGTAGGAAAATGCACGCATGCACATCCTGCCTAGTAATTTCAACTATGAGTGTATACAATTGCCCTCTTAACATTTTAATTTTTGCACCTTTAATTGCATAAGAGATATTGGGAGAGAAGAACCATTAGGGAAATATGGATATCATTTCAAGTAACTATTTAGGTGGTGGCTCAGACAAGTGAGTCAGACACGTTTTTAATTACTACCATAAGTAATAAATTTAATGGATCAGGAATGAGGATGTTAATTATAGGAACTAGTTTCATCCATTTGTTTCAAAATAGTACCATATTTGCTTCAAAATAATACCATACCCTGACCATGAGACCATCAGAATGCAGTTGGATTTAAATGAAAAGAATATTTTTCCCTAAGCCGAGAAGACAAAGAAAAACCATCATCCATGCTTCATGTACTAAATATCACTTGTGGGGAATTTCTATGTGTTCAGTCTGATTGCTGAAAATCTTGCAGTTTGTAGTATTCAGAATCACATGTACTCTTGAGAGAAAAACTGTAAATTTAGTCAGATGAAGAGGGAACTAGAATAATCAGGGTATTTTTTAAAAAAAATGTTTTATTTCAGGTCTCATCACTGTCCATGAAATTGAATCTGAGGGAAAATTAGCTTTGGATTCCCAGGCTGGCCAGATATAATTTGAGAAGGCTTCCATGCTCTGTCTGACAGGTTCTCCTAGTCATTGCACTCCTATTCATTCATTTATTTATTGTCAAGGTACGGGTTATAGAATACCCAATCTGATCCTCACTAGTTTGAACTCTATCACAACAATATATTGGGTTTTTCTCCTGGTGCTCCTCTGACCACTGATAAATTGAATTCATTTAGGAGCATTGATTAGAAAGGATGAAGGTGTTTTCCTGTTGCTTGTTTCCTGGATCTTCTCTGTCTAAGAACTCTCTACTCTCAGAAAAGTACAGGAAAGAGCTCCTCAGAGTTGACTGACACTTCCCTGAGAGGCAGGAATGGCAAAGAGACTGCCATGACCCTCCAAAAAGAACTCCCAGCAAGGGTGGGTAGAGTGTTGGGGATGGAAAGGACAGCGACACCAGCTCTTCCCCCCTTTAAGTATCATGTCACCCATATGTGCAAAAGAAGGGGGGCTGTGTCCTACAGACCCCTCTATTCCCACACTTCCATGGGCTCCACTCATTCACTCTATACAGTACAAGAAGAGGTGCTTTCTCTCTGTTAAGGTCACCACTACCTTCAGTGGTGGGCTGCTATGGGTTTGCCCGGGTTCGGGAGAGCCCGTAGTTAACGTTATGGCGTGTTCGGAGAACCTCCAAATCCCACCCCTGGCTGGCCCGGGCCCTCCCCTCCTTTATATAAATTAAATACAAGTGATAACTAATCTGGACCTAAGTCATAACTAATTAAATTGAACCAGTTTGGATCCAATCCATTGTCAAGAATCCATCACCTTTAGCTTTGTATAGTCAATTAATATTAATAATTAAACACGGAAATGACATTGATTTGTGAAATAGTTGCAAACTTCCTTGACCATCTGTGATTATAGTGAATTATAACAGAAATGGCAATTATTTAAATTTTCATAGCAAAGACTCCTTAACCAAATAAATTTTTGAGCTTCCCCTGGACTTTGTCCAGAACTACCATTTTTAAAAAAAAATTAGATAGATTATAATTCAAGATTTTTGTTCACATTGAATGGTTCCTTTCAATCAACTAATTACAGTAATTATAAACATTTAGGTACCTGAATCAACATTACCTGATGTGCATACAATTGTCTTTGTAGTGGATATTTAGTGCCTTAGAAATTGAAATTGTAGTAATATGAGCTTGGTAACCACTTTATTTTGTACATGGTTTACATGGCAGAGGTAAAAAATAAATATATTCCCACAGGTCTGACTTCTAACAATCAGCTAACAAATAGGCATATAAACTTATGTCACTTGATATGGCTGCTCTTTGCCCGAACTGCACATTGGAAGGGCTTCCAACTGATCTTACATTGGAGAAACCAACCCGGTATGTGGGTCATTGTTTTATCTCTGGGGTTTATTCTTAATAGAATCTCTCTAAAATGTATTTTCCCTGTTATCGTATTATGGAGTCATTTGTCTAAATGTCACTGATATTCCACAGATTGTGTAGTCAGCTGCTTCAAGGAAAGAAGGTATATTGCTTTCTTGGATTATTACTCCAGGTTGCTCACATTAAAGATGAATAAAATGACTGGAATTATGTGTTATGAAACCTTAAGGAATAGAGTAGATGCAAAATATTTTTGGGGAGTATTTTAAATTTCTAAGTCTTAGCTAAATAGAGATGATGCTAATCACTTATTTGATAGCAGAAAAATATCCTATTTTGCATATTTGGTAATATACAGTTCCAGGCTTAGAGAATTCCACCACATCAAGATCAGCTGGCAGTATGCACTAGCAATTGGCTCATTCCTAAAAGTTCTTGATTTCTGGCTTATTTACACATACCCACAAATTTAATACCATTTTTTTAAAAATTGGACAAATATATCAGAATGATTCCTAGCATATGTTTTAATCTAAATAACATTTTCCCCTGCTGCAGTCACAAATAACATTTCTTACCAGCAAGTAAGAACCTAAACTTAAATAGACAGAGTTGTTATTCTTTAATTTCTCAAAAACTAGCAGTTAGATCAATGCCCAAAATGCTATTAGATTTTTTCAAGGAAGAATTGTACATATTATTTAACAATCTTTATTTCTGCTAGAGAAGCACTTTATTTGCAACAAGAATTCCCTATATATGTAAAGTAAAATCCATGAATAATTACTAGGTGGTACTATCTGTATGTTTACTATCTCAGTAGGCACAAAATAAAATAACTTTCCAAAATTTGTTCTGACAAAACTGAACAGGTGGCATAAAGAGGACTAGAGTTTTAACCTCAGAGAATTCTAGACCTTAGAATTTGAATGTCATCGTATCTGCAAAAGTCCCAATTGTTTTGGTGAAATTTTAATGAAATAGAAATTCAGTGCAAGATTCCATCCTAAATAATGTCCATCTCCCAAAATTATCAATAGGGGCATCCAGGTTGGTCAAAAAAAATGTCAGGAAGATGGCTACAACAACAAAGAAGGACAGGGTTTTGATTGTATGATTAAGGCCACCATCCTCATGTTTTTGGCACTGTCCCTATGTCCCTGATTAATTTTGTCCTTATTTTATTTCCTATGCTATAATGTAGTTTACAATGATAAAATGACCCAGGGAGTTCACAATAAAACAAAAATATCAGACGGTAATAAATAAGATCTGAGACAAGATCTACAAAGTCAATGCAGTCAGAATGGCTGAGTGCTTTGTTTGTGTGTGTTTCAGTTAACGTTCTCTGTTCTTCAATAATAAATGTTTATGACCCCTGAGTATGTTCAGTACTTATAATCTCTTTTTCCCCACTTTTGCCTGTAATTTTAAATTTCTGCAAACCTTTGTATTTCCCCAAGCTGTTAATATGCAGGAATGGTGCAATTTTTGGCTCATGATCCACAATAATCTATGAACATTTAAAACCAAGTAATGCACTAGGTTTTAGTGAATGGTTGAATAACTTGCATTCCTAGGACTACATCTTTAATTCTGTATCGCTTTGATTTGGTGCAAAGTGCCATCTGTAAGCAATTAATTCAGACCTCTGGCAAGAACAATCTATCTCAGCTCAGACCTGGGAGGAAAAAATGGGAGAAAAGACAAAGAAAAAATGCCAGTAAGAAAGAGAAGAAAAAGAAATGTCACAAAAAGAGAATGGATGGCTTAAATATTTTGGCTGTAGCCTTGTTCTTTACTTACACAAACACCACTGCTATAGATTTTGGGTGGGCCTGCTAGAGATCAATTTGTCTTTGGAGTAAATCCTAAACAATTGGGAGACAGGATGAATGGAGTTTTCTGCATAAAGAATTTCTGCAAATTGTAGTGGAGTACAAATAAAGCAGATGGATAGAAGTTAACATCAAAAATTGTCACTGGGATTTGAACTGTTAGTGATTATTTGAACGAACAACCAAATTAACAACTTTTATTATGGCCACAAACCAGTACTACTATATACATATATAGACAATTCTAAAAATACGTTATTTTTTTAAAAAAAGTTTATTCCTAAAATAGTCTACAAATACAAGTATTAGATTTCTAAAGAATCTAACTAATTGAACTAAATTTCTAAAATATAAAATTGTATTGTGAATAAAATACTAAATGACTAAAATGTATTATTAGTACACTAAATAACATTAAAATGTTCATTTAATCAGCTACTAAAATATTCCAAAATTAAATATTGATATATCAGACTGATAATCCATTGATCTATCATTTTATTGCCATTATAATTTAAGTTTAGTGAAAGTTCTACATTCAAAAATCCTTATCTTGTTAAATGTTGTGCTCCTTCTTATAACAACAGTGCATCTGATGTTCTGTTAGACAAAATTTCAACACTTGCCACATAATTTTAGGCTCTTTAGACTGTAGGGAGGTAGTTTACTTGAATATCGGTGGATATCAGGTTTTTTTAAAGTTATCAGATTCTACAGATATTGATAGGTAGCTGACAGTACAGAAGGACAGGAGTTGGTATTTGCAGTGCACTTTCCTGATCTCGGTATTATCAAGTGTGAAAGACCAGGACCACATGTGAAGTTTCTATTAAACTGATTCATTGTTCACACCTATGCACAGGAATCTATGCACTATCAACCAATGGTTAGCATTATTTTGATGCTAGATTGGAGACAACGAAATTCAAGAGGACTCGGATTTAACCCATTTATGACTATGTAAAGATTCTAGATTCGTTCCTTTTTTGACTCCACCCTCAGATTTTGCCACTCCTTCTATAGGTATCATTACGCAGGCTATTATGATTTCCCTCAGGGATCACTGAAGGAAGCATACTAAAGTAGACCATGAATGATATTTTACAGTATTCTTTCCTAAAGTAAACTATTTAAGCTAATGAGTTGCTTGTATGTAGTACAATAAACTTTCAGCTATCACGTTCACAGAAAGATACTACACTATTCTTCCTGCATACTCGTATCAGTAAATCTCTAAGACTGACCTACATGAATATATTGTGTGAGTACTTCACTATTTCTATTGGCCTCCAATCCATTTTTGAAGCCCCAAACACTGTTTTTAACCTTGAAAGGTTAGGACAAAGTTACTTGAAGGAATGCCTTCTCCCATAGGTATCAATGTGATCTTTAAGATCATCTAAAATCTCTTCCTACCAGAGGAGGTGAGATGAGCCTCTGAAATGGACAGATCTTTTTCTTCATAGCGTCCCATATGTAAAATTCCTTCCCAGACAGTTTCAACTGTTTCCCCATATTAGCACTGATTAGCACCAGGAGACCTTTTCTATATTTCCAGACATTGTTTAATTGGCTCTTAATTGTATTTCAATTCATAGTGTTTTAGTTTGGCAATTGTTGCTGTGCTGGTGCCTAATTTTTTTTTATCTTATATTTGACTTTATTTGTGTCTGTTTATGTAGGTGTATATCTCAATTGTGATATATGTGCTTTGCTGTAAACCACCCAGAGAACTTCAGTATGAGCAATTTATTAATTGAGCATTTTTTGAAATAAATAAAATAAATATTGTATAATAAGTATCAGCAACATACTGCTAAGCTTTCACTGAGAAGCCTGACTCCTTCTTGCTGTATTAGTCCTTCAGGACTGATTAAAAAAAATTCCTTCTTTAATAACATATCCTTCACTTAGGGAATTTGCTACACTTATTTGATTTCCATCCTGCTTTCCATTGAGAACTTAAAGCACTTCCTCCTCATTTTATTTCCCAGAACAGCCATTCTGTGAGGTAGGTGGGATTGAGAGTGTGGATTGGCTAAAGCCATCCAAAGGCTTCAATGGTTTGGGAATAAATTAGAGACTGGTCTTTCCACTCTTACTCCAACCTTAACAATTACATCACATTTGCTTTTGCCAAAAGAAACTTCTATTTTTATTTAGAAATACAATCACTAGCTATTAGGTCTGGTCCTGTTAATGTAGCATGAAGGCAAGAGTGAATGGGAATTGAAAAGTAATAAACCAAGTATGAAGAGCTCTACAGAACATTTCTGTTCTCTCCCTCTCTGTTTATGACTTGTCTTTTATCAAGAGCAATAGCACTTAGACTTATATACCACTTCACAGTGCTTCACAGCCCTCTCTAAGCGGTTCACAGAGTCAGCATATTGTCCCCAACAATCTGGCTCCTCATCTTGGAAGAATGGAAGGCTGAGTCAACCTTGAGCCTGGTGGGATTTGAATTGCAGGCAGACGGCAGTCAGCAGAAACAGCCACTTCTTCACTTTAGTCAATGGTTTATATAGAAATTTACATAGACAGTCTTTCTTAACCATGCTCACTGAGATTCAAGTGCCATTCCTTTTATCTTACTTCTTGCTTCTTTTGATTCTCTCTATTCTTTGCTCTGCTATTTATTTCTTCTTGTTTATCCACATTCCTGTGATGGAGAAGACTATATTCTCTACACTTGCTACCAGAGGTAGGTTGCTACCTATTCCCAAATAGCATCTTGATATTTGTTGTTAACCCCTTACTGAGACTGGTATTTTGTGTTCATGAGGAGAAGTATTATTTTGATTTCCCCCCCACTGCCCGTGGAAAATGTAAGCAGAGAGATGACTTGGCTATAGATTGACACCCTTCCCATAGTCCTGTTAAATTTATTCAGCCTAGCAATAGTCCCAAAGAAATACGGGGAGTCATGGAAAGCTGTGTTTCTTAGTCTGCCTTTAGAAGTAACCTGTTACTGGAACAAGGCTGACTTGATTTGAGAAGAGATTTTATAATGTAGTCACCTTCAAATGGTAGGATAAATTCTGCATTGAATCATAATCTGGCTTTCACTTGCAAATCTATATTTGATACATTCATTATATTAATTAGGAGTCTCTTTTTATCAGAATTTCATCTAAACACTTTCTACTATATAATTTTTTTTCCAAATCAAGGTTCACAGGTATTACAGATGAATGTACCTGATCATACAAGAATTTTTTCTATTATTATTCTTGGCCAAATCTCATTATTAATGTAAACAAACTAAAAGTGATTTCGTGCAGGCTCATTATCTTTAGACAAAACAGTGGTCAGATTAATTACTGTTCAGTTTTTGTGCAATTGATTTTATTTCAAAAATTCAGTTAGTGCCCAAAATGTGATACAGTTGAAAGACTTGAAAGCTTCAATTCCATATATACTTATCTGATTTATTAGGAAAATTTATAAATGCTAATAAAGGATAATATTTTTGACTCAGGTTTGAAATGAGGGGTCCTTGGTGCTCTCTGAGCTTGCTTATTTTATTGCAGACATTTTATTACCTAATATTACTCTAATGAAATATCTACCAGAAAATGGATAATGAAACATCTGCAAAGAAAACAAGCAAACACAAATTTGTAAATGGTTTCTCCAGGAATATAATTACATGTTTTGGGAAGGGCACACACACACACAACATCGGGGGGTGGGGGTGGGACCCTTAATAGCCAATACATGTCTTCTTACTCAAACGGTAGAATAGTAATAGCAATAGTACTTAGATTTATATACCGCCTCATTGTGTTTTACAGCACTCCCTGAGTAGTGTACAGTGTCAACATATTGCCTCCTGGGTCCTCATTTTACTGACCTCAAAAGGATGGAAGCCTGAGTCAACCTTGAGCTGCTCAGGATCGAATTCCTGGCTGTGGGCAGAGTTTTCCTGCAATACTGCATTCTAACCACTACACCACAACGGCTCCTAATCCACGTATACAAATTCCACATTTTGGGATATTAGTTTCCAGAATTCCCAGCAAACACTTCAAAACAGAGGAAGAAAAAGCCATGGGCGAATAGGCAGCAATATAAATTCAATAAATAAATAAATAAGAAGCTGTACGTGTTTTATTTGAGTAAATAGCATTCTAAAATTCTGCTAAAGTAGAATATTTGGGATTCTGGATTTGGCTTTGCCCCCTGTCCTTTTCATCCTATTCCTAACTTAATTGAATGAATCCATATCGCATCTGTTCGAAATAGAATAGAATAAAGAAGTGTTGGCATACTCTAAATAGATACTACATTGGTCGGTATCAACGGGATTATATACATTCATATGCTTATGACAATCTTCTAATTGGATTGCCTTTCAGTAGTTTTTTTTTAGACGAGAGAGAGAGAGAGAGAGAGAGAGAGAGAGAGAGAGAGAGAGAGAAATCTCACAGCTTTTTTCTTAACCTACTGAAATATCTAAAGTTACTTCGCTACCCCTAAATGTTTTGCTACTAGATCTTCTGCTTCTTAGGTTCCATTTCTGCTGGGTTCTAACTAATCTATCTATCCAGTTTCCCCACCCTCTACCAGCTATTCCTATTCCTAGAAGTGGTGTCAAGCTTATTCACAGCCAGATTGACAATATTTCCCTTTCTTCACTGAAACTAGCCTCGTCTGTTCTGATAACTATATTTCTTGAATATTTGGAATATTTATAAAGGTGTTTCAGGCCATATCAAGGCAGCTGATTCCTAGAAATGATACAAAGATTAGCAGGATAATTAGGATCAATCAAATTTATCCTGCTATAATTTGTGCTACAGTATCGTGAATTTATCCTGTTAATAATCTTTTGGATTGGAAGTCATTTGGCTATGCAGGGTGGTGGGGACTCTCCATGCCTACTTTGCCAGGAAGTCCTTAACTAACTCTTAAATTATTTGCAGTGAAAAATCAGACCCTGGAGCTTTCCTTCTTGTTTTAATGGGAAGATCTACCAATTTAATCAACACAGTATTGAGCCAATAGTATGATGTCTGTTTGGACAAAATATAGTTCAACATCTATTAAAATATTGGCCTTGGCTTTCAACTGGGAATTAGAGAAAAACTGGATACACATCCAGATATCTTGTAAGAAAGTTAGCCAAGCATCCTCAAATACTTTATTAAAAGCATGAGTAAATGTGCCTTCAGTCAGAAGCTTCACTGCTCTAAGCAGGATAGATCAGCCAGTTGGATATAATCTGTTTAACTGTGGTTTTCTGCTCAACCTATATTATTTCTTGAACATTTTTTTTCATTTTTCTTTCACTAGAATGTAAGATGTACAGTATCACCCAGTTCAACTTTTTCAACCCAGACAGTCTCCAAGTGGCAGATTTCAACTCACAGAAAGCTCAGACCAGATGGCTATTGCAGAGAATTACAATACAATACAATAATACAATACAATACAATAGTAGAGTTGGAAGGGACCTTGGAGGAAGTTTCTCCTCAGTTCTAAGTTGTTTCTCTCCTTGATTAGTTTCCACCCATTGCTTCTTGTCCTACCCTCAGGTGCCTTGGAGAATAGTTTGACTCCCTCTTCTTTGTGACAACTCCTGAGATATTGGAACAATGCTATCATGTCTCCCCTAGTCCTTCTTTCTCTTAAGCTAAACATACCCAGTTCCTGCAACCGTTATTCGTATGTTTTAGTCTCCAGTCCCCTAATCATCTTTGTTGCTCTTCTCTGCACTCTTTCTAGAGTCTCCACATCTTTTTTACATTGTGGCGACCAGAACTGAATGCAGTAGTATTCTGAGTATTGAATTCCTTAGACCTGGAGGTTCCCCCTGATAGGCAAGATTAAGGCACAAGTTAGAGTGAAAATATATGGGAAATCTTTGTTTCAATTCCCTGCTTGGTAATGAAACACATTTTGAACTCTATTTTTATAACTAATTTTATGTAATCTGTTATACATATTAGAAGGATAAAATGAAAAACAAGAAAGTGAGTTTCTCTGTCCAAATAAATTCCTTCCTAACTAGGTGGAATTGTTTGTTTATTATTTGGCACCATCTCTGTATTTGGAACTTTCAAAAGAATAGCTATGACACATCACTATCTCATAGAGCTTATTCTCTCTGGCTCATTATTACTGTGAAAGAAAGAAAAAAAATAGTAGATAAGTCTTTTCAACCTCTCAAGAACTTAGTTGAAGTGTGTGTGTATCTCTTTTTATAACAGAAAGAATTGAAAGGCGAGGTTAAGAGTAGAGACACAGCCATTGCAGAACTGCTTTAAGTCTTAAACTGTTGGGATTGTTCACTAAATCCAGCTTAAATGTAGAGAGAAATCTAATTATAAGGCTGTTAACACTCATAAGGGAAAACTGGGCTACATTCTAAACCGAGAAAACTAAAGTGTCTTCAATGCCTTGTCACTAATTGGCCATTTGGAACATGGGGAGCTGTGAAGACTGACACGGTGAAAATGAAAAACTATTGTTGAGCTATGGATAATTAAAGAGAGGCAAACTCCAGGCAGCTCTGTTTTTATCTCAGTATTGAAAGCTTCTGGATGCTCAGAATGGCTCAGCAGAAATCCATCAATCATGCTGTGTAAGTGATGCATATTGTCCTTTGCTTTAATCTTTTTTCTCTCCCCTCCCCTCCTTTTCCTGTCAGCAGTTAAAATTAAATAGTAAAATACACTGGATGTGTATAAAGCTGAATATGCTATAAAAGTATATACAGTATAACAACGAAGGGAATTCCACAAGAGTCCACTTTTACAAAAAGAAGTAAATCAAAGCCATCAGCTTCTTTCTTTTCTGCTGATTTTCCAATGACAATTCTTCTTTTTCTAGCTGAATAACTGAAACTGATAAATAGCAGCAAAGGATAGGTGAAAAGAGATTGAAGTAAACAAGAAGAACATTTAGCCAATGGCCTAGCAATGAATTCTCTTTTTATGTTTGTCTTCTTCTTCTCACCAAAAATTCCATCTAGGGATGGAGAAAATTGTTTGCATCACTTCCTACTACAGTTAATTTGACAGGCAAAGCATGCATTTATTCTATTTATACATTAATTTGAAAAAATTGAGGATAAACATCCACAACAAGTTTCACACATTGTCTTTCTTACCTGTGGACTTACGCAGCAGACACAGCTCAAGTTTCTCTCATGAAATATTAGCTTAAATGAAGATGGGGTGTTTGAGTTAGACTAAATGTTTTTGTTAATTCCTCATTCTGATTTAAATTTCATATTATACTGGCTATTTTCATTATGTTACATTGAATATTGAATTAATTTTAATAATGATCTGAAAACTTATACTGATAATTTAATGTGCAGCACTAAATCAATGTTTACTTGAAATGTGTATTCAGTCTTCCATTGCTTTTCCCTTAACATTAGTTATTCTGTGCATTTTCCAAGTATACATAATTTTTTGCTAGCTGTTTTTCCTAGAAGACTTTTTTCATAAGCATTTCTCCTAATGGATGCATTTTTCAAAGTAATGATCCTTAATGTATAGGTTTTTTTTGGTATGTGTTCCTTTAAATCAGAGAACTGCGTCATAAAATTCAGAGAAGTGTGAAAAATGAAAGAAGATTGTGTTCTAGTCCATCTTCTTGTTTGTACAGTGCAAATGAGGTCAGTTCCTGTCACAAAGAAGGCTAAAAAATGTTCTCCCTGTTATAGATCAGCTGAATGAGGCTGTTTCCTTTATTCTGGCATGTGGTCTTCCCAAGCACATCAATCTGGGCATCAGAAGACAACATACTGGGCTAGATAAAGTTTTATCCAGTTGACTTCTCATATTCTCACAACCAGGTCTGTCCATACCACACAACAACATGAAACAGTACTGAATATCACAAATAAGGGGCAAATTCCTATTTACTTATTTGTTTTTTAATTCCATGGAGTGAATTAATATTGTTAGGATTTCTTTCCCAAAAGTTGGGATTGAATAGTTTTAGAACCTGTGTCTTTTTCACTCCGATGGGTGGAGGCATTGCTTGTTGGTTTGCACAATTCTTGAGCCTATAACCACTAACTTTCAGATTATTTATTTCAGCAAAATATATTTGACTGTGTATGTGACTGATGGAAATAAACAAATAGATTTGTTAGGTGTTCCAGATATCAAATTGGGATTATCCAAATCACCTCCTGATCTATTAGAGGAATATAGCAGAACAGAGAACTTGTGCAAGGTGGTGCTTCTGATTATAGGAGAACAAACTGTCCTTATTTACTAGGAGCCTTTTTTCCCAAAGCAATTTCTGCCAGCTGTCAGACATTTCCTAACATGACAGTCTTTTTGCTCTCAATTGAGATCCTACCTACACTGTAAACTGTTTGTTTGCAGTTCTACAGATAATGGAGATGGAGGAAACGCTGCAGTAAATGAACCTGTCTGTCTTGCAGGGTGACATCAAACTGGCTCTTCATACATACAAAGACGCACACACTCACTCACACACCACTTTCCTGAAATAGAAGTATTATTATGGAAATTGCACCCTGACACTTTGCTACAGCAAACATTTCAGGGAGGCCTGGAGTTATGTTATCTAAAGTAATTTAGATTTCCACAGACAGAAACAAACCCTGGTGACTGTAATAATATTTCAAGAGGTAAAAAGAAAAGAAGGAAAAGCATTCCCCTAAAAAGGGGGAGGGACTTCACCAAACAAGTAAATGAATTTGAATTTGTTCCCATTTTTGTTTTGTTTTGAATAAAAGTTGTCAGACTTAGATTTGTACAGAATTAATTATCTGATCTTTCAAGCAGAAAGAAAAAGGCTGGCAGGCGGGCAAGAAGGAAGGAAGGAAGGAAGGTAGGTAGGTTGGTTAGCTTTTGAGACATTATTTTCATAAATTGTACATTACTTACATGACAGAGAAAATGTCAGAGAATAGAGAGAGTATGGCAGAGAATATTACTGCATGGAGAATCTTTGGTTTCTCTAAATTACCAGAGCCATTTTATACATTCAGCTGAAGGATTTCCAAAATGTTCTGCTGTTACAGAAATACTTCATCATTAGAGCATAAATGGACCTCCTTTTCAATCTTCCTTTCCATTCATTGATAGTAAACAGGGCAGGAAGTCTTGAAATGTTTAACGGTAGCTTTCCAATTCTTACTTAAAGTAATTTAGTTTAATACTGAGTGCTTAATGCAAATTCAGTCCATCTTGTTAGCAAGGAGAATAGTCTTCAGTTTATGGGGGGGGCAAGGGGGCAGCTAAAATCATTGTAGTAAATGATCTTAGCTTGTTTAGGTAATACAAATTACAATCCCCAGTTCAAAGGTTTGCTACAGCCACCAAAAGAGGCAATGATAGTCTTAACCAAGGGATAGAATCAAGATCACTTGAAGTGTTATACAACTTTATAATGCCTCGGTCAGACCATACATAGAAGATTGCATCCAGTTTTGGTCACCATGATATAAAAAAAGATGTTGAGACTCTAGAAAGAATGGAGACAAGAGCAACAAAGATTCAATACGATATAATACAATAGCAGTTTTGGAAGGGACCTTGGAGGTCTTCTAGTCCAACCCCCTGCCTAGGCAGGAAACCCTATACCGTTTCAGACAAATGGCTATCCAACATCTTCTTAAAGACTTCCAGTGTTGAGGCATTCACAACTTCTGGAGGCAAGCTGTTCCACTGATTAATTGTTCTGTCAGGAAATTTCTCCTCAGTTCTAAGTTGCTTCTCTCCTTGATAAGTTTCCACCCATTGCTGATTAGGGGACTGGAAGTTAAAACATGAAAAACAGTTGCAGGAATTGGGTATGTCTAGTTTAATAAAAAGAAGGACTAGATGTCACATGATAGCAGTATTCCAATATCTAAGGGGCTGCCACAAAGAAGAGGTCAACCTATACATGACAAAATACTTCTAATTGGAAGCAACCCATTTCAATGCCATGCTATAGAAGGTCAATATGAATGTAAAGGCAATGCCACACATAAAAGATTATTACTGATTACTGCAATTCTATAATTAATGATCATGATGACTAGGAATTATGTGTAATATAATATCAGAAGAAGATCTTCTAGATAGCACCTGATTGGGGAGGACTGACTTGAAGCTTTATCCCATGCTTTACCACTAAAAGGAAAGAAATATGCCAGTATTATATATGAAAAATATGACCAGATCACCTAAATCACTCATGCATATTTGCTTTTTCCATTTTCTTGTTATATGCAAAAGAACTCAATGACAATCTTCCCACCACCACTACCCATAAAGTAATCATGAAGATAAAATGGCATTCTGCCTAGAATAGAACTACTTTGCAGATTCACCCATATTCATATTAATAAAGGAATAACCTTTGGATGAGAGCAAAAAAAAGTCCTTTTGTATGTCAGATGAATATTCTTTCTTTGTAAGGAATATACAAACTGGGTGAAAGGCGCATAGATGATATATAAGTGTTCCTACTATTCTGCCTTTTATCTCTGAAAATAAGTAATTACTTATAATTTTATAATCAATGCAGGTATTACAACTATAAGCTAATGAGAAGAGCATTTTGAACCTTTGAAGAAAAATATTATACATCAAAGAATATTTGCTGAAAGAGAATTGGATTTACACAGAATTAATTATCCCAAATGTGGTAGTGCAGTGATGTTTAGCATCTGTATGTATAAATTGTTTCTTGAAAATGTTTAAAGCTTGACAGTTTATGGAACATCCTTTGAGCCGCCGGTATTCAAAAGCAATAAAATATTTCCAAATATTGATTAGCTTTACAGTATCTTTGAAGAATGTATTTATTTAAATGTTTATGGCCTTGGTATGAATTCATGTAAACTTGTAAAGAAGCAGACTTTTTTAAACTCTTCAGAGTATGGATCAGGGGTGGGCTGCTACAGGTTTGCCCGTGTTCGGGAGAACCCGTAACTAATGTTATAGTCAGTTTGGAGAACCTCCAAATCCCACCCTTGGCTGGCTCCACCCACCTCGCACCCTCCCAGGAGTCTCCACACGGCCCATTTTGGATGTGAGGTAAGTGCAGGGCCCGCACATTTTCAATGTACAGTATATTTAATATTCAGTATATTTATCATGTTCATGTTGGTTAGTTCTTCATGAAACCAAAATGAATTATCTAATAGGATGCCATAGAATTTGCTCCTGAGCCAAGCATTCTTCAATATTTTCCTTAAGTATATAAATGGAGAACTGGAGAAAATGCTTATTTAATACCTAAATGAAAATTCAGATTTGCTAATACTTTAAAACAGTGATTCTTAAGTGTGAAATTTGGGTGGCCACAGGTTTAGTTACTAAAACTTTATTTTGTGTAAATTTTATTTTGTATGCCTACCCCTGAAGATGTGACCTAGATGATGGAATGTAATATCTCCAAGAAAACAATCTAGTTCAGAGAATACCAAGGACTGCACAGTTCAACTCTAAGCTACTGTACTCTCTTCAATTGTTGCTTTCTTTTATGTCTTTGAATGCATTATAAGTTATAACAAAATAATACCTTAAACATGTACTTGTCTTATTAAAAAGAAGACAGTTCTTGAAAAACGGGGGGGGGGAAATCAGAAACTTTAGAGACAGAATGAAATTTAATGGAGAAAATTCAAAACGGTTTACTTAGAAATCAAATGCCCAGATATATGATGGAGGCTTTCTTTCTAATTGCATAGGTTAAAAGGTTCTTGGAATTGGAATCAATAACAAGCTGAATGTGAGGCAGTATTATAATGCAGCCGCCAAACAGGTAAATGTAATTTAATTGCCATCAATGGAAGCATAATTTTCAAACCATGGAAAGTTTTACCACTTTATCAATCTAGATTTCCCAGCTTTTATTTAAACTAATTAAGGACAATAAACCTCTTACCTGCCATAATTATATATGGTACTTGTATGCAAATATTTGCCTGCTTCAAGAAAGAGCCGAAAGAGGCAAAAAAGTAATATTAAATAAAGTAATTGCTAATAAAAGTTCAGTCCTATTCAACAATCTGTATCATTTTAAAAATCATTGGGATTGATTTATGGGGATAAACTGCTTTAAATCATAGGGATCATTTGATTTAAAAATCAATTGATCCCTATTTGCATATACTAATCATTCTTTTTCCTTACACATCACTTTCACATATAGAGACAGTTTAGCAGGAAGAAGCAGAATCACCATTATTTATTTATTTATTTATTTATTTTATTCAATTTATCAGTCGCGCCCTCTCCACGAAGGGACTCGGGGCGACGTACAATCAAATAAATAGGCGTGTGGCATGGAGGAGGTAAATACATCAACATTTAACAATTCAATAGAAATAAAAGCCACGAAATTAAGATAAATAACAGTAAAATTACAACAATTAAAACAACAAAATACCCAAAAGATTAAAATTTACAGTTTAAAATTGCCAGGGAGGTTAGAGAGTTCTAATTAAGCCCGGCCGGCTAGTTGGAACAGGTGGGTCTTAAGTTTCGTACGGAAGGAGCGGAGATCAGTCGTTGTCCAAATATCTGGGGGGAGGTCATTCCAGAGGGCTGGGCCCATCACAGAGAAGGCCCTACTCCTGGGTGCCGCCCTCTGGCACTGCCTAGTGGATGGCACCCGGAGGAGTCCCTCTCTGTGAGAGCGGATTGGTTGCAGGGATGTATGGGGCAGGATGCGATCCCGCAAATAACTAGGCCCTGTGCCATGGAGCGCTTTAAAGATGGTGATTAACACCTTGAAGCGCACCCGGTAGACCACAGGGAGCCAGTGCAGCTCGTGCAGGAGAGGTGTTACATGGGTGAACCTCATTCTCCCCATAATTGCCCACGCGGCCGCATTCTGGACCAGCTGTAGTCTCCGGGTGCACCTCAAGGGGAGCCCCATGTAGAGAGCATTGCAGTAGTCCAGACGGGACGTCACCAGCGCGTGAGTGACTGTGCGAAGGGCATCCCGGTCCAATAGGGGGCGCAATTGGCGCACCAGGCGAACCTGGTGGAACGCCCCGCTCCCCACGGCTGCCACATGGTCATCCATAGACAGCCGGGCGTCTAGGAGGATGCCCAAATTGCGCGCCCGCTCCACAGGGGCCAGCTGCTCGCCCCCGATGGCCAGCGATGGAATACACTGGTTGAACCGGGGGGCCGGTAGCCACAGCCACTCCGTCTTGGAGGGGTTGATCTGAGTCTGTTGTCTCCCATCCAGACCCGTACGGCTTCCAAATACCGGGACATCATTTCGACGGCCTCGTTGGGGTGGTTCGGGGTGGAGATGTACAGCTGCGTATCGTCAGGGTACAGATGGTATCCCACCCCAAAACCGCGGATGATCTCACCCAGCGGCTTCATATATGTGTTGAACAGGAGGGGCGAGAGGACCGACCCCTGCAGCACCCCACAAGTGAGCGGCCTCAGGGTCGACCTCTGCTCCCCTGCCAACACACATTGCGTCCGGTCAGAGAGGTAGGAGCAGAACCACCACAGCACGGTGCCCCCTACCCCCAACCCCTCCAGCCGGCGCAATAGGATATCATGGTCAATGGTATCAAAAGCCGCTGAGAGATCTAATAGGACCAGGATAGAGGAACAACCCCTATCTCTGGCCCTCCAGAGATCATCCACCAACACGACCAAGGCCGTCTCTGTGCTGTGCCCGGGTCGGAAGCCGGACTGGCACGGGTCTAGATAATCAGATTCCTCCAGGTGACGTGGGAACTGTTGAGCCACCACACTCTCTACAACCTTCGTTAAAAAGGGAAGGTTGGAGACGGGACGATAATTAGCTAGCTCAGTTGGGTCCAGCGAAGGCTTCTTGAGCAAGGGCCTCACAACCGCCTCTTTCAAGACGGCTGGCAGGAACCCCTCACTCAATGAAGCGTTCACTAGTCCCAGTAGCCAGCCTCATGTGACCTCCCAGGATGCCAGTACAAGCCAGGAGGGACACGGGTCCAGTAAACATGTGGTGGCTCGCAGTCGCCCAAGCAGCCTTTCCAAATCCTCAGTGGCAACAGAGTCAAACTCCTCCCAGAATGGTCTCTCAAGACTCGCCTTGGACGTCCCCTCTGGAACACTGAGGGGGACCCATTCCCTCCGGATTTGAGCGATTTTATCCTGCAGGTATTCCCCAAATTCCTCTGCCCTGCCCTGCAGAGGGGCTTCCCGCGGCCTCTGTGACAAGAGGGAGTGGGTCACCCGAAACAGGGTGGCAGGGCGGTTCTCTGCGGACGCAATAAGAGTGGCGCAATGTCGACGTTTGGCCACTCTTAATGCCACAAGGTAAGTCCTTAAGTAGGTTCTTACCTGTGTTCGGTCAAATTCGGAATGGGAGGATCTCCATCTGCTCTCTAGACGTCTCTTGTGGCGTTTCATCGCCCTTAGCTCCTCATTAAACCAAGGAGCCAGGGCGGTTCGTTGCCACCGGAGAGGCCGCAGAGGCGCAACCCGGTCTAAGGCCCCGGCCGCCGCACTATTCCATGCGGCTACCAGGTCCTCCATCCGGGAGCGGGTCGGGTCTACAGGAAGTGGCCCAAGCTCCATCTGGAACCTTTCCGGTTCCATCAGGCTCCTGGGGCGGAACCATCTAGGACAATCTGGTTCCGCCTCCCCGCGGAGGGGGGGTAGCGCCCCGGAAATCGAGCCGGAGAAGTGAGTGATCTGACCATGACAGGGGCGTGATGACTAGATCCCCTACTCCTAGATCCCTCATCCACTGCTCAGAGACAAAAACAAAATCCAGTGTGTGGACTCCCTCGTGCGTGGGGCCCTGAATTAATTGAGTCAGGCCCATGGCTGTCATGGAAACCATGAACTCCCGAACCACCTCGGATGCTTCTCCCATCGATGGCAGGTTGAAATCCCCCATAACTAGAAGTTTGGGGGTCTCAACTGCCATCTCTGCGATCCGCTCGAGGAGTTCAGGCAGGGCCGCTGATGTATAGCGAGGAGCCAAGTATACAATCAGCAGGCCCAGCTGCCTCCCTGGGCCCCATCTCACGCCCAGAGACTCACACCTGGATATCTGCGACACAGTGAACTCTCTCGGTTCCAGATTCTCCTGTATAATTACCGCTACCCCACCACCCCTACCCTGGGCCCGTGGCTGGTGGAACACTCGGTATCCTGGTGGGCACATTTCCACGAGGGGTAAGCCTCCCTCGTGGCCCAACCAGGTCTCCGTTATTCCTGTGAGGTCTGGCTCCCCCTCTAAAATCAGATCGTTAATGAGGGGGGCCTTGTTGACAATGGACCTTGCATTACACAACATCAGCCTCAGGCCCTGGCTCTGTAGATCCTGGCCACCTAGAAAGCGGGGGTTGGTACAAATGACCGGGCGCGTCCAACGAACATGGTCTCCCAACTGACTACAAGTTTATTAAAACTGAAGATGGAAAAAGAGGAGAAATATAACAGAGGAGCAAAAATAAGTGGGGGGGGGATAGTTACTATTCTGGTATTATATTCTGAATTAGACAAAACGGATAGAGTGATAAGATGCTTCCTTGCATAGAATGCACAGGATATACCCCCTTTTTTTGTACGGAAAGAAATATAAATTTATTATTATAAATAATATTGCTTCTTGGTTCAGTTATTAACAGCCATTCTATAGTTGGGTTTATGAGTTATTTTATTTATGCCAGATGACATTCCTGGTCTCTGAATTTAATTTAAAGAAATGTCAGTGTTCTCCTTAAACAATGTTTTTTCACATTCCCCCATTTCTTTCAAAGACAAATTCATTGATTGCTAGAGAAAATAATACTCCAATTCAGGTATCTGTAAATTTGCTTAGTTGGGACCATTTGTGCTGGGTATGAGCCTGCACTTTAATTTCCTTTTTTTTAAAGTTTTAAAAAGTTTTTATTAAATATAAAAAAAATCAATGCCTACATAAATGGTGTGTTGTCTGAGTACTTTTGAGAAATAGTAATCATAATAAAAACAATAATATTCATAATATTAATATTGGCCACATAATAATAGTAATATTTATTCATCCATTTCAATGGACTTTCCTTATGTAATTAATCATTCTCTTATGCTGCCACGTTTCTAACTTCTGTTTTTGCTAGTTAACCATTGATAAAACAAATCCCACGTTAAAAAGTATTCAATTTCTTCCTTCCCCTACATTTTAAGTGTTAATCTATACATTTCTGCACATTCTACTATTGTTTAAATTACTTTTTCCTCAGCGTGGATCTCTTTGTTTTTCCACTGCTGTGTGAACACAATTCTAGCTGCTGTTAACACATGTAAAATTAAATATACATTCCCTTTATTGTATTGTTCTGGTTTTAGATCTATGTGTTGCTTTACCACTTTTTCTAACCATGTATGTATTTTTGTTCAATACTTTTTTGCCTTTGGGCTTGTCCACCACATGTGATAATATGAACCCGGTGTCTGATTACATTTCCAACATTTAGCGGACATATTCTTGGGCAGCCTTGCCAGTGAAAAATGCCATCTATAAAACATTTTATATAGATTTTCTTTATATGCAGTGGACATTGTTAGTTTATAATTCTTATCCCACAATTTCTGCCATTATCTAACTCTATAGTATAATCAAAAAAATTAGTCCATAATACCATTGTTTCCTTCACTTGCTCTTCTTTCATTTTAATGTTCAATAAATAGCTATATTTTGGGGGGAGTTAGTTTTTCATCTGTCCCTGTTAGTATTTGGTCTAGTTCTGTTGATTCTTTATAAAAGCTATACATTTTAGCATCTTTTTCATATCTTAATTGTATTTGCATATGTGTACACCATGCTAAATCAATCCCTTGACTATTTACCTCTTGCTTGGTTTTAAGTTCCACCTTTTCATTTAAAATTTCCTTATATCTTGTAATTTTTTTCCATATTAATGATGTTTGGCTGTATCAGTGCCTCTATCAGTGATGTGCGGTGAGGTTTATAGCTGGTGAGTCGCTGAGACAGTGGTGGGTTTCAAATTTTTTTAGACTTGTGGACTTCCACTCCCAGAATTCCACAGCCAGGCATGCTCAGTTCCGATTTAAAGCGACAGCATTTGTTTTTCTCCTTTGCGAAAGAAGTTTCCTTCTTTCTTTTTCTCCTCCCTTCCCCTCCTTCCTCCCTCTCTCCCTCCCTCCCCCTCTCTCCAACACACACACACAGAAGTTGGATTGGACCATCTCTCCTACCCCTTCCCCGCCTCTCTCTCACACTCTCTCTCAAACAAACACACACACACACACACACACAAAGTTGGATTGGAGGTAGAGCACCAGCGAGGAGACCACAGGAGGAGGCAGGAAGCCAGTCAAAGATCCATACTGGTCTGGAGCACACACACTTTCCCCTAGCCTCAGAAGGATCCAGCCCAGCTTCACTGATTACAGGTTTGAAAAGGCAACATGGCTCTGCCTGCAATCAAACTACACTTGGGAGAGCACAAGTCATACCGTTGCGATGTCAGCTCCGCCTCCTAATCTTAGAAAAGGTTAATTTTCTAAAATTCAAACTCAGGATCAGACTTGTTTATTGCAATCCCACAGCTGAATCAAAAGAAGAAGAGACAGGCATCTCTCCCAAGCACTCATATGATTCTTCCAGTTACAGTGCAGCAGAGTCGGATTTGTTTGTCTGTTTGATTTAAAATTTTGCATATGGCAAAAGTTGGACTTAACGGCCTATCAGACTTCTCAAGGACATCTGCAGGGCAGTCAAGAAATTATAAATACAATGGTCATTTCTGGCCAATTCAAATTTCCTAATGTACATTAATAAAAGGATCGTGATTGCCTTCTTAATATTTTTGACTCTGTTTTCTTCTTTTAGAAATCATTAAACTTGAAAAACTTGTTTGAGAATCAAGTGGCCTCCATTCCAAATAAATAAAGGCACTTCGGATACTGTGTTATACTGATTTAATTTTAAAACCTTAACAAGTAATATGTGTGTGTGTGTGTATATACATATACATATACATATGTATGTATTGTGTCACAACCCCTGGTATGCCCAAATATGGGAGGGAGCATACTGCTTCCCTTTTCTGTCTATCGGCTCACCCTAGGAGCCATCCAGGCAGAAAGCCATTTTTATGTTGCCTTGTTACATTTGTGTTGCATTTGTGCTGATAAATTATTTATTTTTATTTATTTATCAGCACAATGCCTTCATTTATTTATCAGCACAAATGCAACATACACACACACACACAAACACACAATTAGAGAAATATTTGAAAAGCTGCGCCGTTAATCAATAGCAGTTTCTTTACATTTTCCTCTTAGTTTCAAAATAGAGAGTAACTTTGTTTTGATTGCAGTTTTTCAAGCACTCACTGTTCCTTAGAAGAATTTATATTTAATTCAAGCAGAAATTCAACTGAAAACATATTTCTAGAAGAGTTGAGAAAAGGCAAAGTCAGAAATCAGTAATGAAAGAAAATGACTTCTAGCATTTCAGTTTATCAAAAATACTGCAAGTACAGCAAAAAAAAACCTTAGCTCATTTCTAGGCACACATTATTCTAAATGTGGCATAATAGAAGCAAACAAACAACTGACTTCAGGCAGTGGAGACTTAGAGCAATGCAAGGGAAAGCAAAATATAAAAAATGAAAATAGTACTATGAGCCCAGTTAATGGTAATAGGCCTAATGTTTCATGGCAGTGACATTCTCTGATGGTTCCTATTTTTCTTTCACTCCCATTTTGTAATAATGCAAGCATGTTCGTGGCTAGAGCACTGTGGAGAAAACTCTCTACCTACTGTTAATAAATTTTGTTTTCGAAGGTGTCCTTTCACAGATACAAGATCCATTATAATACAAATACCTATATAAAGTGTATCTTTGAAAATGTCAATAAAAGCTTAAAGGGGAGAAAATGGCAAAGGAAATATATGAACATTTGTCATTTGTGCAAATATAACATAGATATAATTTGTAAGGAGAAAACTGGTTTTGATATCAAGTAAATTTGGGGGTCTAGAGTAATGTATTCACATATTATAAAACAGGGGTGTCAAACTCGATTTCATCGAGGGTCGCATCAGGATTGTGTTTGAACTTTGGGGGCTGGAGTGGGCATGGCTGGGATGGGCGTGACCAGCTCGACATCACTCCTGTCTGGGGTGCCTGAAGTGGCCCAAGTGCTCTGCCAGTGAAAACATGCTCTCGACTCCATTTTCAGCTGCCATGGCCTCCTGAAACCCTCTGCCAGAAAAAAACGGAGCTCTGTTTTCATTGGCAGAGGATTGCAGGAGGCCGTGGCACCTGAAAATTGGGAGCTTGGGAGCCCATTTTCTCTGGCAGAAGCACCAAGGGCCAGTCTTTCACTGTTTCCAGGGCAGCCCCGCGGGCTATATCTAAGTACCCTGAGTGCCAGATCCGATCCTCAGGCCATGAGTTTGACACCCCATTGTTAGATTGGGTTTATGGATAGGCACACACAGGCTTAATGGTAGCAACAATTTTTTATTAAGTACAATAAGTGAGAACAATCCAGCAAAGCTTGAGTCTGACAGCAGCCCTTTTATAGGGAGCTGTCAGACCCTTTGACCAATAGGATTAAACCTCTGTTCCTGCCAGAACAGAGGACCTTGGTGGAAACCACTGTAGTTAGAACAAGTGTCTAACACCTCTCCCCTTGTGGATGGAACAATCCTACTTGTTATGTAGTCACGCAGGTAGGCAGGCTCCGCTTGGTGAAAGCTCATAGAACCTTTCACAGGCCGTGGCTGAAGCTTCTAGAGCCAGTTCGCTTGGAGCTCGCTGTGGGCCTGCAACAAAACAAGATAGGTTTCCCAGTACCCTCGGGCTTGAGCTGGCCGTGGAAGGAGTGACTGTTTGCTCCATTTGGGTAGGGCTTTGGCTAACTCATGCAGAAGTTACCTCTCGTTGTCTAAAGTGGAGTTGGAGAGGTGGCCACGGAGTTGGTCAATATGCCTTCTCCAATTCCTACCGTCCTCGAGCTCTAGGAACTAAGAGCGAGGGCCTGTGATGCCTATCACTGTGGCAGGAATCCACAGAGTTCCCCCAGTGTAGTTGTGAGCATATACCAAATCCCCTACGCTAAATGTCCAAATCTTGCTTGTGGAGTCTGGGGGCGATGAGGCAGAATAATTGGGGTATAGTTGGTCTAAGTGGGACCTTAGCCGGCGACCCATGAGAAGCTCGGAGTGGCTTCTCCCTGTAGTGGCACTGGGTGTGATGTGTTGAATTAGGAGGTAATGGTCAACCCGTGTTTGCCAATCTCCTGGGCCCATCCTAGATAGGGCCTCTTTTGCAGGTCTCACCATTCTCTCCGCCTGACCATTGGAGACTGGATGGAAGGGCACGACCAGGGCATGCTGGATTCCCTGAGCTGCTAGGAAGGTCTCAAATTGTATGGCTGTGAATTGGGGCCCGTTGTCAGAGACCAAGACGTCGGACAGGCCGTGCATGGAGAAAAGTCTCCGTAGCACCTTGATGACCATTTCTGCTGTAGTGGAGGTCATCAGGACTACCTCTAACCATTTCGAGTAGGCGTCCACAACTACGAGAAATGTCTGGCCATGAACTGGGCCAGCAAAGTCAATGTGCACCCTAGACCATGGTGCTTGAAGTCGCTCCCACTCCTTAGCTGGCGCCTCTGGGGTAGCTGGTCAGGATGGGTGCAGGTAGCCACCCATTCTTCAATCTCCCTGTCCATGTTAGGCCACCACACGTAACTCCTAGCCAAAGACTTCATCCTGACAATTCCAGGATGCCCTACATGTAAAGCCTCTAATACTGCAATGCGCAGTTTGGGTGGAACAACAACCCGGTCCCCCCACAGTAAACAGCCATTTACAACCGATAACTCATTGTGTTTGGCAACATATATTTTGAAATCAACCCCAACAGGCCCCTTGGGCCACCCCCTCCACATCCAGTACAAAATTTGTTTGATGGTGGAGTCCTTTGCAGAGTGACCAGTAATGTCACTGGATGAGACAGGCCCAGTCTCAAGGCAGTCAGTGAGGAGGATTGGTGTCTCGGGGGTAGGGTCAGCGAGAAGTTCAGGCAGTGGGCAGCAGCTTAGAGCGTCAGCGTGCCCCAAAGTGGAGCTAGGTCAGTGGATGAGATGGTAGGAGTAGGCAGCTAGGAAGATGGTCCATCTGGTCATGCAGGGTGATAATGACACTGGGGTAGGTCGGTCCCCAGCCAGTAAGCCCAACAATGGCTTGTGGTCTGTAACCAGTTCAAAGTCCCGGACATATAGATACTCATGGAACCTCTTTACTCTGGCCACTGCAGCCAAAGCCTCATGGTCCAGCTGGCTGTAGTTCCGCTCTGTGGCAGACAAGGTCCTGGAGTAAAATGCATAGGGGCTTCGGTTCCATTGGGCATGCGGTGGCTGAGGATGGTGCCGATGCCGTATGGGGAAGCGTCGCAGGTCAGCACCAACGGCAGGCTCTGGCTGTATTGTACAAGGAAGGAGTCCGCTGACAAGAGTCATTTTACTGCAGCAAATGCGGCTACCTCAGCTCTGCCCCAGGACTACTTTGCATTTTTAGTCAGGAGACAGTGTAAGGGCTCAGCAACGGTGGCTTTCTATTTAAGAAAGACACTGTAGAAATTAAGGAGCCTGAGGAATGCCTGCAGCTGTTTGATTGTGAGGTGTGGGGGTGTCCTGAATTGCTTTAAGTTTTTGTGTGGTTGGGTGAATCCCAGAGCCATCGATTAGGTACCCTAAGAATTCAACCCTTGGCATGTTTGGCATTTCTCTTTTTTGAGACGGAGGCCTTTGTCTCTAATTCAAGCCAAAACTGTTCATACGCGTTTTAAAAGTTGCACCTAATTTGCAGCCGATACCAAGATGCTGTCAAAATAGGGGACGACTCCTGGAATCCCATGCAAAAGCCGTTCCATGATGCTTTGGAACAGTCCAGGGGTGATACTAATGTCGAATTGCAGGCAGTGACATTTGAATGCATCCCTGTGCGCCGCAATGGTTTGGGCCTCCACAGTAGCGCCATCTACAGGCAATTGTTGGCATGACTGCGCCATGTCCAATGTTTCAAAAAATTTTCCGGGGCCTAATGAATGAAGGAGGTGCTATACAAGGGTACAGGGTAGGCGCTTTGTTGTAGCGCTTTATTTATTGTGCACTTGTAGTCCCCGCAGATGTGGACAGAACCATCAGATTTGACAGGTGTCACTATAGGGATCCCCCAGCATGCGTGATTGACCGGCTCTAGGATTCCCTGGCCTACGAGCTTGTCAATTTCCCTGTCAATTTTGGGGCGGACAGCAAAAGGTACTCTCCTTATTGGGACTATGTTGGGGTCCAAACTAAAGGAAATTGGAGTCCCCACATATTTACCCCGACTGATGCCGAAGACATCCTCAAACTCCTTAAAGATGGCTTCAGCGCCGTCGTCTTTCAAAGCGTTGATACCGGTCATCTCTAGGCCTAGGGCTTGGAACCAATCTAGCCCTAGGAGGCTCTGCAGGTTGCCGCTGACCACTGTCACTGTAAGTTTCCCACTGAACTGCTTGAACTTCACCTGGAAGGTGCCTTGGCCCACAATGGGGACCCGGTTCCCTGGTAATTGCTTAGGCAGATGTCAAAGAAGATGCTGCTTCTTTAGGCTAGGGATAGCCTGCTTTAGGGTAGACCATGGCATGATGGTCAGTGATGATCCGGTGTCGATCTCCATCTCACATGGAGAGTCCTCCATGAGGACTGTGACCTTCAGCTTTTTTGGTCGCCTGGTGCGGACCTGGCTGATTGACGTATGGTAGGTGACTCTATTGTCGCCCTCTGAGCACCATGGTTGGACCTCTGTTGGCAGTTTGGTGCACTTCTAGGCTGCCAGGCAGTGGCAGGGAATTCGCTCCAGCACACCTTGGCAATGTGCCCCTTTCGCTCGCAGCGCTGGCAGGTTGCATTGCGGAAATAGCAAGCTGATCTGGCATGGTCTCCTCTGAAGCTAGCGCAAGACGGGAGATGAGATTTGAATTTGCAGGCCAGCTGGGCGTGGCTGCTGCGCATGCAGCAGCTGTCATCTTCCTCGCCCTCTGAGCTCTCAGGCTCTGCAGCCTCGCGATGTACACATGTACTCTTTCGCATGTCTTGTGGAGCTCTTTAGTGCTACAAAGTCTCAGTAGATTTGACAGCTGATTTGGATGCCCTGGCCTCGTCCAATGCGATCTGCAGAGTGAGGTTAGATTTAGCGAGTAGCCTCCTCTGTAGGTTAATGTCCTGCACGCTGCAAATTATGCTGTCCAGAATCAGCTCATCTAGGTCTCGGAATTCACAATACTCTGCGGCCTTGTGGAGCACCACAACGTACTCGTTAATTGACTCGCCCTCTTTCTCTTTTCTGATGTTAAACTCATGCTGGCGAACGTACTTGGACGGCTTGTGTGCATAGTAGGTCCTCAGCATTTGCTGAAGCATGGACCAGGTGACTGATTCTAGCGGTGTTGGCTCAGAGAGGTCTTTCGCCATCTTGAACACTTCCCGGCCACAGTATCCGAGGAACATGTTCTTCTTCTGGCCTTCAGAAAGGCCTATGAGGTTGTTTGCCTCGAGGAAGCAGTTAAATCGTAGCACTGAGTCCCAGTGCTCAGTGACTGGGTCATACAGAGTCAGTGGGGCGTGCATGGCCATTTTGTGTTCAGAGGGCATTTTGAGTTTGCCGCTCAAAAATGGCTGCTCGAAGCCACACTGAGCTCCGGGCTGGATGTACTTGCTGGATTGCTACACTCTTTTTGGTTCACCTAGTTGCCTTCCAATCCCACCTTCATCGCCAGTGTTAGATTGGGTTTATGGATAGGCACGCACAGGCTTAATGGTAACAACAGCTCTTTATTAAGTACAATAAGTGAGAACAATTCAGCAAAGCTTGGGTCTGACAGCAGCCCTTTTATAGGCAGCTGTCAGACCCTTTGACCAATAGGATTAAACCTCTGTTCCCGCCAGAACAGAGGACCTTGGTGGAAACCAATGTAGTTAGAATAAGTATCTAACACCCGTATTGCCTTTACAATATGAAAAGCAACTCAAAGGTTTATCTTTTTAATGCTTTTGTTATTGGTTCAGGGCTGTCTGAACTGATGGCTCCTGTATGGAGGAAATATTTTGAGGTTTGTCCATGTATCATCACTGCAGAGGCAGTTGAACCATGTCTAAAAGTTCACCAGACATACGGAACATAGAAGATGATAACTGCCTTGAAGTCCTGCCATAGATTGGATGCTGAGAAGAAGACGTCACAGTATAGCTGAATGGTGAACATAACAAACTGGCTTTACTAGAGTGATGTAATTAAGCAAATCATTTGCATAGAGCTTTGCACAGCCTTATGAAAGTAACAGTAGACTAGCTGGTCAATTATTGCAGAGTATTCTCTCAGGCAACCATTAGATATTATCAAAGAGTCACAGAGAAGTAATTCTTTCCTGTTATATCTTTCTTGTTTTTATTTATTTATTTACATACACATCAGAGGTGGTATTCAGCAGGTTCTGACCAGTTCTGGAGAACCGGTAGTGGAAATTTTGAGTAGTTCGGAGAACTGGTAAATACCACCTCTGCCTGGCCCCACCCCCCATCTATTCTCTGCCTCCTGAGTCCCAGCTGATTGGGAGGAAATGGGGTTTTTGCAGTAACCTTCCCCTGGAGTGGGGTGGGAATGGAAATTTTACAGTATCTTTTCCCTGCCACGCCCATCAAACCACACTCACCAAGTTACACCCATAGAACTGGTAGTAAAAAATTTGAATCCCACCATTGATACAGAGAGAAATGTGGGTGCATGTGCACGCACGCGCACACACACACACACACACACACACACCAAGCTAAATACTCATTAAGGCTGGCTTGGGAAACAAGTGATGTGAAGAAACTGGCAACATTAAATGTAGTAGAGTTAATGTGTGCAAGCAGTAGAGAGTTATCAAATTTTTATGTTTCTTGTATTCAATTAAAGTTCTATCCTCTTTTTTATAGGTTTTCTTTAATGGATTTTTGTTTTTACATACGTTGTTTGGCTTTTTTAACCTTATGTAATTTATATTTATTACCTTTTTAAATTATTGCTTGCACCCTCCTTACGATGGTTTATCACCATAAATAAGGTTTTGATTGATGGCAGATCAGATGTGGTAACTCTAGTGCTGACACAACTTGCTAGCACTTGCTTAAATTGATGATTAAAGATGGGAGAGAGACCCCATCTAAGAAGTTTGCTTTATAGATAGTCCTTGACTTATGATCAATCACTTTGGCTGTTCAGAGTTATGATGGATCCAAAAGCTACTTATGATCCAGACTCAAAGTTATGGCCACTGCAGGGCCCCCACATTCATTATCTCTTACAGCCAACCACAGGGATTCTGTAGCCCCCACCCCCCATCTCCACACTAGATGGACCATTTCTATCCCTCTATGGCTGACTTTAGGCCTGATCTCACCCCACCAGTCCCCTTACACTGCTCATCCTAACTTTTGAAAAGTTCCCTTATCTGCTTTAAATTCATTTGAGCTAGTAAAGCCAAACAACAGAGGTCAATACCCAAGCTGAGGACGGGAAGGGAGACAGGGAAAATGCAAGTTAAACAAACAGCCCTTTTGGTTGTTGTTCCACAGCATGTATTATTATAAAACCTTGAATTTATTCCCCTTTTGTTGAATTTAATAACTGGAAAGATAAAATAGCTGGCACTGAATGTCAATTTGCATCACTACTGGGAGCCTTGCCATAAAGCATTTCCAGTGATTTGTTGTTCTTCTGTGTTGGAGCTCAAAGACATCCTTAATAATCATAAAATCATTTCTCAGTAAGACACATAACAAGCTCTAAAAATCTTGCTTCTCTAGCATTCAGGGACTGTATGATGGCAGTAAAGTATGCAAAAAATATGTATTTGTATCTGCTTTACAAAAGCCAAATTTGAATACCAACCATATCTATGTTGCAATGTAAGACAAAGCCATTTAAAAAAAGGATGAAAAAAGTAGAAATAGCTCAGCTGTAGTATTTTCAGAATGCTATGTACTCACACAACTCTGATCCTAATTAAATTAATTAGTGGTGACATAAACTCAGTGTTGCAGTATTTGAGGAGCTGCCACAAAGATAAGGGGGTCATCCTATTTTCAGAAGAAGGAGGAGGAGGAGGAGGAGGAGGAGGAGGAGGAGGAGGAGGAGGAGGAGGAGGAGGAGGAGGAGGAGGAGGAGGAAAGACAAAGACAAGACAAGACACAATGGATGGAAACTAATCAAGGAGAGAAACAACCTAACAGTATGAACAATTAAGCAGTGGAATGGCTTGCCTTCAGAAGTTGCTGGTGCTCTATAACTGAAGACTTTTAAGAAGACACTGGACAGCTACTTGTCTGGAATGGTATAAGGTCTCCTTGGACTACAAGACCACCAATGTCCCTTCCAACCCTGTTATTCTGTTATTCTGAATACTTGCACATTTTTGCTTTTTCTTTGATGAACTTTTTAAGCCTACAAGACTGTGCTCATAATTCTAAAATATGACCAGTCTAGTGCCTCAAGTTTTTCTACTTGCCCATAATAGTGCCAGAAACACAAAACATGCTTGATGATGTCATAATTGGTACCATTACATTAGACACAAGTATGGAAGGGATTTAGTTTGCATCATGACACCATGATTTATGTTTTGTCATTTGCTTTCTCTCCATGGTAGAGGGCAATGCTTGATATCTTCCATACGTTCTGAGCTGCTGGTGAATCTGGTCCATAAGAAAGGATTGAGGGAATTACAATCCATAACATTTTAAAAGCATCAGTTGAAATTATATTGAATATGATCTTGCAGGCCTTCTGCTGTCAACAATATCCTATTTAAGATTTCTGTTCCCTATGCCCATGTAAAAATGGAACTATGTAGATGTATGTACTTCTGTAGATAATCGGTGAGTTACAACCAAGTGACATGCCATTGCAACCAGAGTTATTGGATTTCCAAACAGTGGTAGGGCAAAACCAAGCCAATTAATGTATAAAGTTGTGTACACGTACCATGCTGAATTATAATCTGTGTGTTTTGACTATTTCCAATAAAATTTTGATTTTCTGCCCTGGAAAATCCACCAGAAGTCAGAAACATTGTGTAAAACTACTTCTCTTCAAAAATTTGGGTTTAAACTGGATATTTTTGTTTTAATATCTTACAATATGGGGTAGTGGTCTTGGGAATTTGATAATGTTAATTGTAATTTATTGCATTGTTATTGCTTCATAGTTATTTATTGCTTTCAGGTGTTATTCAATAAGAAAACTGACCTAGTTTGATGGCAACAGGCTAGAAATCATAAGACTCTGAGTTCTTGTCCTATTTTAGGCACAAAGCCAGCTAGGTGACCTTGGGGCAGTCATTCTTTCTCAGCCCTAGAAAGAAGACAATGGCAAACTACTTCTGAAATCTTGCCAATGAAACTACAATAACTAGTCCATGAATCAACCTTGATTTGAAGGCACAAATGCACACATACACACATGACTTGATCCCATAACTATTTAATTTATGTAATACTTAACACACTGGAGTTCACACTATAATTCTAAACTGTATTAAGAACTTCACTTCCTTTTTTGAATGGACTTAAAAACATGCCCTGTGATCTAAAAATTAAATTTAGCAAATATTATATAAAGAAATAATGGATTCTTCAGAATGATGACATGATATTATATTATCATGGGCAGACTTCCTGTGTCACGATCTGTAACTACCACCAATGAATACTAGAATTAGAGAATGTAAGGATATTGTTATATCATTTTATATTTTTTAAAATTCAATTTTATAGGGAGGACTTCATGCAGTGTGAGACAGCAACAGTCACTTATCTCCCCTAGTACAAAGTAATATCTTTTAATCATGCTATAAAAATTGAAAATAATGGATTAGGTTTTCCAGTCTCTGTTGTACAGGAGCATACTTTAATGTAGCCAGAATTTCATTTCAGAGCAAGATAGCCTTTTATGGCTGTCACTGTTTTGCAAAATTAGGAAACAAAAGATGAGCACTGCCTCTTTGAATATTTCTCAGTGCGTTTTTCTCAGTTTATTTTACAAGCCCTTTGTATGAAATATAGCTTTCATCTCCTGAGCTTCCCCTATTAAAGCTCTAGGTTTTTCCCCCTTCATTTATATTTGTAGTTATTTCATTTCTTATCTCAAATAGTTTCTCAACACAGCAGTATCTCATTAAAACAAAAATTGGAATTGTTAACCTTCCAATTCTCAGTAGTTTTTTTAAGTTATTCTAAGGACATAAGAGATCTAATCACAAACCCTTTCAGCTTTCTGAAGAATTCTTAACAGTGTAAACTACTTGAAAATGGACAATAGGGTTATTTCAGTTAAACTTCCATTATGCTCAAGAGGAACCAGAGATTTTGAATCCTGTTAACTTGTAAATGAAGGACAGTTTCAGTGCAAACAATAACTTGAGATATACAAGTCTGCTAAATCACCTTCTTAAACACATGGACTTAAATAAATAACAAACCATTGTCTGGTCTTTTAGTTCTTTGAGCCACTTAATCTAGTGGTGTTTTGCTAGAGCAGTTAGATTTCTAATTCTCTTCTGCAGTGAATGTGCTGTTCATGCTTCATGTGATTTTTACCTTGCTATAAGTAAAATGTACTGACTTAAGGAGCAACCTTATGGCTGTGGACACAGCAGCCCATGGCAAATGGGACTAGATTTCCTGTTGCAAGCTTTTTAAAATATCAGACCTGGAAGGAGAATATCCATCTTTAGAGATCTCTTCTCATCTCAGTGATCTGACAATCACTGTCATCTTTGTTTAAGGATGGGTATCCTACAACAGAAATCTCACCAAATGGATATAATAGGTCAATTTCCTGTCACTTCGGTTCCTTCCCAAATGCCCTTCAACTGTCCCTTCCTGCTCATACGTTGGTCTAAATGTACACCTTTCTATTTGCACAATGGAAAAATTTGTCCTGTGATAGAATCAAAATTTTGTTCAGTGCTATAACTGCTCTATATGCAAACCAACCAATTCATACCTGCTAACCCTCAAAATAAAATGACAGTTATCACAATCTTGAGTATTGTATAGCTTGGACAATACTGATTTTCATTTCAGTTATATATTAGAAATGCCAAGTATAGGAGGCAGGTTTGAAATGGACTATAATTAGCTGGACCTTGTTTCACTTAAGTTAACAGTCGGTTAAGTCAAGGACAAAACTATACTCTACCTAAATATAACAAGAAATACAAAAAAAAAAATCAAACATGATAAAACAATCCATTCTTTGAAATTCACAGAGTTAGCTTCAAATGTAAGTTATGATTTGCTTTTAAAAACCAGTGCCCTAAAATCAGGGGATTAAATGTTCCCTGTGTATATGTTGCCTGTTAGAAAGCTAACAGGAGGAATAATGCTATTGCTTTTGCTTTTAAATTAAATAATAAACAGTTGATGAAATTATGGGACTCTATGATTCACCTAAGAATGACAAAAAGGCATGTAATACAAGGATTGCACTGAAGCAGATTTAGGAATGGACACAGCTTGGTCCATTTATGAACTACAACAAAATATTCAGCCCAATGGTCAAGCTCATTAATAGAACCCATGGGGAAATGGGAATAGGAACAGATTCAGCAAGACACAAGTTTTAACTAAAGAGCGAGTCTTCAATACAAAATACTTGCTTATACTCAGTACTTTGATATATAGTCTAAACAGTGTTGAGAAATACATCACCATCAAACTCTAAAGCTCTTCTACCAATTAGCAAAGTCAATAAATAATTTGGAGAATCAAGGCTTCTTATTCTACTTCTAGGGATTCTGCGAACCAATTATATTTTACAGATATTTTTATAGGCTTTCTTTCAATAATATTTGAGAACCACATGTTAGACTACTGTAGGAAGGAAATGGGAGGAAATTATCACTACTAAAAGAAAAAAAAGGAATAAAATCCTAAATTCAGAAACAAAGGCACCACTAGAAGCTTTTTAGGAAAAACAGGAAACATTGGAATAGATAATCATCTAAAGCCCCCATAGAAACAGATAGCCCAAGAAGGGAGACCAAAGTAATTAAAATTCAAATATAGTGGAGGAAAACAAAATAGGAAATGCGGATACAAGAGGAGATCGGGCTAGGTGACAAGGGGGAAGCAAAAGGTGCTAAAGAGAGGCCAGAATGACAAGGAAGGAAGAAAAAAGGTGCTGAAGACAGGTTATAAAGATAGTATCAGTTTTGGGAAACATACTTGGGGCAAATAAAGTTAAAATTACAAACACAAACTAGCAAACACCTCCTTGCCAATCGAAGAGCAAAGCAGGAATGAAACCATTAACACAGGAATCACGCAAAAGCCAGAATCATTAGTATCAGACTTCAAAAGGTAAAAAGAGTATAAAATATCAAGTCAATCCCAGTTGAGTAGCTAGCCCAGGAACGATGTCATTGCTGCTTGTACCTCCTTCCTGAAAAATAAAATACCTGGCTTCCATGCAGCTGTTCTGCTCAAATTATTTTTCATGCTCCCGGCGGGAAAATCGAACCTAGCAAAGGAAGATTTGAAACCTTCCAACAATACAAGAGAAAATAATAGCAAAATCAGCATTTGTTTTATTTATTTACTTATCAAATTTCTACACCACTCATTTCACATGTAGGAAGTTACCACCCAGCCCTCTCCCAGAAAAATGAAATATCCTAGGAAATATTGAAAAGGCAGAATATTATATTTTCCTGGATGTGAAAAAGGGAGAAACACATTTTAAACACAAAGTAAATTCCTGCAGCTTCCTGCCCATCCCCACTTTGTCAATGGGCCATTAAGAAGGCCAAGCTAGTCCACTTTACATAATAAAGAGTTCTCCCCATCAGCTCCAGGGGAATGAGATTAAGGCATGATAATATTGGCACTTTACTCAACTGACCACATGGCATCTGAGAACTCTGAGAATTCAACCAAACGTGGACTCAGCCTAGAGAGTTGCCCCTGTATGGCCCCATGTGAGTCTGACAACCAATCAGAATACATTTCTTACACAGGAACAGGAAACAGATAGGTGGGGCTGAACATATTATAAAAAGCCCTGCAAGCCCTTCTTCAGTCTCTTCTCTTCCCTTCTCTTCTTCTCCACCAGCATTGAAGCATGTGATCACCTTTTCTGTTCAGGACTCAAGCCATGTGGTCCTGTCCACCATTAAAACCATCTTTCCAAGCAGCCTCCATGTCTCCAGTGTCTTTTTCCCCGCTTGGAGCCGAACCCAGAAGGACATTTCTTCCAACACCCACAAATGACTCTTAGTCTGATCCACATTCAAGGACATCTTGTCTCAGTCACTGAATTGCAAATTACAGTATACACAAATTATATTAACCATTAGATATATATGTGTGTCGAGATGTCTGCCTGTTTGTGTACTTTTAAAAAGATATTCTGCAGTAAAACATATCTTAACAAAGAACTCTAAATGAAAGGGAAGGAAAAAAGCCTACTTCAGACAGCACTAACTTCTCTGCCAGTTTCCAATGAATATTGGGGCAATAATTCTAGGTTAAGAAAATCTATTTTACATACCTCAGGATCAAGGGCATTCTCACAATTACCTTGTAATCCATAGAATCTACTAAATGCAGCCCATTTGATTGTATATACTTTTTCCTTCCAAATACAAAAGACAAAGAAAGGGAGTTGTCCATTCTTTTTCACCAGTTCAATCTCCTTCTCCTCTTGCCCTTGAGATCCAGTACAATGCACTTCTGAAAGTGATGCACTAAGTTTCCTCTATGTAATTAGAAATGAAGCTGTATATCATCTTAGCTAATAGTATTTAAATGGCAAAGTTTTAATTTTTGGCACATAAACTGTGCTATTTAGGCATAAAATGAGTTGACCCTCCATCTATATCATTAATCATAAAAAGCACATTTACTTTAGCTTTATCAGTCACAGCAATCAGCTTGATTTCTACTATTCTGATATACCATGTAATACGGGATGTGTTTCATGCATAAGCATTTATTTTAACCCAAAAACTACTCATCTCCTACCAGATATGACTTTCATTGCACTGGTTCAAGTCATGCCTTTAACTCCTGCAACCAATCTTCAGTAACAGCCTGCCATTCGTATTCATCACTACATTCTTGTTCCAAATTTTTAATCCACTGCAGTTCTGCAATGGATTATTTCTAACAATCTCCTGCATCTAGCATTTCTGTTTTCCTTTGTACACCCAATCCAAAACAGCAAGTCTTCTTGCTAATTGTGAGACAATTTGGGACCATGTTTATTGTCTGACATATCTATGGATAGTTAAGCTGTGTGATATTATGAGCCACATTTGCTGTGAAATCTGCTATAAAGGGCTCTCTCAGTCTTGGAAGACAGGAGATATGGTTATTTTCTTTTGTTTTTGTCAGTGTATAAAGAGGGTTCATGAATTGGAATAGACATGGTAACAGGTCAGCCAATGGGGACTGTTTGGTGACCCAGATGGCTCGGAGCCTGGGCGTAGCTTAGGTTCACTGATCTGTATGTATGTATGTATTCTCTCTCTCTCTCTCTCTCTCTCTCTCTCTCTCTCTCTCTCTCTCTCTCTCTCTCTCTCTCTCTCTCTCTCTCTCTCTCTCTCTCTCTCACACACACACACACACACACACACACACACAGTGCTTCTGTTATTCTATAGCTTTTGTGATTATTGATTCTGTTCTTCTGGATTCCGAGTTCTGGTTCTGGCTTCTGCTGTATGGTATTGTATATAAAGACGTTTCTTATATAAATAAACCCTGCTGAATCCTTTACTTGTGTGCTGGTTGGATTGCTGGAAACTCTAACAGTTTTTCAATACATTTTTAGAATGCATCTGTTTACTAGAGCTATATTCCCCCTGTTCAATTGGGTATTGAGAAGGCAGACACAGGCTTATAGCAGCAACAGCTCTTTATTAACAGTAGAACAGTATGTACAATCCAGCAACTGCTTGGTCTGACAGAAGCCCTTTTGTAGGGAGCTGTCAGACCTCTCAACCAATAGCATTGAACCTCTGTTCCCGCCAGAACAGAGGACCTTGGTAGAAACCATGGTAGTTAGAGTGAATATCTAACACACACACACCCTTTCCCAATATTCTGAACTGTTCTTAGTATAATGAAGGACTGGTAAATACCTTAGAGCAAATATTGTTTTCTATGAGACAAAACTTTGTACAAGCCTTAATTTGCCAAATGACAAACAGTCACAAGGCAAGCATTCACAAAGTCTTTATCTGGAAACCTTCTCACCTCAATTTGTGCAATTGAATGCAAGCTTGCTCCCTCAATACCTGTAAAAGACACGCCTAAGTCTCTGATAAGCTACTTTGAATAATTAATTTTAGAAGAAACAATCAAGCACTTGCAGCCTCTTTAAAACTAATCAATACATTATCTGTATCACATGCATATAATGAAGTAGATACTAGTCTAAGAGTTCTGATGACAGAAGAAGACAGAAGAAGGCCATGGACATCAACAATGTTGTGCAATTGTCGCCCACCTTCTTGGCATCCGAACAGAAGATCAAAAGTCTCTGGAATGTGTGATGTATTAAGAAACGTGTTAAGAAGCATGCACAGTAAATCATTGTCAGATAAGAAAAACTTTTCTACAGCATAACTCATAATAGAGGCTCAAGTAGACAAACAAAATAACGTAGAGACAAGGTTGAATTTAAAATATTATAAAGTTCATTTTTCTTGCAACTAATTAAAAAAGCTATCCCTCTAGAAATAAAAGGAGAATGTAATGTAGTTAGTTTCTATTGGTAGTAATAGAAACAGTAATATTAATTGTGTGGTCATGATCATCATCAGTATCAAATGTTTACAGAAATGCAGAATGTCAGATTACTTCTAAAAATCATTTCCTTCATCACTAAGTATAATGGACCAAAAACAACACTTTAACAACTGCTGCACAGCTGCAAGTTCCTCTTGGTATTCTGCCCTTATTTCCCCCAGGCACTGGGGGAAAATGTATAGATAAGTACTCTAGTTCAGTACATGTAGTTCTCAACATATGACAATAATGGAACCCAGAATTACATCATAAGTCATGTTGGTCATTAAGTAGGTCATCATATGACCTATTCACTTTTACAACATTTTTTATGGTGGTCGTTAAGCAAATGCTTCAGTTGTTAAACAAATATTATACTAGTTAACACCGTAGTCATTAAACCAACCCATTGTCTGCATTTATTTATTTTTTTGCCAGAGAGCAGAAGTAAACACTGGTTTCTAGCAAAAAAAAAAAAAAAAACTGTGATCACGTGACCATGGGATGCTTCAAATGGCCATAAACATGGACTAGTTGCTGAGTGTCTACAATATGATAATGTGACGGCAGGGATGGTCAGCCATCGGATCTTCTAATCCAGGTTGTAACTATCTTTTTTCGGGGGGGGGGGGGAATTGTCTGTTGTAACTTTGAATGGTTATAAGCAATCAATCATAAGTCAAGGAGTACATATAAACAAAATATTTTCTTGCTGGTTAAAGTTACCTCGTCACATTGTTTGAAAGCAGATAGATTCTCCAGCTATGAGTGGTGCAACTAGTAAAATTTTAAGAATAAACGTTTATGGCCTTTCTCAGTTGCTACCTTATGCTTGCTAGTGCAAAGTCATGAACTGGGGGAGGGGAATGAAGGGGGAAACAAAAGAAGGTGCTGTATCGCCTTGAGATGCTGCCTTAACCTGGAAGAAGGAGAGAGCCGCATACCAAACCGTCAGCACTTGGACTGACTGTTACGAAAACATCTGAGCCTGATAGATTATATTGCGATGGGCAATGAGAAATAGTTAAAGGAGGGGAAAGTAGAACTTAGGGATTTTGGTGCACAATTTTCAGTTCTGGCTTTGCAATACTGTAATATATTTGACCTCTAATATGCTACACCTTTCTCAACAAATAGAGCCAAGGATTGTTTCTATTTAGAGGCTTAAGTTGTGACAGGTCCAACGGCATTTTCTACTGCTATCGTGGCAAATAAATTATAAATGGATCATAAAAGATTAATTATAATTACATATATGGCATTACTTTTCTGAGTTGATTTTCTATTAATATGAATTGTTTTGTTTTTAAGGAGAAAAGGGGGCTTTGACAACCTCAACAATTTTTAACAGTATAAATATCTGATCACACTTAAAATAAACGTTATCAATTCCTCTGCACCTGTATAATTACTTTAAGGAATTGGTAAGATGAAGCATGGGAGCCAATGAGATTAAATTATAATACTATAGCTTAAAAAACAACAGATGGTATTCCCAAGGTATGCTAACAAGTGGTATAGTAAGCTATTAATGGAGCAAATATTGATGTTACCCAAATTAAGCTTTGCTTGGATGACATACAGCTCAGAGCTCCAGTTACAGAGTCCATAGCTCTAACAGATAAGATTTTGTAGGATGTGGTTAGAGACAATTGCCTCTTAAATTATCAGTGATTCTTTGAGAAAGGTGGCTTGTGGCAGAATGTTCCAAACATTTATTTTAAACATATTTTTTTAAAAAAATACAAGCATGTAATTGTATGTAATGAATGTTTTAAAAAGGAAATATAATGCTGGAGTACAGAACCATCTGAGTTCATTTAGGCCAATTTATTTCAGACTAAGTGGATCAAAAGTTCAGCAATAGGTAAAGTTAAAAGTACTGGCAAACATGTTGTAAGGCTGCTAAATGGATATTAAAGGTGAAACATGTGTTAAAATAAATACAATTAGGTATAATTATATACTTTATATAATTGTACACTATCTCAACCATTCAGATATTCATCAAGATATAAAATGTCTCTCACTTTCTTCAGAACAGAAAGAATACAATATTGTCATATCGGACAATGATTATATTTATTAATTAAATTTACTTTGAAATATTCTGAATATTACTTGCAAAATAAGATACAAAACTAAGAAATTTATACTCTCTTCATTCTGAAAATGCATGCAATATAGCATGGGATCCGTTATATTGTGCCTTCTTGGATAACTAAGACAGATAAATCAAAGAGCTGTAATAAATTTAAATTTTTGTTTGAATTAATAATGGCACCTATGATGAATGATAAAATATTCTGAGACTGTATCAGTAAGTAGTAGTATTACTCTTTCTAAGTAGTAGGAATTGATCCATGGTCTGTTAATTGATTCTAGGTTACAGAGAATATTTCAAGCATGCTTGAAATAAAAATAACACTTTGAATAGTTTTGGTCACCACGATGTAAAAACAATGTTGAGACTTTAGAAAGAGTGAAGAGAAGAGCAAAAAAGATGACTAGGGGACTAGAGGCTAAAACATATAAAGAACGGTTGCTGGAACTAGGTATGTCTAGTTTAATTAAAAGAAGGATCAGGGAGGCAAACAATACAATACAATAGCAGAGTTGGAAGGGACCTTGGAGGTCTTCTAGTCCAACCCCTGCCTAGGTAGGAAACCTTATACCATTCCAGACAAATGGCTCTCCAACATCTTCTTAAAGACTTCCAGTGTTGGGACATTCACAACTTCTAGACACCAGCTGTTCCACTGATTAATTGTTCTAACTGTCAGGAAATTTCTCCTCAGTTCTAAATTGCTTCTCTCCTTGATTAGTTTCCTCCCATTGCTTCTTGTTCTACCCTCTGGTGCCTTGCAGAATAGTTTGACTCCCTCTTCTTTGTGGCAACCCGTGAGATATTGGAACACTGCTATCATGTCTCCCCTAGTCCTTCTTTCTATTAAACTAGACATATCCAGTTCCTGCAACTGTTCTTCATATGTTTTAGTCTTCAGTCCCCTAATCATCTTTGTTGCTCTTCTCTGCACTCTTTCTAGAGTCTCCACATCTTTTCTACATCGTGGCGACCAAAACTGAATGCAGTATTCCAAGTGTGGCCTTACCAAGGCATTATAAAGTAGTATTAACACTTCACATGATCTTGATTCTATCCTTCTGTTTATGTAGCCTAGAACTGTGTTGGCTTTTTTGGCCGCTGCTGCACACTTCTGGCTCATATTTAAATGGTTGTCCACTAGGACTCCAAGATCCCTCTCACAGTTACTACTATTGAGCAAGATACCACCTATACCAGTGATGGCGAACCTATGGCACGTGTGCCACAAGTGGCACGCGGAGCCATTTGTCAGGGCACGTGAGGCGCTGCCCTGTCAGCTGGCCAGCGCGCATGCGCGCGCTGGCCAGCTGAGTTCACCTTTTGAAAAGCTATTTTTCGCCTTCCCCAGGCTCCAGAGGCTTTATAGGAGCCTGGGGAGGGCGAAAAGAGCCCCCCCCGGAGGCTTCAGGGACCGTCCGGAGGCTTCCCTGAAGCCTTCGGAACGCTTAAAACCACCCTCCGAGCAAACCGGAAGTGACTTCCGGGTTGCTCGGAGGGTCGATTTAAGCGTTCCGAAGGCTTCAGGGACCGTCCGGAGGCTTCCCTGACGCCTTCGGAGTCTTAAAACGACCCTTGGAGCAATCCGGAAGTGACTTCTGGTTTGCTCGGAGGGTGGTTTTAAGCATAAGTCCTATACTCTACCTGTGTATTTCATTTTTCTTGCTTAAATGTAGAACCTTACTCTTTTCACCATTAAATTTCATTTTATTAGATAGTGCCCAATGTTCAAGTTTATCAAGATCCTTCTGTATCTTAAGCCTATCTTCTGGAGGGTTGGCTATTTCTGCCAGCTTGGTGTCATCTGCAAATTTGATGAGTTCCCCATTTATTCCCTCATCCAAATCATTGATGAAGATGTTGAAGAGTACTGGGTCTAAAACAGAGCCTTGGGGTACACCACTGCATACTTCCCTCCATGTAGATGCAGTTCCATTGAGGACTACATGTTGAGTGTAGTTGGTCAGCCAGTTACGAATCCATCTGATGGTGATGCTGTCCAACCCACACTCTTCTACTTTATCTAGTAGTAGGTTATAGTCTACCTTATCAAAAGCCTTGCTGAAGTCCAAATAAACTATATCGACGGCATTCCTCTGGTCCACTAATTTTGTCACTTTGTCAAAGAAAGCAATAAAATTAGTCTGGCATGATTTGTTTTTGACAAACCCGTGTTGGCTTTTGGCTATTACTTTGTTTGCTTCTAGGTGTTCGCAAATTCGTTGCTTGATTATTTTTTCCAGAATCTTTCCTGGTATTGAGGTCAGGCTGATAGGTCTGTAGTTTCCTGGATCTGTTTTTTTTTCCTTTTTTGAAGATGGGAACCACATCAGCTCTTTTCCAGTCCTCTGGCAGCTCCCCAGTGCTACAGGATCTCTGAAAGATGTAGTTCAGTGGTTCTGATATCTCATCTGTCAGTTCCTTCAGAACCCTGGGGTATAATACGTCCAGTCCTGGTGATTTGAACTCATCTAGGGTAGACAAGTGCTCACTTACCATTTTCTTCCCTATTTCAATTTGTGTTCCTAATCTGATTTTTGTGGTGCTGCTTTTGATAGGTTGGACTGTTTTATCCCTTTGTGTAAAGACTGATGCAAAAAATGAATTAAATAGTTCTGCTTTCTCCCTGTTGCTTGTCACCTTCTTGCCATTTTCTCCCAGCAATGGACCAATTGTTTCCTTAACCTTTTTCTTGTTTTTAACATGTTGGAAGAAGCTTTTTTTTTGTTATTTTTTACTTTTGTGGCAAGTCTTTCTTCATTGTGAGCCTTAGCTTTCCTTACTTCATCTTTACAGGCTCAGGCTATTTGCTGATATTCTGCCTTAGTTATGTTCCCCTCTTTCCACTTTTTATACTTAACTTTTTTGTCTTTCAATTTGTCAGAGAATTCTTTATGTAGCCATGCTGGTTTCTTTTGGGAGCTGTTATTTTTCTTCTTCATTGGTATTGTGCTAGACTGAGCTTTTGTAATCTCATTTTTCAAAATTTCCCAAGCTTCTTGAGTTGTTTTCCCCTTGAGGATTCTCATCCATGGAATTCTTCCCAAGCTCTCTCTAAGTTTATTGAAATTAGCTCTCTCAAAATCCAAGACTCTAGTTTGACTTTGTTATACTACTTATGTTTGCATGATGTTGAATTCCAATATTGCATGGTCACTTGCCCCCAGGGTTCCTTGGCTTCAACACCTTCTATCATTTCCTCTCTGTTAGTGAGAATTAAGTCAAATATGGCCGATCCCCTTGTTACCTTCTCTACTTTTGGGGAAACAAAGTTGTCTGCTAGATTCGTTAGGAACCTGTTGGATCTTCCACTTGGTGCAGAGTTTGTTTCCCAGTTGATGTCAGGGTAGTTAAAATCCCCCATTACTATTGTGTGTGCTTCCTACATACCTTAGTTAGCTGACTAGCAAAAAGTTCATCTACTTCCTCTGCTTGGTTGGGTGGCCTGTAGTATAGACCTATGGCCATGTTATCCCCCCACAACCTTTAATATTGACCCAAATGCATTCAAGATAGTTCTCATCATTGTTGTGCTCTATTTCTGTAGATATGTAGTTACTTCTTATATATAGTGCAACTCCATCTTCTCTTTTATTTGGTCTATTTAATTTAAATAAATTAAATCCCTCTAGCTGCATGTTCCATTTGTGGGTTTCATCCCACCAAGTTTCTGTAATGGCAACAATATCGTATCTGCCCTCATTTACTTGAATTTCTAATTCACCCTGTTTATTCCTCATACTCTGTGCATTGGTGTATAGACATTTGAGTCCATTTTGATTGACCCTGTGTCAATGTTCCCTCTAATTTTTTTTCAGTGTGAGCAGAAAAGTATAGTGTTTGAGCGGCACTTTTTTATGCCTGAGCACCTGAATTTTTTTCACAGATGTCACCTAAGACAACAACGAAATCAGTATTATTTGAAACTCTAAGTTATGTTTCTTCAAGGTACTCGCTTAATTAAAAGTGTTATATAATGTCAGTATCACTTAACAACGCTCCTGCTTAGCAACCAAAATGTTGGCTCAGGAACTCTGGCATTTGAAGCACGCAAGAAAGCTGTCAAGTTGCAAGACCCTTGCACCCCTAACCCTTTAGAAAAAAAAATCCAGGGTCTTCAAACCTGACAGGTTGAAGACTTGTGGACTTCAACTCCCAGAATTCCTCCTCCAGTCATGTTGGCTCAGGAACTCTGGCATTGAAGCATGCAAGTCTTAAAGCTGTCAAGTTACAAGACCCTTGCACTCCTAACCTTTTAGAGAAAAAAAAACCCAGGGTCTTCAAAACTGACAGGTTGAAGACTTGTGGACTTCAACTCCCAGAATTCCTCCTCCAGTCATGTTGCGGCGACGTCATCCGCGTGGATCTGCTCCGTCTTCGGGGTTTTTCACAGGGGGGCAGGGCTGCCACTGAAAATGCCGACGACGAGCCCTTGCCGCCACCAGAATAACAGCTGCCACCTCCTCCTCCTCCAACAGCACCACCATATTTGGAGTGAAGCCGCCAAAGCTCCTGCTGGTGCCCCCTCCACTCGGAGCACCTGAGCTGGGCACCGCGTTACCCCTGCTGCCTTCTCCTCCTCCGCCGTGCTTTTGAGAAGCCATGAGGCCTTTTTCCCCTGCTCCTGCCCCCCTCCGCTGCCTTCCTACTGGCTCCCGCGGCCTCGTGGCTCCTCAAAAGCACAGCAGAGGAGGAGGGGGCAGGGGTAACGTGGGGCTCAGCTCAGGTGCTCCGAACAGAGGGCGAGGCGCCGCTGCCAAGGGCGGGGGTGCTGGCGAGAGCTTTGGCGGCTTCACCTCTGCCGCAGTGTTGGGCAGCAAATGTGGTGGTGCTGTTAGAGGAGGAGGAGGTGGCAGCAGATATTCCGGTAGCGGCAAGGGCTCGTCGTCGGCATTTTCAGTGTCGGCATTTTCAGATATTCCGGTAGCGGCAGGGGCTTTACTTTAGCTGCAGCACCGGGCACAAGCAACTAGGATTGGCCTCCCACAAAGGACCTCCCCGGGCTTGCTTTCCTGAACTAGCGTCAGTCGCCCCGCGCTCACCAAAACAAGTCCAGGGAGGTCTTTTGCAGGCGGCCAGTTCTAGCCGTCTGCAAAGGACCTCCCCAGCCTCCGGCACCTGTGGCAGTAGAAAACACTGAGCGGCAGTTGGAAACTGCTGCTTGGTGTTTTCTTGCCACCTGCGCGGCCGCGCAGCCGCGCACCTTAGAGGGAACAGTGCCCTGTGTTTACTGTCTACATAACCTATGTTATGCCTGATTGCCCCTATTTTCTTGCCACTGCCACTGATAGCAGTGTTCCAATATCTCAGGGGGCTGCCACAAAAAAGAGGGAGTCAAGCAATGGGTGGACACTAATCAAGGAGAGAAGGAACTTGGGACTTGGGATGCACTTCAGCCAAGGCTGAGTGGCTGTGGTCATCTAGTGTCAGTCATGGCATCTCAAAAATTGCAGTGAGAACTGATATTTTATATATTCCTTCTCAATTCCTTCTCAACACTTGCTGTTTTTGAAACATTGCATGCAGACATTGGATTCCCCTTTCCCCCTCCCCCAAAACATTATTGTATATCAGGAACCTCTAATTACCTTAAGAAAAACACTGCTGCAAGTTGTACTTCTGCCCGCTATATTGGAAGCTTGATAAAGAGCAGAATTAACAATGCTTAAGAGGAAAGCTTACATCAGGGAAATTTGCATTTTAAAAGTCTTTCTCTGGGAATTATGCACATCAAAGAACAAGGTATTTTTCATTAGAAAATAAAATTTGTTTAAAAATAATTTGTATTAACAATTAAACAAGGCCTAGTGTTTTAAGATATTACCTGCTACAGATTTGGGAAATTGTGCCTTCCAGGTTGGTCACTATAGTCCTCATTGCTAAGGTGTCAGGGGTGCCTGATATTTTTTTTTATTCAGCACACTGTCACTGAAATATAACTTTTGGTTATTATGGCAACAAACAGGACTGTTATACTCCAAAATATATTTTAATTCATTTTATCAAACTATCCAATGTAGCAAATAAAAAACTCTTGAAACAATGGTTATGCTGAGATAATTAGGCATGACATTATTGTTTGTTTTTCTGGTCTTATTGTTCATAGGTTTTATAGGATTACCTAAGTATCCTATTAAATACATATGTACGTACATACATACATACATACATACATACATACATACATACATACATACATACATATATATATATATATATATATATATATATATATATATATATAATAGATAGATAGATAGATGATAGATAGATAGATAGATAGATAGATAGATAGATAGATAGATATAGATATAGACAGATAGACAGATGATAGATAGATAGATAGATAGATAGATAGATAGATAGATAGATAGAGATAGAGATAGAGATAGAGATAGATAGATAGATAGATAGATAGATAGATAGATAGATAGATAGATAGATAGATAGATATAGAAATAGAGATATAAAATTTATAATTATAGAACACCACAGCTTGATTACTAGTATATTTGAGATGCAATTCAAGGTAGTGACTGCCATCTTTAAAGCCCCTTGTGGTTTGTGATTGGGTTATGATTGTGAGGGACCATCTTCTTCCAGCTTTTTCCATCTGTCTGGTCTGGCAGGATGGAATTTTGGTCCCATCCACCAAAGCTTATCAGTTAGCATGGACCAGGAGGGATGCTTTTTCTGCTGTAGTGCCTGCCCTCTGAGATTAAGGTGACCCTGACTCTACAGGCCTTTTGAAAGACCTTGAAGACCTGGCTATGTTTCCAGGTTGGTGCTCTCAAGTCTGTGAAAAGTCTTATTCCTGGTTATGCTAATACCAACAAAGTATGTTATTCCAAATGTGGTGGCTCAGCAGCTTAAAGTCACTGGAGAAGGTTGGCTTATTGTACTTCAGCAGTTCGAGTTCTAGCACTGCCTGATGGAGTCAGCTCCCATCACTTGCCTCAACTCCTGTCAACCCAGCAGTTCGAAAGCATACAAATGCAAGTAGATTCTTTAAATAGGCACCACTTTGGTGAGAACAAAAACAAATTGTATTTTGTGTGGAAGCAGGGTCTGCCCAAATGGAAAATTGGAGGAGAAAAGCCCCAGATGATGCCAACTCTTGTGCAGAATACTGTTAGACACTCTGTGTGGAAATATTTTGCCCTATGGTGCACCTTGGATAGTGCATGAGCGTGAAGCAATCTTAGCATGAGCGTGCTAGCAATCTTAGGCAGCCAAACATCTACTATGCAATAACTTTGTAAACTCCTAGTTTTCGATGTACCACTGCCATACGCTAAATAAATATAATATTCCTAGATGCTATTTGTCATTGATTTATTTTTGAATCAAATTTTAATAGTTTTAATTTAATAGTTTTAATTTTTTTATTGTTCACTGTCCAGAATCATTGGTTTGTCACCCTAACTTCAAAATTACAAAATACTGTAAACTGTATAAAAATCCTTGCACTCATCAAGCTAATTTGTCAGCTCTCCCAGAGCTACATGCTGTTGTTGCTTGTGCTCATCAATAAACCTTCTTTCTTAAAACAGCCTCCATTTTATTCCTGGACCTGATTCTTCTTACAAAATGATGCACTGTGAGTTTCTAAATACAGCAAATATAATAACCCACATGCAAACACAAATGGCAAGCAGAACTGGGACATTTTTATCACGATTATGGAGTTCTGTAAAATTATTCTAAGAATAACCAATAAGTTATGGAGAATGATTGAATGAACACGGAATATAGGAAGAAGTGGACAGGAAGTAAATTTGATTCTTGCAGACAGACTAAGACAGATGACTTGAGATAGAAAGAGAAATTAATCTTTAGCGGGAACCTCCATTTCTTGGGAGTTGCCCAAAACTTTGAATAACAGATTTTATCTCATTAAGCATCACATAAGTCTGTGCAGAATAAGAAAACTTCCTAGGACCCAGGCAGTGGTGGGTTTCAAATTTTTTTAGAACCTCTTCTGTAGGTGTGGCCTGCTTTGTGGGAGTGGCTTGCCAGCCATGTGACCGGGTGGGAGTGACATGTCAGCCATGTGACCGAGAGGGAGTGGCTTGGCAGTCGTGTGACTGGGTGGGCATGGATAACATGTAAAATGTGGTGAAACTCACTTAACGACACTCTTTCTTAGCAACCAAAATGTTGGCATTGAAGTGTGCAAGTCTTAAAGCTGTCAAGTTACAAGACCCTTGCACCACTAACACTTTAGGAAAAAAAACCCAGGGTGTTCAATCTTGGCATCTTTAAGACTTTAAGGTTTAGATAGGACTCTTAGAGGCGGGCGGAAAGATTGGTGAGCCAGCCAATCAGTGAGCGGTGGGTGGGCAAGTGTGGGTGAATGGGCGGGGGGAGGGAATAGAACCGGTTCTAAACAGCATGGTAGATTTGTGGAACCTCTTCTATAGAAAAGGTTAGAACTGTCAGGAACCCATCCCTGGACCCAGGGCTCCTAATGTCTATACAACAAGTTGCAGATAAATGATTATGGGATTGTACCCTCAATATAGGCAAAAGGTTGAGAAGAAAAAAAAACGTAAATTATTAAGCATAGAAAATGTTTCATAGGAAACATATGAAGAAGTTAGCAGTTTTAAATATACACAGAAATTCAAGTTAACATAGATGTTTTGCTTTGGCATAATTTAAAAAGGAAGTTACTTTTTTGCTATCTTATTACTTATGGAATAAAAATGTAAGTGAAATAAGTGTCAACCAATCAGCTTCAAAATATAGCACTGTGACACAGTGCTATATTTTGAAGCTGATTGGTTGACACTTATTTCACTTACATTTTTATTCCATAAGTAATTTCAGTGTTACAGTCATACTGAGAGTAAGGCAAAATATTGGTATAAAAGGATTACAGAATAGACTCCTACTGAAAGTAGAACATCATCATTTTAGGTATAAAGGTCACAATCATTATTTGAACAAAAGCATAAAATGTTCATTGTTACTTATTAATCTGGTTAACATCATCCATTTCTTCTGCAGCAGCATAAGACAAAGGTCATATCTTGCAGGTATCTTCCTCTATCATGTCCACTATCAAACCTTGCCTGCTACATACTCTTACAATATCCAGGTGAAATTGTGGTTGGTAGGTAGGGATTGTGTTGGTACATACGTACAATGTTGTAAAAAGAAATTAAAAATGATTATTATAGGATTCATGTGAAAGTCCAATCTACCCATGGCTGGCTGGCTGGCTGGCTGGCTGGCTGGCTGGCTGGCTGGCTGGCTGGCTGGCTGGCTGGCTGGCTTCCTTCCTTCCTTCCTTCCTTCCTTCCTTCCTTCCTTCCTTCCTTCCTTCCTTTCTTTCTTTCTTTCTTTCTTTCTTTCTTTTATATAAATGTATTTATCTATTAAATTTATTGATCTCCCATCTTACCACAAGGCAACTCTGGGTGTACAATATTAAAAAGATAAAATATTATAAAACATAACCAAAAAATAAATAATCCTAACTAAAAGGTGGGGCGAGTGGGAGTAGGATGAGTCCAAATTTTCTGGTGGTGAAAATTTTCTGGGCAACAGTGCTCAACAGTCATTCACAAGGAATTCTATACAAAATCTACAGTGCTTCAGATGTAACTAGTTAACACACATTTTGTGGGAGTGTTAGAAAGGTTTTTTTTCCCCTAACAAGCATTGAAATTGTAAAGCTTACATGCTACCATGATCACTTATTTATATTTTCTGACTGCAAATTTCCACTGTGAATATACACTATCTTTCTTGGCCACAAACAGAACCTACAATGGTTAAAAAGGCCCTGTATAAAAGCAGAAAAACCCTTAGAATTTTCAAGGAAAATAATATCAGAAAAAGTAGTTTTTGTAATTAAGTCAGTCATCAGGCTGATTGAATACTATTTATATTTAAGTCTGTGAATGTTTGACCAGTGGGAGTCTGATAACTTCAAATCAGTGCCTTTCTTCAAATTCAGACATATATTGCTTTACAGTCCTATAATTTGGTAACTCTACTCAAAACAAATGCACAATTACTGTTTTCTATGGCAATTTGCATTAATTCTGGCCTACCAGTTTAGAAGAGCTGTAAATAACTAAGATCATATGGTAATCTGAAACTCATAGATGCATCCAGTAATTAAAACTAAAATTACGATTCAACAGATGTAATGATATGTAATTATTAATAACCTCATTACAGGAGATGATAGATGCAGAAGCTTGCCCATGGTAATTATTCCCTAAAGAAAAGAGGTGTTGTTAAGCAGCTAAGCAGTTGATGACACAGAAAATTATAAATAATAGAAATTGCATCCAAATTAATTCTATATTAGAGAACCAAAATAGCTTATATGTAATAATAGGGTAGTTGTTTTTCAACCCTGAATAGCCACAATAATCTTTTGACGGCAGCTAAAATTATTTCATGTTTTTTTTAAAAAAATGTGTTTAGTTGTATCTCAACAGAAGTCTCAACTGAATTAAACTTATATCTGGATCTAGAAGTAGCCCAAACTGCTCCCAGTGCTTCATGTTCAGACCTCATATGTTTCCTTTTCAGAAGTCAAAGGTGATGTATTATTTAAGTGTTTTATTTAAATGTGATTGATGATTTGGTGATTTATTTAAATATTAATAATTAATATTTCTGTTGACAGAATTTCACTGTTTTGATCCTGAAATGCATTCATCTGCATTCCTGCAGGTTTGTTGATGTTTATTATTAATTTGGGGGACAGATTATTCCTTTCTTGCACAAAGATCTTTATGGTTGTCATGAAACTCATTTTTTTTCTTACAAATTTTCATGACATGAAAATTTCAATAGCATTTTCATTGGCTTCACCAATGAATCCAGTATCTTTCAAAATGCTTCATTTTAATATGACAGCATTTTGGCCCCATATACCCCTCTCCTCATAAGTTTCATTTAGGAATAAATGAACATAGAAGAGTAAAAGAATAACGGCAATAAATAAATCACATAGCTATTTCCAAAATAATATGACCTTTTAGTATTACAAAGACTTTATCATGTATTTCAGCTATTATTCTTTGCAACAAGCCACTGGATGGAAATTTTGGACTCTAAAGGTGGAAGAGCCTTGTCAAGTCACCGTCATACTAAAAGAATGTGCCTGCTGACATGATGGAGAGACCATCATCATCAGCGATACAACTGCTCCCAGTTACAAAGTAAGTAGCTGTAGCTGGAAAAAGGTGGCCGAACCATTCAGCAGACGTTTCATCTGCTAAAGGAGCAGCCAAACCCTAATTCTGGCATAAGAATATATTAGATAAGAGGAAAATGTGTGGTGTCATGTAGAAAAAATATAGACTATTAGCTTGATTGACAGAACACACTATTCTGTGCTTCTTGAGTGAGTCAGAGAAAAGCAAAGGAAACCCTGCTCCTGTTTTGAGCTGCCGATCCATGGGTAGTTCTGGCAGCATCTGTCAGATGGTAAGAAGAGAATGTCATAAAAAAAGAAGGAAGGAAAGACAAAGAGGACACATTGCAGTGGGTAACCATAAGTGAATCTACCAATTTCAGGCATTAGCTCCAAATATTAATTGGTCAGCAATTCCAAAGGTTAAAGGGATGGATGGATAAAGGATGAGCTGACAAGAATCTAAAAGGCTATAAGCCTGACTGCAGTTGACATTTTTTAGATTCTGAATAATGTTCATAAAAATAATGACTGTTCCACTGATAGGTTTCAGTTGTAATACACATTGTCAGGAACAACAATATCTTTGGTAACCTCTGGTAATCTGATTGTGATGAACCATTTGGGCAAAGTTGCCAAGGCAAGCAAGAAACATTCTGAAAGAGCAATTTATTCCTCATCTCCCAAAAGACACACACACACAAACACACACACACACACACGTATTATTCTCCCTCTGGGTCACAGGAATCATGAGACCTTTATCACTACTAATTGATCAATTATTTCTCTTTACAAATACATACCCTTTAGATCCATATTTCTAAATAAACAAGCAATTGAAAAACAAAATATAAAGTTATATAAACTTATTGAATATCTGAATGAACATGTACCCTGTTTTCCTGAAAATAAGACCTCCCTGGATAATAAGCCCAATTGGGCTTTTGAGGGCATGTGCTAAAATAAACCCTCCACCAAAAAAGAAGCCCGCCCTGAAAATATTGCAACACAGCAGCAGCCATGAGGTAACCATGCTCGCCACCTCCTGCACCTCAAAAATAATAAGACCTCCCTGAAAATAAGGCCAAGTGCTTATTTCGAGGGTCAAATATCCTCACAGAGATCTATAATTGGAGATCTTTATTTACTTATTTATTTTTATTTATATTTTACATTTATTAACAGCCCATATTCCTCAGAGACATGATTTACAGTTGTTATTGCTACTACTCCTTCTAATCTGTAGCACTATAAAACCTAAAGGGCTGGTTAGTTTTGTTTGCGGGTCTGAAGATGTCATTCCCATAGCAAAGTGCTAGTGAAGTTAAATTTCAAGTACTAATAAGAAAACTGCTCCAGTTCTTTATACTGATTTTGTCATTTTTCCTTGATCAAAGTCCACATTTATTGTTTTGTGTTTGCAAGAGAGAAGAAGCAATAAAAAGCCTCTATTTTATGCCTGAGAGAAAATTTGGCGAAAGCACGTCTGTTGAGATAGCAGGTTCAGAGGCTAATACTGCATTCATTGATTAATTCTAAAAATCAAACATTTTGCATACTTGAACATTTTTAATTCACAATAAGCAAATGACAAAATGATAGAAGGAATCATAGCATTAATTACATCTGGCTAGGCAAATGCTTCCTTTGATTTTGTATGTATCCTGCTGTGGACAATAGTGTATGATCCTTGGGTGTTACTTACCGTAAGTACTGCATTCCATATCAGTTGCTAGAAGGTCCCTTTGGCTGAATGTGCATGATTAGCTATGGCTGTGATTGTTAAGACTTACTTGATTTGTAATGAGATTCTCCACTTGCAAACTGTATAAATGTATTTACAAACTCTTTAAGAATGATTTTGCCAAGCATCAAAATTTTGATCATGCAACCATGGGATGCTGCAATGATTGTAAGTGCAAAAACAGTCATAAGTCACTTTTTTCAGTGTCATTGTAACTTTGAACAGTGACTAAATGAACTGTTGTAAATTAGGGACTACCTGTAATAGATTTGTCCAACTTTAGTCTGTGATATCTAATTATCTTGCAATTTTTCCTCTTTAAAATAACGTCCCTGTAGTCATTGTATCCTGATGTTTTAAATCATTTTTGTACACATTATTTAGTCATGTATGATGATCCAATATGCCCATTTTTGGAGAGGATAAGAATGGGCAATACCAGTTAGTGTAATGATAATAATGGCAATGAAGAACTTAAATCTTAATAGTCTTACATGAAGACTGTTACATTAACAGTCTCAAAAAATAGTCCTTCTTTACAATGAAAATCATTTATCTATGGTGTTTAAGACATGAAGTCTTAAATGTTCAGCCATTGCGCCACCCTAAATTAGAAAGCTGAGGGCTGGGTTACACCTGCGCATTGTGTGATGGGGTGAGTTCCCATCCTCTCCCTAGTTCCTGCCAATCTAAGAGTTTGATAGCATGCCAATGCGAGTTGGTACCACTTTGATCAGAAAGTAACAGTGCTTCGTAGCAGCATGCTGGCCATATGACTGTGGAAATGCCTCCAGCAACACTAGCTCAAAGGTCTTGAAATGGAGATGAGCACTGTCCTCTATAGTCAGCAACAACTAGCAGAGTAAAATGCACAGGGACTCCTCTATCTTTACATGAAGTAAACATGGTAATCCACGTTGTCTTGTTCCATTGTGCGTCATCTGTGGCAAACAACTTAGAAATGCAGCAATGGTTTCAGCCAAATTAAAAAGACACGTGACTACAAATATAAAATCTGATTATTTTAAATGGCTATTGAAACCACAGAGCAGAGTAAAATTTTGGTTAATGAAATCACAATCCTTAAAAAAGGCCAAGATACAAGTTATTTAGTAGGAGAATTTATTGCGCACCAAAAGGAAAGTCACACTTTGGGTGAGAAATTAATCATGCTCGCATATAAAATAATAGTGAGAAAATAGCTAGGATTAGATGCAGTACAAAGAATTGAAAAGGTTCTACTACCAAACAGTACAAAACAGTACAATACTGAGGACATGTCACATGATGCTGAAGAGGTTTGTGTGAGAAACTGAAAAACAAGCTTTTCTATCCAAATTAATAAATCCACAGATTTCATCAATAAATGTCATGTTATGGCATTTATAAATATTTGTAAATGATGGTGAAATTGCTGAGAACTTTTTCTATTTCAAAGTACTACATGAAACATACAAAGGTGGAGATGTATTTAATGTTTTGACTTCATATCTGGAAAAAAAATAGTCTATCTTGGAGGAACTGTGTTGGCATCTCCTGATGGTGCTTCGTTAATGATTGACTGCATGAAATTTCATTTCCCTTGTAAGAAAAGAGAAAAATCTGATGTGGTCACAGCACATTGCTTTCTTCAGAGACAAATGGTGTCGAAAATGTCTGGATGCTACAAAAGTGATTAACTTTGTTAAACAAACACCAGTTCACTCAAGAATGCTTTAAAAACTGTGTGAAAGCTTGGACAAAAAGCCCATAAGTATCCTGTTACACACAAAAATGCAGTAGCTCAGCAGAGGAAGAATTCTCAACAGAGTGTTTGAGCTGAGTGCTTTGAAGATGGAGAATAGTTGCAGAAGCTATCCTATGTAGCAGACATCTTTCATCCTATGAAGCATCTGCACAAGTCCTTGCAAGGCACTGGAAACATTATTTAACTTCTAGTGACAAGATTCTTGGATGTAAAAAAAAAAACCTGAATGTTTGGGAAAATCACTTTCGAAAAAGAGATATTGAAATGTTTTCACTACTGCTTGAGTTTGAGAGTGTGGAAGGATACCAAAAAGTCAGGGGTGAACTTCAGCAGGTTCTGACAGGTTCTGGAGAACAGGTAGCAGAACTTTTGAGTAGTTCGCAGAACCGGCAAATACCACCTCTGGCTGGCCCCAGAGTGGGGTGGGAATGGAGATGTTGCAGTATCCTTCCCCTGCCATGCCCACCAAGCCACGCTTACAGAACCGGTAGTAAAAAAAATTGAATTTCGCCACTGCAGAAAGTCTCCAAACTATTTGAAAATCATCTTGAAATACTACAAAACAAAACTGATCAGTTCTCTTCCTTTCAACACAAATCTATGACAGGGTGAAGAAGCCTTTCTCTCATCTTCTTCTCAGCTTGAGATCCACACTTTGAAGATAGAGGGAAAATTTTGTCAGTTTCAGTCTGATTGTACACTCAAGATGACATTCACTGATCTGCCCATGCACAAGTTCTGGATTTTTGTTTTCTGTTATCTATAGGAAGGCACTGAACATTTTGCTGCACTATGAATTTCTTACATGTGCGAGCAAGCATTTTCTTATTTAACATGCATCAAAGGAAGGACAGAAATTGTGTTATTTCTATGGAAGGTGAAATCCATAAGTGCTTATCACAAATTTAACACAGAAAACAGCCAAAAAAATTGGTTTAGAGCATAAACAAGCAGAGGTTTCACATTAAAGTGGTAAACTTCTTTCCTTTTTTTTAACTGAAGAACACTGTTCATTCATATAGGCAAACTTAAAAATAAAAAAATGCAATAATTTTGTAACCTCTGTTTCTCTTAGGTCTAAAAAAATATTTCAAGGGTTCCTCAGGATCAAAAAGTTGAGAAAGGCTGTTTTAAATCAATAGGACAATGCAAACAAATGAGACAGAGGAAATCCTAGCAATAATAACATCCTGATTGGATTTTAGTGGTCAAGAGGTTGAACTATTAACATCAGTCAGAGAACAGGGCTAGATATGATTCATAGTTTATATGAAATATAGGTGCTTAACATCTTGAAGAGTATAAACAGGAAGAATTTTAAGGAAAGTGTACTTTCCTTAAACAGTAAATTTTAGCTGAATTCCATTTGAAACAATTAATCTCTTAGTTGTAAGAGAAAAATACAGATTGCTCTAGTGATTAAGGTGCTGGCCTAGAAACCAGGGGATTGTGAGATCAGTCCAAATTAAGGAATGCAAATGAGCTGATTGACTTTGGGCCATTCACTCTCAGCCCAATTCACCTCACAGGATTGTTATTGTAGGGAAAGTAGGATGAGGAAAGGCTATTAGGTATGTTCACCATATTGAGTTATTTTTAAAAATAATAAAGGCATTATTAAAAATCAAATAAATAAATGAATATATTGGAATGGCTATGGAAAATCAGGGAAAGAAACTCCAGAGAAGATGATTAAGGCGGAAGAAAATATCAAAGAACAGTTGGCCTTGAGTAAAACAAGGTAATGAGAAGTGCCTTTTCTTTCCTTAAAGCCACATAGTAATGTAGAACAGAGGAGAGTTACAGGAATATAACATAAAATTTCCATAAGGGCATAAATTGTAGCAAGCCTAGTAAATAGTGATCAACCAAATTTATCCATGTCAATTTTATATTGCTACTTTGAAAAATCTGATCATTGTCAGATTTTTGTCTTTCTTTTAAGTTACAGAATTTAACTTTTAATGGCATAAGATAAGTGGGAATGGTGACTAGATAACTTCCAGATAAATTCACAATGTTCTGAGAAGGATGGGATGTCATAACTTTTTAAAAGAATTTTATTGGTTTTTAGACATTTATGGGAAAAGGTAAAGGGGTACATAGAAAATTTTGGCAGCTCCCATGCTAGTGGTAGAAATCCCTCCAGATCTCACAATTTTTACAATATTAAAAACAACGTATAAAAGATAAGCAAAAAACAGAATCTTATTCTGCATTGTAACAACCATGTGTTCAATCATCTTTTCCTTTGTCACTTTCTAGTATATCAACAATTACAAATATTTCAAATACTTTTATTTTTGTGACCTGAGCCATGTCATAACTTTTTGCTTCAGTTCTCTTTTTGTTGTCAGCTAGCCTTGCGTCCAAGTTTATGTTTCTTTTCCTCAGAAACTGAATGGGGAATTCTGGGATTTGAATTCCACACATCTCAAAGTTATCGAGTTTGAAAGATCTACACCTGTTGGTTTAGGATCCCTGAAACCTAAAGCAAGGTTTCTATTAAATTAAGATCCTTCATCTTAGGAAGATTTAATTTCTATACAATTTGAAGAGAAGTTGCTTCATATTTTTATTAAGAAACATGCCATGAGGATCTGTAACATGTCAACCCTCTTGAAATAATGAATTGCAGTCACTATGTTATAGCAGCTTATATTTACAATTGATGTGCGGGGGTCAGAGGTCAAAAACAGTCAAGATGCCAGCCAATGCTATTCAAAGCCCTGCTCCTTTTTATGTGGAGCACATACATAATGCAAGCAAAAAAGAAGTCATTATTCTCCCCTCCAGTTTTTACACAGGTTAGACAAAATGTCAAGCTTTCTGCTCAAGTTTTAAATCTTTCAGAAACCTTTATTTACATGTTTAAGTTAAGTCTGAAAAGTTTGAAAAAGTGGTGCTATAAAGATTTAAACACAGAATGAAGAACCCATTAATTACACTATTTTGTCTCTTAATGTATATTTTTATTAGAGAATTGACAGCATTTTTGCTTTACAGTTCTTTGAAGATAACCACAGAAACCATAGAAATGTAAATACATAATCCAGTATTTTTTTTAATCAGACAACAGATGATCTGATCTCTTAATCAAACTGACTTTTATATTAAATAGCTTAGGCTGGCTATTACTCTTGGAAAATATATTTTATTCTGTTTGGAGACATTGGAGTTAATATATGTTTATGAATCCACATACGAAATAAGTATTTTATGATGCTGCTATGCAGTTATAATTCTCTTGTCATTATCATCAATTTCTGTCTTAGAAACCAAATAGAATACAATGTCCCAAACATCCAAAACAATCAAATTAAATAATATCAGCATCAAAACTACAGAGGAGAAAATGCTGGTTTTGCAAATAAAGCTTTCTGGTCATTTGCTCTGCCCATCAGAAAAGCATATTGCATTAGGACAAATCCAGCAGTACCTACAAAAAGTTTTGTTTAAAGATAAATTCTGTTCAGTGCCCTAATTAACACATATATGTGATATAATAACTGATTGATTGACCGGTTATATGCCATCAAATGTTACCAACTCTTAATTTGGTATTTCTTATATTTAATTTTGGTCTTTTTTCATAATGTTCCTTGACTTTTATTACTTAGGGTTTGCAAATTCTTTGCATTTTGGGTTACAAGGATAGGCTCATCAGGATAGCACAGCTTGGTCTTTCTTCCTCCAATTCTAAAATCCTGTTCATCTTCTTCCAATCCATCTTTTCTTAATATATATTTGACATAACATCAGAATAAACGAAGAGGGAGCAGACAGCTTTGCTGCATTCCTTTCCCAACCTGGAGCCAGTCTATCTAGCCATGTTATATCCATGCCATGATTTCCTAATCTGTAAAGTGTCTGACAAAGACAATGAAATGTCTTGGAATCCCCATTTTTCTGAACATTTCAACTGTGATTGATCTAGTCAAAGGCCTTTCTACAATCAATGACTTATTTGTAATATTCTTTGGTTTTTAAATTATCCAGTGTGCATCAGCAATGTCTTATTCTCCTGAAGCTTTCTAAAGTCAACTTAAACATCTGGCATCTCTTGCCAATAGTGTATAAGCACTATTCACAAGAGATGTCAATAGTTTATGCACTTTGTTAAGTCTTATTTTTGGAATATATATTGGAAAATAGATTTATTTCCTCCAGTTCATTGGTCACTATGTCATTCCCAGATTTGCTAGCATAGGTTGGTTAAAACTTTTACTGATATTTTTTTCTGTGGCTTGCCATACTTCAATGGATAGTATATAACTTCCTGTAATTTTCCACTTTTGTAATGACTGGAATGCCAATCTAATTTTATGTTCTAGTACTTGTAATTAGGGAATAACTTCTGAGGTATACATAAAGATGTATCCTTATAAAAAAGAAATGCATATCCTCTACATTTGTTTGAATCTCTACTTCTTCACTTATGGGATGTTAGAGGAATGGGCTGGATGTTAAGCCTTCTCTGTGATAGCTTTTTCCTCTCAGCTCTCCTTCTTGAGGAGATCCTTCTTCTCACTCTTATTGTTATTATGTTATGTTTATTTATTTCTGTTGTTGTTTTGGACCACTCAGGGTCAACAAAGAATGAAAGAGCATGCAAAACTAATAAGTGAACTATTAGATAAGGTGACCAACTTTTTTACAATGAAAAGGAGGACAAAACACGTTCTATTGTCCAAAATGCTAAGGTGACCAACTTTTTTACAATGAAAAGGAGGACAAATACATTGGAAAAAATATATCGTAAATAAAAGAAATATTTTATTCATTGCAACAATAGTACACTAAAATATATATGCATAATAAAAACATTTGCAACATTTTATATTGTAATTATGCTTACATGCCTGTTAATTATTATTTAAATGAATACTTTTCCATTGAATTAATATTTTTTGTCAATGTATCATCTTCTAACAATATATTGGAAATATCTGAACAAGAAATATCCTTCATATTGAATTTTACGGCAAGTGCTGCAGCTAGAGTATCAACATTCAATCTCGATTTCTCACTTGTCGAAAAATCATTGGCAATTGAAAAAAACTCTTTCAACTGCTGCATTAGTTCCAGGGCAGCACAACATAAATTGAACAAGTATAAATAAATGTTCACATGGAATATGTTCATTTTTGAAATGGCTGAAAATATCCACCCATCTTTTATCAATTTCAACATGTTGATTTTCCCATTGTATTAATTTTTCAGAATTTAAATATACATTCAGTCTTCTAATTTCTTCAAAGAGACAATTGTCATCTATTTTAATGTCTAGCATTTCTTTAGATAAAAATTCAACACAAGATTCAATATCTGTTCAATATACTTGCGATGAAGTAAAAAAAACACCATTAAAAACTGTTTAGTAAAACGTGAATTGTACTTACCTCTGTATAATTGAATATTCACTGAGAAAGAAATAATTACTGTGAGTCATTCAATTGCCGACGTGCCGTGAATCTACTGCGTGCGTATGTGCCGTGTTGTGTTTTGGTAAGAAGTAAACAAAGCCACTTGCACGCGGCGCTCTCTCTCAAGGTCTCCTGTGCGGAGCGCATGCGTCTCATAATTGCGTCTTATACCGCGCTATACCGAGTCTTGACGAATTGTCATGTCAAATACAAATACGTCACATAACGCGCAACAGATTAGTCTTCAAATATAAAAAAGGAGGACATGTAGGAGGACACTTTTCGAGGGAGGACAGAACTTACAAAAGAAGGACTGTCCTCCCTAAAGGAGGACGGTTGGTCACCTTATATTAGATGACTTTTTATGTAGGCCTTTTGTGTTATTCCAAGGTAAAAGAAGTCCTATGCAAAGAAATGAAGTTATATCCTTCAGTGTCCATTTTCTTATTCAAAGGAAGGAATTCAAAGGTAAACAAATCATGTTACTGTTTGCAACAACCTGAGAGTGTCCTTTTGCATTAAATTATCCCCTTCTTTTGCTAAATGTTCACCCCCCTCCCAAAAAATCCAATAAAATAGCAAGGTTTGGGAAATTGTTCTTTATATTCTTGGAACAGAGTCAACTGTTTTGCCCTCACTCATGATTCTGACACACATTAATAGAAGTATAAAAACTTTCCTGGGGGGATATGTTATTAAATCAATATTATTTTTTGCCCTACACTCTTTAATAAACTAAATTAAATGATTGACATGCACATTCAAGACAGTCAATCTTTTAAATAATTTAAAAAGATGGAAATAATGACTCTGGGCTTGGAGTTGGGATATCTGGCCAACTCAGTAAGCTCTATTTCTAGCTAATGAAGTGAGGTGCTCCTTAGGAAAGCCCCTAATACAGCTGGTTGGGCCTGAAGAGGCTATGAAACCGTATCTGCTCTGTTGTATAAACTAACACAGCTCTTTATTGCTACCTCCATAGGCGAGTTATGTATCTAGCTGCTTAGTATCAGGCAGTTCAACACAAATTATTCTGACTAGTCTAGTTTCTTAATTGGGAGTTAAATTCAGCATCACTGAGACCCAGAATTAACTTTATATGCTGCTGTGAAATAATGAAATCATTAGATTTGACAATATTCATTAATTTTTATATCAGTTTATATATTCATTTTGCGACCATGTTTCTGACCAACAAAGTTTTAAGTTAAAACTAATAAAAGTTATTATAATAATCAGTAGAACAATAATAGTATACACACACATACTATATATATATGTATACATACACATAAACACAACACAGACACATACGTAAGTATGTATATATATTGTGTGTGTGTGTGTGTAAAAAACATGCCAATTTTTGTGAAAAATACATACACACACACACACACACACGAAAACACGCCCATTTTTCACCTCCCAAACCTCCCATGTGTCATGTTTTTGCCATCCCTGGCATGCAGGAGCACTTTGCAGGCCTACCAAACTTTCTGCATGCCCCATTTTTCGCAAACTGTGTATCTGTGTGTGTGTGTGTGTGTGTGTTAAAAACAGGGTGTGCATAGGGTTTGGGAGGCCTGCATAGTGTTCCTGGGGGCTGGGAGGGCAAAAACACCCCCTTTTTGTGAAAAATGGGCCCATTTTTCACTTATTTTTGCCCTCCCCAGCCCCCAGTAGCACTTTGCAGGCCTCCCCAAACCCTCTGGGCGTCCATTTTGCAAACAAAGAGTGTTTTGGTACATTTTGATAGAAAGAAGACAAGGGATGAAGTATTGCATTTCTGTTGTGTCCTGGCAGCCAGCAACAGCCAAGCCAAGCCTGATTGGCTAAGACGCGGCTTGGCTGAGCGCGGGCTGACAGGAGCATCTGATTGGTTGTCCTGCCTGACAGCTCCGTATAAATAGCTGTCAGGCAGGAAAAATGCTGAACTTACTGTTGTATATAGTTGCTGTCTTGTCGTTAATAAAGTTGGCTGTTAGTTGCCTCAGACCGTGTCCTGCCTCATCCTTCGGCCAATCTTTTACAATTTCAATTCAAGATTCAAAATGGATAATACCGATAGAATTGATTTTTTAAAATAGAGTATTCCTCATAGCAGCTCTGCAAGTATGCAGTAGGTTCCAAGTATGGACTCACCCTGAAGTATGTATGTATGTATGTATGTGTATATATAGGCACTTGGCATCTTTTTTGGTTTTTCATCACTCAGAGTTCCTCTGTAAACCAAGAGAACACAGTGCACATGTATTTTTTTTTTACTTTTAGTAATAAATGTGGTGGTAAAAGTCACACATTACCCCACCGCCAATGCATATGTGTGCTGCATTCACTACCAACTCTAAAAAGCCTTATTTGGTAATGTAAGAATGTGGTGAGTCAGATTTGGGCCACAATATTAATTTCATTTGTTAAAATGGTAAAGTACAAAAAAAAAGGCCTGCCTTAAATAGTGACTGTATTTATTATTAAAATTTAGAAAATGAGTTCATTTAATAACCCACTTTAACATGATATATAAATCTAGCCTATGAGTGTTTAAGACAAAAGAAAGAAGGGGGATGATGGAAGAAGTATCAAGAAAATGAAAATAAATGTGGATCTATTATAAACTCACTCTTAATTCCCAAAACAAGTTTCTATGCTCTGAAACTCTAGTGTAAGCTGCAGAAAGATGTGAAAAGACAAGGAATATGTTTTGCAAGGTACATATTTTTTCCCAGGAGATTACTCATACTTGTACTGGTAATCTAATTTCTTTGTGTCAATACTGACACTTTAAATTATTTAACAAGATATATTGTTAGGAGGATATTCACAAACTTAGACCTGTAGTCCTATAAATGTTTTGGTCTGCTGGATGGAAAAAGTGTGTGCTTTCAATAGGTGCATTCTGTTAACAGGTATTCTTTTAGATGGATTCTACTGTAATAAGATACAAGGTTTGGGTAATGAGATGGAAAATTGCTAATCACACATTAGGTAATTACAGTGTTTTTGTCCAAATCAATTTTGTCAGACAATAATAAATCTAAAGAATAGATGTCTAGTCTACATGTTATAGACATAAGCAGAATATTATTTTTGTGAAGCTATTTTTCAATTGGCTTTTTGGCCACCAGCATTGGGGAAAAATGTCAAAAGCTATTTTTTAAATAACCTAAGAATATATAGAAAGACTAGGGTAATGGGAAATAAAAATTCCAAAGGGATAGAGTTCAGAGTGTGTATCTGCTCTGAACTTTTTTACAATTATATTTACAATTGGTACTTTCATGATATGTCACAACAGAAACAATTTCATTTAACTTCAACTCTTTTGCTCATGTACAGCTTTAGTAAGAAATGCCACTGACTGTTCTGAGATTAACTCAGGTTCACCTGAACTGAGCAATTTGCAGAAAATGCAGGATCACTTAATCTGGTCCCTGAAGATCTCCTTACCATTTCTTTTCTGCCATGTGATTCACCTGCTATTGAATGAGTTTCTAAAAACTGGCTTTTACTATATGACACTCTGTTTCTCACAGCTAAACCAAATTCTAAGAAATTATTTAACAAATGGGGAAAAAAGATACTTAAGGTATCATTCTCCAGTTTGCCACCCTTTGGACATTTTGAACAGTTACTACTATCCATGCCAATGAGAATTCCAGGTCTTGAAATTCCAACATATCTGATGAGCTTCAAATTGAGCGAAGCTATGTCAAAGCAATACCTCCAGTTCTTAAATTGTTCAGATGATTAGAAGATAGCGCAGCCAATGATATCTATAACTTTCATTTATTCAGTAGCAAGTATGATGGCACTTTATACAGTATGAGTGCTTAGAAATATATCTACTGCATGTTCCATTGCACAGACTGCTTTAATATATCTTAGCCATATGAACAGTTAAATCTCAGGATAAATGAATTCTTCAATCAAGATTACTAAAGCTTTGCCGGTAACTATAAGAAACAATGGTGTGCCTTCATCCAGCAGAGAACTTTACTATAGAATAGTTAGATCATCAAATGAAGCAGTCTTCAGAGGGTAGAATGAGTTCGTATAAGTGCCTTTTTGAATAATGGAGACTACAATGAACAGATTGTCCATATATTAGGGAAAAATTATTGACACACAGACACACACACGTGTGTGCGTGTGTGCGTGTGTGTTCGTAGATTTTCACAGTGTAGGTATGCTGGTCTTGTTGTATTTGGGTCTTTTCCCATGTAAAATTGAGATTGTCTTGGCAACGTTTTGGCAAGGTCTCACTCGCCATCCTCAGGCTGGTGTTTTTGGCTTAAAGCATGGCCGGAGCTGCTGTCTTTCTGTAAATCTTGGTGTGTGTATGTGTGTGGAGTGCTGGTTTTGTTTCAGGAAGTGGAATGATTGGATGTGTGGCTGTATCATGATTGGTAGATTGGTGCTGATTGGTGCTGGCTGTGGGTCTGTTGTTGTTTTATGTTGTAACGGTCTCAATGGTGGGTGGGGCTCATTTGTTTACCAGGGCTGGTTTCCAGATGTCTGATAGGCGGGAGGTATCGTCACGTTTATTCATGTTGTGGGGGTGTTTCTCTATTTCGATAGCTTCCATAATTATTCTCTTGTTGAAGTGTTCTGTTTTGGAGATTAATCTGGTTCCTTCAAAATTAATTTCATGTCCTGTAGCTTTAAGGTGCTGGAAAAGGGAAGAAGTTTTTTTTCTTTTTTTCTTACTGCGTTCTTGTGTTCTGCGATGCGTGCATTTATTCTCCTGTTCGTTTGTCCTATGTATGTTGCAGGGCAGATTTTGCATGATATTTCGTAGACTCCTTGGTTTTCTAGCTGGATTTTGTCTTTGGGGTTTCTTAAGATGTTGGCTATTTTTTGGTCAGTGTTGAAGACTGTCTTGATATTGTGTTTGTGGAGAATTTTGCTGATTTTATCTGTGGTGTCTTTGATGTAAGGGAGGAGGGCGATGCTGTTGTCCTGTTCTGTGTCTCGGTTTTTTGGGGGAGTCTCCCTTTGAATTAGGTTGGTAATTGTTTTTCTTTGGAATTCGTTGGAGATTAATACGTTTGTGAGAGTGCATAATTCAGTTTTCAGGTGGTCTTTGTCGTCTAGGCGTTTGGTTCTGGCGATGAGGGTCTTGGATACAGAGTTGATCTGTGCAGGGTGGTGATGGGATTGTGCGTTTAAGTAGCAGTTGGTGTGTGTTTTTTTCCAGTAGATGGTGTGTCCTATGGAGCCATTGGGTTTTTTGTAGATTAGGACATCTAGAAAGGGAAGTTGTTTGTTTGCTTCTATTTAAATAGTCTACTTAATGAAATCACAACTACTTTGCACAATGCATCATTAGTTAGCCATCCTAAAGTGACTTTGTTGCATGATAATGATAGCGTTTTATGTGAATTTGACTATCAACAACAGTAATAAAACCAAGCTCCACCCATGTAGCCCAACTTACCATAATGATTAAGTTGCTGTAATATTCTTATATTTTGATATTCGGTTTATATTGCTGGAAACAATGCTGCCGCTGATGAGGAAGACATTAAATCAGCCCATTAGATCTGCCCCATTATTTTGCATACTTTATGTTGGGACTAGAAATATCTTCAGATAGAAATGTATACAATAGTATTAAATAACTTTACACTTAGGCTGTTTCTTCAAGGGTGAATTAACCATTTTAGTAGTTGATATTATTCTGTGCAAAAAAAGTATCAGTTGTAGCAAAGGCATTGCTAAAAACAGAAAGGGAAGGCTTGAAATAGAAAGTTTAAACAACATACAAAAAAGTATGAGCATTTTAAAAAAATCTTTAGAAAGAAGTATTGTTCAGATTTAATTCTAGCCATGCCACCTCAATCAGAAACAAATGGCGAAGTGTGTCCATGCAGCCGCATAATAGAATACCCTTGTAAATGAAAAGCAAGAATACAGGCCTTAAGAGATCACATAAAATGTGATATTACAAATATTAAGTCCTCTGCAAATAATTCCTAACATATGAACAAAATTAAATTAGGCAGTCTGAAGCTGCAAGCTGGGAGACATTAATTCCTCTCCCTAATGTCTCCTTAATATATGCTTCCAATACATGATGGGGATTTATTTTGAAATAATGTTATTGCACTATCACTGACCTTCATGTCTGCTTCAATTTGCATACAGAATGAAAGTACAAAAAATGTATTTTCTTTCTTATGTCCAAGGAAAAATCCTTGAAGAGTGTGCCTGAAAAGCAAACTTTTGGATTTCTACTTTAAACAGTAAACATGAGAGCTGATTCACATCCATTTGTAAATAATGTTTTTCATACTTGGCAATGTTTAAGATTTGTGGGCTTCAATTCCTGGAGTCAACCTACTGGCTGGGAATTCTGGTACTTGAAGTTCATTCATCTTAAAGCTACCAAGTTAGAAAATACTTATTTAAATTGTTTATTTTAAGGCAGAGATGTGGAACTCCCAATTATCTCCCAAAGACTCGTGAAAGAGATTCCAGTTTAACATCATTTGGAAAGAGAAGCTGATAGTATAGTATACTTCCCCACCAATATTTTTTTCTTTTCAGTCTGGCTTTCTTTCTTACTAAATAATCTCCAGATTCCTCAAATTACTCTACAGCAGGGGTGTCAAGCTTGATTTCATTGAGGGCTACATCAGGGTTGTGTTTGACCTCCAGGGCCAATGTGGGCGTGGCCAGCTGGAACTCACTTGTGTTGGGGGCGTCTGTGGCCCAAGTGCTCTGCCAGAAAAATGGGATCCCAAGCTCCATTTTTAGCCGTGAAGGCCTCCTGCTTCCTTCTGCCAATGAAAACGGAGGTCAGGGGGCTGCGTTTTAACTGGCAGTGGGCGGCAGGAGGCTGTCGCAGCTGAAAAATGGAGCCTGGGAGAGCCGTGCATGGTCCTCCCAAACACCATTTTTGCTGGCAGAGGTACTGCTGCAGTCCTTTGCTGTTTCTAGGGCAGCCCCACGAGCCAGATCTAAGAACCCACAGGCCGAATCCGGCCCACGGGCCTTGTGTTTGACACTCCTGCTCTACAGCATTTCTTTGCTCATGTTGATTTTTGCATAAATGGATAGAGACAATGTAATATGACAGCATTCATTTTCTCCATTGTGCAAGCGCAGTTAATTAGACAGTTTTAGACATAAGATGGTAAAATGTAATAATGACTGTAACTCTACTATGGTAGTGCATGAAAACCTTTGGATTGCTCTCTGGTTGTTCTTTTTATATTTCTTTTTATATTTCTCTGGACCACGATAATATTTTTTTCTTTCCAAACTGCTTTAAATTATTGAATCAAGAAGCAACCAAGGGTTATGCCTATAGAACAAACTTTTCAGTGAAATGTCTTTTTGGATCAAGGATTATATTCTTTTTTTTCAATTGAATGAAGAATTTGGGAAAAAAAGATAAAATTATAAAGCAAAAATAAGATCAATTCCAAATTAAAGTTTCAAATTATATTGATTTCATTCCTAAATAAATATCATTTTGAATACTTTCCATTTGTCAGATTTTCTCAGGTAGTCTTCCCCTGCTCATGATTTTAGCATTAAGATAGTCTTTTACTTTTAATAAATCTAAAAATAGTCCATTCGTGGTTAATGGTTTTGGAAGAGTTTCTTTTGCATTAATGACATTTCATTGCACAAATAAATTTATAGTATGGTTTATGTGTCATGAAAATTATGAACAAACAATTTCAGAAATATTCTAAAATTGGATATTTTCTTTAGTGAATTAATATGTTTCAAATAATGTTTTTTTTGGTGTATTTTAATCCAATTTTTTTAGAATTATGGTACATTTGACATAAAAAGACATTGCCTACTCTAATAAACCTGGCCATAGCTTATTTATATGATTCCTCTTCAAAAAGTTTCCAAAGCAAAAGGTCCCCCTTCATCTCTTCTATCTGATACATAGACGCACGCACACAGAGACAAAACTATATAAATATATACTGTTCCTTATTAAACTGAAGATTTTTTTTTCAGTTTTCAAATTTTATAGCTGGGTTAGCATCCAAATGATCAAATTCAGACAAAAAGTAATCTTTCTTTCTAAAGATTATTGTTGTTATTATTTTTATATCAACAGTCAGCTAAACAGTTGCACATTTATTTATTTGGTAATTATTCAAATGTATACAGCCATCCATCTGATGAGCAGTGACTCTGGGTGGCAAACCATAGTTAATTTTTAAACAGTACATATATAAAAATGCACCTTTAAAAACAGAAAAATCATCACAAGAAGTGGATATAATTCAAACTAAAAATATATACAAATTCCAAGCAGAGAGAGTGTGAGTACATCCCTTAGTGGAGTCATTTAAACAAGTTTCTGGTTCCTTGGGATCCCCAGGACTGATGTCAAAACCAGGTCTTGACAGATCCTGTTACTGTTAGATACTTGCTTCCGCAGTAAATAGTCTCAAAGAGACTATTTTACCTAACAAAATAAGATAAAAACCAAAACGCTCAAATGAGATTTCCCATGAGCAGACCATGAACTCCGAATAGTGTCAGGAAGCAGCATAATTAGATCAATAAAAACATTCCTTCCTACTGTCAAACAGGTAACAATTTGCGCCCCTTTGTGTTGAAAGACATCTGGTCTCTACCTGCTGCAGCTATTGTCTACTGTTTCCAAGCCAATGGCACAAGAAAAAGGTAGATCAAAAATAATGTGAAAAACTAAACAGATGGACTGTCAGTGAATGCATTTCATGTGCCTTTATCAGCAGGGATGTGAAGAAATAAACCTGAGAATAATAAAAACAGAGTCATGATGCTCAGAAATATTTTTTAAAAAAAAGAATTATTAGTGAAGGAGATTAGCTTGAACATAAGGTAGATATAGGTGGGCAAACTGACAATTATTGTATTTTTGTTTTGAATGGAAATTGTAATAAGGATATAATAAATAATAGTAGAATATAATATACTGGAATACTAGAATTAGTAGAAACCTATTATTCTGTAAACATTTGTTTCCTGTAACACATACAGTATATGCTACATTATGTCTTTGCATTTGCATTTCCTGTAACTAACTTCCTGTAACATATCTATACTGTATTAAATCTCTGTAAAGTATCTGGTATTTGTGAAACATATGTTCCTGCCATCAATCTGAATCCATATCAATCTTATTCCTGTTTTTCTCCTGCCATCTGCAGCCTGGCTCTTATCTTGGGTTGGAACTGTATACATCATCCGGGTTCACCCAGCGGATAATTTACACCCCAGCCTTAACTTACACCCTTATATCTCTGTTATCAGGCGATCATTTCCATTCCCTGCAGCACCAGGGGGCTTAATGGCCAATTGGTAGAACCTTTACCTTTATGGCCCTGCAAAGGATGGATGCCTCCCAATTACTCTTATTATATTGTGAGATTCTGTAAGATACTCCCTTCCAGTTTGATGAGGCAGCACTTGTGAGCACCAAGTTTGATTTTCAAACCAGCTACATAAAGGTATCTTGTTATCCAGTTCACAATAAACCAGCTTGCTGATGAGGATGCTTATGTAGCTCCCCACAACTTATTAATGCATTTACCTCATCAAAATATAAAGATCTGGCAAAACTTTTCAGGAGAATTTCATGTTGATCTCTGCCAATAATTGCATTATTTTCCAAGTGCTTATACAATCAGCTCTAAATATCATACCAGATACCAAAATCAAAGTGAGTATAACTTCTTTAATTCCCGCTCCTTTTTTTCTACTTGGAGACAAGAACTACATTTGGTTACCTCCAATTATCTGGGGCCTCATTCATTTTCCAGGATTTCTCAATGGATGATGCATAAAGTTTCAACCTGAAGATCAATAAATTCTGTCAATACCATAAGATGAAATTTATCTTATCCTGGAAAGCTCATTAAATAAGTATATTCAATGATTTTGCCAGTTTCAAGATACAGTCTTGGTGGAGCAGAAACCCTCTTGTTAGAGAAAACTAAATTAAAATAGGGGTTGGATGAGGCTGCTTTTTCTTTATTATCTGTTGAAAAGTTTACATCTTTATTAAGCAGTGCTTCTCTCTTTTTCCCAATTTGAATGTGTTTGAAGAGATCCTTTTTGTTATTCCTGATATCTTTCACCAACTTTAATTCGCTCAAAACTTTAGCCTTAATTCCAATTCTATGCTAATTCATTATACTCTTCCTTGACCTTTCTCATTCCACTTACTTTTGTTTTTAAAGATTCACTAAGATTGTTATATTGCCACCTTGACTTCTTTCTTTCTTCTTCCTCATTTGTATTGTTTGCAATTATATTTTTAATATTTCTGGAAAGGGACAGGGAAAGTTGTAAATGATGATCAAGTTATTGTGGGACACTGCAATCAATCATTTGAATCGTAAAAAGCTGTACAATTTATCACAGGAACAGATCCTGTGTTTCTAAGAAACATTCATTATTTAATTCAAAATGGAAGTGAACTATAACTAGATAATTACACCATCTATAAATAAATATATTAAATGTTTTGGTTTTACTTTAATACCTTGAATATTCATATCTTAAGTTTAACATTTTAATAAATCAAGCAAAACAAAAGATAGCAGGCATTTTTATGAAATATAAAAGTGAAATTATGTTCATGTCATATTTTCAATATCAAATGTTTAGAAATTTGCTTTACTTTCATCACTGAGCAGCAAAAGATGTCACCTGCATTTGCCATTTCTCTCCCAGATGTTCAAATTGTGCTAATTTATTAGGAAGACATTAGTAATGCTTAAGTTTTGCAAGGGGATGGAGAAAATACATGCAGAGTGGGTCACTATTGTATTACCTAGCATTAGAACTGACATTGATAGTGCTACTAAACAAAATTGTGCTTTCTGAAAAAAATGGTAAGCCAATTACTTGCACTAAATTTATCATCAAATCAGACGAAAGAAAGGTGAAATAAGTTTCAAAGTATCTAACATATATTTCTCAGTTCAACTCATCTCCTTTTATATTAGAAGATACTGCAGTGATTGAACACACTGCATGGGATCAAAAGGTGACTACCATTTTGCAAGAAAATTAAATATATTTAGCAAACTTTTAGATATAGCATTCATGTTGTTTAGACAATGTACTCAAAATCATTGGTCTTTTTTCCCTTTAGAAGTTAGATGTGCTTGACTGTAATATTGCCTAAATATCCAATGTATTATTTTGAGCACAAACACATGCACATCACTATAATAATATCATCATCATCTTTATTTAACGACCCCATAATTCCTTGCAGGGTGGAGTCTGGGCAACTGAATGGAGCTAGGAGAGTGTTTTACTGGCCGGATGCCCTTCCTATCACCAATGCGGAGTTTTTTTCAACAGATAAATTCTCAGTATGCCCAGACAGAGAAATATCTGCGTCTACCTAGGATCGAACTCACAGCCATTGCACCATTCCATATCACTATAATAATATGACTTTTTAAAATGAATATATTGGCATGTCTGCTAAAGAACATAAGTGCCAATATCACCAGGTACGTTTTCTATAGTGTGGGCTATAAAATGACCTGATCTAAGCTGACATAATCATCAGTGTGAATCTACAATGCATGCATAATGTATTATTGTGTTTTTATTCAAAAATGAATAACACAGTATAAAGAGCATATTTGACTTGTACTCTTTGGAAGCTGGAATTCTCCAAGTAATATCTTAAGATACAGCGTAAGACCAGCAAAAAGGGAGTGTATTTAGTAAATCCATGTTGATCATAGCCAAAATATTTAGTTCTTGTAAAAAAATATGATTTAATGTGGTTGTTATTCTGCCTTATGCTCCATTACTATATAGATGATTTTGCAAGATCTTTTCCACAATCTATGCATTTAAATAATTAAATCTCTGTATTTTATCATTTTTTCCAATCCTTTTTTTTCCATTCTTCAGACCCTGACTACTGCCACTTCAATAAAAATTACTTTTTTCTATTAATGTTAAATTTAATATTTTGACTTGTAGATGCCAATAAATTTGCATATTAAAACATAAGATTCTGCATATTAGAAAAAAAATCCATATATTTGAGTACATACTTTTCATCATTTTTTTTCCAATATTGTAAATTATTTTTGTACATATGTTAATGGAACATTATGGCAATTCTGTCATGATGCTTATAAGTCTGAATAATTTTGTTGAATCCGCTAATTACGTGATTCATGATTTCATCTTTTTATTTACAAATCTTGCATTTGATGCTTTTTAATATCTGTTAAATCTCTTACTTCATGTTTGTTATGGATCTGCAAAAATTATTCCTTTGGTTTGCTTTTTGATCATGCCTGTTTGTGGCCTTTGCCAATTCTTGCTCTTATCCACTTTATCTTCAGTTTCTTTTATATTTGGGGCTTTTAGTGGTTTATTTCTCCAATTTTCTAAATGGCTTTCCAACAATTCACTTTTATAATGATTTTTGGAAAACATTTGGGATGTTTTCTTTGCAAATTGCAAGGAGTGTTTTTTTCTTGCTTACCTTTTTCTTTTCCTTCAACTTGTGTTTTACTTGCAGTAAAATAAGGGCTTCGGTTTTTTAGGTTATATATAGTCAATCAACATCATTTGGCAGTGCTTGCAATGTTTTGCAAATATTCCTAGATATTCATTGTTTCTCTCTATGGGCAAAGATTTTATAAGATTCTTATTTTGAAATTGTATACCTTCATTATCTTCCATTTTGCCTTTTATATGCTGAGCATTAGACATTTGTCAAATTCAAATTCTATTTTGATATCGTAGTTATGCAGTGTTACAATGTTAAGTAAAGATACATTTTCAAGTTTTGATTTGCCATATTGCTTCAAATCACCCACATATAACTGGTGGAGTATTTTTGTACTTTGGGTGTACAAATTCAAACTTTGTTTTAAAGATATCAATAACAAAAAACAACAAATACGCTTGGAATATTTATCTTCTAATGTTTATATTTCCAATGTTTACACCATTTACTATTAAAGTTATTTTTTTTACTTTTCCTTTCAATAGATTCAAAAAGAATGTTTATGTTCACAGTATTGCCAAATACCGTATTTTTCGGAGTATAAGACGCACCGGAGTATAAGACGCACCAAGGTTTTGAAGAGGCAATTTTTTAAAAAAGTAGGGAGGTAGATAAAGGGGTAGAAAGGGAGAGAAATACAGTAGATAGGGAGGGAGGGAGAGAGAGAGAGTAGGTAGGTATGTAGGTAGATAGAGGGGGGAGAGAAAGAGAAATACAGTAGATAGGTAGGCAGAGAGAGACAGTAGGTAGGTAGGTAGTTGTTTCCATATGTATTTATCCAAGTGCCGGAGAAGGAAATTGCTGACAATCTGCAGCACCTAAGACTTTGTTTCTACTGGCACAGCACTTGATCAATCTAATTCTCATCAATCAGTTAAAGAGCTTTCCAAAAGAAAAAAAAGTTTTTCCACTCTACAAACCTCCCAACAAACCTACAAACCTTTTTTAAAAGCATGAATAGCCTTAGGAAGGGCTTGCAGAGTGCTCCAGGGGTGGGGGGCCAAAAATGAGCAAAAAATGGCCCATTGTTCAAGAAAAAGGGCCCGTTTTTTGTCAAAAAAATTGCATGCATAGCCTTTTTTAAAAAACAATGTTATTTGTTTTTGAACACGGACAAACAAACATAAAAATAAAAATAAAAAACCATCTTCCATTGCAAACTGTAGAAAGTGTGTCAGTTGGTTACAGTATTTCCATGCATCTCTTCCATAGTCACCACCTGCTTTTCATATCAAATCGGAATGTCAGCGTTCCAAATATCATGCAGAATTAAATCAGAGTCTAAGGCAGAGCTATCCTTAAAGTTCCAATTTAATAAGACAGACATGTTGGCACATCTGTGAAATCCCAATTCTCACGAGCTTCCTGGGATTCCACCCAGTTGAAAGTTCATGATCTTCTTCCCACACCCATAAATCCATCACATGGTCCAATCTTCTTCTTCCATGCTGGCATCTCCACCCCACTGGTTCTGATCAGGTGTCAAGGTGCAGAGACAAAAGATGACCTTGGCTTCTAGAAAGAATGACAACAACACATTCCACAAATCTACTCCTTTCTATTCCCCCCTCCCAACTACTACACTAATGAAACACCATAGGAAATTAATAGAAAGTGTGGCAGGCCAAAGATCCTAAAAAGGAATATAACTACAGGCCTGACAAGCGGCCACTCCTCAGAAAAAAAATGTTTCCTGAAAGGAGAACAACATAAAAGTTAACATAACACAATTAACCACCTCTTCTCCCCCCAGGGGGACCCTTTGACTTATGGGGAAACTTCTCATGGAATTGTTTTACTAACTTCTCAACTTTTGCCGCACATCTGCCGCATCTGCTAGAGCCATCTGCTGCATCTGCTAGAGCAATGATGGCGAACCTATGGCACGTGTGCCACAAGTGGCACGCGGAGCCATTTGTCAGGGCACGCGAGGCGCTGCTCTGTCAGCTGGCCAGCGCGCATGCCCGCGCTGGCCAGCTGAGTCCACCTTTTTAAAAGCTATTTTTCACCTTTCCCAGGTTCCAGAGGCTTTATAGGAGCCTGGGGAGGGCGAAAAGAGCCTCCCCTGCCCCCCCCCGGAGGCTTCAGGGACTGTGCGGAGGCTTCCCTGAAGCCTTCGGAACGCTTAAAACCACCCTCCGAGCAAACCGGAAGTGACTTCCGGGTTGGTCGGAGGGTGGTTTTAAGCGTTCTGAAGGCTTCAGGGACCGTCCGGAGGCTTCCCTGACGCCTTCAGAGTGCTTAAAACAACCCTCCGAGCAAACCAGAAGTGACTTCTGGGTTGCTCGGAGGGTCGTTTTAAGCATTCTGAAGGCTTCAGGGACCGTCCGGAGGCTTCCCTGACGCCTTCGGAGCGCTTAAAACCACCCTCCGAGCAACCCGGAAGTCACTTCCAGTTTGCTCGGAGGGTGGTTTTAAGCTTTCCGAAGGCTTCAGGGAAGACTCCGGATGGTCCCCGAAGCCTCCGGAGGGCCTCTGGGGGGCGGGGGAGGCTCTTTTCGCCCTCCCCAGGCTCCTATAAAGCCTCTGGAGCCTGGGGAGGGCAAAAAAAGCATGTAAAAATGGGGGGTCGTGCGTTGTGCGCGCATGCGCACTGGGGGGGTCGCACATTGCTTTATGGGTGCGGCACGCCCACACACGACCCCCCTGCGCTCCCCCCACTTGTGGCACGTGAGCCAAAAAAGGTTTGACATCACTGTGCTAGAGCCTTCTTCGTATTTTCCCATCCTTTCTTTAGCATGTCCATCCATTCATTCAAAGACATGGAGGAGGGAAGTTCTCTAGGCAGCTCAGGCATGGCAACAAATTCCATGCCACCGGTAATCTGGAAAGCCATTAATCCCGTGATGCTGTGGACCGCATCGTTGTATGCCATTTTGGCGAAGGGTAGCAAGTCCAACCAGTTGTCTTGCTGATAGTCCACATAACACCGGTGTATTGTTCCACCACTGCATTGGCTCTCCCTGCTGCGCAGTTCATGCTGGGATGAACCTCTGAGCTCAGTTCTTGTGTGGACCCAATGGATCTCAGGACCTCTCTCCAGAACTTGGCTCTGTGGTCTGAAATGATCCTCTTGGGCAATTCGTGCAGGCGATAAATGTGTTTCACAAACATTTTCGCTAATTTCGCTAACCCTGAGCAAGCAAGCCTGCTTGGAAGTGAGCCTGCTTGGAAACCAAATCAATAACTGTCCAGATTACTCTGTTCCCACTGCTGTCTGGGAGTTCCACGATGAAGTCCATTGTGACCTCTTCCCATGGTCAGTTAGGGCTGGCCACTCGTTTTAGTAGTCCAGGGGACTTCTCCGGCAGTGGTTTCATCGTTGTGCAAGTAGCACAGCTTTTTACATAATCTTCCACCTCCAATTCCATCTTTGGCCACCAAAATTGATGCCTGGCGAGGTGTAGCATTTTTAGGAATCCAAAGTGGCCTCCTAGTTCCGCCTCATGGCTTCACTGTAGAACTTCCAGCCTCAACCCCATGGGGACGTACAGTTTGGACCGCTTCCAGGCTAATCCATTTTCTATCGTTAGGATATCCTGGTTATTGTTGACCCACTGGTCTGTGGGGATCACAAATTTCATAGCTGTCATCAGCTTCTCCTGGCTTCCATTACTGTCATACTGCAGTTTTCTCAACAAAGCATCCCCCAACAGGTTTTTTGGTACTTGATGGACCCCTGGGGTTTTTGTCTCTGCTGCAGGTGCTGCAGGTTCTGGGCTCTTGGATTCAATCATCCCTGGCTGGCCCTTTTCCTCCTCCGAGGCCTCCCTTTTGGTAGGACTTTTCCTCACCTTCAGTTGGGGATCCTCTTCCAGAGGTTGTTTGCCCTTTTCCTCCTCTGAGGCCTCCCTCTTGGTAGGACTTTTCGTCACCTTCGGTTGGGGATCCTCTTCCAGAGGTTGTTGGCCCAGATGACTTTTTTTCTGGTGGCATCTGGGGCCTTCTCTTTACCGCCGTGGTGGTTGGTGTGCACGTTTGTGGCATTGGGGCTGGAGCCAAGCATTCTGATGCTCTGTGGCCATATTGACAGCAACGGTGGCATTTTATTGGCCCCCACGAGGAAAGGAACCTAGTTACATCTTAAACTTAGGAACCGCCTCTACACATTGTTCTATTATCCATCCTGCAGTCTTCCCCTCCTTCATCCCTTCTTCCATTGTTGAGAACTCTTCTCTGTAGGAAGGTGGGGTAAGAACCTGTTGGGGCATTGCAGCGGAGACTGGAACTGGTGGGGAGGTCAATTCCTCGGTTGGCCACTGCCCAGTTATCTGCCATGGTGCCATCTGCTGAGGGAGGGCAGGTGCCCACTGGCATCCCTTCCATCCATGACCTGGGGTTAAGACCCATCCCAGGGTTTCCTGATTCACAGGATGCAGTTCAACCAACGATGGCTGGCTAGGGGGATTTATGTGCCAAGGACCCCTCTGCTGGCTTGGAAGAGTTATGGGCCAAGTAGGTGCCTTCTGCTGGCTTGGAGGATTTTCCCATGCTGACGGCCATGGAGTTGCACACTGGAATCTTATCCATCCATACTCTGGGAAGAAAGCCCAATTTGGTGGTGCTTCATTCACAAGCTGCAGCCCAATTTCCGGTGGCTGGCAAGTGAAAGATGCTGGCCAAATCCCTTCTTGCTGGCTGGGTTGAATTTCCCATTTTGATAGGGAATCTGTCTTCAACTCAGTTGCAGGGTAATGAGTTATTTCATTTATATCACTGTTTGGAAGGAGTCAAAATCTCCACTCCAGGTTTTTTTTCCAAGCCTTGGCTGGGGGAAGGAGGGGGAACATGCACTCACGTTTAGTTGTCCGAAATGGTCCGGGAAGCCCATCAGAGATGTTTGCATGAGGGTGGCTGGGATCTCCATTCATTAGATCTTCTGGCCATCCTCTAGTCGGCTGTAGAAAAAGTCTTTCCAGCGCCCTCCATTCCATCCCCCTCAGGCTGTGCCTCTTCCCAGATGCTATAAATCTTAAACAGGAATTCCTTTGCCTTTGAAGATTTGCAGAGAAGCATCTCATCTCACCTTCTTATCTCAAAAAGCTTTCTCATAATTGTTCGCTGATATTTTACGCTGACCTGGTCAGTGTTGGGAAATCAGCACCCCCTCACCAGCCCCCGTGCAGGGTGCTGGTGATTTATTTTAGAGAGAGATTTGGGATAATGTCAGAGTTCCAAATATCATGCAGAATTAAATCAGAGTCTAAGGCAGAGCTATCCTTAAAGTTCCAATTTAATAAGACAGACATGTTGGCACATCTATGGAATCCCAAATCTGAAATCCTCCTGGGATTCCACACAGTTGAAAGTTCATGATCTTTTCCCCACACCCATAAATCCATCACATGGTCCAATCTTCCTCGGCCACGCTGGCATCTCCACCCAGCTGGTTACGGTCAGGTGCAGAGGTGCAGAGACAAAAGATGATCTTGGCTTCTATAAAGGAATGACAACAACACATTCCACAACTCTACTCCTTTCCATTCCCCCCTCCCAACCACTACACTAATGAAACAGCATAAGAAATTAATAGAAAGTGTGGCAGGCCAAAGATCCTAAAAAGGAATATAACTGCAGGTCTGACACCCATATTTTAAATTCACATATATTCATGTATATCACAATTATTATATTTCAACCTTAATTTGACTATAATTGTTTTTACATCCTTTTATATATAATATTCACAATCTAGAATAGGATTATATGATAACATTCCATTAAATCATCCTAAAATCATCCAATCACAATACATCTTTATAAGATATTCTAGATAAAGCTTTTAAACCTACTCTCATAATCTCCATGTGTTGTTTATATAAAATTTCACATCATCAAACTAATATATCTATATGTACTGTTATCATTATTAATCATTATTTAACTATAGCTATTGTCGCTTCATTTTATACATACTACCAGTAAACTAAATTTAGCTTAATTTTTTATTATACATTTTCATTGCATCAACCTGTATCTTTCCAGTAATAGTACGGTCTTATATCTCTTACCATTTGTAACATTAGTGTTCTAGTTACTTTCTTAATAAATCTTGTATAAACTTCTCTTCGCATCACTTTGGTCCTCTCGAATCTCATAAAAGTTTGAAACCCAGCATCTGTTCTTTCCATCAGCTTATCTTTGGTTATCGCTAGTGCTTCTGTCAAGATTTCTCTCCTTATCTCTGTTAATTTTTCTCTCTTTTCTTCTTCTATGCTTTGAAGTCTGGGGTAGAGTTCCAATCCATCTAACTCCCCTTTCCATATTCCGCTCTTGCCATTACCAACCACGCTTGCTTTGTTGTCAGTATCCACAGTTTTCTTATCTCTTTGCTCATTTTTTCTTCCATCTTTTGAACTCTGTCCTCCACTTTCTTCATTCAATAAACATCTTCAGTTTCTCCATCAGATTTTTCTGTTTTGTATTCCATATTCTCCAATCTCTTTCAATTCTCTCTGTCACAACTAATAGATTTTGAATTTCAAACATAATCATTTGCAATGTTACGGTTTCTTTTTCCTGCTGAGCCATTCTTTCAATTTTTCAGACACTGCCACTATAGGGTTCAAGGCTATTTTAATAAAATTCAAACAGGTTCATTTATTATCTTTCAAGTCAAAATGTTGTCTTCCCTCCAATAGCTAGTGATGGAACTTCCAAAAGGCACCTGTATAAACAACTTGCGCTCTTCCTACTATCACTCTCAGTAAACAAACTGAAAGAACCTTGAATCTCGAGTAATCAAAGAGAAAGAAGAAAAAACAATGTATCCAGCCTCCAGCCTCTAAGTGGCAGTGTAACTGCTTTTCCTCCTGTTGTTACAACCCTCTTTACAATCCTTCTTATTATCTTCTTTATATTCCAAGCTTAAGAAAGAAAGAAAAAATCTTAAATGGAGATCAAAAGCAATCCAATCAATCAAATCAAGCATTATAAAAAAGGAGATTTTTAATCCATAGGTATAAGCAAAAGTGAAAAAAGAAGAAGAATTAATCCATTCAGTTTAAAAAATAGGGAGCCCCTGCAAAAGTTCCATCTGTGAAAAAAGAATTAGAAACTTGATAACACACTAAGTTCAATGCAGATCAATCTCGCCACCTACAGTCTTCTGTCTTCAATCTTAACTTAACTTAATTTTTTTTTCTTGGGTAGTCTCTTCCTCTAATAATAAAATTTCCTACCAATTCGACACACTTTCTCTTTCCGCTTTCTTCCCATTCCAGAGCTGTCCCAACTTCAGCAGCTTCATTAGCTGCATTTCTGGAAAAAAGGGGTATTCCTGGATCTTTCAGGGACTTTGCAGTGTCCCTGAGATCAGCAGGAGGTGCTCTTCTCAATCACCATCTCTGCGGGATGGTTTAGGTCCAAATGGACCATCCAGCAGCCAAAATTGGACTGCGATCTCGGAGCACCAAGATCGCATGTCATGCCGTCACGACGTCAGCACTCATCCCCACATGTATAGCCTTATGGGGGCTTATAGAATGCTGCTGGGGGCTGGGAGGCAAAAACGGGCTGTTTTTTGCTCATTTCTGCCCTCCCCAGCCCCCAGGAGCTCTCTGAAAGCCTCCATAAGGGTATGCATGGCCATTTGGGTGAATGTTATATTCAGTGTATAAGTCGCACCCAGATTTTCAGCCTCTTTTTTGAGGAAAAAAAGTGCATCTTATACTCCGAAAAATACGGTAATTTGAAACATTTCTGGGTTTATGTAGAGGAGAATCAAACATTTTTTTTGTGAGCAGTCCAAGCTTTCTTTTTCTTCACTTCTTTAATATTATTTTAGCAATCAGCAATTTATCTTTTGTTCCTTGTGAATTCTGGCAGTTACCTTTCTGTTCAGGAAGATAAAGTGAATATTTGAATATGTAGTTTGGAAAAACAGTTAGAATATTGTTGGCAAAAAAGTAATTGGTTTGTAGTTGCATGCAATTACACCCATGTCTCTGTTATCCATTCTTCAACTTTTCCAAATGGTAACAGTTAATTTAATTTAATTTAATTTATTGCTTTCGTGGAGAATAGTCAGATGTATACCCCATTTCTTAATATTCTTTGTTGCTTTTGAATAATTTCTGATGCTATAATCGTATCATCCATTTTGACAGAGCCAATGGTCTTCTCAGTCTCTTTTATCTATTTTGCATTTATGTTGTATGCATTTGGATTATTCCAGGTATCACTTTAAAATTCTATTTTTTTCATCTTTATCAAAAGAAGCATCTATGTCTCCAATATTTCCCAGAAATGCTTTGTAAAACAAAAGGTACCATATTTTCCCCAAAATAAGACCTATCCCAAAAATAAGCCTGGCTTGATTTTTACATTTGTGCCTAAAATAAATCCTAGTTAAAATCCCACCCACTCTGTCCCACTGTATGAGGTGGGGCAAGGCACATGCATTAAAATCAAGCAAGGGTGGGGATGCGGGTTGTAGCTGCTCCACATACCCTCCACCCATTTACCTTAGGACTGCTGCAGCCAGGCCTTCCATTCCCCAACACCTGTCACACCACTGCTTGACTTCTGCAGCTACTTGTGGCCACTTGGGCCAGACACCACATGGTGCATCGCACCGTTGCCGCCATATGGCTCGCCGTACCAATACCATCATTTGCAGAAGGATGCCTCGTGCCACATCGTGCCAGTGCCATGTGTCATATTGTGCATGCAATGGCACAATGCAACACTCCTGCCATGAGCAGTGGCACAGGCACAATGAGCCATGTGGCATCCTGCAAGCTAGCTTGATGTGCTACATGGCATCTTTCCATAAACGGCCACAGAAGAAGTCAGGCAGCAGAGCAACAGGTTTTGGGGCGTGGGAGGTCTGGATGCAGTAGTCCTATCCCCTGAAAATAAGACCTGGTGCTTATTTTGGACCCAAAAGTAAATAATTATTTTTGGGGAAACACAGTAGTTTGTTCAAAATTCTGATTTTGTCAAAATGATTAATAATGTAAATATTCTATTTTTATATTCCTTGATTTTCTTTGAAATACCTCATTTTTAATTATCTTAATCTTATTATTTTCAAATTTCTTTCCTTCAAATTGCTGATACCAGGTTGAAGTTTATTGATATTTCTTTCTGATTTTTCCATTTTAGTATTTGATTATGTTGCCTTGGTTTTACAGCATTTACATTTCTCCACCAAGACCTGTCAGACATGGTCAGCTACCATCAGCTTAGATTCCCGAATTACTGAGACACCCATCGCCTTACTATGATGAGGTGATGGTTTATGAGAGCATTATTTATTTAACTCTCTGTCTCTCTTCAACTCTTACTTACTTGTTTCAAATATCAGGAAAAAAAGATCAAAGGTTACAGTTCTTCAGTATAAATCCAATTCTTTCTACACAGAATGTTATTCTTTTCACCAATATAAAGTACTAGCCCGAGAGAATAGTTGGCTTACTACTGGTATAAAATAAGTGAAAAATCACAAAACCCTTTGGTAATCTTAGCATCCTAACCAGGAGCCCACAGTAGTTGGATATGAAATTTTCAAAACCATTATGAGTAAAATATTGCATCCTTTAAAATTATACACCCCTATCATAAATTCTGGTTATTTTTGTCCATTTTATTGGTGTTTTAAAGACCAAAATGGAAACTACCACCATTCCATTAAAAAGGGGGTTTGCCATCCCAAACAGAAAAATAACCAAACAGATCCCACTTGACTCTTGTTGTATCACAATTCTACTGGCCACAGACCTTCAGCCTTCGGGCAAGAAGCAGATGAAATATGTTCTTTATGTCAAAAAAGATTCCTTGGCCTTAGCTTAAGAACTGTCGGAATCGTTTCTTTTTTTAGACTGGTACATCTTTTGTATTGGCAAAGTTGTACAATTCTATCTTACCCAACAGGGATAATATGTTGCTGTTCATGACAGTTTGTCAAGCTGTACCAGTCTTCTTGTAGCTCTACCAGTTTCCTTATTCTACTCAGTTTTGAAGGTGGCAAATGTATCATTATAAAAAAGGGAGGGAAGGGGAAAGCAATGTGTCATAACCAGTGGTGTGTTGCCAATTTTGTTACTACCGGATGGGCTTCTGTGCATGTGCAGAAGCATCTGGGAATGTGGGCAGAGCCTCCCACCACCACTACTCCTGGTTCGCCCGATCCAGGCAGAACTGGCAGCAACCCATCTTATTTTTTTATTTTTTTATTTTCTTCGAATTTCTAGACCGCCCCCTCTCCCGAAAAGGACTCGGGGCGGTGTACAGTCCACACAACAAACAATAAGTATCAAATACAAATATAAATACAGATATAAATACACATCTCTGGTCATAACCTTTAAATTTATTGCTGAAATATTATTTTTTTTACTTGGAATTGCAATTGAATAAAGCTTAGCAAAGCTCCATAAATATTTAACATAATTATTGCCAAAGCACAGTACAATCTCATATGTCCATGCCATAACCATGCCATTGTAAACCACAATGACTTTTTAGGGGACCAGAGGCAGCGAGCAATGGCTAAATATTAACTTAATTTTCTTGGTACCTTATATCTCAGTGATGGAACAACTATTTATGTTGTGCTTTTTCTGATGATAGAAGGAATCATGCCTATTCTTCCAAGAACTTTTAGACTATAGACCAGGGGTGTCCAAACTTGGGAACTTTAAGACTTGTGGACGCTGGGGAATTCTGGGAGTTGAAGTCCACAAGTCTTAAAGTTCCCAAGTTTGGACACCCCTGCTATAGACGATAACATTATATCCAAGATTTTTGGCCTGGCTGACAGCAATCAATGAGAAATCATCTGCTGGCTGTGGCATTCATGAATAGTGATCTACCCAAATCACTTTGATGAAATATACTATGCTGACATCTCATGCTGTAATTGAGGGGTCCAAGCTAGTTTTGTTTTTTTTGACATACTGTAATTTCAATGTAGTTTAAGATGTCTACTACTTAAAATGTGATGAATCACTGCTTCCTTTGCCATCTCTGCCATATTCTTCTTCCAATGGTTTCCTGAGGGAAGTTTTTCTTCAAAGTTAGACACTGGGCAAGCTGGCAACAGAGTCTTCCTGGCCAGTATAATAAAACTGGTTCCAGGCCCAATTTTGTCACAGCAATGTAAGACACCAGAAGATCAGGAACCAACACACTCCTTTAAGCACTTAACTGGCTCATCAAGGTATTTCTTGCTCTGGAGAAAGGAGGATTCCTTGCAGATTTCATTCCATTTTGAAATAATATTTCTGGTTCCACTTCTTGTCCAAGATGCTTCTTCAGCTCTTCAACTCTCTCTACAAAGAAAAACCAGGAAGTCCAGTTGCCTCTTGAAAGAGCACCTTTGGGACAACTATGACCTGGATGACTGAGAATCTCTATAGCAGTGATGGCGAACCTATGGCACGTGTGCCACAGGTGGCACGCGGAGCCATTTGTCAGGGCATGCAAGGCGCTGCCCTGTCAACTAGCCAGCATGCATGCGGCCACTGTCCAGCTGAGTTCACCGTTTTTAAAAGCCATTTTTCACTCTCCCCAGGCTCCAGAGGCTTTATAGGAGCCTGGGGAGGGTGAAAAGAGCCCCCCGCCCCCCGGATGCCCTCCGGAGGCTTCATGAGTGACTTCCGGTTTGCTTGGAGGGTCATTTTAAGCGTTCCGAAGGCTTCAGGGAACCCTCCGGACAATCCCTGAAGCCTCCGGAGGGCTTCCAGGGGGCGGGGGAGGCTCTTTTGGCCCTCCCCAGGCTCCTATAAAGCCCCTGGAGCCTGGGGAGGGTGAAAAAAGCATGTAAAAATCAGGGGGGATGCCTGTTGTGCGTGCATGCGCACTGGGGGGGTCGAGTATTGCATTATGGGTGTGGCACGCCCGCACACGACCCCCCTGCATTCCCCCCACTTGTGGAACGCGAGCCAAAAAAGGTTCGCCATCGCTGCTCTATAGCTATTTGAAAATATCCTTTCTTTTCTTTTTTTGAGTGAGTCATGAGCAGAGAAAAGGCAGTCCTCCTAGGAGCACACAGAAGCAGTCACTTTTTATCATTCTTCCTAAATTTTCTCTCATCTGCAAGCTTGCTTCTTAAAAGTTTTTTTTTCTTTGTCAATGTGGAAAAGCATCATTAAATCATTGTGTTATGGTTACAAATCCAGCACTTACCAAAAGCATACATGTCTGTTGTGTATGGCAGTTTTCTGGTTCTACTAGGGGACGCCATACTCGGTTCTGATTGATTCCTGCTTGACAGCTGGCATATATAAAGAGCTGTCAAGCAGGGTTTCAGTGTTGCTATTATCTGAGACACGTGCGTAGTGAAATGCCACATTGGCAACCTGTTAGCAATAAACTGTTAGCATTAAGAGATCTGGCTTGCCTCAGTCCTTCCCTCCACCCGAGTTCTCCCAGATAGAACATTGGCGATGAAGGTGGGATTTCGGAACTGAGGACGAAGCCCAGAAAATCAGGAGCTGATTAAGTCCCCGCCTCAGAGCACAGTCACTGAGAGCTGATAACTCTCGCTGAGGAAAAATTAGTCACTACGAGCAGATTACCTTAGTGAGGGAGGCAATCGAAGAAAAGGGCAAACGACCGTGACAGAAGAAGGAATTTTTTTTTCTTCTTCTTCTTTTCTCCTTAATTAGAAAAGGGCAGCTGTTAGATAGGCATGGCCTCTATGAACACGCTCGTTGAATTTAATGCTGCCTCAGAAACCTGGGACTCTTATATTAACCGTTTTGAGTGTATTTTAGAAGCAAACGAATACACTGATCTGTCAGAAAGTAGGAAAAGGGCATGGTTTTTAAACCTTTGTGGAATGGAAATATTTAACATTGTGGGTAGTCTAGTGGCACCGCAATCCATTCACACAGTGTCATAGGAGGTTTTGATGACGAAATTAAAACACTATTATGCGCCTATGCCGTCCTGTGTGGCCCGCCGTCATGCGTTCCACAGGAGGAACCAACATGAAGTGGAGTCGATCAATGACTATGTAGTGGCTTTAAGAGCGGCCACTCTATACTGTAATTTCCACAATCTGGATGATATCATCTTGGATCAACTTATTATAGGTGTTAAAGACCTCTGAATTCAGCGCCTCCTCCTAGCCAAACATGACTTGATTTACAGACTGCTTTGGATGAGGCTAGAACAATTGAATTGTCTACCAAATCAGTGGAACAGATCCAGGAAAAGTCCAGCGCTCAACCCACTGGGAAGCAGTTTGAGGTTCACTATGGGGATGCTGGCCCTGAAGATGCCGTAGGCAACAATGACGATGTCCATCGACTTAAGGCTGGTCCAGCAAGAGGTCGGCAGGGTAAGCCCCAGTCAGGACAAGCTAAATGCCCAGGATGAGGGGATAAGCATAGCAGAGCTGACTGCTACTTTAAATCCACAGTTTGCCTTAGATGCAGAAAAAGAGGGCATCTGGCTAGGGTTTGCAGGACTTCCCTGCCTGTTGATAGCTCCCCAGTTACTTCCCCAGTGAGAGGCAATTCTTATGCAAGCAAGCCGCCAAAATTCCAGCCTCAGAAGAGAGAAATGTGTTTCTCTGTTCATGAGGGTGGTAGGGAAACAACAATTGATCAAATTGTTCACAAGACAAATGGAAAGCTGTTTGTTACTGTGGTGTTAGAAGGACGTCCATGCCATATGGAAGTTGATACAGGGTCAACTGTCTCCATTGTCTCCTGGAGCACAGCTAAAAGGTGCCTGCCTAAGTTGTCTAAGGCTCAGCTGCTGCCTTGTTCATTGCGGCTCAGGGATTTCCAGGAAAACCCTATTCCAGCATTGGCCAGTTACATCTGCAGGGTTACCTTTAAACAGTTTCGAACAGGCTGCCACTGGTGATAGTACAAGGGAACTGCCCCAGTTTGCTTGGACTAGAGTGGTTTGAGGCGTTAGGTTTAAAAGTGACAGGGCTCAATCACGTGGGATGCAATTCCCAACTGGAATTGTTGGCCAAGGAGTTTCCTGATGTGTTTAGTGAGGGTCTGGGAAAGTACACATGTACCCCAATATCATTCAGCCTAGACCCACAAGTCCCGCCTAGGAGGTTCAAACCTAGGAGAGTTCCGTTTGTGTTAAAACCAAAAGTGGACGCAGAGCTTGACAAGCTGATAGCTCAGGGGGTCCTGGAACCTGTAGATCATGCACGCTGGGAGACCCCCATTGTAACACCACTCAAAGCAGACAGATCTCTGCTCTTGTGCACTGATTACAAATGCTCGTTGAATTTAGTGTTGCAACAAAGCGCATACCCAGTCCCAGTGGTGCAACATCTGTTGCATTCTCTAGGCCAAGGGACAATTTTTACGAAACGTGATTTAGCTCAGGTGTACCAGTAGTTGCCTGTCGATGAGGCAACTGCTGAAGGCCAGACAATATTAACTCACAGGGGGAGGGGCTTTAAATGTCACTACCTTGCAGTTTGGCGTCTGTGTGGTTCCAGAGTTATTCCAAAACTTAATGGAGCGGCTTCTCCAGGGTATTCCAGGTGTTGTCCCTTATTTTGATGACATCCTGGTATCCACTACCTCCCATGCCGACCTCCTCACCAGCCTCCGCACAGTGCTTCACCAATTCCAGAGTGTTGGGTTGAAATTGAAAGCCAACAAGTACCAGATTGCAGTTCCCAGGGTGGAATTTTTGGGCTATGTGGTGGATGCGGAAGGTCTTCGCCCAGGTCCATCTAAAATCCAAGCCAATCAACAGGCCCCAGCACCTACCAGCAAGGCAGAGTTACAAGCTTTTCTGGGGCTCCTGAATTTCTATAATATATTTCTGCCACACAAAGCATCACTGGCAGAATCCCTACACAGACTGCTTGATCGCTCAGCCAAATGGATGTGGGGTAAAGCTGAAGCTGCAGCCTTCTGAGCTGTTAAGACTTTGTAAACTTCTGACAGCATGTTGGTGCAGTTCAATGAATCTCTTCCTCTCGTGTTGTCCTGCGATGCATCCCCTTACGGGGTGGGGGCTGTCTTGAGCCATCTGTTACCTTCTGGGCTGGAAGTGCCCATAGCCTTTTATTCTCAAACACTAGCCACTGCAGAAAGGAACTATAGCCAATTAGATAAAGAAGCCTTGGCTATAGTGTCAGGAATAAAGAGGTTTCATGAGAACCTCTATGGCCGGCATTTCCAACTTGTGACTGACCATAAACCTTTGTTGGGGCTAATAGCGGGAGACAAGCAGACACCACAAATCCTATCGCCTCATTTAACCAGATGGACAGTTTTCCTGGCCGCATATAACTATTCATTGCTACATCGTCCAGGCAAGCACTTGTGTCACGCTGATGCACTCAGTCGTTGTCCTTTGCCAATTACCACCAACGACCCTGCCCCAACCCCCTCTATTCTACTCATCGATTATTGGCAGCTTCCCATTACAGCTGCCGGTGTGGCGAGAGCCACACGCAAAGATAAGATGTTGTCCAGGGTGTTGGATTGGGTTCAACGAGGGTGGCGTTGGTCTCAAAGTTCCGCCCTTATCTACTCTGAAAAAAATGAATTGTCTTCGCAAAAGGGGTGTTTGTTATGGGGTAGCCGGGTGGTGATCCCAAAACCATTGCGGCCCTCGGTACTATCTACCCTGCATAAGGGGCACCCAGGGGTGGTGCGTATGAAGGCTTTGTCCCATAGTTACATCTGGTGGCCAAAGATGGACAGCGACATCACTTGCCGGGTAGCCATTTGCCAGCCTTGCCAATCATCATGACTCCTAAACCCAAGGGCTCCGGTACAAAGCTGGGAGGTGCCAAGGGCACCATGGTCCAGAATTCACTTAGATTTCGCTGGCCTTTATAGGGGTCAAACATTCCTAGAGGCAGTTGATGCGTTCTCTAAATGGATTGAAGTGTCAGTAATGTCATCTACAAATGTGCAGTCTGTCATAGCAGCCCTTAGGCGATTATTTGCCCCACATGGGATACCTGATGTGGTGGTATCTGATAATAGCCCACAGCTAAGGGCCGTGCTGAATTTCTAGCGGAATTAGGAATCTGCCATACATTTGTAGCCCCATTCAACCCTGTGGCCAATGGTACGGCCGAGCGAGCTGTCCGCACCACTAAAGAGGCCCTGGCTAAGTTGGAAGGGGGAGATTGGCAGGAGAAGATATATAAATATCTCCTCTGGCAGCACATTACCCCATGCCCAACAACAAACTTAAGTCCGGCGGAGTTATTAATGGGCGGAGGATTAGAATGACCCTGGACCATTTGCATCCCGAGTATGCCCATGAGAAGCCTCCTGGGTCCTATAGACAGCCGAGGGGGGTTGGATTAAAGGATTGGGTATACACTAGATATTATGCTGGCCACCCCTTATGACTACCAGGGAAAGTCAGGGGAATCATAGGACCCTGCTCCTATGAGATAGTGTTAGAGGATGATAGGGTCTGGAGGAGACATATTAACCAGCTAAGGGCCTGTCATGTCACGACAAATGTCAGTACAGAATCATCCAACTGGGAGCCAGAAAGAGTCCAACTAACAGGGCACCGACAACTCGGCCGCAGAAGAGAGTGACCAGCCAGGGGACTTACCGGGGATTCCACAAGTGCCTCCAGCACAAGTCCAAGTCCGGAGAGGGCACAAGAGTCAACACAGCCCAGTAATTCTGTAGATCAGATGAGCTCACCTGCATCTCCAATGGCCGCCATCACACCAAGAAGATCTGGGCAGATCCGGCACCGCCCAGCATATTTGGCTGATTACGCATGTGCTGCCTAAGTATGGAGGGATGTTGTGTATGGCAGTTTCCTGGTTCCACTAGAGGGCACCATACTCAGTTCTGATTGGTTCCTGCTTGACAGCTGGCATGTATAAAGAGCTATCAAGCAGGGTCTCTGTGTTGCCATTATCTGAGAAACACACGTAGTGAAATGCCACGTTGGCAACCTGTTAGCAATAAACTGTTAGCATTAAGAGATCTGGCTTGCCTCAGTCCTTCCCTCCACCCAAGTTGTCCCAGATGGAACAATGGCCATTCCTTGAAAGTTAAGAAATAAAATGAAAACAACAAAATTTAAATTTAAAAGAAAGCAATAAGAATCAAGATAATCAGGTGAGTCCATTCAGTACTGAGCATCATTAACAAAAGTGTGTCACAAGAAACTTAAGTTCATATATATTGTGGACATCTCTGTTTCCTAATGCAGGGGGATCCTTACAAATTGTCATTGTGCCCCAAGGAATCAGTCGGTAGAAAGGTATTGAGAATAGATCTATTAGCATTATTATAATAAGAATAATATTAGAATTATACAGTCAAAAAAAATCTACATTGGCAAGAGAAGATGCAGTCTTCCACTGATATTTCATCTAAATTTATAAATGGGAATTCATAACGTCTGGGATTCAGCAAGTAAAGATTAAAAAAGAAAAGTTAGAGCTCATTCAGGGTGAAGCCCCCATCACTCTATTAATCTATAGCAAGAATCTACACTACATTAATCTACACCATGAAGCCTACATTAAAGCTAGAAGCTAGGAAGCCTACAATAAAAGTAATGAGTAATGTACATTGGCAAGATTTAGCTTCTCTGGTGGTTTAGTGTCTTTGGGATTTAGCAAAAGTAAATCTTATTTAATGCCAATGTACTCATTACTGGAAGCCATCAGGTAAAATCAAACTATCATCATTGACCAAAATAGAGAGTTGTTCGCTGCTAAGTTACATGGGTGATAATGCTACACAAGGGTGCAAAGTATGTATTTACAAAACTGATATGCTACAAACAATAACAGGGATAACAAGCAACCTTACTTTATACCTTATTTAATAGGATCCTATCCTATTTTATCATTCATTTAGTCATGCTGACCACATGACCACGGAGGCATCTTCGGACAGTGTTGACTCTTTGGCTTTGAAACGGAGATGAGCAACACCCCCTAGAGTCAGGAACAACTAGCACATACGTGCGAGGGGAACCTTTACCTTTCTTTGATTGCTGGTTCTCTTCATATATAAAGTTTTTTTTTTCATTTTCATAACAAATAACCACATGTATACTATTACATAACTAACATCATATTATATTGTTAAATGTTTGCATCAATTCGTCTTACCATCAACTCCCAAAAATAATTATTGGCTCTTCTGCACTCCATACACCACATTTGTACCCTATCCATCACTTTCTTCTCCCTCTCTCCTCCTCCTCCCTACCTTCTTTCTTCCCTCTGTTGTCCTTCTCTTCTCTACTTCCCCTTCCTGTCTTCTTCTCCTCTCTCCCCTTTTTACCTTCTTCTTTCTCTCCTCCTCTTCCCCCCCTGTCCTCTCTCCTATCCCTCTCTTCTTCCCTTACCTCTCTCCTCTACTTCGCACTCTTCATCTCATTTACTGGGTGTATTTCAGCCTCTGAGCGAGCTCCATTTTATGTTGATGGTATTTATAATTCCTTTTCAATTTTCAATATACATATTTAATTTTAACATATATTTTCCTCCTTCTTTTTTAAAAGAAAAAAAGTATACATATATAGTAATTGGGTTTGTTTTTTTTACAAAACAGCCTATTAGCCGAGATGTAGTCCTGGTTACGATTCTCAGCTATTATCATAATTATATTTATATAGTTATTCATCCTTACATGCCCCAAATTTATAATTTTGTCTTTATGATCTTAATAATTTCCCATTGTAAGTATATTTCATGTTCCCTCTCCATTTTTCCATATCTTGACTTAGCTTACCATTAATTGTCTTTAAATAACAATCCTTACTGTTCAATGTTCATTACAATTCTACTAATCTATGTAGAATAACAAATTGTACACATCTCACTTTGTTCATCATCTTAAGAGTTCTATATGTGTCCATATTTCATATATTTTAACCTATACTTAATTGTCCTTCGATTGTCATAGTCAATCAATTAGCAACTCAGTTTAATTATCATGTATAAAAGTGAATCACATACCTCTGCTTTACATTCTCCAGATAATAGTTTCATATTTGTCCATATTCCATACATTTTAACCTTTATTTAATTATCTTTCCATTATCATATTCAATCAGTTAGCAACTCAGTTTTATTATCATATATAGAAGTAAACCACAAATCTCAGCTTTATATTTCCCATATAGCAATTTCTAATTGTCTGATTTTTTCCTAGTAAGTCTTTTGTCCCACTTCTCCATTCCTGTCTTCTTCCTTTTCTTTGTTTTGACATGTCCAACCCCTTCAATTTTCCCTAAGCGACTGTCAAACCCAGTGAAATCTTTTGTATTTCCCTTTGTTGGGGCGTAACCCCCCTCTTCAGTTTTCTCAATTCCACTGTCAAACTCAGTGAGATCTTTTGTCTGTTTTTTTTTCTTTTGTTGGGACACATCCCCACTTTTCAATTTTCCCTATACCACTGTCAAACCTAATGAAGTTTTTTGTCTGCTTTTTATTTTTCACCATTTCTACCCCTTCATTATCCCCCCTCTTCTTCCTTCACTTCTTCCTTCACTTCCTGCTTCTCTTCAATACCTAACTTCAAAATTCTATTTAGGCTTGATTTTAATTATTCATGCATATTTTTTATAATTTTATGTAGTTCTTCAAATTTCCACCTTTCCATAATGTCCAGTTCCAAAATTACAGTTAGTTATACAGTTCTTATTTCAGAGTTCTGGTCCACCTTAAATTTAGCTAATTCAGCTAATGTGAAGAGGAAGAGAAGCGGGAGCCGTCTTGATCTTTTGTTCTCCCTTCGCCAAAAAACCCTTCGTATTTTACCAGTTCTTGATTTTATTATTATTTTTCCCTTGTTGCCTTCCATCTCTCATTGGTTATAGTTGCTCAAAATATATTAATTGGAACAAACTCGAATACAGCAATTCTCTGGTATGTTTCTCTTTGCCTCCTGCTTTTTCAGATTCTGATTTATGGCAATTGGTTAATTAAAACTTCCTGCTCAGAGTTTCACATTCCATTCGCTAAACAGGCAAGATTAGGTTATCTATGAGAAAATTGTTTAAAGCAAATGGCTCTTTTTGGGCTAGTGATTCAACACTCCATTTTTTTCCATCTTTTTTTCTCTTTGCCAAAATCCCAATCTGTCCATCAATATTATTTATACTCTCAAGGTTCTTCGCCTTTTCCAAATTCTTATTTATGACTGTGGGTTAATTAGATCTTCTTACCAGGCTTTCATCTCATGTCCTGCATGTGCCTGCTCAGTTGCTTTGGCCTGAAGCCAGCTTCTTCTGCAGCCACGTTGCCATGCTGCCTCCCCAATACCAATTCCAAGGGCAAATCTCTGACCTATGAGTGACCTGTTGCACTCCCTCTGGGTCTGATGAGATGCTGTTCCTTCTTCACCCACTCCACAGGGAGCTTCTGATCCAAAAAGGATCTCGGCATTGGTTTGTCAGATAGAATTCAGGTGAGACTCTTCAGAGTTCATACCCCCTCATCTGTCCAGCTGGAGAACTTCCGGTTGACCTTTGACTGCTGATTCTAAAATGGTATCTGCATATAAATTATGTATTAATAAGAAAAAAAAAACAGATCAGCCCTTGATGTTGTGAATTTCAGCATACAGCGAAAGTGTTAGTTATTTTACCATCTCACTGAGCAAACACATCAGTTTTCCCCAGAGGTGAGAGGAGAATTGAATGGAATTAATAGTTTAAAGTGTAAAGGGCTATCAGATAGATGGCCAGTTTTATTTATTGTCCTTTTTCCTTAGTTTGATTATAGGAGACAGAAAGGTGATGTCAGGCCTGTAATTCTGTTCCTTTTAGGATCTTTGGCCTGCCACATACTTAAAACATACATATTATGCTGTTTCATTGGTATAGTAGTTGGGAGGGGGGAATAGAAAGGAGTAGGATTGTGGAATGTATTGTTATGGATTTCTTAGAAGCTCAAGGTCGTCTTTTGTCTCCGCACCTCGACACCTGGCCAGAAGAAGAGGGGTGTACATGCCAGAGTGGAAGATGAAGATTGGACCATGTGATGAATTATGGGGTGTGGGGATAGATGATGAACTTTTAACTTGGGGAATTCACCGGATGTACCTTAGAGTTGAAATTTCACCAGCTTAATGCCAACATGCCTGTCTTATTAAATTGGAGTTTTAAGGACTACTTTGCCTTGGACAATGATTTAATTCTGCATGATATTTGGAACGCTGACATTATTTCAACTCTCCCATAATTTTTTTTCTTTCATCGGGGTACTGAATCCCAGTTCTGACCCAACCCTGGGCAGGACGAAATTTCAGTGAAGATGGAGGAGGGAAAGAATGCAGCAGAGAAAGCTAAGGATGATGGATCACTTATTTTTGTCGAGACTATCTATGCACCTTCTAAAGAAATAGTTCAACAGGCAGAGGCGAGGGAAAAGGAACCGAAACCAAGATTTTCCTCACAGACGGAGTTAGACCTGCGAGAGGAAGTTTCGGGATTTATTGCTTCTCAGGAATGCCTGCTGGAAGGAGGGGGGCCCCCCAAGGGAACTCTGACAGACGGCTGGAGCATGGGGAGAAGAGCAAATGAATGGAGATCTCAGTCACTCTCACGCAGCCAGTCTTTGATGGGCCTTCAGGACCAATTCCGACGCCTAAATGTGAGTGAACAAAAACCCCTGGGACCCCCAGAACCACCCGGGTGGAGGCTAGCAAAGCCCACATTATCCTTCCCCAGCAGAGAAACTGCTGTGCAGTGGAGCGGAGACCTTGGGTCTTTCCACACAGCCATCAGCGAATCAGCACCCTCCCCTCCTGGAGTGAAAAGAAGTTGGGAAGTAAAACTTAACCAGCCGAAAGGGGCCTGGAACACTTTCACCTCCCCCCCTCTGCAAAGCGATGGCTCTGGACCCATCAATCAAGCCAATTCAGGTTGGGCTTTCTTCCCGGGTCATGGATGGGCTCAATGCCAGTGGACGCCTGCCCCTTCCCAACCAATGGCGCCACCCCAAATAGCTGCTTAGAGGCAGAGCCAAGGAATGGGACCACCACAGGGCCCAGCCCCCCCACCAATGCCTCAGCAGGCTTTTGCCCAACCGATGGGTGTGGCCCCACAAAGAAGCTTACCACCCCAAGCAGCAGGCCAACAGGTTGCTCCGGTTCAACCACCAGCACCCCCTCCTCCTCCCACACCCCCAAGGTTCCGTGCAACCTATGATGGCAGCCGAGACAAACTAGCTTACTTTATGAATCGAGTGTTGGCATACGTTGACCAAGTAGGCCCACAATACCTGACGGATCGAGAACTGATCCAAGAAATAGCAGAGGGGATGAATGAAGGAGAGGCAGCACAATGGATAGCGGAACTCCATGAAGAAGCAGCTCCTGAGTTAGATGACATAACGGGGTTCATCCAACTGATGCGGGCCCGATTTTACGATGTGGCCCAACAGGTAGATGCTGAAGACCAGATCCAGGAATTACGACAGGGGGGCCGGCCGGTCAAAGAATTAGTTTGGGAATTCCGGAGAATAGCTGGAAGACTACGTTACTGGCCAGAGAGACTATTGGTCTATACGTTCAAAAAGGCCTTAGATCCCAAACTGAAACAAGCTTGTGCCGTAAGGGGGACCCCAGATCGTATCCAAGAATGGTACACCACTGCAATCATACTGGACCACGAGATTAATACCTATCCAAAGCCTGGTACCAGAACCCCTGAAAAAAAACCGTTAGCCCACCGAACGCAGAAGCAGCAAACTGAAAAGCTCCCGCCAACCCCTCGTTCCTGGGGCCCCAAAATAAAGTGCTACCGTTGTGGTCAGCTTGGCCACCGGGCATCTACATGCTGGGCTCCAGCCCCAGTTCCACAACCACGCCAACCACCTGCCAGCACAGTCAAGAAAACCCCCAGAAAACCCCCAGAAAAACGTCGTCTGGCACAACAGCCAGCAGGGGCAGAGAGCGGAGCCACTGAAAACGCCCTGGACACTTCAGAGGAGGAAGAGGAAGGAAACCCAGAAGACGACCCAATGGTGAGTGCACCTATCCGCCCCTTCCAAATAAAAGCCAAACTCCAAATACCGAAAACGGGGGTAGAAGGGGAAGTTGGGGTGATTATAGATACCGGCTGCACCCGATGCTTAATCAGCATGTCAATAGTGGAGCAACTAGGTATACGCACCAGACCCCTGAAACAACCCATTCCGTTTGAGCAAGTGGATGGAAACCTAATTGGGGGAGCTCCGGCTACAAAGATCACTGAGTTAGTAAAACTGGTGATAGGCCGCCACTATGAGTTCCTCAGATTCATCGTGGCCCCTGGAATGCAGGAGTCAGTTATCCTAGGGCTTGCATGGTTGGACAAGTGGGAACCTACCATAAAGTGGGAGGATGGCGTTAGAAAGGTGACTATTGGACTTGGGCCGTTACCACCAGTGGAACCAAAAGGCCACCCAGGAACATTGGAACCTAACAGCCCAACCCATCCAGAACCTGCAGCAACCGCAGCAGACACTAAACCTCCGGGAATCCAACGAGTCCCAAAGATCTATTGGGATCTGGCGGAGGTGTTCAGTGAGGAAGACGGAAACTACCTTCCACCTCACCGCGCCACAGATTGTGCCATAGAGTTCAAACCTGGGGTAACCTTACCAAAGCCCAAAATGTACTCTATGACGCCTAAAGAGATGATAGAATTGAGGAAGTACATCGACACCAATTTGAAAAGAGGGTTTATTGAACCAGCAAAATCAAAAGTAGCAGCCCCAGTACTCTTCAGGGAAAAGAAAGATGGGGGGGTTCGCCTCTGTGTGGACTTACGAGCTTTGAATGCGGTATGCGAAAAGAATACCTATCCCCTCCCTCTCATGAAAGATATGTTGAACCACTTGGCTAAGGGCAAGATCTTCACCAAGCTGGATTTGAGAGAGGCGTATTACCATATACGAATCCGGAAAGGGGATGAGTGGAAGACCGCTTTTAATACTCCCTTAGGCAGCTTCCAATATAAAGTCATGCCTTTCGGACTACAAGGAGCACCCGCAGTATTCATGCAGTACATAAATGAAGTGCTACACGACCACCTGTACCGCGGAGTACTCGTTTATTTAGATGACATCTTGATCTTCTCTGAGACCATGGAAGAACATGTGAAACTGGTACGGCAAGTCCTGAAAAAACTTCTAGCTGCCAAACTTTATGCAAAATTGTCAAAGTGTGAATTCCACAAGACCTCACTAGATTATCTGGGATATCGTATCTCCAATGAAGGAGTAGAAATGGACCCAGAAAAAGTGAAAGCGGTGTTAGATTGGAAACCTCCAAGCACTCGCAAACAATTACAAAGCTTCCTTGGATTTGCAAACTTTTATAGGCAGTTTATTCCAACCTTTGCTGAAATTGCCCTACCATTGACTGACCTATTAAGAACGGGGCCTTCCCCTATTAACCAAAAGCAAACCAACCATTAAAATGGACAATCGACTGTCAAAAGGCTTTTGAGAAATTAAAACGGCTCTTTGCCCAAGAACCCATATTGCAACACCCCGATCCAGAGCGACCTTTCATAATCCAAACGGATGCCAGTGATGTCGCGATAGCTGCGGTGCTACTACAAAAGAATAAAGAAGGCCACCTCTTACCATGCGCTTACATCTCCAAGAAACTCACCACTATGGAAAGAAGGTGGCCCATTTGGGAGAAGGAGGCATTCGCGATCAGATGGAGCATGCTCACCTGGAGGCATCTCCTGGAAGGGGGGGATATACCGTTCGAGGTATGGACTGATCATAAAAACCTCGAAACTCTCCTTGCCCATCGAAAGTTATCCCCCAAACAGGTCCGTTGGGCCCAATATTTCCAAAGGTTCAAATTTGAAATTAAACACATCCCCGCAGGGAAGAACTTATTAGCAGATGCACTGTCGAGAAAACCCCAGTTTGACAGTAAGAAGGAAGAAATTTTCCACCCCATCATATCTCCTTCTCACCAAAAGGCAGCTCAAGTCACCAGTCGAAGCCAAGATAAACTGAGAACCGAACTGAAAGCAGCCCTCCAGACAGACCCATGGTTCAACAACAACAAAGACATCCTAACGATTAATGATGGCGTAGCCTGGAAGGGATCCAAACTGTACGTCCCTGCAGAAATGAGATTGCAAGTGCTACAGCGGAGTCATGATGCGAAACTAGGAGGTCATTTCGGATTCCTGAAAACTCTCCACCTCGCTAGACGTCAATTTTGGTGGCCAAAGATGAGGTCGGAGGTGGAAGATTATGTAAAAAGCTGTGCTACTTGTGCAACAATGAAAACCCGTCCGGGAAAGCCCCCTGGACTACTACAACAAGTGGCCAACCCTAGCCGACCATGGGAAGAGATAGCAATGGACTTCATTGTCGAACTTCCAGATAGCAGTGGTAATAAAGTAATCTGGACAGTTATTGATTTGTTTTCCAAGCAAGCACACTTTATCGCTTGTTCAAGCCTACCATCCGCAAAGAAATTAGCGAAAATGTTTGTGAAACACATTTATCGCCTACATGGAGTTCCAAAAAGGATCATTTCAGATCGCGGAGTTCAATTCACCGCCAAGTTCTGGAGAGAATTCCTAAAATCGATCGGGTCCACGCAGGGACTCAGCTCAGCATTTCATCCCAGCACAAATGGGGCAGCAGAGAGGGCCAATGCGATGGTGGAACAGTATATCCGTTGTTATGTGGACTATCAGCAAGACAATTGGTCGAACTTGCTACCTTTCGCTGAAGTAGCATATAATAATACGGTTCACAGCAGTACCGGATTAACTCCTTTCCAGGTTACCAGTGGCATGGAATTTGTTCCCATGCCTGAACTACCTAAGGAACCTCCCTCATCCATGTCCCTGAATGAATGGCTGGAGGCACTAAAGAAGGGATGGGAGAATACCAAAAAGGCGCTAACAGATGCGGCAGAAGCCTACAAGAAGCAAGCTGATAAACATCGTTCCCTACAACCCCCCTTTCGAGTGGGGGACAAAGTTTTTTTGTCTACTAAATACATAAGATTAAAGATGCCTAGTAAGAAATTAGGTCCAAAATTTCTAGGTCCTTTCCCAATAGAAAAGATAATTAACCCAGTTACAGTTCGACTCAGCCTACCCAGACTCTTAGGGAAAATTTACCCGGTATTCCATTGTAGCTTATTGAAGCCGGTAAGGGAGTCTAGCACGAGACCATCCACCCAAATTCCACCTCCTCCCGTAGTGGTAGAAGGGGAAACACATTATGAAGTGAAAAAAATATTAGATTCCAGGCTGTATAGAGGTCGTTTACAATATTTAGTGCATTGGAAGGGATACCCTTTGTCAGAAGCTACGTGGGTGAAAAGTTGGGATCTGAAAGCAGATAAATTAGTGAAGCAATTCCATGAGAAATTCCCTGATAAGCCAAAGGGTCCCCCTGGGGGAGGAAGAGGTGGTTAAATTTTGATAGTTAACATTTATGTTATTCTCTTTTCAGGAAACGTTTTTCTCTTGAGGAGAGGCCGCCTGTCAGGCCTGTAATTCTGTTCCTTTTAGGATCTTTGGCCTGCCACATACTTAAAACATACATATTATGCTGTTTCATTGGTATAGTAGTTGGGAGGGGGGAATAGAAAGGAGTAGGATTGTGGAATGTATTGTTATGGATTTCTTAGAAGCTCAAGGTCGTCTTTTGTCTCCGCACCTCGACACCTGGCCGGAAGAAGAGGGGTGTACATGCCAGAGTGGAAGATGAAGATTGGACCATGTGATGAATTATGGGGTGTGGGGATAGATGATGAACTTTTAACTTGGGGAATTCACCGGATGTACCTTAGAGTTGAAATTTCACCAGCTTAATGCCAACATGCCTGTCTTATTAAATTGGAGTTTTAAGGACTACTTTGCCTTGGACAATGATTTAATTCTGCATGATATTTGGAACGCTGACATGTGACACCTCATAGGCTCAGGGAAAGAAGACTGAAATTAAGGTGAAAACAAAAACAATTCTAGAAAGATTATAGACAGACTTGTTAGGACAAACATCTTGAAGAGTCTGGTAGAAATGTGGATTTGAAGAAAGTGAAGATGGCTGTGAATCTTGCAAATTTACCTTGATATAAAAGTTCATAACCGTTCACCAATTGACAAGCACACTTAAATTCCATATATTATTGAAGAACTGACCCAAGACACACTTATATGTACAACCTGACTATTTTATGAATGTTCCAGCAATGTATATCAATTACGTGAGCTTCTAGGTATAAAACCTTGAAATATCATGCTTCATTTCAAGAAACTGGACTAATTCATTTGGATTATTTCCAAAACTATAATTCTATATAATTCTAACCTACACTGGTAATTTACAAAAATAAAATATTTATAAAATATATATATTAGCTTCATCAGAAATCTCATGCAAAACAAATGAGAACTATTAACATACGCACTTATCCATTTTCTTTTCCAGACATTTGTACAATATAAAAAGAACAATTCAGAGGTGTAAAAACCAATTGTTTTGTTTTCTCTATATATCTATATAACAAATGATATACTTCATTAAATCATTGGGGATTTTTTGTTCTGGCATTTAAATGGAAAACAGAAAATAGTTATGTGCTGCATTAAATTAAATTCCCTAGAATAAGCAACCCTGGGGGGAAATATTAAATTAAGTTATACAATTTTTTGGTCTGATCAACACTAGCGTACAAATAATTGAGTACGCATGGATTTCCATCATGGTTTGGTGGATACAGTTCATTCACTTCAGCCTTCAAAATCATCACAATTAACTAGGCTTTAGAAAAATAAAAGCAAAACGCTTTCCTACCTTTTAGAGGCTTATATGCATGTTCTTAGGCAAGACAAATAAGGATAATTGATTGATGTAATCGTTCAAAAGATACGTATCTCAAGGGCTCAAAGTAATCAAAATAACAATATTGAAGAAACAAAGTTTACCCCAAAATATTGTAATAGCAATATCGCCTGAAGCATAATAGCACTGTTTTTTCCTCAGAGATGTATTATGTGTATCATATGTAATCTCAAAATTTATTATCATGACTGGTTGAAAACCTCTAAGGAAATTATGTATCGTATTGTGATCCAAAGACCAAGAAAGAGAGGGACACATAAACTGCAAATGTTTGATAGTATTAAGTGTCATTTTGATAGTTTTCTTACTAATATTTGGTTCATACTGTTTTCTTTTGTCATTTTCTTTTCTGGAATTTAATACATAAATAAATATTCACTACTCAGAGTAGCAATTTTAAAAAACAGAATTAAACCCATATTTAGTATGTCTCCTGGATATTATGGAACTGTCTCAACGGAAGAACAAGTGATTCATGTTTCATTCTTTCTGTCTAATGTACAAATATATAGTTCATATTTTTCTCATATTGTGTAATAACTGAACTGCCAGCATATCTTGAATTAAGGCTCTAATCCACGGAGTAAATCATATAACATTACAAAGATTGCTGTAACTCAAATTTTCTTAGATCACTTCCCATAATCAATGAAACTGCTAATTTATTTTCATTAACAGTTTGTGTAAAAAGGAATGATGTCAAAATAAAAATGCATAAAACATAAAATGTTTTGTGCTTGGAAATTTATCATTTTTGTAGTGTTGAATAATGAAATATTTTAATTCAGATACATTTATTTTATTTCTATTTTGCAATTCTCCGCTGATGCATACCTTAGTGCCACTGTATCTCCCCAGCATGTTAGTTTAATCTCAATTGTTTGATTTCATTATTTATTTTCAACACATTTATTTTATTATTCCAATTCATTTTCAAATGAGTGTTCATTTTTTTATAGATTTCTACAAATATTTGAAAGAGACTATTTGATCAAAGGATTAATAATAATTTGTTATCAATATTTTATCAGTGCTAATTCATTAGTGTTGTTAACAGGGAAAATGTATGCTGGAAAGAAAATTAATATGAGCCATCTGTCTGGAAATATTTAGGGTCATATTTATTTACTTATTTATTTTTATTGCTCTTATTTTGCCATTATCTGAAGGACTCCTACCTGTTAACTATGCATATGTGTATGCATGTGCATGCATATATGTTGATAAAAAATATATCAATTTGTTAATAATTAATGTACTCAAGCAAAAACAAAAAAACTATATAACTGCAATTATTTCACAATTTTCTCCTGAAATGCTCCATTTGAAATAATTTCTGGACAGCTAAAAAAGAGGAACCTAATCTAATTTCTGGAGGAAGACTGTTTCACTTCACTAAAGTAGGAAATCTATAATTTAAGTATCATTAGATTTATAAGCAGTAGGTTAAAAAACATTTTTAAAGCATATCAATGAAATTTTTCTTTGAGACCTGAAAAACATCAAGCCACCCATTGGAGCAATTGCATTGGCAATTTAACTGCTCTAAGTGTAATTCATTTTGAAGATATTTGAGAAGTTGTCTTTTAAATATTTCATTCCTAAGCCCCTTATGACTTATAAACTACTGCCAGAACCTTACATTGGACCCACTAACTCCTCAGCAAACTGTGCACCACTTAGTCACGTTTAGATCTCCCATCTTCTGCTTAACTTTTGGGCAGGTAAATTCTGCACTAATTATAGATTCCATATTATCTTCAAAGACAACCTTATGAACAATGTACTATAGTAATCAATCAAGGGCAACAATTAAGGAGACAAAGGCATTCTGTCGCCTTAGCTAGTGTAACAATGTCCCTATAACTTTTCTCCAGTTATGGAGAGCCTCAAGATAGCATTTGTTCCTTTGGAAAGAGTTTTCTTTGTCAAGATCAGGGCTTTCCAATTCCCAGGCCCTATAATTATCTATTCACAATAAGTCTTACCTGGGTTCAACCTATTTTTCTTTGGGGGGGGGGTATAATCAAGGCCATCATTATCTCCACACTCTCCTGATCCAGATGGAAATAAAGATATAGGTCACATTGTTACTTTGCTATAAGATGAAAAATAATAGAACTATAAGAACCATGGAGTCTAGCATTACTATGCATCCCAAGAAGATAAGAACATTATTGTTTTTCCCATTCAAGTGAAAGGTAACAAAATCTAATGACAGTCAAATTATTTTGACTCCTTAAGGGGAAAAGTTATCCTTTTATGAATCCCAAATCTGTCGTATCTGCTACATTCACCTAGATTTTAACAGCAGCTCAGTTCTGAAAAAGAGTGGAAAGTTGAGATGTTCTAGTTCACATTACAACAGTAAGATGGATATTCATTTACAATGGATTCAGTCAGACCCAGGAAATATATACTAATATCTCCCAGAAACTGTTCTTGACTTCCAATGCTTGGAATTTCGACAGACTCATAATTTCAAGAGAAAAAACACCCATTATTGGAAGTTAATGTTATTAAGGAAATCTATTATGCTTCACTTGAATGAATAATTGATTTTTCATATGGATTACCAATATTTTAGAAAGATTCACAGAGTTCCTTCAGAGCTGGTGAAGAGGCCAGCTTTGTATTTCATCCATTTATCTGGCCCTGGTTATTTAAGAGTGTGGTATCTACATCCATTCTTCAGAGGAACTCCTGAGATTAATTTAATCAAGATCTAAGGTTTAAAGAGCAATTCAGTCCCAATGTGAATTGCATAATCTATAGACTCTAATGCATACAACAATAAAATTTTAAAAGATTGCAACCATTTATGTAATGCTTATATAAATAATTATACATATTCCCAAACATATCACAATTCACTATGGGACCTTTGGTGTCTACAGTGACCAACTGAATTGGTAAGAATGACATGGAAATCTCACTCTCAGCTATAAAGTTTGCTGAATGCTGTTGAATATCTCTCTCCTAGCATATCTCAAAGTTTGTTGTTTAAAGAATATGACAAGAATCTTTTATGAAAGAATTCACAATTTCAGTTGGCTAAGAGCATCATTTGGTCTCAGCATAGACTGCCAAGAGTTTCATACCAGGAAGTAGGCACAGCAAGCACATACAGTACACTTAATTCAATTTAGGTTTATTGTTAATTTGTTTATTTTTATCCAGTGAACTCTTGTGATTGAATTAGGCTCCTTTGCAGGGAAGAGGGTTTAGTCATTTTCAACAGATTGGAGATCATTTAGAATGCATATGCTCTATCTATCTATCTATCTATCTATCTATCTATCTATCTATCTATCTATCTATCTATCTATCATCTATCTATCTATCTATCTATCTATCTATCTATCTATCATCTATCTATCTATCATCTACCTACCTACCTACCTACCTACCTACCTACCTACCTACCTACCTACCTACCTATCATCTATCATCTATCATCTATCATCTATCATCTATCATCTATCATCATCTATCATCTATCTATCTATCTATCTATCTATCTATCTATCTATCTATCTATCTATCTATCTATCTATCTATCTATCTATCTATATCTATCTATCCTCTCATCTATCAATGTAAACCTATCTGTCATCTCTCTATCATTATCTATCCTACCACTTAAGGCAGTAAATTTACAAGAATAGACTTCCAATGTCCCAGTTTTGCTAAACTCTGTGCTTCCAGAGCTCCATCAAATTTTGTATTATCATAGAAATCAACCAACCTAGTTCTCAGCTTTTGGAAAGATACCCACAAGGCAATCAAAACAAAGTGAATTAAAGCACTTTTCCTCTTTTGTTTTCCTGATTTCAAAACCAGGCAAAACCCAACTTGGCAAAATTAAACAATCAACAAGAGATGTTCAGCAATTGATCAGTCAGTAACATTTTTTAAATTTTCTTTTTCATATATTTTAGAAGCAGGAGTGTAAAAAATATTTGGCTTCTTATTGTTTATTTTGTGGAATGTTTGACTTAATAGAGTGTAACATTTGTTTTTCTCTGACTGAATACAACTTATATTTGTAAACTAAATCATTGGTATGTGCAGTGGGTCAAAAAGTCACAAGAGTGGGGTCAAAGTCCTGCTCCATTTATATGTCCATTAAGACATCTCTTTCAAAAGGGCAGGGCTTCAGCCTTAAGGTTGTGATTGCTTTATTAAGTTTTTATCTTTTGCCATGATCCTTGCACTGAATGTCCATTAAAAAAAACATAATTGCTACCTGCATCTAGCAACCATGCAACCTGCTTTATTGTTATGCTCTTTTAAAAAAGACATTGTAGATTTTTTTTGTACATGTTAAATTGATATAAATTACACATGAATGTAAATAATATTCAGTGATTGTATCTGTTAAAATTTAACGGGTTGTTTTCCTCTGCTAGGTTATCAGTGTGCTCTTAATTATTCAGCATTTGAGAGTTGTATATTAAATGTCTCTTTGAAGGAGGTTGCTATCCCAAACTCTACACTAATTAGCCATGAAATATATTGCATATCAAAGAAATCGAAAACAGGAAAGCTGGGAGAAAGCAAACGAAGCTATTCAGGAATAAAAATAGGATAGAATACAAGAACAAATCAAGGATTTTTAATAAAAATGTAATACTTTTCTAAAACCATTTCCAAAAACCTTGGAAATATTAGAATAATGATTTTTTAATAATTAATTATTTTTAAAAGCCATTATTTCACACATTCCAGAATGGTGACAGAGGTTTTTGGGATAATAGTCATGTTTTGAAATTTCCAAATATGGCTACCATGGAGTTCTTCTCTGTGTCACACCACAGACAGAATGCTTATTCCCAGAGAATTGAAGAGAACAAAATGAAATATCAACTAGATTTCTGAAAAGTTTAAGACTAGTGGAAGAAGCAGGAAATGTCCCACTGCTTCTGACTCTGTTTCTACAGACTTAATTCCCAAATAAGATCTTCATAGATACAACCTGCACAGGCATGAAATCCTCTTATCTTCGCTACCGGTTCAGAACCCGGAGCACACGTGTCCATAATGATGTCTAGGCAGGTGGGCGGAGCCTCCCGCCGCTGCCACTACTGATTCACCCAAACTGGTGCGAACCGGCAGAATACCATCTCTTAACCTGCAGGAAAACTATCTCAGTATGGAAAGGCCAAAAGTCAGATAAGGGAGGCCCTACAGAAGGTCCTTATCTTCAAGAGTTCTTTCTACAAGGCCTTATAGCAAGAGCTTCTCAGTGGTAAGTAATATGTTTACTTAGAGAAGTTTTAAGAATGGGTGTAGGAAAGATCATATGGGCAATATTAGATTTTTGTATCTTTCCCCATTGGGAATATCAATATAATTTATTTGTTTATTATTAGGATGTTATTTTTAATTGTTTTCTTTCTGTGAATGCTACTTTGAGACATCGGAGTCAGACAAGACAGGCATCTGGCAGGCAGACAGACACACACACACATAAACACATACAAACAGAGAGAGGTGGGGAGAGAAGGAGAAAGGGGAGGGAGAGATGTGGATATAGATAGACACTAGATTACTATTCCTGACCATGAGATCAACAGCATCTGAAAAGTCATAGGTTTCCTACTTCAGTACATTGTTCTATTACACAGATATGCATCTATTGCGATCAGCACTGGGAAAAGTGACATAGTCTCCATTGGATAAAAATCTTATGGTAAGTAGAGTGTTGTGGTAGAGTCAAATTAAGCCTGTCAGTCAGGGGTGGGTTCCTGAACCGGTTAGTACCGGTTTGCTGTGAGTGCACTTTGCATGCGCTGCTTGCTTCGCTCTCACACACACTGGCCACACATTGCTTGTGCATGTGCATTTGACTAAAAATTGCTCTGTGCGTGCACAAAACCATGCTGGCAATGACAGAAGACACTGGAGAACCAGTTCGGGGGCGTGTCAGCCCTGGATCCCTACCAGTTCTGTGACCCAGGCCTGAATTCTGCTACTGGTTCACCTGAACTGGGCCAAACAGGCAGCAACCCACCTCTGCTCTCAGCCTCAATTAAACTAATTATACTTACTGAATGACCTTTAATTTACAACAGAAAAATAAGGCTTCAACTTGGGGAAGTAAAGCATATTTTCAGAAGTTTGCAAAACAGAATACTGTCTTCAAGAAGGCCTTAATGAAACTGGACAGTTTGCATACTTAAGAAAAAAAATACATCATCTTAGTTTAGATGAAAGCAACTACGATACTGAACTGTAGAAATAATTAGATGAACATTGAAAAATATTGTGGTGAACAAAAGTAATTATGAGTAATTACTTAGACTATCGACTTGCCCCATGAGTGCTAAAATCAAGATTTCACAAAGGGGAATGGAAGTCTTTCACTCTTCCTTTTAATTTGCAGCTGCAAAGAGATAAAACCAGTAATTATCTCAATTAAGCAACTTCTAGTTCAGAAAGCTTTGAAATATGCCATTCAATTGTTTCAATATTTTTATATACCTTTAATCCTACCCAATTGTTGTCAAAAACTACCTTATTATTCTGGCACAATCAAATTTTAACTTGTGTGTGACTTGGGGAAACATAAAAGCCTATATTCAGCATTATGCCTCTCCAATTAAGCATATAATTTGCCCATTTCTATCCTGAGCTAATTAAATTTCTCAAGTTACCTTTCCAACACTTCCACATGAGCACAGAAATAATTTCTCCATAGATCCAGTCTGACCATTGCACTAGGCCAGTGATGGCTAACCTTTTCTGGACTCAGTGTCCAATGTGCACGGACCTGAACTCCCAAAATGCAATGCATGTGTGGCCCTGCACATGTGCCCCCATGCACACGGCCCCCGTGCATGCGCCCTGAGGGTCGCACATGTGCATGCAGCCCTGCAGGTGCCCCCCACGCATGCACACATTACCCCCTGCATGCTCCCCGCCCTGTGCATGTGCCCCGCCTCCCTGTGCATGTGCACATGCCTCCCACATGCCCCCTGCCCCCACACATGCGCAGCGGACACACAAAGATCAGCTGACCAGTGAGAGGCACACGCGGATGTGCGGCGGAGCTGAACTGGAGCAATGGCTCACATGCTCATAAAAAGGGTGCTGCATGCCACCTATGGTACACATGCCATAGGTTCGCCATCACGGCACTAGGCTAAGAAACATTCCATGCTAAACACTGAAGAATGTACTACTAGGGAAGCCTCAAATGCGCCTGTTATTTCAAACTTTTTTCTGTGAACCCAGCAAAAGAACAGAGCTTTGGCTGAAGAATAATGCCATATTTCTGTTTCTAGGAATACACTCTGCAAATGTCCTTTACCAAAATCCAATGCTAAAAGGTTCTTCCTAAAGAAGGAGCAAAAACCTGCCAATCTCCCATGATGCAATATGACGTCCAGTCCTTGCAGCCAAATCTGCTTCCAACCTTAACTCAAATAAGATTTGTGGGAGGGGAAAATCAACACATATGGATGCAATTAAGCTAGAGAAATTTAATTTATATATTGCATGTATGTTTGATAAGGAGGAAAAAATATTTCTGTCTTTCACAATTCTAGAATTGGAAGTCAACCAATGTTATATATTTTTTAAAATTAATTTATAATATAAAATATGAAAAATGCAATAGAAAATAATGGGAAAGTAAGGAGGGGAAAGGGGAAAGGAAAAGTGTAGGGCAAAGGGAAAAAAGAAAGAAAAGGCATTGACTTCCGACTCCCTTTGCTGCAGTAGAATAAGATAGATAGAATCAAACTTCAACATTTTACTTTTACATACTAGTATAAACTAGCCATTTCTATCTAATTGATAAAACCCAAAATCAAAGATACATTTTTTCTACCTCGAGCACAAAGTCCAAACCAATGATATAAAAGTTTTAAATAAAAATAAATAAAGTATGTATTTATTTTTTTAAATGCTAAGTAACACTCTCATGTGTGACTGTTTTATACATTACAGATTATTATTTTATTATTATTTTTGATTTTCCAAAAGAATGGGAGCCGTTGCTTCTTATTTCAAACATTGCTAATGTGACTGTTTTCAGTTAAATCATCTGTTTTAAGATCATCTGATGCATTTTTACAATTCTATCCTTGGGCATGAATCTCTTGAAGTTTTGATTTTTAAATTATTCTCTGAGTGAGTTACTTTTATTAAAATGCAAGTCCATTTCATAGTAAAACAAATTTAAACCATACCCAAAGTTTGCAAAACAGGTTAGCATAACATAAAGTTCACTTTATCTAATCCCCGGCACATTTCTCATCCAGTTTGTAAAAGCAGCCACTTTTCAAATCCATCCAAAACACATAAGAGGGCCTTGAGCAGATTCCAATACCTTCTGTATAAATCCCCCTTTACAGTATACTTAATCTAATATATTTATTTACTTTGAAATTCATTTTTCATCTTTGACAGACAGCTTAAGATAACACTTTATTTCCAAAATCATAAAACATATTTGTGTCAAAGATTTTTATTGATGTACTCATTCTTGAAATAGATTAATGTAGGCAAAAGCAGCGTACTCCCCAATTCCAAGATTTCTGCGTATTATTCACTCTTGTTCTTTTTAAGCAGCACTCTATCATTTTCTGAAGGCCTGATATCTGAGAATCACATCATGAATTAATTACTTTGACACTGTATATTTTATGCCCTTTTCTACCCCTGTGTTTACTGATATGGGATCACCAGGTATCAAGAGCCTGAGGGTGCTTTTTGTTAAATTTGTTGTCACTTTTGCTAGCGGCCTCTCCATATATAACTAAATATGATTTCATTGGAGATTATTTCCATTTGATTCACTAATATTGTCTCCAAAATCAGATAATGTGTCCCTTCCTTTTTTTATTTTCTAAGAATGACTCTAGTGATTTGCTCTGTAACACGTTAAAGTCCCATCTTTTCATATAAAAATGATCAGAGAACCATCAGTGGCTAAACTGACACACATCAGTAGGCATTACAGTAATGACCTAACATAAAAACTTCAGAGAGTTTGTCACAAAGACCCATGTACTGAGCTCCTTGTCTTCATATCCATTGGTGAGCTTCCTGGACATGTTTCAGTGGCCAATATTTTATTCAAGGCAAGGTCTAAATCTTTGGCCTGATTAAACCAGTCTCTCCTTCTGTCCTTGGCCTTCCCTTCCAGAAAAAATTGCATTTTGATAATTAGATTAAGGATCTAATTATCAGATATAAGTTGAGATCTGCCAGTTTCATTTAACACTTTATGGAAATCATCAGTGGTGGGATCCTCTCGGTTTAATAACCGGTTTGGTGATGGTGCAATTTGCGCGCATGCAGAGTTTGAAGAAATCTTCACTTTTGGGTTTCTTTGGAGGATTAACACAGTTGATTCATGCAGCAAACTGCCCTGCCACGTGAATCAGCTGAGAAGATAAAGCTAGGAAAATAGCACAGGCGGGTGGGCCCATCTGATCATTGGGGCGAACCAGTTTGCTTCCATCGGAGCTACCAGTTCACCTGGACCAGTCCGAACCAGTAGAATCCCATCCCTGGAAATCTTATTATCATGCATCTAAATGCAGAGATTAAGGAGATTTCCAAAATTTCTCAAATGGGAAAGATTTGCTCAGGTTTTTTTCTCCCTAATTACATCATTTCCTTGATCCACAGGATGCACCCATTGAAATAGTAGACATTCTCATAAAGCTCCTTGATTGCTAGGTAATCCAAGATGAACAAAATTAGTACTGTTTCTTGTTCACTCAGTGCAGATCACTTACATCCCCATGATGCCTTCCTAATTCTTCATCCTCCTGAAAAAATTCCAATTATTTAATTCTGAACTCATTTATTTCCAGTTCACATACCTCTGGCAGCAGTATAACTCACTTTTCATAATCTGTATGATCTGTACTTTGGTTGGAGTAGGGAAAAAAGTTTCCAATTTGTATAAATTGCTGGATATGGGTGAGTATTAAATTTCAACTAAGGACTGAAAATAATGAGGCTACCACAATTGGGAAAAGCAGCATTTTGGTTACTTTGGGGTTCCAAAGCACATTAAGCATATGCATGATATGAAATGAAGTATATTTCTTTGCTTCCCCTACCTTAAAAAATGTGAAAGATATTCCATTTTACAAAATATTTTTCCCATTGAATAATGTATTTCTCTAATGTAATTTCTTAAAGGGTTGCTTCATTTTATCACAATTTAGAATAAGAACACACATCAAAGCAGTGCAAGTGTTCCAACGGGTGTCTGTTCCACTTCAAGGAGGGTCCAGGCAAAGCACGATCCTTCTCAAAGAAGAATTGCCGGGAAGTGAAGAGATCAGGCTCCCACGTCATTCTTTGCTTCACAGTCCTCCCTCAGCACCGTGTTGCCTCTTTGCTTCACTGAAGTGAATCACTTCACCTCCGCAGCACAAAACTCTTTCTCCAGGCAAGTCCAAGACAAGTTTCACAGGCATAATATACATTTCAAAACAATATTTATTTGCCTATTAAATAAGTGCAATTAAAAACAAATCCATTTAAGGAGGTCAGGATCAGCAGCTGTCCCATTGATATGTTCCACTTTTACATCCACATCACTATTTTGGACCATGAATATTAATGATAATACTGTATATGAAAAATATGATTTCAGTTTGTTCAAAGTATTCCTTTAGGCTAAGTTTAGGATGCTTTATATGCTAATAAACACATAATAAGAAGCAGCATTTTCTCTTTGAAGCCAGGAGAGGAGCTAATGCCTCCTGCAGTTCAGGCCTCTGTCTGTCCCAGCTAACAGGATTAGCCTATTGTGTTCTCTAATGTGTGGTAGAAACACATGTGTTGCAGAAAATCAGGAGACTCGGACTGCAAGATCAAGAAATAGCTTTATTTGGCCAAATGGTTCCGATAGAGATAACAATTTCTAACATATGAACAGCGTTCTAATCCAAACACGTATTTTTATAGTCAAAGCATCAAGAACACGGAAATATTTTAAAACATTTCTATTGGTTAAATTCCTTATTTCTAAGCAAAGAAGCAGATTGTACCATTTTTCCCTTTCGTGTCTAGGCTGCAGTTTGCATGCAGGAAGCACTAGATACATATTGTCTTTTGTGGTTAAGCTACCTGCCTGACTCACAAGCGAGACCTCTAACTGACTTGGCCTACATACAACAGCAGATGTTGTGGTTTGACATTTACATTTCCCAAGTTCAAGTTTCCGGTTTTACTTCAAGATTCAGTAATGTATAACAAGATAGAAGGGATAGATGGTGCCTCCCGGAGATCCTGTAGTCTGACCCCATTTCATGTTATGTCCAAATCTTGCTTTATGTCCTGCCTTACATGGAGGATCTAATCAGATGTTTCACTATAGAGGGGCTCCTAAAATCACTACTGGATGGCATATACCTCCTGGTCATTTAAAAACAGGGATCAGATGTTTGACCGGTGAGGGAGAAAAGGGCATCCCATGTGAGTCTCTTCTCCAAGCTATATTTAGAACTTGAGTGGAAACTTACTGCAGTTTCTGAATGAGATATGTTACTGAATGACCCTGCCTTCTTTAACAATTTTCTTTAGTAACCATTCTTCTAAACTCCTTTATAGATAATATGAGAAGAAACATGGTTTCCCTTTCCTCAACTCTCATTCATTTACTTACAAAAAGAGTTGGTGAACTCAACTAACATTTCATGGAAGGATGGGTAGAATTTAAAAAAAAAACAGGAAACCCCCAAACTACTCAGCAATTTTCACATAATTTCTACCACATTCAGGAAATTTCACAAAAAAAAGAAGGCTAAAATGAAACAATGCTGCGAAATAAAACAACCAATAAGCAAGAACAGAAGTGAAACAGCCCAACCATAGATTTACCTAGATCAGGAGTGTCAAACTCATGCCATCACATTGGGGTCACTTGGCGTATCGGGACCTTCCCCCCCTTTTTTCCCCTTTTCCCTTTGGGGTGGGAGTGATACCTACGGCCTGTGGGCCATGAGTTTGACACTCTTGACCTAGATAAAATTCAGCACACACTGCCACCCGTAGTTAAAGTATAAAATCAGATTATTCATACATATTCCAAACTATGGACAATGATGAGGTTGCAGCTATCTTATTTCTTATATCTATACCATAAACAGGGGGGTTTTGTTGTTTGGTTGTTAATACATGTTTTTCAGCAATTATATTTATTAAACCTATTATTCTGCCCAACACTTTACAGTCTTTATAGGCATAGTGAACTGTACAGATAGATAGAACTGCTTCCAGAACAGCAAAAGTCCCATCCTGTCTTTTTTTACGCTGGATTTTTTTTAAGGATTCTGAAAACTTTATAGCAGTTTACTGTAGGTTTGCAGCAAGCCATAATATGTGAAAACTATCTTTCTTTATTGTCATAGCAGTTCACGTAAATTCCTCAAAAAATGGGTAGGGTATGTAAACCATATTTCATTCTTTAACAGGGAAATTTTTCTGCTGCAAGGCTTTTAAAATACAAATTCCACTATGTAAAATTGATTCATTGATTATGTGTCATCAACTCATTTTTTACTTTTAGTGACTACATAGACTACAGATTTTCTCTATGATGATCTGTCCATAATCTGGTCTTACAACTATTTATTTAGAACCATTCAAAATTACAACCTCATTGAAAAAAGTGACTTATGACCAGTCCTCGAACTTATGACCATTCCAACATTAGGTTACCAGTATTTGGTTGTGGCATCTCAAGGTCATATGATCAACATTTACAATCTTCCCAGTCAGCTTCCGACAAGCAGAGTCAATGAGGGAATCTGGATTTGCTTAACAGCTGCATGGGTCACTTAACAACTGCAGTGATTTGCTTAACAACCAGGGCAAGAAAGTCATAAATTGGTCCCAATTTTGATTGCAAGGCAAGGACTACAATTGGATCCATCCACTTTGATGCTGGTGGTCATCCTCTTCTATAAAACACTATAAAATAGTGTTAATCTTGTTTTTTTTAAAAGATAAGTTGTAAAAATTGGTAGAAATAGCACATCTCAAAAGAAAAATAGCATGTGAAGATTGAAAGATGCTTACGCTTCCTGTGATTATTATTGCTTTTCAACTTGCCAAAGAACTGAGGGAAGGGAAGGATGAGATGGAATGCAGAGGCTATAATCTTCAACTGTGAGAGCCAAGGACACTTCTGCAGGTATCGGCCAAGATGTGGACAGTTATCGAAACAAAAGGCTGATTCCTATTTGGATAATGTGATCTGTTAAATGTACTTAAAGCTTTCTGATGGAGAAAAACAGTTTAAATACATTTTGCTGGATTAAGAAGATTTGTTGCCATTTATTCTACAGGGCCAGGTTGAATCTATCTATGCTTTCTCCAGAAAGGAATGATTCTAGTTACTTTCTCAAAAATTTCATTGATTTTGAAATATAAGAATGATTGTTTTCTAATATATTTTTACCAAGTAGGTTCTTTAAAGTATTTCAAGAAAAAAATTCTCACAGTGAAGAAGAAAATGTACATGAAGATTTGAATCCCTCCATTGAATCAAGTCCATGCATATTTCCAAGCAAGTGGAGATAATCCAACAGCACATTTTTCCTATGGATGCATTTGTGGTCAAAATGGACTGAGAATTTTCAGAGTTGTAGACCAACAACTCTTCTAAAAGGCACCAGAAAACCTAAAAGGACAAGAGGCATGGATTTGTGAGATGCTTTTTTTTTTTCTCAAAGGATTACAGGGACAATGAGCAGTCATATACTTAAAATCAACATGAGATATAGATTTTGGAGATGCATTGGATTAAGAGAACCTGGGGGAGCATGAGAGAATTTGGTTGCAATAAAAGTATACTGAAATACTCATTGAAACAACATTTCTGCATCGTTTGGTTTATAGATAAGTGGTGTGACCTGGAGGAGTTTATTTAGTTTAAATCATAATAGCAGAAGTTAGGTAAGAATCTTTAGGGCAAATCTATGTCAGGGACATAATACCTAGAAATGATACAGCAAGGATTATTACTGAACAACAATTCAGATTTGGTTCATAAAATAATAATTATATTACCTTTTAAAAATTGCACTTTCCTCACACTTGCTTTTAACAGGAAAATGTTTCTGCCCCATTTGTACTTATTTATGCTTTTTTTTGTTAAGATACATAAATATTTAGGTAATGGACCTACAGCATATGAGACACCTAATTTATTTATGCCTGTATCTTCCTTTTAGAAAGACATACTGATGTGACAAAATTGCTTTTAAAGTGGGAATATATCTGATGGCATGCCAGTAGTTGAGCTGTCACTTGGAATCAGTGATTGTCAGCTGAGAAGAGAATTGAAAGCAATGTTTTCCGAGCCAGAATACATTTCCATTACAAACAATTCTACACAGTCAGGCTCAAATACTTGCCTTGGGACAAGGGGACAAGAATTGGACTACTGAATAAGACAGTTTCTTTAGCTAAGCAAAATCATCTGCTAATTCTACAATTGAAATCTCAGGTAAAGCCTGCCATAATACCGAACAATGGTTTATCTCCTAAAGTTTAGGTTTTGGTACAATGCTATGCACCAAATTAGAATATTCTTTTATATGCCATGGATGGATACTGTTAGTAAGGGAAATAATTTGTTAACAGTGCAATGCACATGCAGGCATAGCTGCATTAAAGGCGGTTTCTGCTAGTCACCTCCAGCTAACAGTTTATTCCTATTTCTAAGAATTAGATCAAACAGATCACATTGCCTTGAAATAATAACTTAGGGGAGGAGGAGCCAATGTCACGACAATACAGACATGCGGTCTCGATGCTCCGAGACTACAGCCAATACTTTTGCCGCTGGGTGGTCCAATCGGACCTAAACCATCCCGCAGAGATGGTGAACAGGAAGAATACGTCTTGCTGATCTCAGGGACATCGCAAAGTCTCTGATCGATCCAAGAGAAGTTCTTCAAGCCGGCGACAAAAAGTCCAGCCATCAGGCTGATGAAGTCGGGGCAGCTCCGAAATGGAAGGATATGGAAAGAGAAAGTTTTTCCAGCTGGTGAGGAATTTTTACCGTTTTAAAAGAAACTGCCTATAAAAAACTTAAAGTTAATTTAAATTTGAGAACAGAAGAAATAAGTGGTGGAATTAAGCTTTGAATGGTTTTGGGCAGTGGGTTATCTTACTTTTTAAATGTTATTTTCATGGATGGAATTTATGCAAGCCTTTTAAACCGAAAGGATTAAGTTTTCTTCTTCTTTTTTCATTATTATTTTTTGCAACCTATGGACTAAAATTCTCCTTCTTCATTACTGAAACTCTTCAAAACCGAAGAGTTTTTCGCTTTTTCTTCTCTATTTCATTTAAGAATTTGATTTTTTTAAAAACTTGGAATTAAAAAAGACACAAAAGGCAATAAAGAAAATTGTAACAACAGAGGGAAAGATGACACTGCTACTCGGAGGCTGTAAGTCTGTGTATTGGAAACAAACTGCTACTCGGAGGCTGGAAGTTTGTGTATTGGAAACAAAACATTTTTACTTTCCTCACTGATTATTCTGGCTTGGCACTCCAAGGTCTCACTGTTTTGTCTATAGAGAGTGATAAGAAGAAAAGCATACAGATGTTCCTTTGAAGTATATCTTTAACCAGAGAAAAGTGAAAATAAGACCTTATTGTGAATTTATGCTTAATATTGTAAAAACTTTCCAAGCCAGAGCAGCAGTGTTTGTCAGCTTGAGATAATGACACAATCTCAACAGCAGAAAGAAATTTTAAGCCTGCAAAAGATATTGTTAGCAATTCAGAAATTATCAAATCCATTTGAGAGAACGGAGAAGAAGTTGGAAAACCTAGAGCATCTAACATGATGAAGAAGATGGAGATGTTTATAAGTGGAAAAAGTGGAGGTTAGAATCCTAAAAACCAAAGAGGAACGTGACCATAAAGAAATTAAATCCGCTGATATCTATGGTGATTGGTTTGTGTCTGGAAATGGAAAGAATGGAACACTGAAAGAGGAATTAAATGGAGGGGAACTCTACCCCAGATGGCAAGATACAGAAGAAGAAAAAGCAAAATAATGTATGGATTTAAAGAGAGAAATTTTATTAGCAACATCATTGATAACACCACTGACAATTAAAGATAAGCTGATTAAGGAAACAGAAGAAGGGCATTGAAATTACATGAGAGACTTAATAAGCAATGAGTTGCTAAGAGGAGCCCATACAAATTTGATTAAGGAGATGATTAGAGGACTGATACCACAAATGGCAGAAGACATGAGATTGTTTTGCTACTGGAAAGATACAGGTTGATAGATGAAAGGGTATAATCTAAAACTAGTTAAACTTAGTGAAATTTAGTGACAATATATATAGTTAAATAAATAATTGATAATGATAATAATGTATACATGTGTATTGCTATGATAAGTAATAATCGGATATGAATATTGAATGGTAACTATGAAAGGAAGATTAGAATTTTTTTGGTTATATATAAAGATTAATAAAAAAGAATAAGTTAAATTTAGTTAAGTTTTGTTTAATGAAAATGTTATGATAAAGGACACAGTCAAATAAAGGAGGGATAATGATAACAACGTATATATAGGTATGGGTACAACATAAGGAAACTGGATGTAAATTGTAAACAGTGATTTGGAAAGGAGGATTAGAAATTTTTGTTACTAAATATTATGGATGTTTAGCCAGAATAAGGATTCAGTGTTATTGGTGGATATTAGAAATAGCAAATGAAATGCCAGTATGTGGTTATGTTTTAAATCTTGATATATTTTATGATGAAGGACATTTAAACAATTGTAGTCAAATGAAAATGGAGATATGATGAGGGTAATGTGTATAAATATCTGAGTTAAAATGATTGAGTTAATATGAATTATGGTTGATGACTGTGGAAGAGATGCACGGAAGTCTTTTGTAACCAACTGATACAATTTCTACAGTATGTAAAGAAGGAGGATTCTTTGTGTTGCGTCTGTCTTGAAAATTAAAAATTATATATATATATATATATATATATATATATATATATATATATATATATATATATATATATATATATATATATATATATATATATATATATATATATGTTGTATTTGTGCTGATAAATAAATAAAGGGAGACTAGTATAGATCTATTTCAAGCTATTTAGCTCTCATCAGCTAGCCATACCCTTACTGGGATTTGAACCTGGGCTGTGTTACATATTACGCAGATTTGTTAGCCACTAAGCCACAGGCTCTCCTCCTTATCAGCTGAGCCAGGGAAATAGGTATGTATTTGTGTTACAACCCCTGGTATGCCCAAATATGGGAGGGAGCTCACTACTCCCCCTTTCTGTCCTTCGGCTCATTACAGAGGACCATCTAGGCAGAAAACCATATTTTTATTTTTAATGTTGCCTTTTTATATTTGTGTGATATATTTATATATTTGCTGAAAAGGAGAAGAGCCTGTGGCTTAGTGGCTAACAAATCTGCGTAATATGTAACACAGCCCAGATTCAAATCCCAGTAAGGGTATGGCTAGCTGATGAGAGTTAAATAGCTTGAAATAGATTTATACTAGTCTCCCTTTATTTATTTATCAGCACAAATACAACTATATATATATATATATATATATATATATATATATATATATATATATATGTGTGTGTGTGTGTGTGTGTGTGTGTGTGTGTGTGTGTGTGTGTGTGTGTGTGTGTGTGTTTTCTAAAATCTAGTGAAGTGCATAGTTATTACTTTTGTTGCAGAAAAAGTCACTCCTGCAGCTTTGCCAAAACAGATGTCACATGCTACCACTGAGAAACTGATATTGTCTAATGTTGTATTTACAAATCTCCTTCAGCATATTACCCTTCTAAGAAGGGTGCTGTTCTTAAATAGCCACAGCTTTTTTAAAAATTGCTTCTTATCACTACACTGATTTGAGCATTTAAGGACAGCACAAGATCAAAGTCTATATTACATTCAGGGAAAAGAAATTCCACCAAGTACAAATGTGGATTTGTGGTCCAATTAAATCATCCACAAACCACTGTCTTGTGGTTAGCAGTTTCCTGGTCCTCTGCTTCCTGAAATAATTAGCATCGGTCTCACTATGATACTTCCCATTAGCCAGGATCTTAATAATTCTTCTTTTCCTTCTCTAGACAACACTGTTACTAGTGTGGAAATGACCAATGACTACCATATTTATTAAGGCAACTTTCCACAGCTTCATATTCTCCTAAGATATTAGCTCTCAATTCCCATAAATTCCATCCTGAATGATCAAAGCTAGGGAATTGTGAGATTTAAATATATCTTTTAAAAAGTTTTTTCATTTTTCCTTTTAAATTCATTCTTAGATATACATTCTTATAATTGTTATTTAACGTATGTCAATTCATATCCTTTTCCCGCCTGTATATTTACATTTTAATATTTTCTTATTTCCCCTCCCCCTATATTAATCATGTGTCGTCTGACATACTTATTTCATATTTTGTTCCTTTTTCTTTCTATTTATACCTTTTTTCAAACCACTCATAAAATCGCCCCCATGTTCTGTAGTACACTGATCCTCTGTCCTTTATTCTCAATGTCAACCTGTTCATTTCTGCACAATCTAATATCTTCTTTATTACTTCCCATTCCGATGAGATTTTGTCTGCTTTCCAGTTTTGTGCAAATACAATTCTGGCTGATGTTATTATTTGTACAATCAAATATGAATCTTCTTTACTGTATTTCTCTGGTAGAATACCCAATAAAAATATATTTGGCTTAAACTCTATGGGTTTATGTATCACTTTCTCTAACCATGTTTTAACCCAATAGATTTTAACCCAATAGATTTTTGCATCCCTACACATCCACCACATATGATAGTACGTTCCTGGCAATTGGTGACATTTCCAACATTTAGCTGGTTTATCCTTAAACATTTTTGCTAATCTTTCAGGTGTCATGTGCCATCTATAAAACATTTTTCATACATTCTCTTTATATGCTGTTGCTATTGTCAGATTATAATTCCTTTCCCATAGTTGTTGCCATTTGTCTAGTTCTATTGTATATCCAAAGTTTTTTGCCCATCTTATCATTGTTTCTTTGACCTCTTCTTCTTGTTCTAGGTACATTCTAAGTAAATAACTGTATAATTTTGTGATCATTTTTTCATCTGTTCCTGTGAGCATCCTATCTAATTCTGAGTTTTCCATATTAAAACCATACTCTTTAACAACTTTCTCATATCTTGTTTGTATTTGCATTTGTTTAAACCATCCTATATCAATCTCTTGTTCTTCTAATTCTTTCTTCTGTTTTAGTTCTCCCTGCGCTGTTAATATATCTTTGTACTTAATAATCTTTTTCATATTACTAGTATTCGGATTTGCCAGAGCCTCTACCATTGAAAGCCACATTGGTATTTCTATATAGTGTTTTTCTTTTACTTTTCCCCATACTGCATATAAACCAGGCCTGTAGTTATGTTCCTTTTAGGATCTTTGGCCTGCCACACTTTCTATTATTTTCCTATGCTGTTTCATTAGTGTAGTAGTTGGGAGGGGAGAATAGAATGGAGTAGATTTGTGGAATGTATTGTTGTCATTCTTTTCTAGAAGCTCAAGGTCATCTTTTGTCTCCGCACCTCGACACCTGACCAGAAGCAGAGGGGTGTAGATGCCAGCGTGGAAGATGAAGAGAGGACCATGTGATGGATTATGGGTGTGGGGATAAGATCATGAACTTTCAACTGGGTGGGATCCCAGGAAGCAAATCAGATTTGGGATTTCATAGCACAATGCCAACATGTCTGTCTTATTAAATTGGAACTTTAAGGAAAGTTTTGCTTTTGATTCTGATTTAATTCTGCATGATATTTGGAACGCTGACACATTTCTTACATAGTGTCTCTGAAAGTAACCACGTATTCTATTTTTTCCCATACCACAAAAATGTGTGCCAACCCAGATTTAAATATATCTGAAGGGCTTCATTATGAGCAAAGGTAATGCAAGTGTTCACAGATTAACATGAGGTGAAATTGTTTTAGATTCATGAAAGCTTTTGTTAAGATACAGCCTGTTGTGCCTTAAAATGGCTTCTACTGTACTGCCGTAAAATGGCTTGTACTGTACAGTGCAGCAGAATTGCCATGGTAACAGCTTCATGGTGCTCCACAAGGGGGCTCCGTCTGGTAAGGATGAATATCCAACATTAGAAATTACTTTTGGTTCAGACATTTTCCCCCTATAAATAAATACCTGGGCCAGGTTATCGGCTAGTATTACATAAAAACAGTACATCCTTCAGTGCTTTGTGCCCATTAATTCTATAAAATTCACATATTGAAAATACATAGATTTTTCAAACAGTTGTCTGGGAATCTGTGTTTCAGCTGGATTATATTTATAGCTTTCTTTATTACAGTTACTGAACATTAGAGTCTAATAATGGATTTAAGCAGGTAAGTTTCTCTCGAATGCTATTTTTCCAATTTTTAGTAGCTGACAAAATGTATGCTAATTCATTAGATGTGACTTTGATTCTGGAACACTATTTGTAAGAAATTATTCTGAATGTAAGATGCTGCTTCTTGTTTGACATTCACAGTATGCACTGCAATACTATTGTCTTCATCCTTGGGGAAATTTCATCATTCTCCCTTAGCAAAACACGTTTGTGCTTTTTTTTTCTTTTTTTTCAGACAACAAAAGTTTGTGGTGTATATCCTATAACAGTGGCATTCAAATAACCTGTAAATAATGAAGATAAATTGCAAGAAGTAGCTGAAGTGTTTTTAAGGCACTTTCCTTCTTGTCTGACTGAAAAGTATTGGAAAACGAATGACCAGAGATTAGAAAATAAATATATGATAAGTTTGGGTATGAAAAATTAAACTCTAATGCCACTTGATTACTATATCATACTTGGTTCCAATGGAACTATTTATGTGATGAATTCTTTTACTGAGTAGTTACCATTATTGTAATTACCCCTGTATCTAGACCAGGGATGTCAAACTCAATTTCATTCAGAGCCACATCAGCATTATGGTTGCCCTCAATGGTTAATAGTATGTAGGACTATGATGACTCACAATGGTCAGGTGGACGTGGCTGGGTAGGCATGGCTGGGTGGTCACCGCAAGGTCATTACGACTAAGTGAGCATGGCTGGATGGGTGTAGCCAGCTCTATGCCGCTCATTAGATGTGGCTGACTCAGGATGGAACAAGTCACACTGGTTAACTCTACATGGAGACATTTTGGTGCCCCATAAGCTCCTCGTCTCCCCAAACTCGTGGCAGCCAAGCATGTGCGTGTGTGCGCACATACACACATGCACACACATACACAGGGGTGGGTTTTAAATTGTTTTACTACTGGTTCTGTGGGCATGGCTAGGTGGTGGGGGGCATGTGATTGAATGGGCATCCTCCACTTCCTTTGGGGGGGGGGGTCAGGCAAGACTGGGATGGGATGGGGGAATCCAGAAATCTCCAGTGGAGGAAGGCAAGACAGGAAAACCACCAAAGACTCATCCACCAGAAGAGACTCACTATCCCTCTCAGGCCATGTGGAGGACCCCAGGAAAGCAAGGCCCAGCACGTCCCTTGAGCCCTGGGGGTACCAAGAGCCTGCAACCCAGACCAGCTCTGCTTCCCTGAGGGGATGGCTAGCTGCGCTTACCTCCTCCTCAGAGCTGCTGTTGCTGTGCTTGCTCCCCTTGGCCACATTGCTCCTGGTGGCTGTCTGGAGGTCCCCACACCAGTCCCCACACAATGCTCACCTTCTGCCCATCCCTGGCCTTAGAAGTGGGGTGCAGAGCCAAAGGACATGCGGCAGCAGAAAGCAAAGTGTGTAAATCAGGGAGGCCTACTTCATATCCATGCGAGGAGACCCAGCTTTGTAAGCAAAGCATCCTCAGTGATAGGATAGGAGACCATCAGTAGAGGCCAGGAGGAGGGGGGCAAGTACAAAGGAGTACTTCCCTCAGACCCTCCCTTCCTCTGATTCCAATCTCCCTCCCTCCTTCCTTCCTTCCTTCTTCCTTCCCCTCCTTCTTTCCCTGTCTCTGACCTTCTCTTTCCCATCTCCTTCCTTCCTTTTCCTTCCTTCCTTCCTTCCTTCCTTCCTTCCTTCCTTCCTTCCTTTCTTCTCCTTCCCTCACTTTCTCTCTCCGTGCCCAATAAGGGACAAGGGAAAGAAAGAGGGCAGCAGCACTGCTGGTGGCCATGTCTTTCCCACATGGTGGGAGGGTGAATGGTGGGGGGAGCAGAAGCCATCCTGGTGAAAGGGAGGCACTTGTGGGCTGCGGTGCTCATTACATGTCAGCTGTGTGCCATACTCCATGCGCTCACAGCCTTCTGTGTGCACACCCAGCTGGACTGGGGTGGACGGGGACCAAGGCAGCAGGGGCTGGCCCCTTACTGTTTCCATGGTAACCCTGCAAGCCAGAGCCAACAACATCACAGGCCAGATCTGGCCCACGGGCCTTGAATTTGACCTGTCTGATCTAGACAGCAATGCAACCTGCAAGTGAATTATTGATGAGATGATAATGCTGGGAAGAAAATGTGATGATGATGTTATCTTTTCAGTCATGTTTGACTTTTGGAGATTCTATGGGCCAGGTTTCTCCACATCTTTTCACAGCATGAGGGTGACAGCCAGTTCTTCAGATAGAAGTAAGTGTACTATATAAAAGAACTGGCACAGAAATGCTGTGCTACGATGAAGGTTGTTAGTTCCTGGATTGAATCTGATTAGCATGTCATTGTATCTTCATACAAGATATCATTCTCCTTATTTATAAACTATTTCACAGAGCACATCATTAAATGTGCAGAAGTTGCTGCTACAAGATGAGGGTAGCAGCCTTGGACATTGACAGCTTTGACAGTCATTTAGAGAACTATAGCTGGGATGATGCTATTAATGGAAGCTCCGTATTAGATGGCACAGTATAACTAAATTATTGTTTATGGACAACAACAATGAGGAAGGGCTGTTATATGCTTTCTAAAAACATTGTTCTAGGCCAGCATTGTTAAGTCTTCGAAAAATGTTTTGCAATGAATAAATAGATACAAGGGAAAAGAATCAAAATCAGAATTAATTAATTAATTGGAATTCCAGCTAGCAGTAGTATTTGCCTTTTCAGTATCAACTATTATAGACATATTTCCAGTGACAATCAAAGTACACCAAATTCTTATTACAATTTTAATTGGGACAGAGGTTTCTGAGAACCAAAGCCTAAACCTAATTCTAATCCCAGCTCTCAATGGAAATATATAAACCTAAACACAAGAATAAAATAACGGCTATAACATAAATTCTGCTAATCACCGAATTATAATCTAATGCCAATTTGGACAACAACTGAAAATCAAACATCTCGATGTCCCAAAGCACCAAACTTAATTCTATGTAAATATATTGCACAATCCCCATCCCATCTCAACACAAACATAAATCTAAGATCCATGATTTATCTATCACAAACAATAAAAATACACCCAAATTATTATTCAAACATTAATTTGATCCAGAAATTTAGAGAACCTACATTCTAACACTAAATTGCTAAAATACCTATGAAAGTAATAAAACTACATCCAAATATATATTCTCTTTTATAATATATATGTAGGGTTTATTATTTGCCGTAAAAAATGTATCAAGATTATGATCCTGACATTAATCTGATCCAGAATATTCAGTGAATCTGAACCCTAAGCCTGAGTGTACCAGGACTGGTCTGAAAATATATATCACATCACAATACTGAAGAAACTCCATAAGTTTTAATGAAATCAAAAGCAAACAATTTGACCTCCAATGGAGATAAATGCTATAGGTGTAACCCCAAATATTTTTCATCTCTCCTTTCTAGTTTCCAGCCTTGGTAATCTTTACATCTATTTAGGATTTAATGTCAGATTTGGTTGGTTAAATGCAGAAATAAGGCATGAATCTGTACCTGAAATAGCAAATTTCAGCCAGTAACTTATTAGAGTTCCAGATTTCAAAGTTTCTTAAAATAATAATTCATCCAGTGAATCAACATGTACGCATGCCCAAGATGGTGTCCTGTTGCGTTTGAGGAGAGCTTCAGGGAGATGATTGTCCTTCTTGGAGCTTGCAGGGGGTACCCTAGCCCATCGTTGGTTCCAGATCCAGCTATGAGAACTTCCTGGGACCTCGGGGATACCCTTGAGCTGTGATGTCCTGCCTTTTAGCCGGAACGTTTTGAGTGAAATGGGGCGGTTGGCGGTGAAAGGAGAATGGAGAGCGTTGGCGGCTGCCGGCATGGGTGTGGTCGGCAGCTGCGGTGGGACGCCTGGCCTGGAGTCTCTGCAGCCGGCATGGATGTGCTCAGCGGTGGGGGTGGGACACCCGGCCTGGGGTCTCTGCAGCTGCCGCTCCCCACACCGTGGTGTTATCCTGGTTGCTCCCCCCCTCCACCTTGCTTTTGGACATCATAGACTGGATCAGCGGGGAGTGGCTGAGGCAGCTGGCATGGATATTAACACCAGCAGAAGATGGCTTCGGTAGTTGGTGTGGGCGCTGTTGGAGTGGGGGGGTCTTTCATTGTGGCCCCCTCCGGTATCACCGCCGTTGCCGGTCCTTCCGACGCGCCCTAAAAAGTTGCCTTTTCCAGCAAGCCGGCCTGGCCTGTTAATTTTATCTAATTTTTAAAATGTTATTGTTATATTAATTGGGTTTGGGGTTTTTTGGATACTTATCTAATTTCCTTTTAACTTTTGTGATGTGTGTTTTTTAATGTTGTACGCCACCCTGAGTCCTTTGGCAGAAGGGCGGCATATAAATCCAAAAAATCCAAATCCAACATTAATTCTTATTGCTTTGAATAGGCTTCCTTTTTAATAAAGAAGAATCAATTTACAAATGTCACAGTGCATTATTGCCCAATAATTCTTTTATGAATTTCAATATAGTACAATGTAGTATATTACAATATTATATAGTGCAATACTCTTCCTTCTTAACAATTATAGTGCGCACATATCTATGCATATAGGGCTGCATGCAACCATTGTGTAACTAATGTAACTTTTTGTGCTCTGAATAACATAGAGTCAATAAAAGTTTGTGCCATAATATATTTGTTAGTTTTAAGGAGCTGTGAGATTTAGTTATTCTATTATATTGCATGTGTTCTCCTAATACTATTCCTTATATTCTCTTAAACACCTTGTCGGTTATACGCACATACTAGAAATCCACAACTTTTTCAAAATACTAACATCTTCATCAATATTTTTTCGCATCAGGAGTGAATGGTTTTTCACTGCTTCAGAGGTTGAGTAAATATTTGAGGAATGGGTAGGGGTTGTGATTGGTGACATAGTAACAGAAAATAGATGGGGCTATGTTATATAAGTGGTTTAGTTCAGGATGTTTTGCTTCTTTTCCTGGCTTCTTGTTTGGTATGTCCTGGCCTCTCTGATTATGGTTTTGTCTTATATTAGGCTTATATTGCTGATGATGCAATGACGATGTTGGGTAGTGAAAGATCCATAAGGAAATAACCAAACCCAGAGACACTAAAGAGTAAAAAATATTCATGTGATTCAGAGCTCAAAGTGGCAGAATGTTATAGCCAGAGAAGATACTGGGGCTTCAGAAGTCATTATGCTCAGTATGGTTTTACAGATAACAAGAAATTCATCCTGAAACAGTCCTACATAGATCTGTGGTATGTCTCATTATACTGTTTGAATACTTGTCAAATAATACATTCATCTTATTCACAGCTGTATCAGTTACACACTTTATCCTGAACACATGTCATTTTTATCTTCTGGTAGAATAGTAACTACACAATCTAGTCTCTGAAGAGCAACTGGTATCAGAATCTCATGTGAAACAATAAGGTTAAGATGATCATTCTTTGTGACTTCAATGCTGCATGCTGGAACTAGCTGCTGAGGTTATTTATCATTTTGATCATACTACCCATGCCCAAAGTACTTCACAAAGCAGAAATGAGAGAAGTTTCCATGACAAGGGGATGACCAAAGGGAATCAAGAGAAATGATAAGTTGCAACATGGAATGTGTTGGTCTATTCTCACTCCATTTTAGAAGCTATTCTGAAAACAAGAACAGGAGAGGAAAAAAGCCTTACAGAAAAAAAATCAAATTGCCATCAAGTTGATGGATAGAAGGGAAAATATATGGCATTTTTAGGAAGAATGATGCACTTTAAAGCAAGTAAGTCTAGCCAGAGATCGTTAATATAATCTGACATATTAAGAAATGTGAGAGCACAGACATCTCTATCCATGTTGTATTCTAGACCAAGTCCTATATTATCCACATTCTGCAATCCTAAAACACATACAGAATTCTGGTAAAGTCGTCCCACTTAATATTGCAGGAGATTTTTGAAAATAATATGTATACATAGTTATATGAATAAGTAACAGAGAAACCATTTGAACTGTCAGGAATGTAATTAACAGATGAATGCTACTAATGGTAATTTAATGTGCTATTGACATCAGTACACGCAGTATTGATTATAGAAAGGCTTTTGATTGTGTTAGCTGTGTCAAGCTATAAAATGTTCTTAGAAAAATGGTACTCCCTGAAGATCTCATTGTCTTAATGCCAAGTGATACACTGCTCAAGAAACCAGACTGTTTCTAGATTGGCAAAGGTGTGAGACCAGGTTGTATATTCCACTCTTATTCTCATTGAATTAATGGCAACAAGTATAACAACGAGCCTTAGAATTGACAACACAGACAATGAACTGGTGAATAATGTCCATCCTTTAGGATCACCTATCAACAGTAAAAGATAAATCTGTCAAGAAATATGTTACAGACTAGCACTTATTGGGGAACAATAAGAATTTTGGAAAAAATATTGAAATGGCAAAATAAAATTCTTAAAAATCAGTTTAACAAAAAGAAGAAGTGGTTCATTTATATTTCTTAGGTGGTAATTTAATCTAGCTTTGTAAGATTTTTTTTCTTATCATTTGAAAATACAGGCTTACTATGCAGATCTTGAATTGGTGCAGTCTGGAAAACTGGTCCTTTTCTCTTTTTTACACAGGTAATCTTAGTAAATCAATTGCACAGAGATATTTAGAATACACATGAGGAGACTGCTGTGTCTAAGGCTAGCAAACATAAGGTGTCAATCAACACCCACCGAATGTCTGGATTGGTCAATTCCTGTAGGCGTCACCAGAGGGAGCTAACATTCATCTGATTGGTTGCCGGTTTGACAGCTGCTATATAAATAGCTGTCAAACCGGAGTTCACTGTTCTTGTTATGGCTTTACTTAGTTGAGTCTGAAATAAAAAACTAGTACTTTACCGGATCGCCTCATGCATTTTAATTACAATTAAGAACTTAATAGAGACTTCTTTTTATATTGTTGTATTATATTTCTATATATTGATTTTATTTAAGTTAATCAGATTGCTGAAGTTTACAAATAAAATAATTTAACAAATAGTGCCAGTAACGTCAGATTTAAATCTGTCATAAATCTATGTTTTTATCAACATAAACATAATTTTTAAACTAACAAGGACTTTATGCTGTATTTCTTTGCCTATTAAAGATATAGGTAAAGGTTTCTCTCACACATATGTGCTAGTCAGAGCTGTCCGAAGATGTCTCCATAGTCATGGGGCCGGCATGACTAAATGCCAAAGCTGCATGGAACACTGTTACCTTCCCACCAAAGGTGGTTCCTATTTTTCTACTTTTTTACATGCTTTCAAACTGCTAGGTTGGCAGAAGCTGGGACAAGTAACGGGAGCTCACTCCATTACGCGGCACTAGGGATTCGAACCGCCAAACTGCCGACCTTTCTGATCGAGAAGCTGAGCGTCTTAGCCACTGCATCCCTAAGTCTTTACCTATTACAATATATAATGTTATTACTGTTTGGTTTCTCAGTTAACTCTCTTTCTATACATATGTTTTGCAAGTATAACACCACAGCCTTGCAGGATGGAAATTCAGAAAGTCATTGTTTGGAATACATGGAAGCCTGGCAAGGATGCAATAAGGAGATACAAACTAATGCAAAAAAAAAAAAAATGGAAATATAGCTGAAAATAGTAGTGCATGGAATTAAAGTTAGTTATCATATATAATTATACATGCTTCTGTGTACATTGTGTCTTGCACATTTCCCTTATTCTCTCTTTTTGAACAAATGGCTGAATTGGAAGTTTTGCCTACTGCTGGAAAATATAACAGATAGTCCAGATGAACACGGTGCATTTTTGGTGTCAGGGTTGCATATAAACCATATGGAGTGTGAAATTTACTGCAAAACCCAACCAATTTTATATTTTCGTGTGTGAATAAGATAATGCCATCTTATTTGTAGAGCCTGACAGCTTGATATTTTTGGCATACAGTTGCAGAACAGGAATATAAACATGCACCTGATATTCCCGTAGAAACTAATAAACAACGCAATTTATTTGTGTGGGGGAAACCCTACTCTGGCTTTCATTTTTTTATTCCCAATTTGGCTTAGGTATTTATTTAAATGTCTAGATAAAATAGCAACAGCAGTGATTAAGAATCAGGGAAGGCCATACTCAACTCAAAAGCTGAGAAAATACTATTGCCTTCTGTAAAATGTCACATTTTGGCACATGATCCATTTTAAGGAAAGAATAAGCAAATAATCATAAAAGTTGCATGTTTGCCTGGTGGTGGCTCAGGGCCCACAAACCCATGTTAAAAGAAACATTGTGTAACTGTAAAGACTCACTCAGTGTTTTTGTAGCATTTGAAACAGCTAAGATTGAAATATAAAAGTTAAAAAAAGTTTGTATATTAATATCTCATTATTTATTTTATCAACGTTAAATGTTTGAAAACAAATCATCTTTGCAGATTTTCTAATCATACAGTGCCAGCTCAATGTACATTCTCTAGCGTCTGAGAATGATACAGAGAAGACCATATCTCCTGTGTCAGTTAACAAGTCTGTGACATTGCATAGGATTTCATTTCCATAGGATTTCAGTGGCTGGACTGGTTTGTTAGGAATGACCATAGGAGACAGTAGAAAGAGACACTGATTGCACGGTCAGCGTGTAAAAGATGGCTCAGCCCATACAAGGAGGGAGCAAAAATTTCAGAAGATACCCTCCATAGTTTTTCAGAGAGTATAAGGAAGGAAGGAGAGAACTAATTCCCATCTTGCAACATTATGTTAATGTAACCTTACAATAAAGATAGAACTAGAATTCCCGGTTGCGCTTCTTGTTTGGACTACCTTGCAGCAGGAGTAGGCTGCTGGGAGTTCTCAGGGGTTCGGGAGAACCTCTAGCTAAGATTCTGTGCAGTTCAGAGAACCCCCAAATCCCACTCCTGGCTGGCCCCGCCTGTCCCACCCCTTCCAGGAGTCCCCCACAGCCCGTTTTGGATGCAGGTAAGTGAAGGATTCACATGGAGGCTCAGAGAGAGTGAAAAACTGGCCTATCAGAAGTTCAGGAAGGAAATCTGCCAGAGGGCCTCTGGAGCCTAGGGAGGCTGTTTTCATCCTCCCGGAGACTCGAGGAAAGCCTCAGGAGCTGAGGAGGGCAAAAACGCCCCCCGGCCATGGTGCAGGAGGCCAACCAGGCCACGCCCACCATGGCCATGTCCACCCAGCAACCAGGCAGAGAACCCATTGCTAAACTTTTTGAAGCACACCCCTGCTTTGCAGGGCTAACACACACTGCACAATTTCAGTTGAGACATTCAAATCTGGAAGGATAAGAAGCCTACAATAATCCAAATCCAGCATCATCACAGGTAAAAGCAATAGCACTTAGACTTATATACTGATTCACAGTGCTTTTACAAACCTTTCTATGTGGTTTTAGAGTGTCAGCATATTGTCCCCAACAACCTGGCTCCTCATTTTACCGACCTCGGAAGGATGGAATCCTGAGTCAACCTTGAGCCAGTGGGACTTGAACTGCCAAACTGCTGGGACTCAGCAGTCAGCAGAAGTAGCTGCAGTACTGCAGTACTAACCACCACCACGGCTCTTGGTAATACCAAAAAAAGAGATGATTAGGGAGACAGGTAGAAGATATATTAATAGCTCCTCCTACAATTGTGTAGCAGTGGGTCCTTTCTACCTGCTACTACCTTCAATTTTCTTTCTTGAAGGCAGCCTCAGAGTACTGAGCTGCAGTGAGGAGAAATTTAATTTATTTATTAAAAATAAATAATTGCTTAAGCATAACAAAAGCAAACAAAGATTTAAAATGGTCTGAAACTGAAAGGAAGCTTTTAAATTTTAAATCTTTTAATTTTCTAAATGCTTGAACCATTCTTCTTCAAGTGTGTGTGTGTGTGTGTGTGTATACGTACACATATATATTAATTAATCCTCTATATACGCAAATGGGACAAGAAAACCAGATGAATGAGCACTGACTATGCAGAGCATACTAAATTATTTTTGAAAGAAATGAAAAAGTAGTACAGGTAGTCCTTGACTTACAACAGTTCATTTAGTGACCGTTCAAAGTAACAAAGGTAGTGAAAAAAGTAACTTATGACCATTTTTCACACTTATGACCCTTGCAACATCCCCATGGTCATATGATCAATATTCAGATGCTTGGAAACTGGTTCATACTTATGACGGTTGCAGTGTCCTGGGATCATGTGATCATCTTTTGACAAGCAAAGTCAATGGGGAACCCAGGTTCACTTAACAATCAGGTTACTAACTTAACAACTGCAGCGATTACTTAACAACTGCAGCAAAGTAAGTCGTAAAATGCGGCAAAACTCACTTTAAAATGTCTCACTTAGCAACATAAATTTTGGGCTCAATTGTGGCCATAAGTCGAGGACTACCTTCGGTGTGGAAAGAATGTTGCAGTGTGAGTGAACTCCACACTCAAATGTTTTGTTGCAGGCTTAAGTTGTAAGATGCAGATTCACTCACTGAGAATTGAAGGCTATTTACACGGCAGTTTTTCTGAGCAGCACATATTTCCCATTATCCTGCCTTTAAGATATCTTGTATGTTTGACTCAGGCGTATGCTCCAGATCTGCTCTGTTCAGAGTGTAAGCAATCTATAATAAGAAAATCAGAATTCCGAAGGACAGAGCAATCAGTAATAAAGCAGGTTGAAATATCTGCCACTGTAGAATTAAAGAAAAAAGAAAACCTGTGATTGTGAAGTACCCTTTTTCCTTCGTTCATAAGAGCCCATTTGACACCAAAAGACTCCTGCAGTTTTGATTTCACATTGCAAAGTCTCACTTCTCCAATTTAAGAGAGAGAGAAAGAAAAGCTTGTAAAATTATCTACTGAAAATTCCATCACCCATGTTGTAAATGGCAGCCAGTTTCACTTACAGCTGAAGCTTTCCCAGAGCTATTATCTTCTTTGCACAGTACAAAATATCAGTATAATTTTCTTTACCCAACTCCCTTATAAAAGATAGCAAGGACTATAGATTAAAAATCAGCAGCATTTACTGAGCAAGTTGAATTTTATAGCCCTTCATTTGGCACAGAGGAGATCCAGTAGCACTTTGATATATTATATTGTCTGTTCAGCTGTGTGGCGATTGAATTGTTCTTTAGAAGGTCTACTTTATGGGGCAGCAGGTCTCCTGCTTAAGAGCAAGGAAAACCTATCATTTTAGTTCCAGCTACCAAAAAAAATCAAGTGAATCTAGCTAAAGTCTTTTTTCACTTCCGTAGTGATCTATGTGAAGATAAGAGTCAACTCAGTGGATTGGTTTAGTGACCCAGCCAAGCTACTAATTGTCAGCATAAGAACATAATGTGATGACACTGTATGCCTGTGAATACAAGAGAGAGAGAGAGAACATGTGTCCACTCAGGCAGAATGCCTAGTCCTGTAGCTTTTGATTCAATGAAATATATCAGTTTAAGACAATTATAATAATTGCTATACGAATAAAGGACACTTCGCCTATTATGCACATTGTTGAATTCATGACAGGCTGCAGGGGTGAGATAGCTGTTTCAACAATCCCAAGAAAGTCATACCATTTAGACATTCCTCAACTTTTCATTAACTCTGAATCATCCTGCAGCATACCGTGAAGACCTTTTGACTAAAAACTCACACCAGACGAAATTAGTTCTTTAGACACCGTAAGCCTTTTATATTTCATTTTCTCCCCCATCACTAATAAACAATCACGCTATAGCACTTTCTCAGAATCAATATTTCACATTTAATCTGTTTCAATTAAACATAAGTTTAAAGAAACTACAGAGAAATTAGCTACAATTAACATTTTAAAAAGGTAATATACAATCATCTGACAGATAATCTATTTGATTACTAAATTCTATTGCCAAACCAAAGAAAAGAACACATAAAACAAAACAAAATTAACTAACTAACTAACTAGCTAGCTAACTAGCTAACTAATATATACAACAAGACCAGCATGTGTGTGTGTGTGTGTGTGTGCGCACACACACACACACACACACATACGGTAGTACTAATAGTAAGACGCACCTTGAGTGCAATTCCAAAACAACTGGAACATCACTTGAACACCATTGACATTGAAAAATTCATCATCAGTCAATTGCAAAAGACAGATTTATTTGGAACACCTGCAATGATATATTTGGCACCATAAAATGTCAACATCTGCCTATCCCAGGTCCTTGGGATTTATAAACTCAATGGGTGGATTAAAATGTCAAATCCAGTCTAAACATCTGGCTGATTATGTGATGAATCATAATAAGTCAACAAAGAAAGAAAATGATATAATAAAAACCTCATCTAGGACCTCTATTTATTTATCCCAATCAACGTGTAATTATTGATCGATGTACAGTTTTCTGCCATTTGTGAATTTTCTCCTCTTCGTATGGTTGTTTAGAATAAGCTCGATATTGGAATGGGTAAATTATTTAATATTCTTTGGATGTAGTTCTATAGTTTGTCACTAGATCCTACTGACCTCTCCCTCAGTGAGGTAAAAGAAGTTTGTCTGGCATTAGTGTGGTCTTCTTTCCAAGTGGGCATTATTTCACAGGCAATGAACACAGAAGATTTTTGTCTCGATGATTTCAGAAATAGATAAACAAGCTTTGGATCCATCATTTATGAAAATCAGTTTGGGAATGGTATAGTTATTTTTCCGCCATTGGAACCAAGGGTGTCAGGGTTCCAAGTAACATCCCCAACAAAAGAAGACTCTGAGGCTTAAAGTTCCTCAAAGTTCCACTTTATTAGAGATGTCATATTGGCACATTTGGGAAAACCCGAATCTGAAAGTTTCCAGGTTTTCCCCACCCAAATGAAAGTTCAAGTCCCTGCCCAGCACTCACATGTCCATCACATGATCCAATCAGGCACCATCCAACACTGGAGATCCCATTGCAGCTTCAGGGTAAGGTGTCCTTGACTATCTGAGAAAGAATGTTATTTTGGCTATATGTCACCCATACGCCATATAATCCCTCCTTCCCATTTTCTACAGTAGAAAATATAGCAGGCCTGAAGGCCCAATGTAAAAGATGGCTTCCAGGTCTGACAAAGGGAAGGGAGAAGTAAGAAAGAAAGGAAGAAAATTGAAGGAAGATTTTAAAAAAATTCTTGTCTCACTTTCTGCCCTGGGCAGCACAAATTGAAGGAGGAAGTTCAATAGCATCTCCTCATTAATTTTTAAAAAGTACTTCTTTGTAAAAGGTTTAAGTTAAGAGAGAATATTGCTGGTAGCTACCTTTCATATTTTATGGACAAGGCATATTTTTATTTTTTAAAAGGTTTTGCTGGGGGGAACTAAATAATTTTCTGTGTTTTAAAAGCTACAAGCTGATTTGAGCATACACATTGCTGTCTTTGTGTTTCCTACTTCAAAATAGCAGAAACCTACAGCATTGATTTATGGGGGTTGTCAGGTCCACCATTTTTGGCTTGATGCCTTGTTGGCATCCTGTCATCAAAGGACCAGGGGAGAAGGATGTGTGTGGTGGGGGGGGACAAATGCGCAATAAACCTGTATACATTTTTGTGTGGAAATTCGAGAGAGGGAATGACAACTGAAGAAAAGCCGATCAATGTGGAACTGTTTCATGCAAGGCATCTTCAAGGCTGTTTGCCCTGAGTGTGGTAAGTTACTAACCCAAACACCTCAGCATTCCCAAAACTTCCCAGCACATCACATTATCTGGGTTTGAACTGGGCATGGTGGGAGGGACAGAACTGAAGGAAATATTTTTGTATTGATGTGTGGAAAACTCAGATTCTGCCTGACTTTACCGCAACCAGCATCTCTTAATAAAAGTACCTTTCACTTCAACCAAATGAAGTTGAGGGTTTTTGTTCCCTAAGGAATCAGACTGTGGCACATCTGACAGTAGTTGTGTGATGAAGAATCAACGACATGGTGGGAGGATGAAAAAATGGATGTGGGATGGTCTGGATTGACACACACAAACACCCAAAAAATCTGGCTCAGTTCAGTTTGCCATTGTAATTCTACCCTTTGCAAACTGTTGAAAAAGAACACAATGGACACTACTTTAAAATCCACACTGGCAGACTGCAATACAAATATAGAATAATGAACATTTTATAATTGTGAATAAGGAGGTGAGACTTGGCAGTTTGTCCAAGTTCAATTAGGTAAAGAGGGTCTCCTAAATCAAAGAAAACTTGATTCAAATATGTGGCACAACTAAGAGAAGATTGAGAGAGAGGAAAGGGTACTATTGCGCATGTAATCCTCGTGGTTTCCTGGTTTCTAGCCCAGTGCCTTAGGTACTGTTATGTGTTTTATTTGTTAGTTTCATTTTATATATTTTGTGTTTGTATTTGCTTTATGGTAAGACACCTAGAATAAATTAAAAGTAATGTGGGTGGCTATATAAACCAAATAAATAAATAAATGACACAATATGCTTTTCTTTAATGTAGATTTCCAAATATTTTACAAAAATAAATGGATATTATTCCTAATGTGATGTTGTAGATCAGGTGTCCCCAGTCACTGGACTGCAGCCCGTGGCCTGTTAGGAGATGAGCGGCAGGCAAGCAAAACTGTGCATGCACAGGATCTACGTTCCTTCTCTGCCTGGTCCGTGGAAAACTTCTCTTCCACAAAACTGGTCTGTGGTGCCAAAACGATTGAGGACCGCTGTGGTAGATAATTTGATACATGCATACATGCAAACATTATATACTGTATATATCTACAAAATATAAAATCTACGAAAACAAATTATATATATATATATATGGTACTTTTGCTTTCTTTTGTCACACTTGTTCTATTTCTTTTTGGAGGTCTTTCTATTTTCTGATTTTCCCACCAGTTCTTTCTTTTCTATTCTTCTGTCTACAGATACTGCAATGTCCTCTATCCAGACTATTTTTGTCTTTGTTATCAGCAAAGTTAAGTCGGCAGGCGGCAGGTGCCTGTCTGTTTGAATTCTAAAATCCCAGAGCACTTTAGATTGTTCATTTTTTATTACTTTCTCTCTTTTGGGGTCCCACCAGTTCTTGCTTATAGGCAAATAAGATTTCTTGCAGAGCTTCCAATGGACCATTGTTGTCATTGTTTGTAGTCAGTCTGTGCAATCTTTTTGCAACATCTGACTAGGTAATTCACTGTTTCTTCAGCTTCTTTGCAGTAATGGCACTTGTTGCCTATTTCTATCTTCTCAATTCTGGCTTTGTATGCATTTTTTTCTTAAAGCTTCACCTTGTGAAGCCAGAATTAGCCTCTCAGTCTCCTTTCAATTTTCCTGCCATTTCCAGGTCTTATTACTATCTACTTTACCTGCTTTTTAATATTATTATTGCTGTTATTGTTGTTATTATTATTTGGCGGCATCCAATCAATGCTATTGTCCTTCAATAACTCTCCATGTAGGGAAGTTCTCCCTTCTTTTTTTTCCACCAAACAAAAAATCTGTTAAAGAGAGAAATATGAAAATTGGTTTTTATTGGCTATGCTAACAATAACTAGTGTCTTATAAACAACTTTTACATGTAATACTTCACCAGGCAATATACAATATGACACCAATCTTAACTCTGTAAAAAATGATATATTTCTTTAACTGAGTCTACTCAGTCATTATAAGAGAGAGAGGGGGTGGGGGAGAGAGAGGTTTCCACTTTATAAATACAATGCCAAGAAACATATTTTGCTCATTGGTTAAATGTAAGGATCACTGGTGGGCCTCCCACAAAACCAGCCGAATGAGAGAAGACACGCAGTATTCTCGTGATGGGAGCGCGCAAATCTAAACCTACACGTCCTTTTTATTGGTTACAAAAGTGGGTGGTTACAGAAGGCAAACAAAGGAATAGCATAGGGAAGATTATGATTTCATACATAGCAAAACTTTACACGTGATTATATGATTAGTTACACAGCCAGAGACATCGCAACTAGAGATGAATGCCTTTTCTGAAACTCCCTCTTCATTTTGGGCAGGAATGGAATGTTGAAATGTTATCTGTAAAGAACTCCCTTTTATCCAAGGATGGCCAGAGAGAAGAAACATGTTCTTTGAAGTTTATTGTGTATTCTCTTTTTGTGTATTGAAACCGAAGTATCAGTCTTCACAAGCCACCAGGTTAATTAAAGATTGCAACAGTTAAAACAATGCAATCTACAAGCAAAAAAGAGTTTTCCATTTAGTAGATTTATTTACATGTAGTTCTCGACTTAAGACCACAATTGAGTCCAACATTTCTGTTGTTAAGTGAGACATTTTAAGTGAATTTTGCTTCATTTTAGGCCCTTTCTTGCCTCAATTGTTAAGTGAATCACTGTAGTTGATAAGATATCAACATAGTTGCTAAGTGAATCTGGCTTTCCCATTGACTTTGCTTGTCAGAAGCATTAAAAAAAACATATTACAAAAGTTAAAAGAAAATTAGAAACAATCCAAAAAACAAACCCAATTAATATAACACTAACATTTTAAAAATTGGATAAAATTAACAGGCCAGGCTGGTTTGCTGGAAAAGCCAACTTTTTAGGGCATGTCGGAAGGACTGGAGGTTGGGGATTATGCGAAGCTCCGGGGGCAGCTCATTCCAGAGGGAAGGCTCTCCCACAGAGAAGGTTCTCCTCCTGGGGGTCACCAGCCGACACTGTCTGGCCGACGGCACCCTGATGAGGCCAACTCTGTGGGATCATACTGGACGGTGGGAGGCTACCAGTGGCAGTAGGTGGTCTCGCAGTTACCCTGGGCCTAAGCCATGAAGCACTTTAAAGGTCATAATTAGTACCTTGAATCGCACCCGGAAAACAACCGGCAAGCAGTGCAGGCCGCCTAAAAGGGGTGTAACTTGGGAGCATGTACCCCCATGATAACCTGCACGGTCGTAGCGGTCATGTGAATGGGTGGGTGTGGCCAACTTGTAAAATGTGGTGAAACTCACTTAACAACGCTCTTCCTTAGCAACCAAAATGTTGGTTCAGAAACTGGCATTTGAAGCATGCATGTCTTAAAGCTGTCAAGTTACAAGACCCTTGCACCCCTAACCCTTTAGAAAAAAACCCAGGGCTGTTCATACTTGACAGCTTTAAGACTTGTGGACTTCAACTCCCAGAATTCCTCCTCCGGTCATGTTGGCTCAGGAATTCTGGCATTGAAGTGTGCAAGTCTTAAAGCTGTCAAGTTACAATACCCTTGCACCCCTAACCCTTTAGGAAAAAAAACCCAGGGGCGTTCATACTTGACAGCTTTAAGACTTGTGGGCTTTAACTCCCAGAATTCCTTCTCTCGCTCTTCATCTTGATGATATGCAGACAGGCAGGGGGAGGGAGCTGGAACTGGTTCTAAATGGCACTGTAGATTTGTGGAACGTCTTCTATAGAAGAGGTTAGAACTGGCAGGAACCCACCCCTAACCTCAGGGGAATTTTGGGCATTGAAGTCCATCTACATATTTTAGCTGCCAAGTTTGAGAAAGATTATCTGGACAAAGGTAAATGATAAGACCAAAAAGCCCTTCAGAATCTATCTATACATCGACTATACATGATGTACTCAAATACTTTGGCCAACTAATGAGATGGAAGGACTCACTGGAGAAGAGCCTAATGCTGGCAAAAGAAGAAGGGAACGACAGAATGAGGTGGCTGGATGGAGTCACTGTAGGCGTGAGCTTAAATAGACGACCTTCCCTGTGTTCGTCCTCTAGAAGAGAGAAATGTTTTTTTTAATGAAGGCTTCAGCCTCCTGCACTGTATTAATTCTAATTCTATTTCCCTCCCGAAAGATCAACATTCCCTCTGGCAATAACCATCTAAACCAAACTCCTTTATTGTATAATTTCTTTGATAAGGAGGAATGCTTCCTCCTTCTTTCTCTTATCTTTTTCGGAATTTGCTTAAGAATGATGATTTCTTCATCTTTATATTTTAGTGGTCCCTCCCTTTGGGCCCCAAACACCCCATCCCTTGTGGTCCTCCTGAGAAATTTAACATGTACCTCCCTTGGAACATTATGGCTTCTAGCATATGCTGAATTAATCCTGTAAACCAGATCCATATCCCCCCCAGCTGTTCTTTGTCTCTCTTAATGTATTCTGCTAAAATTGTACTCATAATATCCTTAAGGTCTTCATTTTCTGTCTCTGGTAGGTTCTGGAATCTGAGAAAAAAGGACAGTCTTTCAAATTCTATTTTTGCCATAAAGTTTTCCAGGTCTACATTTCCCTTCTGGATTGCCTTAACCTCCTCTCCCAGTCCAGCCGCTCCCTCCTCCAACACCACAATTCCCTGTTTATTTTCTGAAATATGATGTTTAACATCTCTGACTTCATCTTTGAGATCTGTCACCTCTTTTTTCAACTCATTTTGACCCCTCATAATTTCTTGAAACATTTGGAAAACTGATAGCTCTTTTGGGCTCTCTCCAGACCCTTCTTGTTGTAACAATGAGGTAATTTTCGTTTGCTGCATGCTTGGACTGAGGTGGCAGACACAGGAGCCAAAAATGACTTGCCCATTGGTAGTTTCTTAGGCCCCATTTGTCTAAGTTCAGAGATGTGTATAAGTCTTTTACAAAGAAAATGGCATCAGCAGATTGCGCAGCTGTGCCGGTCCAAGGAGGCAGGCAAATCCGAAAGCGAAGAGTTAATTCTCCTTCACAGTTCCAAGGCACCGAGGCATACCAGAAAGGGGAAGGTCAGATAATCAAAGTCCAGGAAGACCATGTAACACGGGAGGTCCCAGTCTCCCTCAGAGAGGGTAATAAAACAATACCAGAGGGTTTTTTTCGAAGGTAGTTTCAAAAGGCAGACTTCATTTGTAAGTGCAAAAACAAAGACGGAAGGGAGCCATCTTGGCTCTTCCTTTCACAGGGAGAAGAACAGAGATCTCCATAAAGTTTTTTTTAAAAAGACAGCTCAGCAATCATCTCTTGCAATTGTAATAGCGATCTTTCTCACATAGTTAGTTCAAGTGACGAGTCAGCCTTTGTTCTCTCTCCATTCCAATATAGAGAGAGATAGTTCAAACGCCGCTTAATCTGAGGGGGGGTAAAGAGAAGAAACACCCCCCCTCTAATCTTCAGTTTCAAATAAGTTGAACACGAACTTACAGTAGTCTGATGCTCATCCTTTAATGACGATTGAGGAGATCAGGATGGCTCCCCCATCACCAGCATTCAGCTGCTCTTCCTTAGAAAAACTCCTTCCTCCTGGAGCCCATTCGGTGAAAGGGCGGACAGCCCGAAGCTGTCCCAACCCTCCCCCTCCGCTCCCCGGCTCCTAGGCAAGGCTGAAAACACCCCCACCAGCTGCCGCCGATTCTGGGGGATTTCAGCAAGCCGCCCTTCGGCAGAAGACCCCTCCAAGGCCCCCTGTGCTCCTTATGGAGCCAACCGAGGAGATGAGCGGCGGACGGCACATCCGGCGCCAGCAGGAACCGGAAGTGATCTCCAAGATGTGGTGGAATGTTGTCCATGGGGTCATGATGGGTAGGACACAACTTCGCAACTAACAAGAACAACAACACAAAATGTATCTGCTGATACAATGCCTAGTTCTGGTTGCACCAACAGGGATTCAAGAGTTAATACAAGGTCTTCGCTATACAATGTAGCAATGTGGTGTACTTCTTTCTTATCCCCTCTGGCCTGTGACTCCAATCTCTTTTCCTCTACTTTCTAAATCTGTTTTTACACTACTTCTTCAAGCAATATAAAGTAGCGTTTTCCTGGGCCATTGAGTTAATTTTACCTGGACCCATTGACTCTTCCCAAGGGGCTTGTTTTCCACTACATTTTTTTAAAATTTGGATCTAGAATGCCTATAGTTCCCCAATGTCTTTGGAAACTTTATTGCCCTTTTCTGTCTCACATCCACTTCTTCTTCCAAAACTCCAGGACAACTAGCTGCAGCTCCCTATTAAAGAACCAAGTGGGGAAAATAACCGAAGCTAGATACATATTCCAACTCGTCTATGCCTATTGAAGGCTTTACCATGTCTATCTGTCTGTCTGTCTGCCTGCCTGCCTGCCTGCCTGCCTGCCTGCCTGCCTGCCTGCCAGCCAGCCAGCCAGCCAGCCAGCCAGCCAGCCAGCCAGCCAGCCAGCCAGCCAGCCAGCCAGCCAGCCAGCCAGCCAGCCAGCCAGCCAGCCAGCCAGCCTGCCTGCCTGCCTATGTATCTGGGTGGAAATATCTCTTTCTCCTAGATAGTTTTGTATACATATCATGAGGATTCTCTGAACCTGCCAGATGTGACTTCATACTCTGAATTATTCTCTAACCACGTCTGGCCGTAGATGACTTTGTCCAACTAGGATCCTAGAAAGTTAGTGTTATGTTAAGCATGAACATGATGATAGGTTCAAACATTTACTTCCTTGTGTCCATCCAGTCATTGGCTGAGGGTTCAGAAATACTAATAAACCATGAAATTGGTTGAAAGCCTTTGCATCATACTATCACAAGGGTTTGGGAAGCTGGTCGTGGAGGTTGCTGTAGATTTATTTTTAATTATTGAAAAAATATACTAGCAAATGTTAAAAATGAAAGTGCATTTCATATATAAGAAACTGAGCCCCTGGATTTTTTCTTCGAGAAGAATGAAGCTTTAAAGCTATTTGCAGTGTTAATTGCTTATTTCTTTTCTGTCTTGCAGAGACAGATATAAAGCCACTCATGTGTTTGTTTTACTTTCCAGACATCATGTAAGAGAATAAAATCCACTTAGCATGACTTCAACCCCCCCCCCATCTTATAACTCTTTTTTATTATTAAAAAGATTCTGATTTATGTCTCTGCATCAGAAAATAGCATTAAATAATACAGAAGAATAAGTTTTACATATATTGGCAGAAACAGAAACATGATTTTTTTAAAAAACTAATCTCTATTGCAGGATGAGGTGTTGTTCCCTCTGAAATATGGGTTGTCATTACCATTTCTTTCTTGCAGCTAAACTCTAAACATGAGATCCATTACTTTTGAATGAAATACAGCAACCAGGAGATGTCAGGCTGCTTGAAAGGACAGTGTGGAATAAGAATCCTGAATCATCCTTCCCCATGTATATCCATTCTAAATATTTCAGGGACAGACCTTTGACAAAGTGTCTCATAATCTCAGTAGAATAGAATAGAATAGAATAGAATAGAATAGAATAGAATAGAATAGAATAGAATAGAATAGAATAGAATAGAAGATGGAAGGTACCTTGGAGGTCTTCTAGTCCAACAACCTGCTTAGGCAGGAAATCCTACACCACTTCATACAAATGGTTATCCAACATCTTCTTAAAAACTACCAGTGTTGGAGCATTCACAACTTCTGGAGGCAAATTGATCCACTAATTAATTGTTCTGTCAGGAAATTTCTCCTTAGTTCTAAGTTGCTTCTCTCCTTGATTAGTTTACACCCATTGCTTCTTGTCCTTCCCTCAAGTGCTTTAGAGAATAGTTTGATACTCTCCTCTTTGTGGAGGATATTGGAACACTGCTATGATGTCACCCCTGGTCCTTCTTTTCATTAAAATAGACATACCCAGTTCCTGCAACTGTTTTAGTCTCCAGTCCCCTAATCATCTTTGTTGCTCTTCTCTGCACTCTTTCTAGAGTCTCAACATCTTTTTTACATTGTAAAGGTCACTAAAGCAGAGGGTTGCCCTATTACAACGGTCGCGGGGAGGAGGGGATGCGAGGACAGGATAAGATCTCAAGGTCGGTTGGGAGACCGTGGCTGCTGGTTACGCCCGGTCGCTTGTACCAACCCCTGCAGTCTAGGTGGACAAGTCATACAGAGCCAGGGCCTGCGGCTGATGCTTTGTAACGCAAGGTCTGTCACCAACAAGGCCCCCCTCATTAATGAGTTGATCTCAGAGGGGGAGCTAGACCTTGCAGGGATAACGGAGACCTGGCTGGGCCACGAGGGTGGTTTACCCCTCGTGGAAATGTGCCCACCGGGTTTCCGTGCATTCCATCAGCCTCGGGCCCTGGGTAAGGGTGGAGGGGTGGCGGTGGTTATGCGGGAATGTTTAGAGCCGAGGGAGTTCACTGTCCCTCAGATACCCGGGTGTGAGTCCCTTGGTGTGAACTGGGGCCCAGGGAGGCAGTGGGGCTTGCTGATTGTATACTTGGCTCCTCGCTATGCATCAGCAGCCCTGCCCGAGCTCCTCGAGCTAATCTCTGCGATGGCAGTTGAGACTCCCAGACTCTTGGTCATGGGGGACTTCAACTTACCGTCAATGGGAGCGGCTTCCGAGGCGGCCCGGGAGTTCATGGCTTCCATGACGGCCATGGACCTGACCCAATTAGTGCAGGGCCCCACTCACGAAGGGGGCCACACACTGGACCTCATTTTTGTATCTGAACAGTGGACGAGTGATCTGGGAATAGGGGATTTAGTCATCACGCCCCTGTCATGGTCAGACCACTCATCCCTCCGGCTGGACTTCCCTGGCGCTATCCCCCACCGCGAGGAGGCGGAACCAGACCCTATAAACTGGTACCGCCCCAGGCACCTGATGGAATCTGATAGATTCCAGACGGAGCTTGGGCCAATTCCTGTAGCCTTGTCCCGCTCCCGCTCCGAGGACCTAGTGTCTGCCTGGAATAGGGCGACGACTGGGGCCTTGGACCGGGTTGCGCCTTTGCGACCTCTCCTGCGGCATCGACCCACCCGGGCTCCTTGGTTTACTGAGGAGCTTAGGGTGATGAAGCGCCACAGGAGACGTCTAGAGAGCAGGTGGAGGTCCTCACGCTCCGAATCTGACCGAACACAGGTAAGAGCCTATTTGCGGACTTACCTTGTGGCAATAAGAGCGGCCAAACATAGACATTGCGCTGCTCTTATTGCGTCCGCGGATAACCGCCCTGCCGCCCTGTTTAGGGTGACTCGCTCCCTTCTATCGCAGAGGGTGTGGGAGACACCCTTACAGGGTAGAGCAGAGGAGTTTGGGGAATATCTTCAGGACAAAATCGATCAGATCCGGAGCGGGTGGACCTCCGTCAGTGGACCAGACGAGCCGCCAACAGCGAGTCTTGAGAGACCACTCTGGGAGGAGTTTGACTCTGTTGCCCCCGAGGATTTGGACAGGTTGCGTGGACGGCTGCGACCCACCACTTGTTTAACGGACCCGTGCCCCTCCTGGCTGGTACTGGCAGCCTGGGAGGTGACACGAGGCTGGCTCCTGGGCCTGGTGAGCGCATCACTGGGTGAGGGATACTTACCAACCGCCTTGAAAGAGGCGGTGGTGAGACCCTTGCTCAAGAGGCCTTCGCTCGACCCAATGGAGCTAGCTAACTATCGTCCAGTCTCCAACCTCCCCTTCGTGGCGAAGGTTGTTGAGAATGTGGTGGCGCAGCAGCTTCCGCGACACCTAGACGAATCCGATTATCTAGACCCACGCCAGTCCGGCTTCCGACCCGGGCACAGCACCGAGACAGCCTTGGTCGCGTTGGTCGATGATCTCTGGAGGGCCAGAGATAGGGGTTGCTCCTCTATCCTGGTCCTATTAGACCTCTCGGCGGCTTTTGATACCATCGACCATGGTATCCTATTGCGCCGGTTGGAGGGGATGGGAGTCGGAGGCACCGTTTTGCGGTGGTTCGGCTCCTACCTCTCCGACCGGAAGCAATGTGTGTTGACAGGGGGACAGAGGTCGTCCCTGAGGCCACTCACTTGTGGGGTGCCACAGGGGTCGGTCCTCTCGCCTCTCCTGTTCAACGCATATGTGAAGCCGCTGGGTGAGATCATCCGTGGTTTTGGGGTTGAATACCATCTCTACGCTGATGACACTCAGCTGTATATTTCAACCCCAAACCACCCCAACGAGGCTGTCGAAGTGATGTCCCGGTGTTTGGAGGCCGTAGGGGTCTGGATGGGGGACAACAGACTCAAACTCAACCCCTCCAAGACCGAGTGGCTGTGGTTGCCGGCACCTCAGTTCAGCCAGCTGACTCCATCGCTGGCCATAGGGGGCGAACAGTTGTCCCCCGTGGAGCGGGCGCGCAATTTGGGTGTCCTCCTTGATGCCCGGCTGTCAATGGAGGACCATGTGGCAGCCGTGGCAAGGGGGGCATTCCACCAGGTTCGCCTGGTGCGCCAATTGCGCCCCCTACTGGACCGGAGTGCCCTGCGCACGGTCACTCATGCGCTGGTGACGTCTCGCCTGGACTACTGCAATGCCCTCTACATGGGGCTTCCCTTGGGACGCATCCGGAGACTGCAGCTAGTTCAGAACGCAGCCGCGCGGGTTATTATGGGAAGTACCCGTTACTCCCACGTAACACCTCTCCTGCGCGAGCTGCACTGGCTACCTGTAGCCTTTCGGGTGCGTTTCAAGGTATTGATCACCATCTTTAAAGCGCTCCATGGCAGAGGACCTAGTTATCTGCAGGATCGCATCCTACCACACACGTCCCTGCGACCTATCCGCTCACACAGGGAGGGGCTCCTCCTGGTGCCGTCTGCTAGGCAATGCCAGCGGGTGACACCTAGGAGCAGATCCTTCTCTGTGATGGGCCCAACCCTCTGGAATGACCTCCCCCCAGACATTCGAACTACCACCGACCTCCGTTCCTTCCGGCAAAAGTTAAAGACTCACCTATTTCAATCAGCTGGCCTGGCACTTTCTTAGTTTTACCTCCCGGGATTTATTTATTTTAATTGGGTTTGGGGTTTTATAGGCTTTTAACGTATTATATTTATTATTCTATTACAGTCTCACAACCTCCTTCACCAGTATTAATTTAATTGTTTATGTATATATTTTACAACGTATTTTAGTGACTGTACACCGCCCCGAGTCCTCTCCGGGAGAGGGGGCGGTCTATAAGTGTGAATAATAGATAGATAATAGATAGATTGTGGTGACCAAAACTGGATGCAGTATTCCAAGTGTGGCCTTATCAAAACATTATAAAGTGGTATTAATACTTCATGTGATCTTGATTCTATCCCTCTGTTTATGCAACCTAGAACTGTGTTGGCTTTTTTGGCAGAGCTGTTTGTTACTCTGAAGCCTGAGTGTGCCTTCATTCACTCAATCTAACACTGGTGATGAGGGTGGGATTGGAAGGCAACTAGGCAGACAAAAAGAGCACGACAATCCAGCAAGTCAATCCAGCCCGGAGCACGGCGCAACATCGAGCAGCCATCTTTGAGCGGTAAATTCAAATGCACTCAGGAACACAAGATGGCAATGCATGCCCCACCGATTCCATATAACCCAGCCACCGAACATTGGGAAACCTACATGATGAGGTTCGATTGCTTCCTTGAAGCCAACAACTTCATGGGCCATTCTAAAGGACGAAAAAAGAATATGTTCCTGAGCTACTGTGGACCAGAGGTGTTCGAGACAGTGAAGAATTTGTCTGAGCCAACACCATTCCAGTGGGTCGCTTGGTCGGTTCTACAACAGACACTGAGGACACACTATGCTCCCAGACTGTCTAAATACGTCCAGAGGCCCGAATTCAACATCCATAACCAAAAAGAAGGGGAATCCCTCAACGAATACATTGCAACACTCAGAAAGGCCATAGCGTACTGCGAGTTTAGAGATCTTGATGAACTACTACTTGACCACATCATATACGGTGTTAGGGACATTGGCCTACAGAGGAGGTTATTAGCAAAAACTAATCTTACTCTCCAAATTGCCCTAGACGAAGCCAGGGCTACTGAGTCTTCAATTAAATCAATGGAAACCCTGCAGCGCCAAAAAGTCCAAAGAGCGCGCAGAAGAGCACAGGCATGCATCGCGAGGCCACAGAGCCTGAAGGCTTGGAGAGCGAAGATGACAGCTACCGCATGTGCAGTGATCGCACCAAGCTGGTGTGAAAATTTGAACCACGTTTCCCGCCTTGCGCTGGCTGCAGAGGAAACCACATCAGAGCACATTGCTGTTTCCGCGATACCATCTGTCAATGCTGTGAACACAAGGGGCACATCGCCAAGGTCTGCAGAAGCAATCGCCCCTCTACAAACTGTAAGCCCAGAAGCATACCTAACCTCCAGCAGAGGCCCAACCAAGGGGCATGGCAGCTGCCCCCATGGCAAACAGAAGGTGACACCAGACTCACCTACCACACCTCCATAGGCCAAGTCTGCACGAAACTGCCAAAAAAAAGCTGAAAGTCACAGTCCTCATTGAGGACTCTTCATGCAATATCAAGATTGACATGGGATCATCCTTGACCATAATGTCTTGGGCAGCGCTCAAACAGGCTAGCCCTAGCCTTAAAAAGCATCAGCTGCGGGTTCCAGACATCTGTCTTCGCGACTACCTGGGGAACCATTGTGGGCCAGGGGACCTTCTGGGTGAGGTTCAAGACCTTCTGCGGCCAGCTACCAGTGACGGTAGTCAACAGAGACCTACAGAGTCTCCTCGGACTTGACTGGTTCGAAGCCCTGGGCCTAGAAGTGACCGGAATTAATGCCATATGAGATGAAAACACTGAGGAATTTCTTAAGGAGTTTGAGGACGTCTTCGGCACCGGTCTAGGTAAATATGAAGGGACTCCAATATCTTTTCACTTGGACCCCAATGTAGCCCCCATCAGGCTAAAGCCCAGGAAAGTACCTTTCACTCCCTGCCCTAAAATTGATTTGGAATTAGACAAATTGATTGGACAGGGAATCCTAGAGCCGGTAGATCATGCACACTGGGAGACCCCTATAGTGACACCTGTCAAGCCTGAAGGGTCTGTCTGCATCTGTGAGGATTACAAATGCACAATAAACAAAGCTTTGCAGCAAAGCGCTTATCCTGTACCCATTGTACAGCATTTATTGCACTCATTAGGCCCCGGAAAAGATTTTGCAAAATTAGATATGGTGCAGGCATACCAGCAGTTACCTGTAGATGGCACCATGGCAGAAGCCCAAACCATTGTGAGGCACAGGGGTGCATTCAAATGCACCCTCCTTCAATTCGGAGTTGGTATTGCCCCTGAACTGTTCCAAAGCATCATGGAATGGCTTTTGCAGGGGATTCCAGGAGTCATCCCCTATTTTGACAACATATTGGTATCGGCTGCAAATAAGGCACAATTATTTAAAAGATTGGGAACTGTTCTGGCCAGAATCAGAGACAAAGGCCTCCACCTCAAAAAAGAAAAATGTCAAATTAACGTGCCAAGGATTGAACTCCTAAAGTACCTCAGCGATGGCTCTGGGATTCACCCGACCAACAAAAAAATTAAGGCAATTAATTGTCAGGATGAAATCTTTGGCCAGGTGTTATGTGTGGTGGCTAACATGGACAGGGAGATAGAAGAATGGGTGGCTACCTGCACACCGTGCCAGGAGTCTAGACCAGCTCCCCCAGAGGCGCCCGCTAAGGAATGGGAGCGACCTCAAGCACCATGGTCTAAAGTGCACATAGATTTTTCTGGCCCTGTTCTTGGCTAGACCTTTATGGTAGTTGTGGACGCCTACTCGAAATGGCTAGAAGTAGTCCTCATGACCTCTACCATGGCAGAAGCGGTCATCAAGGCACTATGGAGACTTTTCTCCACTCACGGCCTACCTGATGTTTTGGTCTCTGACAATGGGCCCCAATTTACGGCCATGCAATTCGGGACCTATTTAGCAGCACAGGGAATCAGACATACCCTGGTCGCTCCATTCCATCCGGCTTCCAATGGTCAGGCGGAGAGAATGGTGAGATCTGCAAAAGAAGCCCTATCCAGGATGGGCCCGGGAGATTGGCAAACACGTGTTGATCAATTCTTCCTCATACAGCACATCACGCCAAGTGCTACCACTGGTAGAAGCCCTTCCGAGGCTTCTAATGGGTCACCGGCTAAGGTCCCACTTACACCGGCTACACCCAAACTACTCTGCTGCATCGTCCCCAGATTTGACCGGCAAAATAAGAAACTTTAGCATAGGCGATCAGGTTTACGCCCACAACTATGCTGGGGAAACTCTTTGGATTCCTGCCACAGTAATAGGCATCACTGGGCCTCGCTCTTATCTATTAGAGCTCAAGGACGGTCGAAATTAGAGATGGCACATTGACCAACTCCGTGGCTGCATCTCCAAATCCAGTCTTAGGCAACCAGAGGTAACTCCTGCATGAGTTAGCCAAAGCCCTACACAAAAGGAGCACGAATTCCCTCCTCCCACAGATAACTCAATACCGAAGGTACCGGGGCACTTATCTGTAATTGTTACAGGCCCGCAGCGAGTTCCGAGCAAACCGGCTGCAGAAACTCCAGTCGCGGCCTGTGAGAAGTTCCAGGAGCTTCCACCAGGCGAAGCCACGGAGACAACAGGTCCATCCGCCCTGAAAGAAAAACACCCACCAACTGAACTGCGCAGGTCTGGGCAAGCCATCAGAAAGCCCACCTACTTGCGTGACTACATCACAAGTCAGTTGAACCCATCTAAGAGGGGAGAGATGTTAGATACCAGAAACATTGGTAATGGTTTACACCAAGATCCTCTATTCCGGCGGGAACAGAGATTCAATCTGATTGGTCGAAGGGTCTGACAGCTCCCTATAAAAGGGCTGCTGTCAGACTGAACCTTCACTGGATTGTACATAGATGACTTGTGCTAATAAAGAGTTGTTTGTTACTCTGCAGCCTGAGTGTGCCTTCATTCACTCGATCCATTGTAGTTTAGAGGACAGTATTAAAGTGGCATGTCCTGAACTCTATGCCATTCAACCTTTTTTATCAATGACTTGGATGAGGGCATTATCAGGACATTTACAAGGGTGCAGCTAGCACTAATCAGAGAGGGATGGCTAATGCTTTAAATGAAAGAGAACTTTAACAAGATCTAGGTAAGATTGAGCAGTGGGTTGGAATTTAACAGACAAAAATGTAAAATTCTGTATGTGGGTTGGGAAAATATAAGGTACCACAATAGGATGTGCAACAGTACATGTGTCAGGCCTGTAGTTCTGTTCCTTTTAGGATCTTTGGCCTGCCACACTTTTTATTAATTTCTTTTGCTGTTTCATTAGGGTAGTAGTTGGGAGGGGGGAATAGAAAGGAGTAGGAGTGTGGAATGTATTGTTGTCATTCTTTTATAGAAGCTCAAGGTCATCTTTTGTCTCCGCACCTCGACACCTGACCGGAAGCAGAGGGGTGTACATGCTAGCGTGGAAGATGAAGATTGGACCATGTAATGAATTATGGGGTAAGTGGATAGATAATGAACTTTCAACTGGGTGAACCCACAGGATGTACATTAGAGTTGACATTTCACAGCATAATGCCCTCATGTCTGTCTTATTAAATTGGAGTTTTAAGGATAACTTTGCCTTGGACTATGATTTAATTCTGTATGATATTTGGAACACTGACAACATGGGGATCTAGTTGTTGTTATTCCAAAAAGTTAAATGCAGATTTTAAAATCTACTACTAAAAAGGAAAATGGAGTGCTACTATGGAATGTTTCAAACAGGAGCACTAAGTCTACATCACAGAAAGTAATTGTTCCACTCTATTCCACTTTACTAAGACCCATTTGGAATACTCTGTCCAATCCTGAGTGCTACAATTGTACCGGCAATTTGTCAACTTTTAGCAATCACATAAATAGATTTTTGCCAGGAGAATCTATTCAGAACATGATCCTTCAGATCTAATTCTCTGCTAATTCTCATCTTCATTTTCCTTCCACCCTTTACAAGCATTAGAGCCCATCCCTGGGTGCTAGATCTTCACACAATGTATCTGAAGTTAAATAATTTGACCCTGGTCATTTATATATCAAACACAATTTTGGTTGATTTGTTCCATGATCTATTGGTCTATTATCTTGGCTATCCACAATATTCTCCAACACCAACATTTAAAAATATTAATGTTCCTTCTAACTTGCTGCTTCTAAGTTCAGCTTTCATTTTCATAGATTGTCACATTTTCTCAGTAGTTCTGATCTTTGTAGACAAAGGTATATCTCATCATCTAAATATCATTTCCAAGACCTACATTTTTCCCCAGCTTGGAGACAATTTTTTCACGATATTCTGTCTTATTATGGCTTCCTGTTCTTTCTATAGATTTCACAACAGGGCAATGAGATGCTCTGGGATTCCCATTTTTCTAAATACAGTCCACAGCTTGACATGTTTGACACAATCAAAGGCTTTTCAGTAATCAAAGAAGCACAAATCAGCTTATTTTGGTATTCTTTGGCTATCTCAATTATCCAACATACATCTGCAATACTTCAGAAAAAAAAAACAATGACACTTTAAAAGAGAATTACCAGAATACCTGAATTAAAACTTCAAGGAAGAAGGTTCAAACAAAACATCAGAAGGAATCTCCTGATTGACAAGATCTCAAGAAGAATTGTCTGAGATCTATACAAGTTGCCAATCTGTCAGCCCTTCATGGTAGACTGGACTAGAAAACCAAAATTATGAACACTTATGAACAGGAGGAAGACCTGCAACTAAGACAATGGTAACATGAAATAACATCAAATTGCAGAAGTGCAATTTGAGAAACCATCTCAGACCTAGACCCTGCCTAGTTTTCTAAAAGATAAGGCATGAAAGGGTGATGTGGATTCAGACTTATATTTATTTATTTATTTATTTATTTATTTATTTATTTATTCTTCGCATTTCTAGACCAACCCCTCTCCCAAAAAGGACTCGGGGCGGTGTACAGTCCACACAACAAATAACAAGTACTAAATACAAATATAAATAGAGATATAAATATACATAAGGAGGAGGTTAAAAATTTAAAAGAACTGTACAGAAGAATATAGATATGGTTCTAAAAACCCTAAAATCAGTTAAATTTAAAACCATACCCTTAAAATAACCAGGTAAGAATATGTTTCCAGGAGGTGACAGTTGTAACAATTATAATTATGCCAGGCCAGCTAATCGAAACAGGTGAGTCTTCAATTTTTGTCGGAAGGAGCGGATGTCTGTGGTGGTTCTGATATCGGGGGGGAGGTCATTCCAGAGGGTTGGGCCCATCACAGAGAAGGCCCTACTCCTTGGCGCCGCCCGCTGGCATTGCCTAGTGGACGGCACCTGGAGAAGCCCCTCCCAGTGAGAGCGGATTGGCCGCAGGGATGTATGTGGGAGGATGTGATCCCGCAAGTAACTAGGTCCTGTGCCATGGAGCGCTTTAAAGATGGTAATCAGGACCTTGAAACGCACCCGAAAAACCACAGGTAGCCAGTGCAGCTCGCGCAGGAGTGGTGTTACATGGGACTATCTAGAGCTCCCCATGACAACCCGCGCGGCCGCGTTCTGGACTAGCTGCAGTCTCCGGGTGCGTCCCAAGGGAAGCCCCATGTAGAGAGCGTTACAGTAGTCTAGGCGAGACGTCACCAGCGCATGAGTGACCGTGCGTAGGGCATCCCGATCCAGAAGGGGGCGCAATTGGCACACCAGGCGAACCTGGTGGAACGCCCCCCTTGCCACGGCTGCCACATGGTCATCCATTGACAGCCGGGCATCTAGGAGGACGCCCAAATTGCGCGCCCGTTCCACAGGGGGAAATTGCTCACCCCCTATGGCCAGCGATGGGATCAGCTGGCTGAACCGAGGCGCCGGTAGCCACAGCCACTCAGTCTTGGAGGGGTTGAGTTTGAGTCTGTTGCCCCCATCCAGACCCCGACGGCTTCCAAACACCGAGACATCACTTCAACAGCTTCGTTGGGGTGGCTTGGGGTTGAAATGTACAGCTGAGTATCATCAGCGTACAGATGGTATTCAACCCCAAAGCCACGGATGATCTCGCCCAGCGGCTTCACATATGCATTGAACAGAAGGGGCGAGAGGACCGACCCCTGCGGCACTCCACAAGAGAGTGGCCTCAGGGTCGATCTCTGCCCCCCTGTCAACACATATTGCATCTGGCCGGAGAGGTAGGAGCCGAACCACCGCAAAACGGTGCCTCCGACTCCCATCCCCTCCAGCCGGCGCAGTAGGATACCATGGTCGATGGTATCAAAAGCCGCTGAGAGATCTAATAGGACCAGGATAGAGGAATGACCTCTATCTCTGGCCCTCCAGAGATCATCAACCAACGCGACCAAGGCTGTCTCTGTGCTGTGTCCGGGTCGGAAGCCGGACTGGCATGGGTCTAGATAGTCGGATTCATCAAGGTGACGTGGAAATTGCTGCGCCACCACATTCTCAACAACCTTCGCCAGAAAGGGAAGGTTGGAGACTGGACGATAATTAGCTAGCTCCATTGGGTCAAGCGAAGGCCTCTTGAGTAAGGGCCTCACCACCGCCTCTTTCAAGGCAGTTGGTAAGGATCCCTTCCCCAACGAGGCATTCACCAGGCCCAGAAGCCAGCCTCGTGTCACCTCCCAGGATGCCAGTACCAACCAGGAGGGACATGGGTCCAGTGAACATGTGGTGGGTCGCAGCCGTCCACGCAGCCTGTCCAAATCCTCGGGGGCAACAGAGTCAAACTCCTCCCAGAGTGGATTCACAAGACTCGCAGTTGACGGCCCGTCAAACAAATCTACATTATAGGACATCAGTTACTATAACTATATAATAAAAGTACAATTATCATTCATTCTTACCCTTATCCCTTTTCAAGTTTCTGCAACAATTTGATACAGCATGGACACCACAAAAGAGGAGAAATCTAATCTCTAGCTTATTTTAGTCTGTACCCTAAAATAAACTTTAGAAATGAGGATTATTCCCCTTCTGTATACTACCCTGCCCAACCTTGTTCCTTACTGTTGAAAGAGCTACAGAGATGCAATTATGGAAAAAGCTTTCTCTTTTCATTTTTCTTTAACAATTTGTGTAATAGAATCTGGCGCTGAGTTGCAAGAGGGAAGAGGGAAGAAACAAATCTACATTGGTATCCAGGAGAGACCCAGAAAAGATCCTTCTGAATTCTTCACATCGTTTATCATTTATCTGATAATTATACAGAGTATATTTAAGTCTATCTATATGTGAACAACAATAAAGAAATTACATTGAACAATTCACCTTGGCATTTTAAGTTTTTCTGTACCTGACAATTTGTGTACATGAATTATTCTTCTGTATTCAAAAATCTTCAAATGTATCTGTTTTAATTAAACCATGAGTTTAACTGTTACCAAATACATTAAGAACCTTTGATGTACACCATAAACTTCCATGGGACAGACGTTTACTGGGGTCTTAGACATTTTCATTTTTAAAATATTATTTGAGAAAGAATGTCTTTGTTTTTTATAAAGCATAAATCTGTTATCAATTAAAATAAGCTACAATTACATACATAGAAATGCCATGGCAGAGCATTAACCTAATCTAATCACTAATATATCTCAATATAGAAATTTGAATAAAATAACTACCAATGCACAAAAAGAATCAAGTTGTCCTTTGCAGACAGATGAAATGGCTTCGGCATTAATTTTTAAAATGGTTTTTCTAGTTTAAGTATTTACTTAGTTTAAGTCTCTATCTGACACATAGGAATGAACATATCTGTCTATGAGATAACCTGACATCATTATTTACTTTTCCCCACTGTAAAACATTATGTCAAATCTTTTTATTGATATATAGATTTCTGAGATAGATTAATGTAAGTAATCTCTGTGCATTGTTTTGTATCATTTTTAACCACAGGTTATCACTTTCTACAGGTCTGATAACTAAGCAGCACACAAGGAATTAATAACTTTGACACTCTGTATTTGATGAACCCTTCCTAACTCTGGCTTCACAAAACCATAACTGCAGGTGTCACATGGGGGTATTAAAATGCTTTATTTCAAATTTGTTGCAACCTTCTTTCCAGCAACGTTTTCTGCACATCATTTGACCTATATGTTAAAATATCTTGGAAATTATGTTTATTTAATTCAATAATAGTCTTTCTAATGGTGCTTCTTTTGTCTCAACAAGGTGACCTGGACAGTCTCTTCTCTCTCCAGATCTTTTCTTGCTTGTGTTGCAGACATAAAATTATTTTTATTTATTTGTGTATTTTGTTATTGTGTACATTAGGGTTCACATAGGAAGGTAGGGCTGAAGGGCAAAGACCAGGATATGAAATTATGTAAAGCTAATCCTACATGGTGTGGTCAGCATTCTACTTGCATTCCCTGTACTATTAAGATTGTATGTTCATGTTCCGTATGTGAACAAACAATCTCAGAGATGTCTAAATAGATATAAGCAGAATTCCTCATTTTACATTACAAAAAACAATATGCCTAGCATTTATGCTTACTATCTAATATCTGTCTACAAGAGAGATAGAATTGTTGTATATGTACAGTTTGGTAGAGAAGGAAGATATCTGTATAATACAGTTAATGCAATTGATTGGTGATTGATTGATTGATTGATTGATTGATTGATTCATTCATTCATTCATTCATTCATTATGCATGATCAAATTGACTTTTAGCAACCATTTGGACAGATTTTCTCTATGATGATCTGTGCCTAATCTGGTATTTTTGGTCCTCCAGTGATATCCTCATTCCACTGCAACTGAGTCTATCTTACTACTTGTCAGTAATAGAAAATGAAAGGATTTTAGAATTCAAACAGTTAATCACCTGTCACATAACACCCTAGACTTAACAATTATCAAAAAGAAGGGCAAAAAACCCTGGATAGTGGACTTGATGATGCCTGCTGATAGTAGATTTAAAAAAAAGAATTGGAGAAAAATCACAAAATATAAAGACTTGAAAACAGAAACAGAACGACTGTGGCCAAAGACAGCAACGATGGTACCACTGGTAATAGGTGCCTTAGGTACAATCCCAGAACAGCACTATTTATATACAAAAGGCAGAACATCCATATCTTTAACAATATCAAACAATATCTGCATTCCCAGGATCTTGGAAAGAACTTGTTCGGTGGATAAAAATGGCAACTCCAGTCTAAACATCTGACTGACTGCAATGAACCATAGTAATAATTTATTCAACTTCAACTGGGTGGCTCAAAATAATCAATCAAACTTGGAACTCTACCTCAGACCTCAAAGTACAAAAGAAGAAAAAAGAGAAAATTTGATGGAAGTAAGGAGAAAAATCTTGACTGAAACATCAGTGATAACCAAAGATAAGTTAATGAAAGGAACAGATGGAGGGTTTCGAGTGCCCATAAGATATACAATGAGCAACAAGCTGTGAAAAGAAGTCCTTAAAAGACCTACTAAGAAAACAACCAGAATATTAATTCCACAAATGACACGAGATATAAAACTGCACTACTACTGGAAAGACACAGGTTGATATAGTGAAAGTTTACAATAAAAATTGTCAAACTTAGTTAAAATTAGAGTATTATATATAGTCATATAAATGAGTAATAATTATAATAATACATATATAAGTACTAGTTTGAGGATATGAAATTTTATAAAACAGCAAATGAGGACTATGAGAGGAGATTTAAAAGTATTTGTTATTAAATATAACCAATTTTTATTTAGAATATGTTAGAAAGAAGAAATGTTATTGGATGATTTTAGGAGGATTTAATGGAATGCTATTATATAGTTTTACTTCAAACTTAGGATATTTCATACAAAAGGATGTAAAAGCAATTTATAGTCAAATGAATGTTCAATAATTACAGTAATTTTTATATAATATACTGGGTTGATGATATGAGAATTTGTTTGAAATTAGTTGATAATTTGTGGTCTTACATACATTTGAAAGTGAGGACTATGGAAGTGATGCACAAAAACTTTACAACCAAATGACATGCTGTATGTGATTGAAGAAGGTTCTATGTGTTATGTATTGTCTGACCAAAAAAGAAAAATGTTTTTAAAAAAAACAAGACATGATATACGAAGATTTTTGGGTTTGTGGAAATACCACCCCAAGAAAATAGAAATTAAGAGCTGGAAGAGACACCTGCAGCGATAGAAAAAGAAAGGAAGAGAGGAAGAGAGGAAATGAGAGGAAAAGGAGGGAAGGAAGAGAGAAGGAGAGGAGAGGAAGATGGAAGGGGGAAGGTGAGAAAGAGAGAGGGGAAGAAGGGGAAGAGGTAGAGAGAAGTAGGGGAGAGGTAAGGGAAGAAGGAAGGGAAAGGAGAGGAGGAAAGAAGAAAGTAGAGAAGGGAGGGAGGGGGAGGGAGAGAGGAGAGGGAGAGAAGGGAAGGAAGATAGAGAGGAGGAGAGGAAGATGGAAGGGAGAAGGAGAGAAGGAGAGAAGGAGAGAGGGTAGGAAGGGGAAGAGGAAGAGAGGAGGAGGGGATAGGTAAGGGAAGAAGGAAGGGAAAGGAGGAAGGAAGGAAGTAGAGAAGGAAGGGAGGGAGAAAAGGAAAGGAGAAGAAGGTGGTGTCAAAATAGGCGAGGGATGGGAAACAAAACAACCCGAATGGAATATTACAATTCTATAAATGGAATGATAAATGTATTAGAATTATGAATGTAAAAAAGGAATAATAATTATGTGAATGTATATAGAGAATAAAAAATAAAAAACTTTATTTAAAAAATAATAACCAATCAAACAAATTACAATAAAATAAATAAAACATAAAAATGCATTATTTTTGTGTGGTTTGAGATGTGTTTTGAGGTGCAACATTTGATGATCTTGACCTAATCCAGATTATATAGTATTCCTCATTCAGTATGTTTTTAATATTAAAGGTCATGAACAAAACAAAAATGTTTTTCAAATATTTATTAAACCATTTTTTAAAGTAATAAGACGCTCTGTTTAATATCTGCAAAATATCCAGTTGAGATGATTAACATCCATAGGAAAGAGGCCATCATATACAGTTCAAAACATAAAATATAAAATGACAATGTTATCCTAACACATTTTCTAGTACATAAAAAGTATTTCAAAAATTGTAATTTATAATTAGGATGAAATACTTCTGAACTATTCCTTTTCATTTGCAGAATAATATAAGGATAAATCCTATGAAACCATTAATAACAGTTATTTTTTCATTTTGATTTTTAAGGATAAGTTGCAAGTGTTTTATAGAAAAGTATCAATGTTTCTAACTATAGATTTCTAGTTGAATTTGACTCTTGATTATTTTATGCCATGAACATGGGTTTGATTGGATTTCTTTTTTTGGCATTTTATAGGAGAGCTTTGTATTGTTTTTCCTACAATGTTTTCCAGCAAGTCCAGAGTTTAGCCTACACCTCTAATACATTCTACCAGTGCTCACCCAAGTAGTAACCAGGCTCAATCCTGCTTAGTTTTTGAGCTCAATGTACCTTAAAAAATGAAGAACAAGGAAAACAGATAGTATATAAGCAAAAAATACAAAATTGGAAGTGTCAAATCATAGAGGAAAAATGATGTCATTGGATTCAAAAATGAATGAACTCCTTTATGGAAATTGAAAAAGTTCTGCCTCGGTAGTTATGCCGCTGTGATTTAATTTCACGTTGAAATGCAGAAATGAAGAGTTATGATGTATGAGTCCATTAGGATGAAAGAGAAATAACTTGAGTCTAACCAAAGACCACTAAAGTCATGAATACTGCTGCCATTGTATGTGTCTTTGTGTGTGCAGGCACATAGCTGTGTATTCATGTATGGATCAATTCGAAGGTGTGGGCTTTTTTCCCTTATGCTAAAGTGAGATAATATAAGATGTTGACTTTGTAGGTTTCAGCAATCCACAGGCCTGCTCTAAAAAGCCTTGCAATATGCAAGTATAATGCATGTATGCAAGTAAAATGTATATATCTACTATATGCAACATGCCTGTAGTAAAAGTACTGTATGTTTATCAATGACAAGATAGTATTTAGAACTATAATGAGAATTCACTTTCTTAAATGCATTCACTGCAGTGGTGGGTTCTGGATCCCGTTGCAACCAGTACGCTGCAACAGGGCTGCACATCCACCACGTGTATGCATGCTGCACACGCATGCGTAACCCACTGCCCGTGACACTCCAGCTGCTCAGCAGAGCATTGCGCAGGTGCCATACACTCCATGTGCATGTGCAAATGGCCCGGTTGGGTCAAATACAGGTAAGGACAGTGGGCGGGTGAACAGGCCCTCTGGAACACCATACCGTAACGGTACCTGGTGCTCCCAGCAGGCACCGGTACGTCCATACCAGGGCGTACTGGCCATAACCCATCACTGATTCAGTGAAGAAACAAATAGATACAAGACAGAAATAGCTATGAAGGAAAAATAACATTTCTATGCTATTTCCTGTCCAGGTCACCTTGTTGAGACAAAAGAAGCACCATTAGAAAGACTATTATTGAATTAAATAAACATAATTTCCAAGATATTTTCAGGCTTTTCCTCCGCATCATCTATTTCTTTGCTTTGATTACTTGACCTGTTTTTCACCAAGGGTGGCCCAGAGGGAAAAAAAAACATCCATTGGATTCTGAAGGAGAGAGAGGTGAGGGAGGGAGGGAGGGAGGGAGGGAGGGAGGAAATACCCGGAATACCACCAATCAGCTGTTCCAGGCTGCAGGGATCACCGCCGCCAATTGCTGCTGTCACCACCAATCGCTGCTAGCTATCACCGCCTCCATGTGCCCCATTTTTGGTCTCTGTGCATCCCATTTTCAGCCTCTGCATGTCCCGTTTTCATCCTGTTTCAGGTGGTAGCAATTGGCAGTGGGCAGCAATCCCCACCACCTGGAACGGGTCAAAAATGGGACATCCGGAGACCAAAAATGGGACACACGGCGGTGATCCCTGCAGCCTGGAACAGCTGATTGGGGGTATTCCAGGAGGCACATCCAACCGCCAATCAGCTGTTCATGCTAAATCAGGCTGTGCTGAAGCTGACCAGATTGTTTGCTGTTTTCTGCAAGGAGGCAAATTTCTGGGAAGCAGGCAGATTATTTTTTTCTTGTTTTCCTCTCCGAAAGCTAGGTGCATCTTATGGTGCGGAGCATCTTATAGTGCAAAAAATACGGTATATTATATACTAGACAACACAGAGACCCATTGGATCATAATTTGTCTGCTGTGATTGAAAGAACATTAAATTTTAGAGTGATCATTTTTTTACCCCAATGCTACCATAGATGGTCCCATGATCATTTAAAAAGTATGCATTGTTGGGTGGGTGGGTGGGTGATAGAAAAATAATTGTAGTGGCAAATAACATTCAAGAATAAGTCTATATTTACTTACCTAAACCTTTGGCAGGAGTGTTGGGAATCATGATTGTGTGACTGCAGGGACAGTACATTTGTAAATAAAATTTTGTCTGAACATTATGGAAATTTCAATTCCACAGGAATTGTGGCTCCCTGACTTTTTACATATTTTTTTAAGTTAATGAATTTTAGGTACCTTGATTCAAAAATTGTTGCAGCATAATGTACCATTTGGACTTATCTGAGGGTACAAATAACAGATAAACACCAGGTTTTAGTACTATAAAAATAGACTGTAAAATTATTTATTTGTTGATCAATATTTGCGTAACAGAGGAGGAGCAATTTGATATTTTGAGTATGAATGAAAAGGGTGTTTGTTTGTTTTTATTATTCCCTCTTCATTTTTGAGTAGATTAAATACCACACATTTTGTATTATTTAATTAAGAATGAAAATTAATCTGGTTTATCTGTTATGTATAACCCCAGCAACCATGTAACTGTATCAATGGTGTCTCCACTACACATAATATGAGGCAAGACTCCATATATCATTTTTACTCACTATTTTCATTTTAGGTTTGTTTTTTTTAAAACTCAGAGGTGGTATTCAGCCAGTTCTGGAGGACCGGTAGCAGACATTTTGAGTAGTTTGGAGAACCGGCAAATAGGCTGGCCTCACCCCCATTGCCTCCCAGCTGAACAAGAGAATGGAGCTGGAAAGCAGGTTTGTGGGGTGGGGAGGGAATGGGGATTTTGCAGTATCCTTCCCCTGCCATGCCCACCAAGCCACATCCACAAAGCCATGCCCACAGAAACAGTAGTAAAAAAAAATTGAATCCGACCACTGTTTAAACTGATTTTAAAACTGGAATTAGAGTGGATTTCTTACTTTAAATAATCAAGCTAACTACAAGCAAAATCCATACAAGCCTAAACACTGAAATCAGCTTGGAAATCCCAATCCACAGAAACACTTTTATGCAAGTCAATGACCCATGCATAAAGTTCAACTATTGAAAGAGAAACAAACTCTGACCATTGGATATTTAAGTTTAACTTTAGTAGAGGGCATACTTGTCCTTAAATTTTGTAAGTCATTGTTCACTTAGAACATTGGTCTTTAAATTGGGGATAATTTGGACATATCCCAAATTGGGAATATCCCAAATATGTTTTTTTAATTCTTCCCATAGAAGCTGAAATGAAATAGAATAGCCCGTCCTCAAACTTCCCTGAGCAGCTTTGTTTGCCAACTTCTTCATATTTTGGAGCTGGTCTTTCATCTTCCAAATTACCTGCCAATACATTCCCCTCTTCTTGGAGTTAAGTGAGGTGATACATTAAATGAATTCCCTCCATTACTTTTAGAGTTTCACAGATATGAAACAGAAATACTACTTTATAGCATGTCTTTTTCCATTATAGAAGTCCATAGAAAGAGATCCACTCTGCTGGTGCTTTGAAGGGTCTTGGAGAGCTACCTCTTCCCCCAGGCCTTTGGTGAGGATGAGTGATGCTCCCTTTAGAATATGTGGGTTCATTTTTTTTATTTATTATTTTATTTAGTTTGTCAAACATGTACAAGATAACAGTGTAAGTATAAACATGGACATGAACAAAGGAAATGAGTACAAATAAATGGGGACAGTAGGACAGGGACAAGTAGGCATGCTGGTATGCTTATGCATGCCCCCTGTCTGTTCCTGTCTGGGGTATTTTTGTCACCCTTACTATCTTTTATTCTTTATTTTTGTCTACCGTATCATTTTTTCCCCTTGATTTTAATGTTTTCATATGCAAAATGACAAAAGTGGGTGGGAGTCATGTAACATATAAATTTAAATAAATAATAATACATATAACATTACCAAGCCTCATGTTTTTAAATTCAGTCATGTCACTGCCCTGAAGCCAAGCAACACTGTTAAACATGGAATCAGCCCTTGGTTCAGAAAGTGTAGCTTCTTTTTTTTTTCTGAACTTACGGGGACAAAAATGCTCAATCACAAATTGGACATCACCGGTCTATTGCTTTTCAAATCAATCAGATCAAAAGTTATCCCCAGATAGTAATATGACAATATGCCTTTGTTGGTTTTAATTTTCTGGGTGAAATATGGAGTTGTTGATGCAAAAGCTAGAAATCTGGCTTACTTGCCAGAATTACATTTTGTTTTACTGTACAATTTTTAGTAAAGTGAGTATTCTTGAAACTCAACTAATTTCCTTGTTAATGCATTAACTTGCTCCAGGTTAATGAGTGATGCCTCTACATATTATTCCTATACAATTATGCTTGTGCATAATGAATGGTGACAAGCAGCATAGATGGTAGTGGGGAAATGGGTATTGCTTTCACACCTGATTCTCTGGTCATAAATTGTTTGGGGCATTCTTATTTTCAAAATTAAAAGCATTTTCCCTCTTATCATCCATAGTCAGAAGACAGTGACTAAGACTGTCCATAATGATATTACATACTCTATATCAGGACTATATGCTACCTCCAGAAAAGGCATGTGCTTCTGGCAAATGTTGGCTTAATGCCACAACTTACCTTTTCCCTTGTGGCTAAAATAATTTAGCTCAACATTATGGAGAGTTCCCCTTCACTTCCTGTCACATTTATCTTGTGACAAAGATTGGTTGCCAGTTCAATTATGGCTACAGAATGTGACTACTAATGACAAATATTGAATATATGTCAGCGATAAGGTTGGCTCACAAGCAACAGCAGCATCTAGTGGCTTTGAGCTGAAGAAATGTACTAACTAGCATATGTAATATTCAATCAGGCCCCTCTTCTGCTTTACATTAATGAAGATGATTATTATTTGCATTGTACTGTATGATACATACAAAATATGTAACACTGAAGACCATTAACCAAAGTTCTGCTCAATCACATATAGCTTAATTACTTGTTCAGTAATAACAAGATCTTGATTACCCTTCATTAGCTCAATCGTTCAATTGAACAATTTCTGGGGCACATATTCTTCTTTATCATCAGAACAGTTGAGGCTATAAACTGGCTTCCACATTCCTCAAAAGCAGTGAAATGAATTTTAAAAAACTGAAACAGTAGCAATCAATGTTGAAGGTGCCTTTCCAGGGGAATTTTTTTTTTTAAAAAATGCATAGATGAAAGATTATCTGAGAGAAGAGACCATAGCTCATTTGCTTTGTAGGCAAGGGGTCCTAGGTTCAGTTCCTAGAACTTACAGTTAAAAGCAGACCAAGTTAGTAGATGACAGGAAAGACCTCTGCTCATGACCCTGGAAAACTGCTTCAAGGATGGACAATCCTGGGCAAGAAAGATAAATGGCCTAACATTAATGCACAAGGCATCTTGCTATTCTATCAACAAATATCATCATGGAGTGAACCAGCCCTTGTGTTCCTCTGCATAAATCTTCTCAAAGGAGTTTCAGAGAATGTCTTTACTCTGTTTGGAATTTTCTATTATGATGATATATGACCTGTTGCTTCCTCCTGGGAGGGGATGATTTATAACTGTTTCAGTTACCTATGTAAAAGCTTTAAGAAGCTTAATGGATTTTCTGAATGCACACCACCATAGCCAGCCCAGCCATTAGGCCCAAGGCATTAAATGCCTCAAGAGGAAATTGGGGAGGCAGCAATGAGTATTGTATGGTAGATCTACAAACCACCTGCAGCTTCCAACGACAGTCTTCTTCGATATCTTCAGGAGTAATGGAGGAAATACCCAATTGCCAGGGTTAAAGCAAAGAACTTTGGTTAGTACTGAATACTGAATGGGGCAAAGGAGAATTTTATGTTTCACTGCTTTGGATCAGTTCTACTTGATATAGGAAAGTCCATTTCTGTGCTTCAGTGCTAAATGTATTTTGCAAAAGCAGTCTCAATCCATCTTTATTAATACTGTAGTGTATATATGTTGGATAGAGAAAAGGTTTTTTTTTTGTCAGATTATCAATATAAAAATCTGATGTTGTATCTACACCAGGAAGCATAACACAATGTGGATGTGGATGTGAGGGCGATCTGGCTGCGACATCTGTCACCCCATTGATCGCCAGGGTTGAATCCATTTATTTTCTTAATCAAGGCCAATAAACAATACAATTCTTCACAATTAGAAGAGGCTTCTCTCGATGCACAGATATCTTTTTCATAAATCTCTCTCTCTCTCACACACACACACACACACACACACACACACACACACGGGGCTGCTTAAAATGTGCATGGAATAATGCTGCCTTCTTCTTTATCTTCTACTAGAAATGTTAGCTCATTAAAGAACAGAGTGTAGATTTTTATTTTAGCAGCTCTCGCACATTCTTCATCCAAAAAACTGTGAAGCCTTTGATTCACCTGCCAAAAATATTTGCTCAGGAAACCATGAAAATGTTGTAATATGTAGCAGAGAACATTTTATTTATTTATTTATTTTGTCATGCATGTATTAGACAACATATATATGTATAAACATGATTTTGGATACATGAAATGGATACAAATAAAAAAAACATTAGGACAGTGATGGTAGGCACATTGGTGCGTTTATGCACGCCCCTTACAGACCTCTTAGGAATGGGTTGAGATCAATGGTAGACAGTCTAAGGTTAAACTTAGGGGAGTTTGGAGAAGAAACCACATAGCCAGGTAGTGCATACTTGAGGAACTCGCCAATAGGACTCCCAATATCAGCACTGATAAGGCAACCATTATTGGGTGTCTTGAGAAGGTAGCAAATTGGGTTAAACATCTGTTGTACCTAACTGACAAAGTTGGAGCAGAGACAGATAGGGATTTTTTAACTTAGGAGCCAAAATAATTTGTCTGACTTGGGGATGCACTTAGACATTGGAGAAGGAGCTCCCTTTTCTGCAACTTTTCAGAAAATTCTTAAACTATCATGGCTTCACCATACTTCCACATCAACCAAATATAATTTAGAATCAAAACAAATACTCTTTGGTAGTCCTCTACTCTACTCAGTCATCAGTCTTCAGCATGGCACCTTCCCATAATTCCTTAGCCTCCAGGGTAATTTGGAAGGTTGCCCTCATTTGTAAGAAAGATTTATAGTAGTTAACAAGCTGTTTTGGAGGGTTATTCTTTCTGAGTAACCTCTGATAGGTGTCTGAGGGATAGGAATGTTCCCTAGAAGGCAGTTTTAAAACATCTGGTTAATTTGATCAAGCCAAAAATCTAAGTAGTCAACATTCTTTTTAAGCCAGGATCAGTCCTGTAACAGGGAGGAAATTTCCTTCTATTTAATAACCTTGTACAATTACTGAAAAATTCCAAGTAATGGAAGAAGGTGTGAAATAAAATATTTAAAATCCTAAATCACCTCATTAATTCTTGGCTACTTTTGCCAGTGAGAATGCATAGCTACTAGAAGGCAAAGAATGACAAATCCCAAATAAATGTTTTGGTTTTCTGAGCTAAGTGAAGTCCTGAGGCAAGCCTAAATCTAACATCTAAATGGCCTTCTAGGGATTATTTTGGAAAATTGGGGCAGTCATGTAGAGGACAAAATGACCATCAGTTGCATCTTGCTTCATGGTGTATTAATTGCAGCCTGTTATTTACATCTCTAAGGAAATTAATCATTTTGGAAACTTCAAACTTCCAGAAGAAATACTCATGAGAATTTTAACTTAAACGTACACATCACTTCTCATCTCTCAAAAGAAATGTGTTTTCCCTATCTAGAAAATAGTAAAAAACCTGAATATACAGCATAGTAGGAAAGTAAATAAGGTAACCACGTAAAGTACGTTGTTGACATAAAAGAAATTTTATTGTTTCCAACATAGTTGTTAATTTTTAACTCAAGTATAAGATTCACAGATTAAAAAAGAAAAAAAAGGTTGAACAGTAGGCTAAAAGAATGAGCATAAAGATAAAAGAGCAATATGACATTCATATTCTTAAAAAGTTTCAAAGCTTCCCACAACATTTTGTATTATTATAAGTCTTAGATTATTATTCTCATATTTTTATCCCTCCTTTTGTACATCTTGGTCAACTCAAGGTAGCAAACACATTTAATACCCCTGCCTCCTATTTTTCCCACAACAAGCCTGTTAGTTGGGTTGAGCTGAGAGAAAGTGTGATTGGCCCAAAATCACCCATTTGGATTTCATGCCCAAGGAAAGCCTAGAACGTACAGACACCCTGTTTCAGGATTTTCACCTTAACCACTACACCACTGGTTGTAGTGGGAACCACCAGTACTGGTTCTCATGGTAATCCTTAGTTTGTTTTAACCTTGGCTTTTTGACAAAATTGGTAGCTAACTTCGCACATCACACTTTGCTCCAAAACAATAGTTTTCAAATAAACAAACAACAAAATGGCATAACAGTATCCAGTAGAATTATGAATCAAGAATAAGAACATATACTAGAAATTATTGCTATCTAGTTTAATATGATTATTATAGTTAGTATAATTACCAAGTTCACAAACCACTGCTACTGATACTACCAAACTTGGAGAAATGCATTGAGATATGACATCCTGTTTTAGGTGTCATGAGACACCGAGGGCTCTCTGTAGGGGCCATTGAAAAGTCAAAATGGTGATAATGTTATGTGCATGGTTGCCATCTTGGCTTTTTTATTTTCCCAATCATAAGAAAACATCCTCAAGTTAGCTGCTAACTTTTGTATCTTGTTTGGGGGAACTGTTAATAAGATGTCGCAAGAAAGGATGCCTTTAAAACATGCATTCAATCACTCCTAACTTTTCCAAAAAAAAATGTTTTAGCAGAAAAAAGATGATGAGGCACCAATACTTTTCACAATTTCAACTGCCAGAAATCTGCTGTGAAATTCACACTTACCCCCAGAACATCAAATTAGGTAAACGAGGATGGAAGTGCAAGTAGCTATTGATTCCTTTCCAAAGAAAACCAGAGTTTAAAAATTGCTGTGATAGTAAAGTGTACCATAGAGAAAGCAAATTAAGTTTCCCTTGGCACAGGTTGCATGAATCTGTAATACTTCTGAAGATACCTAATCAGTATAATATCATAAACAGGGATGCTGTAATGCTTTCCAAATTCATTAAGAGATTTTCTTTTCTCTTTTCTTTTAGATGCTACAATACATTTTGCAAGTACTATCTATCTTTTTTGTCAGTATTGTTACTTTGAATACTCCTGTGTGCTGACTGAGTTCATCGTATGCTAGCCTAGCAGGGGTATCCTTGGGAAAGGTCAAAAAGTTAAGATAGCAACCACAACTGTGGGCTGAAGGCCCTGTCCTTTTTTTTATATGCATTGCATGTAGATACTTCTGTCACTAGTAAATGTAATTTTTTTCTATCAACATGGTAAATAGAAATAGCAATAGGATTTAGACTTATATACCACTTCACAGTGCTTTACAGCTCTGTGTAAGCAATTTGCAGTCAGCATATTGCCCCCAACAAACTGGGTCCTAATTTTACTAACCTCAGAAGGATGGAAAGCTGAGTGAACTTTGAGCCTGGTGAGATTCAATTTGCCAAATTGCAGGCAGCCGGCAGGCAGCAGAAATAGCCTGCAGTACTGCATTCTAACCACTGTACCATTGCGCAACTGTGCCACTGATGCTATTATGTTTCCATACCTTATAAAGAACATATTTATCTTTTAAATTACATTTAAAGATGACATAGAGGCCTCTTTACATATGGATAGTGTATCAACATTTCATGCTATCACTGTATTGGGAAGAGTAAATATCATTGCCATGGCAAGTAAATATCATTGCCTAGGCTGACATATTTAGATTCCGGAGGTTACACAGGAAGGGAATAAAATAAGCCACAAGGTAAGAACTTCATGAGGAGATACTGGCTGCTTGAATCCTAATTCCTACCTCTCAATTTTATATTTGGCATTTGCACCAATACAGAATCAGTGTCATGCTCTTGTATTTTCACAGTTCTTCAGCCGCTCTTGTAAACTTCTGGTCCAGATGTGGCATAGGAGGAAATTCTACAAAAGGTAATTTAACATTGGAATACTATCCCTGTAACTATAAGCAGGCAGTTTTCCATTGAGAACAATTTCCAAAGTGCCTTTGACTTTTTCCATCCTATCTAAAATCAAGCCACCATGACACCTTATGCTCCATGCCTGTTAAACTGAAGCCCTTAAAATTATGATGAAGTGAAGTGCATTCCAAACAAGCTTCCCCTCCCTAACAACAGAGCATCATTCTTTGGTGGGAGATGAAAAACAAAGGAGGAAAATCTACTTCTCTTTATATGATAGATATTAAAACTATAGAATCTGGAAACAACAAGATAATCTCAGTTATCCTCTGGCAAGTTGTGGGGGAAAAGAAGTAGGAAATGTACCATTTGTATTATGCTCATGTCTTGTTTTTTCATAAATATTTGGCTAACAACTCTGGGGATACAATACATGGTGAGTTGGGACTTTTGGCTGTTCCAGCAAAGGTCTTCAGATGAATTGATTAATATATTATTATGGCTGATCACACCGTCAGCCAGATGGTTAGACTGGATTTAGCATTTTATATACCTATTGAGTCCTTCCCAGGACCAGTGAAAGGTCGATGTTGTTGTTTAATGATATAAAGTTATTTCAAATTATTATGATGTTAATAATCTTTTTATGCTATAAAATTTGATATGCAGTTCTCAAAGTGCACCACCATTCTTCAGATTACCAGGTGTTTCTGAAGTTTTTCCCCAAAATACAGCATTGTAATGCAGTGAGCAAGCTCTTAACGTTCCCTCCTTCCTCTAACACTGCCTCAGATACTGCCTTTTCATATTAGATGTTCCAAATCATTTGATTCACTAAAAGGGGAATCAGACAGCAATTTTAATTTTCCAATATGTCAGCAATTTTGGGACAGATATCTCATATCTAAATTCATTTAGGCAAATCCTTTTCTCTCCAGTGATGCTGAAAAACTAAGAAAGGTTAGCTGACTAGGAATCTGAGGTTTTTTATTCCTCATCAAAATTGAGACAATTATTTTGATTGCTTCAGCAAAAGTATCATCGTCATAGTCAGACTAGCTCAAGCTGCAGACTTATACATTATCATATCGAAAGGTAGTTCAGTTATATATATTTTAAAATAGAACATAATTTGTTATGACTTAAAAGGAACTTTTCCTTTGTTTTAAAAATAAAAGTTATAACAACAGCAACTAGGCTTATATATCACTTTACAGTGCTTTACAGCCCTCTCTAAGCATTTTACAGAGTCAGCATATTGCCTCCAACAATCTGGGTCCTCATTTTACCCACCTCAGTAACCCACCTCAGTAACCACCTAAAGGTTGACGGCTGAGTCAACCTTGAGCCTGGTGAGATTTGAATTATCAAATTGCAGTACTGCAATCTAACCACTGTGCCATCGTGGCTCATAAATAAAAGTTATATTAGTATGGAACACTTATTTTATGTCAAATGATTCCCCCCCCCCCAAATCCAACCTGATTTTTTTTTAAAAAAATACAGTATTGTGAGTTGGCAACAAGAAGTGAGAAACATTATTCTGATTGAAAAGTGACAAAGTCAACCTTATAGTCACTAGATCAATTTCGAATTGACATGATTTTTCCAATTGCAACCAATTGTGGATCAATTGTCAGAAATCAGTGCCAAACGGATTACATGGGACTCATTCAGCTACCTTTTTTGTTTGCTTCACTGTAGGAGACTACTGCTTTCAAAACAGAGGTTTCCACATTGAAATATAATGATACTTCAAGTTTCTTGCTGATTTCATTGGGAAACAAAATTGGGTAGACTTTGCAACTTGAAGAACTGTGTGTGGACTTTCGAAGGATAAATGGGGTCTGTGTACACAACCTATAACCCCTCTCCCTCATGAAGGACATGCTATCTCATCTGGCCAAGGGAAAGTCTTCACCAAACTAGACCTCAGAGAAGCATACTACCAAGTATATATCAGAGAGGGAAATGAGTGGAAAACAGCATTCAACTGCCCCCTAGGGAGCTTTCAATTCAAAGTGATGTCTTTCAGGCTGCAGGGGGCCCCAGTGGTATTCATGCAGTTAATAAACGAGGTGCTGCATGAGCACCTCTGCCAGGGGGTACTCGTTTACCTAGATAACATCCTTATCTACACTGAGACCATGGATGACCATGTACCCCTGGTCCGCCAATTACTGAAAAACTTCTGGCAGAACAACCTGTATGTCAAGGTATCAAAATGTGAATTCCACCATGCACAGTTAAACTACCCAGGTTACCGAGTGTCTAATGAGGGAATAGAGATGGACCCAGCCAAAGTGCAAGCAGTCCTAAGCTGGAAACCTCCTTGCAGTCGCAGACAGCTACAAAGCTTCCTAGGGTTCACAAACTTCTACAGTTAATTCATCCCCACCTTTGCGAAGATTGCCAAAGTACCTCAAAGCATTATCTCAGACAGAGCGGTCCAGTTCACGGCTAAATTCTGAAGGGAGTTCCTGCAGTCCATTGGGTCATCTCAGGGTCTTAGTTCAGCTTTTCATCCGAGCACTAATGGGACATCAGAGAGACTCAATGCCATGATAGAGCAGTACTTGAGGTGCTACCTGAACTATCAGCAGTCCAATTGGGCAGACCTTTTATCTTTTGCTGAGGTCACGTACAATAATGCTGTTCACAGTAGCACAGGACTCACACCGTTCAAAGTAGTGAGCAGCATGGACTTTGTTCCAATGCCTGAATATCCAAGGGATCTCCCTTCCTCAGTCAGCTTGACTGATTGGATGTCAATGCTGAAAACAACCTGGGAAAATGTCAAAAAGGCACTGGCTAAAGCAGCACAAACCTATAAGAAACAGGCAGATAAACACTGGGGTCCCCAATGGCCATTCCAGGTGGGAGAGAAAGTTTACCTCTCCACAAAATATTTGAGATTAAAACTGCCTAGCAAGAAACTGGGACCGAAGTTTATGGGACCATTCCCCATAGTAAAGATCATCAACCCACTCACAGTGCAATTGAAACTGCCTCGATTGTTGGGAAAGATACACCCAGTGTTTCATAGTAGCCTCTTAAAACCTGTGATTGGATCCACTCTGAGACTACTACCCCGGGAGCCCCCAGGCCCTATGGTCATAGGGGGCCAAACCCATTATGAAGTTCAATGAATCCTTGATTAAAGGTGGCACAGGAGACAACTCCAATACTTAATCAAGTGGAAGGGCTACCCCTTATCAGAGGCATCTTGGGTGAAAAGTAGAAATATCCAGTCCGATCGCCTTATAGCAAAATTCCATGCAGAAAATCCAGGCAAGCCTGGAGGAGGGACACATCCCTAAGTTATACACCTGTACTCAAATTGCTTTGTTTTACATAAGTCGTTTTCAGGAAGTGAGAGGAGCTAGATGTCAACGTCTAAAGCGTTTCCATGAGTACTATCAATTTGAGAAGGGAGGAGAATACCATGCATACTTTTGGCCAGAGTAAAGTCTCATATTCTTGTAACTGGGATGTGAATGCGCATGTCCAGAACCCTGCTGTAACATCATTGGGGAATGTGATTTATGGCTTCAGGCAGAGGGGAGGGGACACGGGGTAAAGTTCAGATGCCATTAAGTGGGATTCAGTTTAGGCTCCACAGAAGATCAAGCCAAGATGTTGATCCTAATAAATGAATGTTTTTTGTTTGAACTTAGTCTCGAGGCTCGTAAATTAATTAGGTCATCTCTTGGGAACTTCACACCCTTCTCATAACTGCTCACCTCATAAAATACTGGAAAGCACTTGTCTTTTCTATGTACAATTACTGTTACCTGATCAATATGATATAGTTTCTTTAAATGTAGCTAAATTTTGTTATATTGCCTGCAAAATGAGCTGACTTTGATTGCCCACTGACAATCCATCACTAACTATAATATATTGTCTTTTTATTGTTACTATTATTTTTAGTTCTTATTTGTAGTCTGGTCTGTGACCATAATCAAAGTTATTATAATTATGGACATGTGTTTATATTATACTATCAACAGATATCAATATGCTATCTATATCTATTACTACCAAAACAAAGCAGCTTCCTGAATGGTTTTCCCTGGTCTCACTTTCTAACCATCTCTTAGCGATTAATCCAAATTTTATTTTCCACTAAATATAGCTCTGCCAATGACTCCAACATTAGTATAATGTAATTGAATCTAAGGTTTAAAAGTAGAAAAATAGAATTTAATGAACTGCTGCATAAAGGTAATGGCAGTCAGATAATGTGAGGGTAATGAAGGCAAATCATTCTCTGTAGCTCAGAGTGGACCTTCTAAAAGAATAATACTAGTCCAAAGTACAAGGTGGGCAAAGGCATTACATTTTTGACTGCTTTTGAAATTACCCAACCTCAACTAAAAGCTGAATGTAAATTCTTTCAAACACACCTGATGAAAGGCAGTCATTATTAAATTATCACAATCTAAGTGTTCTTACTGTTAGAATTTTTTTTAATATGGAGATTCTCAGTCACCCAGGTCATGGTTGTGTGAAAGGTGCTTTTTCAAATGGCAACTGGATTTTCTGGATTTCCTTTGAAGACGTTTCACTTCTCATCCAAGAAGCTCCTTCAGAAAGTCCAGTTGCCTTTGGAAAAGCACCTTTGGGGCATTCACTTAAAATCTCTCCTTCTGTAAACTTCTCCCAGTTTGTTTGAAAGCTTCTTAATATATACAATGTTAATTATTCCTTTTTCATTTGTAATCAGATTTTTTTCCCCATGTACTATTAATCAGAGAATGGTCTCCCACCCTGTACTTACCATCTGATATACATTTCCTAACTGAAAAAAAATTAATTTTATTCTGCCAGCTAATTTATATAATAGACCAAGCTTATTCTTTCTCTTTTTTAGAGGGGGATTTTTCACACTGTGTTCTGGAATCTCTAGGGCAGTGATGGCGAACCTATGGCACGCGTGCCACAGGTGGCATGCAGAGCCATTTGTCAGGGCATGTGAGGCACTGCCCTGTCAGCTGGCCAGCACGCATGTGCATGCTGGCCAGCTGAGTTCACCTTTTTAAAAGCCATTTTTCACCCTCCCCAGGCTCCAGAGGCTTTATAGGAGCCTGGGGAGGGCGAAAAGAGCCTCCCCCGCCCCCCCAAAGGCCCTCCGGAGGCTTCAGGGACCATCCGGAGGCTTCCCTGAAGCCTTTGGAATGCTTAAAACAACCCTCCGAGCAAACCGGAAGTGACTTCCGGTTTGCTCAAAGGGTCGTTTTAAGCGTTCCGAAGGCTTCAGGGACCATCCGGAGGCTTCCCTGAAACCTTCGGAGTGCTTAAAACAACCCTCCGAGCAAACTGGAATCGGAGGGTCGTTTTAAGCATTCCGAAGGCTTCAGGGAAGCCTCTGGACAGTCCCAGAAGCCTCCAGAGGGCCTCCGGGGGGTGGGGGAGGCTCTTTTCGCCCTCCCCAGGCTCCTATAAAGCCTCTGGAGCCTGGGGAGGGCGAAAAAAGCATGTAAAAATGGGGGGGTCGCGCGTTGTGCGCGCATGCACACTGGGGGGGGTCACGCATTGCATTATGGGTGCAGCAAGCCTGCACACGACCTCTCTGCGCTCCCCCCACTTGTGGCACGCGAGCCAAAAATGGTTCGCCATCACTGCTCTAGGGTTTCATGAGAAATTGATGTGATTCCAGGAGAGGCTAAAAGGTAAAAATGTTTACTCTAATACAACCAATTGTCAATCTCTTCACCTTTGTCTCTTGACAAAGGATTCTAGGAATTTTAAAACAAAGTTCCTGAAAAATTAATATCATTTACATATGTAATAAATATCTTCTTTACCTTTTCATATTTTAATAGCCCTGTAGGATAATAGAGAGTAGACAGTCAATGGAATGATCTGTTCTCCTCTACTCCTTAGCAATATTCAGAATTCCAAAGATTCAGACCTCCTATGATTTACCAGAAGCCCATAATTGTTATAATTAGTATAATTAGATTACATTTTCAGGTAACCTAAAGTTTCCTTGATAAAAAGATACAAGAACTTTAGTACTAGGCTCCTTTGATCTTTATTAAGGTACTTTTGATTTAAAAAAGAAAAGTGTCAGAATAAATTGATATTTGTTCCTTATGTGGAAAAAAAAGCCTAGCAACTTTTAGAAAATTAGGTATCAGTGATTGCCAGCAAAAGTAATCATAAAATCTTATGGAGTAGCTTAAGGCAAACCATTGTCTCTTAGAGCCATTTTCACATGATGGAATGCAAACCCAGGTTTGTAACTCACTAGTGTACAGAAGAAGCAGCTATCCTTCTCCTGATAAGAAATCACAATCATAGCTAACTCCCTGATATATATATATATATATGTATGTATGTATGTATGTATGTATGTATGTATGTATGTGTATGTGTATGTGTGTGTGTGTGTATGTGTGTATGTATATATATATATATATATATATATATATATATATATATATATATATATATATATATACATACATACATACATACATACATACATACATACATACATACATATATATATATATATATATATATATATATATATATATATATATATTTGTTTTCGTAGATTTTCACGGGTGTAGGTATGCTGGTTTTGTTGTATTCGGGTCTTTTCCCATGTAAGGTTGAGATTGTCTTTGCAACGTTTTTAAGCCCACAGCTTGAAGATGGCAGGTGTGATCCTGCCGAAACGTTGCAAAGACAATCTCAACCTTACACGGGAAAAGACCCGAATACAACAAAACCAGCATATATATATATATATATATATATATATATATATATATATATATATATATATATATATATATATATATATATTTGTCACATTAAATGTATCAAACTATCAAAATATAAACCTGAACAATATTAGCAAAGCTTGCATACAAATATGCTGCATACAACTACATCAGGATAAATACAAAAAACAACATTTGTTAGTGAAGTGAACTTACTTCATAGGTTCACAGAAATCTGAGATTGTGTCAAAATGGCAGAGTAAGGCGATGTTGCAGATGTCCTAACATTTGATGTAAACATGACTGTGAAATTTTAGAGTCACGATCAGAGGTGGTATTCAGCTGGTTTGGACCAGTCCAGGCAAACTGGGAGTGGCGACCTGCAGGTGTTCAATGGCAGCGGATTACCTCTATCGTGCCAGGCCAGGTTCAGTAGAGCTTCTAAGGTATGCCAAAGACAAGCATATATGGAAGTGTTTATAATGCAAAAAAGGCCATTTCATCTATAAAGTGAAGATCAAACCATTTCATTACTAAAATACACCTACTTTTCCCCAGAAGAGGTAAGAAGACTTGCGTATCATAGTTTCTGAATTTTATACAAACATATCCTAGAATTTTCTGTATTGCTAGGCATTTGGCCCTGAAAAAGTCATTAGCTGAAAACATAATATATTTTACTTTCTAGCACCAAAATCAGGCTGTCTGTGTGCATATCAAAAGTCACAACCAAATGATCCAAACGCTGCAAAAAAAAAGAAAGAAAAAAACCCACCAAACACCTGAGTCCTTTGGCAGCATATAAACAGTCTAGGGAAAATAGGACTAAATCAGACCTGCTTCTGAGCACTACCATCACTGATATCTTTCCAACAGAGTTCTGCAAAAACATCACCAGCTGCTTCATGTTCCATAGAAGAGAATATGTGTAGCTCAGTGTTGAACTGTAGGGTCTTTGGTGCTCTCTGAGCTTAGTTGTTTTCTTGCAGTTTCACTACCCAATTAGGTAACAACAGTACCCACAAAGTTACTTAGCTATAGTAATGAAACTTCTGCCAGAAAACAACCAAGCTCGAAGTACCAAGGACCCCACAACTTCATTTTCAGCCTTTCCAGTACTGACATTCTTCCTCTACAGCAGGGGTGTCCAAACTTGGGAACTTTAAGACTTGTGGACTTCAACTCCCAGAATTCCCCAGCCAGCATGGCTGGCTGGGGAATTCTGGGAGTTGAAGTCCACAAGTCTTAAAGTTCTCAAGTTTGGACATCCCTGCTCTACAGTATATGCAACCCTTCTCAATATCCAAGTCCTGAAAATTAATACAGGTAGTTAATAAAGGTAGTCCTCAACTTCCAGCAATTGACTTAGTGATCAAAGTTACAATGGCCCAGAAAAAAAGTGACATAAGACCATTTTTCACATTTAAACCTGTTACAGCATCCCCATGCTCACATGATTTACATTAGATGATTGACAACTGGTTGATATTAATATGGTTACAGCATTCTGATGTCATGTGATAATCTTTCGCGACCTTCTGACAAGCAAAGTCAATGGGGAAGTCAGATTCACTTAACTACCACGTTACTAACATAACAATTGCAGTGATTCACTTAACAGATGTGGCAAGAAAGATCATAAAACGAGGCAACACTCACTTAACAAATTTCTCACTTAGCAACTCAATTGTGGTCATAGGTCAAGGACTATCTTACGCAGAACTAATGGAACTAATTGACATTAAGGTCAACTGCAGAATTGCCTAGGCAAATTCTGCATTTGGCAGACTACTGACCAACGTGTGGGACCGCTGTGGAATAAACCTTGCTACAAAGTCTACTGAGGTGTAGTGCTAACTGCCCTAATGTATGCCAGGGAGACTTGGACTGTATGCAGGAGGCACGCTTGGCAATTGAACCACTTCCATATGACTTGCCTCTGTAGAATACTGAGGATCTGGTTGCAGGACATGGTGCCAGACACAGAAGTCTTCTCCAGAGCAGGCCTGCCATTAGTTCACACCCTGCTGATGGAAGCCCAGGCAGGCCATGTTGCAAGGATGTCAGACCATTGCATCCCCAAACAGCTCCTCTCTGGTGAGCTATCTCAAGGAAAGCAATCACATGGGGGACAAAGGAAGCAATACAAAGACATGTTGAAAGCCCCCTTTAAGTCCCTGGATATTGATACCACCTCCTAGGAAACCCTGGCACAAGATCCATCAACATGTTGCAAGCTGATCTACCAAGGCTGCCAGACATCTGAGAACAGAAGAACAACTATAGTACAAGAGAAGCGAGCACTCCGCAAAGTCAGAGCTGTAAATGCTGTAACAATGGTACCCACACATGTCTGCCCTACATGTGGCAGAATGTTTCGTGCCCATATAGGCCTTACCAGCCACCTGTGTACAGCCCACAACCTGTTAGATGTCAAGGTCCTTTTCAAACATGATGGACGAACATCATCAAATCCTGATTATTTTCATCTGATCCAAACTTCTAGATAATGTTTGAGGTGGAGTAAAAAGCTTTTTTAGAAAGTTATTTTCCTACATTGCCCTTTCTCTCTCAATGTATCATGTGATGTGAAAAGCCTGAAATTCTCTCTTGTTGATATGTATTTCACATTTTTTAGATAATTCAATTTACTGGCTGAAATTCAGCATACTGGCCCAAATCAAACAGCTGCTGAATAGTTTGTTAGTGTTTACTTACGATTAATAGAACTAGGCCAGATCAACAATACAAAAAAAAAAGGGTAACCAGACCTCAAATCTTCCAGAGCAAAAGGTGAAGTGACATTACCCTTAGTCATTGCCTTTTATAGCACATGATCACTACCTTCAGAATGAGCATTTCACTAGCTGCCCACAATATGTGTGCCATATTCCTTCCCAATACTATTTTGGCTTCTACAGAAACACAGTCACTCATTTGTTTGTAAAGTCATCTCTCCTGTTTAGCTGATTGTTTCTAAGAAATTTAAATTAAATATAGTTTGTACCAATCAATGGTAAAATTGAATGCCATAGAATATGAATTATATAAACTTGTTTTTTTATCTATCCTCCTAATTCTTACTCTTATAATAATTGTTTAAATTGACAAAATAATGAGTCTGATTATCTTTTACTTATTTCATATAGAAATACATACAACATTCAGTTATTTATTGGTTCAAATAAAATGTGTCTTATCAGGATATAGAGTTATTTCTTGAATGTGATGAAAAACAGATCATTAAGATGTAACAATCAATTTGCCACACTAACTTTTGTTAGATGGCAGACTATTGCAAGTTGTTTTAATGGAAGGTTAACACAATTCACACCAATCTCTCCAAAAGCAGTTAGCAAACTGTTTTCCTGAAGCAGCAGGCATGACAGGGATTTATTCTCTCTAATAGGAAGGCAGAAGATGGGAGCAACTTACCAGAAAAGATTTAACTGCCAACAATCAGTGCTAATTGAATTGCAGGTGCCCATGAATGAACAAAGGATGGCTTTCCCAGTCCAGCAAGACATTTTCTCTGTGTATGATAAATCTCAATGTCTTCTTGCGGCCTCAGATTGCTGTTAGTAAATACTAAGTCAATTTATGATAAAATCCTACCTTTTAGATGGGAAACACTTGTAGAATGTGTCATCAGGCTCTGATGAGGATGGGGATATAGCCCTCTCTGAGATTTACCCACCAAATCAGATTTAGTGGTGGCATTAAAGTTGGGAAGAATAGTACGTACACACTATTAAGGAAGGGAGAACTAGGCAACCTTGTAATGGTGTCTTTCACAGGTTTGTAAGTCATTTCACAAGTGCCCAAATCTCAACAGTACATTAGCAGATTCAAATGTACTAATGGGTCAAATTTGGCAAAACTATCTTCAATCTTGTGTCTATGAAGAAGTAGATAGGCTTTTTGGCAATATGAGTTCTGCTATGCATTGGGTAGATTCATGTTCTACCTCTCTTCTTCAGGCAATTAGAGATGAGATGAGGAATTGGATTCAGGAAGTGATTAATGTCTCTTTGAAGGAATGGGTTATATCTTCTATCTTGAAAGAGGCAATAGTGTATCTGCACTTGAAGTAATCATCTCTTGTTTCCACAGAACTGGACAACATCTTTTTGGACTATAATTTCAAAGAATGATGGATGAATCAGATTTTCCTAATCCCTTTCAATAAAGGCCGTGGGGAAAAACTGCATTGATCTGTGAATGATCGCCACCAGAATTTGGATAGAAGGAGTGTTGTTCTCCTGGTCCTGTCAGATCTCTTAGTTGTGTTTCACATCATTGACCATGATATCCTTTTGGACTGCCTGCAAAAGTTTGGCCTTGCAGCAGTCCAGAAGGCAGTTTTGCAGTGGTTACACTCCTTTCTGAGTGGATTATTCCAATCAATATAGATGAGGAATTGAGTCTTTAGCCACTTCTTTATATGGTATGTGTGTTTTTCTCCTCCAAGCTTTCCAGCATCTTTAGGAAATTCCTACCGTAGCATAGCTCATCTATCAGTTTGGGGTTAGGTTTCATTAATATGCTGATTGTACAGTGTTGTATAATTTTATCCAGTCTGGGCATACCAAGATAATGTTTTCCTGATGTCTGCAAATGTAAGGCATTTATTGGAATGAAACAAGCAGAAAAAATTCCAACTCTCCAGAAGGTACAGGTTCGGCAGTGGTCCTTGTGCTGGATCTGAACAAGGTTGCATACTACTAAGAGTGCAGGTCTACAATTTGGTGGATTTTCTTGGGTCACAGCTCCTACTGAATCAGCAAATGGAATATACAGCCTGTGGGATTTGCAGCTGGTCTGCAACTTGAAACCTCTGCAGAGTAAGATGCCATATTGACAACTAATCACAGCTTTATTATTTCAAGGTTGATAATTACTGCAACAAGCTCTATTTGCTTTTTAGATTCCCAAAGATTTTGGGCAATTCACATGCACAGGACATAGCAAAACAAGATTTGGAAGTAAAAACATTTGGATACTGTAATACACAGTAGGGTAGAAATATAAATCCAAAGGAGTGAATGGGAAAAGAAAGGAAAGAGAGCTGTAGCAATTGGTTTCGTCTGTCTTGCTCTGGAATTAGAAAAACGTATAGAATTTCATTTCTTGGTTGGTTAGATGAATCAACCAACCACATCAAAAGCACAACTTGTTCACATACTGCTCCATGGAATGAAGCTCCATGGATTGTGCTGGGGAAGCTGCCGTGTATAGAGGCTCCTTTGCAAATATCCCTTTAAAAAGCATGATCACTTGCGATGATTCTACTCCCTGTATATTTAATACAGAGATAGGCTACAGAAACATTTGAAAAGAGCTTGATTTTATACCAATGATTATCACCCTAATGTGATAATCTGGAAAGTACTATATCTTCCAAAAGCTCTTTCAGGTTTATGTTTCAGAATTCCTTCAGTGTAATTATCTTAATTTGACACATTGTTTGCAAACTGGAGGATGAAAGAGGAACAGAACATTGAATTAAAAATATTGAAACTACACAAGACTACTATGATTAGGGACTCATCTTATTTCATACATTTACTAAATAATTGCTGAGATGACCAAACAGCAGATTGTTATATTCAGAAATAGATATCCAATGGAAAAATCATGAACACAGATTTAATAGAATCAGACTTGATTCTGATTGGCTGTTTTAAAGCAGAAATCCTAATCATTCTTTTAATTCATATCTTACTAGCTATATTTTCGAACATACAGTTAGCTGAGCCTTACTGCTGGTTTTTCCATCTTTCCAATGGATTGCGCCCATGATAACTCCACATTGTACTTGTGTAGCAAGTAATACATACAGTGTTAATTTATAGGTGTAATTTAATTTGCATAGCAAGATTTATACAACAGATAAAAGATACACACATCTCAAATATTTTTTTAAATATAAGGATGCAATTTGGGACAACAATCCTTATAATCATAATTAAGCCATTACTTCTAAATAGTTTTATTTTCTGAATGCCTTCCACAAATATATTATCTTAATTTGGGGGGGATTTCTTTTCCTGTATGAATTCAGTTAATTGTTCTATATAAAGCTGATGCTCATTTTTCATATGCTGCAAGAATTTAATGCTCAAATATTTCATTTTAGGCAACTAGTTGCCTATTATGTCCAGATGGTCTACACATGAGGAAGTGTGCAATATATCTGGGAGAAACTTTATCATACTAACTTGACTGAACATATGGTTATAGTTTCCAAAAAGTCCTGCCTGTCTGGAGAACAGGTTTGTCAGAAATGATAAAGTCTAGATCCTACACTAGGGGTGAAAAATACTCTCTCAGCTAGAGGATGCTAAATCCCAGTAAATTTAAAAGATGCAGAATGACAAAGTTGGAAGGGAATTTGGAGGACTTCTAGTCCAACCTCCTGCCCAAGCACGAGACCCTATACAGTTATGGCGAACCTATGGCATGCGTGCCACCTGTGGCATGCAGAGCCCTCTCTGTGGGCATGCAAGCTGTCGCCCCAGCTCAGCTCCACCTCGCATGCATGCACTCGCCTCCCGGCGGCCAACTGATTTTTCAGGTCTCTGCTGCACATGTGGGGGGAGTGTGCATGCACTCGCCTCCCGGCGGCCAACTGATTTTTCTGGTCTCTGCTGCACATGTGGGGGGAGTGCGCATGCACTCGCCTCCCGGTGGCCAACTGATTTTTCAGGTCTCTGCTGCACATGTGGGGGGAGTGCGCATGCAGGAAATGCATGTGCATGTGTGGTGGGATCGGATGCATATGTGCGTGGCACGGAGGGGCACAGTGCACCCTCCTCTGTGTCCTGTTTTTGGTCCCAGGAGGCTGCAGGGAGGCCTGCTAGGCCCAAAACGGGCCACGGGGGGCACATTGCATTATGGGTGTCAGCATGCACACATGTTCTGTCATGTGCACATGCGCACTTTTGGCACACAACAACAAAAAGGTTAGCCATCACTGCCCTATGCCATTCCTGACAAGTGGTTATTCAATCTCTTCTATGTGTCTGTGATTGGCCTTCATTTTTTGATTAGCACTTAAATAAGGTTGCTTAAATAATCAATTTTTCCTATTTACTCTTAAAAGCTGTGAGATTACAAATTTTGTCTTGATATCAATTACATAAATATTTTCCTCGTTTGTGTAGCAGGCACTCCTTAATAGAGAACTTTCCCTTGCTGATGCCTAAAATAAGCAGCTCCAGGAGTAGAAGTTAAAGGGCTATAAAACTTGTCCAACAAAATAATCCCTTGGTGACTCAAAATTTAGAGACCCTCCCTGCCGCTTGGGTTCACCACAGCAGATTGGGAAAGGGTCCCTGGTCCTATAAGTAATTTGATAAACACAATATTGCTTATTTCCGTCTCCTTTAATGTTCTCTTGCTTCAGCATCTATTCTGCAAACTCCAAATTAGCCAGAAACACAAGAATTTCAGAAAATAACACGTAGAGATTTTTCTGTGCAAAATAGCTTCTAAATCAGGAATCCCCAAACTTGGCAACTTTAAGACTTGTGGACTTTGCTGGCTGGAGAAATCTGGGAGTTGAAGTCCACAAGTCTTAAAGTTGCCAAGTTTGAAGACCTCTGTTCTAAATCATTGAGGACTTCAAATGTTTAATACACTTATTAAATTGGATGAGTGGGCCAGGGAAACATTCTTGTTGGGAAGAGAACAAGTGTTTTCCTCCATCTGTTCAGAGATGCCAACAACGCAAAGGATCTTGTACAGCTTCTTCCATCTATTTCAGCCTGGTTACACTAATACACTGCAGCAGCATAATTTTCCTGCTTACCGTAGTAACAAGGTAACCACATGGAGGATAGGAAAAAAGAATCTAGGGCAAATCTGCAAAAAGGATTCTCAATAAACATCAAAGTCTGCTGTCTGGTTATTATACTTAAAATAGTTTTGTTGAGAAATAATTATAATTCCTTGAAATCAGTATATGATGGGTATCTACTTCACTTTAAGAAATTGGCCAGACTTGATCAGCTTCCTATAAATTGCTTCTTGAAGGGACACTATAGGGCAATTGCTATAGTTCTCACACATAATCTGTATCACACACTTAACTCTTACAGTATTATCTTAACAATGAACCATAAGATAATCAAAAATTCTAGATTAGATTATTACTGGCTACCAAGGACATAAAGTATCATGCATATTCACAGTCTTAGAGATATTTTAAAATGAAATAATGAAGAATGAAATAAAATGAGAGTAGCAATTCTAGTGGTGTGCTTTGAGTATTCCATATTTGGCAATTTAAGGTTCTGAATATCTGTGTTTGCAAGGAGAACTAGAATTTCATTCTGCTGAGAAATTTCTCATGTTTAACAGCAACATGCCAAGTAAATAAAATATAGTTCTAATCGATCTCTGAAATAGCTGCATGTACTGAGAGATGGATGACAATACCACTTGGTTAATTTTTTATTATTATTATATTTGTCTTCAAAATAGAGTGGAAAAAATGGCGACTTTAAAAATTCTGATATGAGATAAATTGATGATGACAGTTTTATCTACCCCTACAGACTAATAAGAAATAATCTTTTAAAAAAATAGTTATTCATAGGATACAAGGTACATCCCCTTTCATTCAAAAATGGTGAATTTGTGTCCCTCCAGATGATGCTGATTTATAAGTCCCAAACTGTCCAATATTAGCTATAATATCTAGAGCTGTTGCAAAATAGAATTAGGTGACATCTGGAATCACTACAGGTTACTTGAGTATTTTTATTGATACTTCTATAATTTTAAAAACATCTTTTCTCTTTTTGATCATGTAACATTACCTCACACAGGTAGTCCAAGCATTTCAGTTATTCTCTTAACACTGTTCCTCATTAAACCAAATACCTCATTCGCCAAATGCTAGGACTTCTTCTGCTACAAAAGATCCAAGTCTCTCCACTGTGTATCATTGCTAACTTGTCTGGGCACAAACTTCACATTGAGTCCCAAACCAGATTGACAAGAAGACAAGTGCTCTGTCCCACATAACTGATTTTGCCCAATTAATTAAACCTGATGCAGCAGCATTTCCTGAAAGTGAGAACAATTAACCAATGGATCAGCCTGCCTCCTGAAGTTGTGGGGACTCCATCACTGGAGATTTTCAAAAAGAGATTGAATATTCATTGATAAGGACTGCTGCCTTGGGCAGGTGTTAAACTAGTAGTCCTCCAAAGTCCTTTCCAGCCCTCTGATTCATTCATGCTGAGATAAAATTCATTCTGGCAGATCTCAAAATAGATTGCCTTAATCTATGTTTATTTGTTGTTTGTTTGTCTACAGAACATTAAAAAAAATCCCCCCATCTGTTCTGCCTCTGGGCAGCTTAGAGCAGCAGTCTCTAACCAGCTGAGGGGGGCATGTGAATAGCAGGTGCAGGCGCATCCACTCATGGGAATGGAACTTCTTGTGTGAGCGGAGGGTGCTTGCGCCCGCACGTGAAGCTCAACTCACGCAAGTAGAGGGTGCTTGAGCGGAGGGCACATGTGCTTGTGCATGAAGCTCCACTCACTCGAGCAGACAGTTCTCCATAGATGGAGAGAAACTCCATTCGCATGAGTATAGCTTTGCACATGAGCACAAACGCCGTCCACTCAAGAGCCCTCTGCTCACACCAGTGGAGCTTAGTGCAATAGACAAGGGCCCACTGCCTTTGTGAGTTGAGCTTCATGCGCACGTGCTTGCCCACCACTCATATGAGTGCAGCTTCATGCAGACGCAAGTTGCATTTGTGGCCCAGTTTCAAACAGGCCGCGGCCAGGGAGTTGGCTGTGGCCTGGGGGTTGGGGACCCCTGCCTTAGAGAATATAATAAAAACAAAATATTAAAAGAAAGAATATACATAATAATTAAAAAGGTGAATGGGAAAAAGAATAACAGTTGAAAAGAACAAAACATCACACAAGAGACCCATTACCACTAGGATCCTGGGCCTGGAGACAGAGCCAGTTTTTAAGAGCTCATTTAAATACTGCCAGAATACTGTCCCTTCAGATACCATAAGCAAAACTGGAAAAGAAATCTTGAAAAAAGAATCTCTAAATGATCTTCAACAAAACGTATTGTATGAAAACAATTTTCAATTAGAACATGGAAATTTCATCTACCGGTATTTCTTTTGGACATTAATTAAGAGTCAATATTGTTGCTTGTCTTTCTTTTCCTGGCTGCTGGAATGTCAGAAAACCATTTAGCCACATTTTTGCTCTCCCCTTTCTGAAATGCTTGCAAAGCTGTGCAAATGTTCAGCTGGATCTGTATTAGATGCGAATTATTTATGTATTACACTTCATTACAGAAGGAAGGTCATAGTGACATCTGGTGGCCTATTAAATATTTCCCAGCTCTTATTACCTATTGCTAGTTGCAATAGGTAATAAGAGGGTATGGCAAGCCCATCCAAGGGGCAAAGTTATCTTTTCATATTTGTGTTCTTATATATTTAGTAAGGATTAATCAAAGTCTTATGAAAGGAGCCAGTAATGAATATGCTATCCTGAAGACTTGCTTTAGTACAGTAACTTAATTAGCCATCATGTTAATGCATACTCTTAGTGACACAAGATGCAGAGCTCAGAAGGATTTTTAATTCACAAGCTTTCATAAATAAGCAATTAACGCTGATACAGCTAGTACTGTAATAGCACCATTACCATGGGAGATAGCAAAGAAGTATCAACAAGAAATTGTTTTAGTAATGCATGCAGTATCATTCCAATGAATGAGGAGAAAAGGAACTATATTTTGATTAAAGGACAGCAATATTTGTAATCCAGGGTTGTAACCTATCCTAGATTTACCTAGTGGCAAAGTAGACCTGGAAGAAAGTATTTAAATCTGTTCTTGCTGAACCTGTCATAGCAATATCATTGTTGCCAATATGGAAGAACTGCTGAATGGTTTCTAATATTTGGAGAGTTGTACTTTCAAAGATAGAGAAACATGAGTGGCATGACAGAGACATGCCACTCATGTTTCTCTATCTTTGAAAGTACAACTCTCCAAATATTAGAAACCATTCAGCAGTTCTTCCATATTGGCAACAATGATATTGCTATGACAGTATTGTGTATACTACAATCAGGGGTAAACATTTTACAGGAAACAAAACTTGTTTTGCATAAATGGTTAGCAAAATCTATCCAAAGGTGACGGAAGGTGATGATTTAGAGACAACATGAATGAGGCCATATGTACATGTTTTATTTTAAAATATCTACTTTTTTATTCATAAAGCAAGTTTCAGAAAGTTATGCTAATAATAATGTTTATTCTATTTATATCCTATATTATCGCCAATGAAGCAAAATAGAACTATGCAGTGAAAATGAGATAAATCAATAACAATACTTAGACTATATTAAAACCATAAAGACAAAATAAAACCACAAAACAAATAAAATAGTTGTTACCCTACCAATCAAGAATATAACTTTGTTATATACTATCTCCTTGTGAAAGTCTTCCAAGTCAGCCAACATCTAAAGAAGAAAAAATCTGGTTCTATTGTATCTTCACAATGTAATTTTTAAGTGATAGACATCCAGTGAATAGATTTATCTCATCATCTTAATACATATGTAGATTGGTAGGAGAATCTCAACAGTTTGTTAACAGTTGAGACAGTTAGCAGTTAACAAGTAAGTAGACAATGAATGCAATCCATTTGAATTGATATAATTTAGCTATACTTATACAAACTGATTTTATACATAGATAATTAATCTGGACAGATTTCCCTATTCTCACGTCTAGCAAACTATGCAAAGATAATAAAATATATTCTATGCTGCCAAAGTAATTTTAGACTGTTTTAGTATCAGAGGCAACCACAAGTTATCAATTTGCTTTTTTAGAGTTGAATATTTATTTTCTAGACTTAGAACTACATAGAATATAAACTTTGGCTCAGTTTACTAGCTTTCATCCAACAGATTACATCTAGGCGTGCTGGGATCAATCTATATAAGAAATACAAAGTAGAGTGAGAAATAGAACACAAGCTTATTACTATTCCATTCCATATTCTAAATTATTTAAATATTCAATCTAAGATTTATTTAAGAATACTTTTTACACATCCTTTTATTTTTGTACCCATTGTTACTCATCCAACCTATCTCTCACTTTCAAACATGCATTTGATGATTTCCATTGATGAACAATACAGTAGAAGAATATTCTTGCTAGTTTCTTCAGAGTCAGGTAATGTAAACAAATCTATGAAGCCTGCAAATTTTAGCATTCTGTTAAGAACGTTAAGAATATTCCACTTCCATGTATATGCAAATGCAGCCCTTTCTATTTAGCTTGTGTTTGCTTATTTGATGGCTAAACTATTAAGATAATTTTCATAAGACACCTTAAGGCAAACTGAAGTCATATAAATCTGTTGATCTTTTGTGGATTAAAACAAGTGTTACTACACAACGGACTCATGCATACTAATTATTAGGATACTTCACCCAATACATACCACCCAGACAAAGATGAATTTTAGGCTTTAATTATGTTTTACTATTCTCATTATTCTAAGTCATAACTCTTACAACAATTCTCAATTACTTCTACCACTATGAAAGTACGAATGCCTAATATTAACATTCTTTGTAGTTCATCTTCTTATTTCTCCCTTTTACACATCATGTTAAAAAGATATGCAATGATGTGGTTCAGATAATCTGAAACCACTGCACATTTTCACTAGGCAGCATTACAATTTGATGGAATGCATAACAGTTGTATGTGAATGTTCACATATTAATTGTTTTATAGGAGATCTCAAGAACAAGTGTTGGAACTCAGTTTTGTCAATAAGTTTGACTATGTCATGCTTGCTTATTTATATACAACCACATTTAACAAAACACACGTACACACACTCAAAGACACACCAAAGAAGAGCAGACTGCAATACTTTCTGGATCCTAGCAGTCAGTAAGGAGCCCTTGATTCTCATCCCAGGAAGACTGGCATAAAAAGATAGCACCTATAGACATATTAAATGCTACTGATAAATGTAGCAAAATCTTTCAGACCCATTGAAGTGTAAAATGTGGAATAGTAATAGTCTTTAGCAACAGTAATGCACATTTTGATGACTAATAGAAAAGCATTCATAATAGGGATTTTAAAAATTGACAATTATTAAGAAATGTAATACACTCCCTTTGCTGGATATGTTCAGACAAAAACTAGAAGGCTATCTTTTGGGAATGTTTTGGATATTTGCAATTGAATTTGGCCTTGATAAAACTTTTTCCAGTTCGGTGATTCTGCAATTTGAACCATATGGTCACAGAGATGCTTCTCAAGGTTTCAAAAAGATTGAGAACTTATATTGAAATGGGTCTAAACTAATTGTCTAGAAATGGCTGAAATTGGCCAACCAAGTCTACTTGAAAAATCTTCCTCCAAAAAAAGTCCTGGCTCAAAGTCATCAACTGAAGGGCTTTTCACAATAATCCTTTAAGCTTTTAAGTATTAGCTATTTGGCTCCACTGACATTCCAAATCCAGGATGACCTTCTTTTCACAATTGGTCCCCATTCAATAGTCATGAAGAGCAAACCGGTTGTGATCTACTACGACATAATTTTTAGACTGTAAATATAATTCACCCAAGATCATTTCCTTCCAAACATTGTACTGATGCTATATTCTTTCCAAAGCAATTCAGAATGGATGACAATAGCATTATTTGGGGAAAGAAACACCACAGAAACTTTCTAATGCCATGATGATATACATAGGCATAAATACATGCATACATTTAATCTTATCTGGAAAATACAGCTAGCAAGCTATTGAAAATGAGCTATTGCTTCCGACCTGCTTTAAAGTCAGCGAGTCAAATAATCTACATATCATAGTCACATATTTTGCACCTTGACCACTGATTTTTTTCCCTCTGCAGGTATTCATTTGATGCTCAGAGGTTCTTGCTAATGCCAACCTTAAAAAGGAAAAAATCTACACTTGCTTGATTCTTTAACAGTGTTCCTTATTAATATTAACTCTTTTTTCTGTGCTCACCTGTACTATACTGCACTTGACTTTTAGACTGAGCCTCAGAATTTGGTTTATTTGCCTTTCTAACTGGTTTAGAGTTGGATAATAGGTTATGTTCACCCACTCTTGTCATGGCCGCAAGTAAAGCATGTTTCAGGATCTGTAGGGAGCCAACCCTCTGCCAGTAGTTTTTGTCCTTTAGTGCACATCACAGCTTTCCCCCCCCCCCCTCGATTCTTTCTGTTTGTATGAAGACACCTTCATTTTTCTTCTGTACACAACAAAGTTCAAGTGGGGGAGGGAGGGAGGGAGGGAGGGAGGGAGAGAGAGAGAGAGAGAGAGAGAGAGAGAATCACTCCCAACCAGATCCCTCCCCCAAGACACAGAGCCATGTCTTAAAATCAGCAATCACTTTCTATCAATTCCTCTTCAGCCCAATTGATTTGCAAAAATAGGTGCATTCTCCAACATGCTGAACCCTAAATCCAGATCAGGGGAAAATGGTCTTCCATTTATGATGGAAGAATATTCCTTTTATTTGGCAAGAATATAATATATTCTTGCCAAATAAAATACCTTATGGTGCTGTTATTCTTTAAAAAGAGGAATCATTTCACGTGACCATTCCAGAATCAAGAAAGTATGGAGCCAATTTTCACACAAAATGAGGTTTTTATGTGCAAGGCTAACTTAATTTGCATCCCCTTAAATTTGTTGATTTTTCCCTAGAAAGTCTGACCCAGAGTTTGAGAACCTCTGATTTAAAGAGTTTTTTCATGTTTAATAAAGTATCCACAGATTTGGGGTACATGTAGTCCTTGATGTACGACCACAATACAGTCCAAAATTTCTGTAGCTAAGAGAAACATTTGTTAGGTGAGTTTTGCCGCATTTTATGACCTTTCTTGCCACAGCTGTTAAATGACTCATAGTATTTGTTTAATTAATAACATGGTTGTTAAGTGAATCTGGCTTTCCTATTGACTTTGCTTATCAGAAGATTGCAAAAGGTGATCATATCACCTGGAACATTGCAATTGTCATAAATATGAGTCCATTGCCAAACATCTTGATCACATGACTTTTGATCACATGACCACGGGGATGCCGCAACACTCATAAGTTTTAACAGCTGTCTTGTCACTTTTTTCAGTGTCCTTTGTAAACCATTGTTTTTGTTTTACACTGGAATCCCCAATGTGAAATTTGTAGACACAAAAGAGTTTCTATTGAATTCCTACATTTAAAAAAAAAAGCTGGAAAGCAGTATCCTTCAACATAAGTATTGTTTGCAAGGGAGCACTTGGCTGCCAAAAGCCTTCTTAGAAAATGAAAAAAAATGAACTGCTTTGTTTGACCATATTGAATAATTAACAATGGCATTGAGATCAACTATTTCCATTATTTCCCATTTTCACAAAGAATTTCTATCCATAATTGAATATGTTTCAACATAATGGACTTATTCAAAACCATTAATCTGAACTACAAGGTTGCATTTACAGTATTGCAAAAAATTAAGTGAAAAAAATGCATCTCCATTTATATATTTATCACAAATGCTGATAAACAATGATCTTCCTGTTATTAAACTCAATGCTTCTAAATGTCTCCTGTTTACAAAATAAACACCAATAAACAGTAAATGTTGTTAAAAGCTATATATTCTGATTCATCTGTATTCTATTTTTTAAATAATAAGATCCATTAAAACATTAAAAAATATTTATCTGTTTCTAACCTATGAAAGTTCTGTTGAAATTTTATTATAAGTTTTTTGTGCAAAATAATTTCTGTTTTTTTAAAAAAGAATATATAGTTTCATTAAAGATGAATATTCCCTGAAGAAATCAAACCTTTGTCATTTTTATATTAAGAAATTTGCTTTCAAGCTACACAAACAGCCAAATTCTAATTTGGGGGAAAATGTTAATATAAAATGAATTTATTTTTTTAATATCCTGAATAACTGAATGGAATACTGCAGTAATATTTTACACACATTTTAATATATGCATATAGAATAGAATTCTTTCTTTAGATATTAAATTTATATATTAAATGTATATACAACCAATGGACTTATACATTTGTAATAAATAGGTAGCTATCTTTCACTATCAATAAAATGTATAATCAACCTTTATATTTGCAGTAGAATAAACCAGGCTTTTAAAATTGGCTTCAAAGTACGAAACACCCTTTGAGATTTCTGCCTAAAGTGCTTTTTTAACAGTAGTAGTATATTATTTTTGACTGCCACATTCCCTCAAGAAACAAATAAATATCAGTTTATTACTGAAAAAAATTGCCCAGTTTAGAACCTCTTAGAATTTTTTTTTCAGATTTCTGTAAAATAATGTTTAACATCTCTTTTATTGTTTTATATTAATTTGATTTGGTGCTATTTAATATTTCTATATGATCTGTAGAACCAACATTCTGTTAACAAGGCGTGGTGTGCTCTTATTTTCTACAAGATTATGTAGGGATGTAAGCAGAGGTAGGTTGCTGCCGGATCGGCCCAGATCGGCTGAACTGGTAGTAGCAGTGGTGGGAGACTCCGCCCACCCACCTAGATACTTCTGTGCATGCTCAAAAGCTTTTGTGCACACGTGCACAAGGACACCCAGGAGCACATCCAAACATCCAAAAAAATTAGCAACCCACCTCTGGTGTAAGGAATAGCTGTTGCTGTACAGATAATAAAACAATGAATATCCTGGAATCAGTATCCAGCTGTTTCAATCTAAAGATATTTTTTTTCTTTTTGTGTTGCTGTCCTTTCTATTTGTTTATTCAAGCTGTTCTTCAGAGATTTGCACATCTAATTTCTCAAAAGTGCCCAATTTCATCATTTGTAGAGAGAGTAACTTAACACATGGAATAGTTATATATTTTTGGTAATACATAACTCAGTTATTTAATTAAGCTCTTTAACATTATAGATCAGGGGTGTCAAACTCAAGGCCCGGGGGCCTGATCTGTGGGGTACATAGATCTGGCCTATGGGGCTGCCCTGGAAACAGCGGAGTGGCCTGCAGTGCTTCTGCCAGCAAAAAGAGGCTCTCGAGCTCCATTTTCAGCTGCCACAGCCTCTGCAATCCTTGGCCCTCCCGAACTACGTATTCACTGGCAAAGGGTTGCAGGAGGCTGTGGCAGCTGAAAATGGAGCTCGGGAGCCTGTTTTCACTGGCAGAGTGCTCGGGCCACCACAGACATGAGTGATGTTCAGTTGGCCATGCCCCCCCCCGTCCCCTCTCTGAGGTCAAACACAACCCTGATGCGTCCCTCAATGAAATTGAGTTTGACACCCCTGTTATAGACCATTGTATGTGTATATTTGTATAGCAAGCAATTGCATTGTGAGTTTATAGGCAACACTATATGGTAAATAAAATGAATTAGCATTCACTGTTTTAAATTGGGACAAAAATTATAGGGTCATAAAATAGTGAAGAAGAAAAAATATTGAATGATTAGATTAAGACAACTGTAAAGTTATAAATTGCTACATTAATCTATCTAGTTCTATACAAAAAAGGGGTGGTTCTTTTAATTCATAATTTAATTAACGTTCAGAATTATGGAATATCATTTGAATTTTAAATCAAATATGTGCCTACTTAATTTCTGATGCAAGCTGTTGATGTTTTCTATTGAAAATCAGAAATGAAGCATAGATCTCACAGAAGCACCCTGACCAATTTAAGGGGAATTATAATCTTCTTCCTCATATCCCAGTCTATCATTCCCATCATCTCTCAAATCTATTTATAACTTTGGGTGTTAATCTGTGTGTGTGAGAGAAGTAAGAGGCCAAATAAAATCCATTGCTACAAATCCTATTTTTACAAGCTCTTAAAATGTGGTCCAATCGACTGCAAATATCAAATGCTATGTTTCCGTGCCACAGACACATATAACACAAGCAAAAAAATGGCTGGAACAGCTCTCTTTCAAATTTCATGGTAAATCTGATAGCTCATGTGAAGTGCCTCTGAAAAATAGATTCTGACTATTAACTAGATATCTGTGCTAAGAAATTAATTTCATGATGAAGTCAGTTAAGTAGCATGCTAAAATGTTTGAGGCTATTATCTGAGCAAGCAAGTAAGTAAATCGTTAATGCGGTCAAAGATCAGCAATACACATTAGTTTTTACAATATGTTTAAAAGTACTGACATTAAGATATAATTAAAAAGTATTGACATTAAAAGTGGAAAATAACATACATGTTCTCAGATTGTTAGGGTCACTCCCTGGTTTACCTGGGTGCAACGCTGTTAAGTATAGGAGTAAATACAATGGTCCAAAGATTGTTAGAGATATGTCCAGATAATTGGTACAAGATGACAACTATACTTCTGTAGCCAATTCTTTTTCCTATGGACATTGCAGCAGCACAGAACTTTGCCACTGCATACGTGGTAACCAGGTTAGTGTTCTGGAGGAGAAAGCCTAGATAAAAATTGTCTGCCCTCCCTGGCAATCTCTCTAATAAGGGGAGAATATGTGCAGACCTACAAGCTCTGTATAGCTCGCAGTGTAATAGAGCATGTGAATTATCTTCCACTTCTCCTTTACCACATATACAAACCCGTTCTGCTATAGGTGTTCTCTTATACCTGCCCTGGAGGAGTGCTGAAGGAAGAATGTCAAATCTGGTTCTGAAGAAAGCTATTCTTTGTTTTGGGAAGATCGGGTCAATAAGATATATTGCTAGGTTAGGAGGATGGAAATCAGGGTTCTGTAAGAGATCTATCAGGGGATTAATATAGAAGTTAAAGAGGGAGGGGGACAGGATGCAACCCTGCTGTACCCCTTTTTTGTACCCTTACTGAACCAGTTAAACTCCCTTGGGGATTGCACCTCACTTTCAAGGTGGAATTGGCATACAATTTTTGTATGAGGAAGAGGAGGCGTTTATCGATAGTGGTGCCTTTTAATTTGTCCCTGAAATTAGCCAATCTTGAAGTTTATAATTTAGGTGTTTGGCATACAGTTTACTAATAACGCTCAGAAGACTAATGGGTATATAATTGCCTGAGTCATTTCTATTACCTTTTTTATAAATTGGTATGATAATTGCTACTCCCCAATCTGTAGGCAAATGGCCTGTTTTATCTATAAATGTAAACAGTGATGCTAAAAGTGGAGCCCACCAACTGGCATTCTTTTTGATTATTTCTGGCAGGACATTATCAGCCCCAGGTACCTTATTAGCCTTTAGGACCCTGATCAACTGGGATATCTCTTCTGGTGTAACAGGGGTAAGGAGTAAGGAGTTTGGTCCAAACTACCGTGTTTCCCCGAAAATAAGCCACGCCCTGCTAATAAGCCCAATCGGGCTTTTCAGAGCATGTGCCACAATACGCCCTCCCCTGAAAATAAGCCCGCCCCCAGTCCCCGCCATTAACACTGTACCACCTACCGGTACAGCTTCCGGGGTAAAAAGAGGGCTCGCCGCAAAAACGGCGGCAGGCCAGCAATGTGATCACCCCCTCCTGCCTGTTCCTACTCATGCAAAAAAACACCACCAACCCCAATGGCAAAGGCAGCCTGCCTGGTTCCCTTCCTCGCATTCCTCGCCATTGTGCTCAGGGAAGCGGCTGGTGAAAAAAAAAACTTCTCACGAGTTCAATCAAACATCTTGAAATCGCGAGAAGGTTTTTTTTTTTACCAGGGGCTTCCCTGAATATAATGTCGAGGAATGCAACAAAGCTAGAAAGGTAGGAGGCACGCCCCGCGGCCCAACACCACCCACTTTGCCCCAATGGTAAAGGCAGCCTGCCTGGTTCCTTTCCCCGCCGTCCCTTTAATGAGGGGCGGCAGGTGGGGGGGGGGGAGAAGCGAGGCACGCCTCCTACCTTTCCAGCTCCGTCGTGTTCCTCGCCCTTTCGCCGATTGAATCCCCTTGTAAAAAAATCTCATTAGTTCAACTCGCGAGATCTTTTTTTACAAGGGGATTCAATGAGCGAAAGGGCGAGGAATGCAACAGAGCTGTCAGTCTCTGGTAGCGCTAGGACATGCGTCTCGCTTCTCCCCCCCACCTCTCCCCCCTCACTAAAGGGACGGCAGGAGAGGGAACCAGCCAGGCTGCCTTTATCATTGGGGCGAGGTGGGCGGTGTTGGGCTGCGATGCGCACCTCTTTCCAGCTTCATCGCATTCCTCGCCCTTTCGCCCATTGAATCCCCTTGTAAAAAAAAATCTCATTAGTTCAACTCGCGAGGTTTTCCTACAAGGGGATTCAATGGGCGAAAGGGCAAGGAACGTGACGAACTGGAAAGATAAGAGGTGTACCTCACAGCCCAACACCGCCCACCTCGCCCCAATGATAAAGGCAGCCTGGCTGGTTCCCTCTCCTGCCGTCCCTTTAGTGAGGGGGGAGAGGTGGGGGGGGAGAAGCGAGACGCATGTCCTAGCGCTACCAGAGACTGACAGCTCTGTTGCGTACCTCGCCCTTTCGCTCATTGAATCCCCTTGTTAAAAAAACCTCGCGAGTTGAACTAATGAGATTTTGGAAGACTCTCTGTCCGGCAGCCAGCCCACCATAGAGAGCACTCCTAGAGCGGCCAATGCTGAAAGACTCGGCCCCGAGTTTTGAAGTTGCGCGGAGTGGAGCGGGGCGGCGGTGGGCGGCGGCGGGCAGCAGCAGCCAGCGGCGGTGGCCTGGGAGAGCTGCGCAAGGGCTTGGTGAGGCTGCGGGCGGAACAGGCGCTCGTGCAACCCACTTCTCCAGCCGGGCAGAGCTCCATGCACTGACCTAGGGGGTATCCCGAATGTGCCAAGCCGCAGGAGCTGGGGGGCGGGCAGAGCGCCACATGGCTTGGCACCTTAGGGATTACCCCCTAGGTCAGTGAATGGCGCTCTTCCCGGCTGGAGAGGGGATTTGCCGGGCGGCTGCTCATGAGCATGGTTACCTCATGGCTGCTTCGCCGCTGAGGCTGTGCCCGGCTCTTCAGGAGCCAGTTCACAAGGGAGCAGCCGCCCGGCAGCCCCAAAACAATAAGCCCTCCCTGATAATAAACCCAAGGGCATATTTCGTGGGGCAAAAGAAAATAAGCCCCTGGCGTATTTTCGGGGAAACACGGTAGCTTGGCTCTCCTTGGTTACATAGTCAGGATCTGTATAAAGCTCCCTAAAATACTCTTCCCAGGCATGAATTGGAACCTGATTTGTTGGGGGTAGGGGAGGTTTTCCCAATCCCCTGGTGATGTGCCAAAAAAGGGATGTATTTTTTGTCCTGACTGCTGTAATTAGTCTATACCAGTGGTGGGCAACCTTTTTTTTCAACTGAGCCAAATCTCGCCAAAACCACGATTGAAATTTACTTTGAGAGCCACATTTTTAAAACCGAAAATACATAGGATGGTACACTGTTTTTAGTTTCAATAAGTTTTTATTGAGAATTTTCTGCATGCAAGTATCCACATAGGTCGGGAGGATACAAATAACACAACTAATAAAACAAAAACTTTAGAACGATATTATTTATCGATAACGTTAAATTCCGTAAAATTTGCCTTACAATGTAGAGAAAATTACATCCTGACATTGACTGACAAAGTCACAACTACTAATGTGAACATTGGCCTTGCATTTCCTTGGATAGTTTGAGTAAGTCAGGTTTGTATGTTGTTGTTTTTAATTTCATCTCTCTCTCCCACTTTCTTTTTTTCTTTTTCTTTCTCTCTCTCTCTCTCTCTGGCTCTTTGTCTCTCTCCCTCCCTCCCCCATCTCTGTCACTCTGTGTGTGTGTGTGTCTGTCTGTCTCTCACTCACTCTGTTTGTGTGTGTGTGTCTGTCTCTGTCTCTCCCTCTGTCTCTCTCCCCTCCCTTCCTCTCTCTCTGTCACTCTGTGTATGTGGGTGTGTCTGTCTCTCACTCATTCACTTAATCACTCACTCTGTGTGCGTCTCTCTCTCTGTCTGTCTATCTTTCTCTCCCTCCCTCCCTCCCCCTCTCTGTCTCTCTCTGTCTGTGTGTGTGTGTGTGTATGTGTGTGTGTGTGTCTGTCAGTCTTTCTCCGATTCCCTCCCTCACTCCCTCTCTCTGTTCCTCTCTCTGTCTGTCTTTCTCAATCACTCACACACACACACACACACACACTGTGGTCACCTTGTTGAGTGTTCCAATCACATTTGAAACACTCAACAACTGGCCTGCATTTATGGTATTTTGCAGCAATCTGCAGTCATAGGACCAAAATTGGTTGTCACTCGCCCGGGCTTTTGCAGAAGCTTCCCTCCGAAGCCCGAGAGGATGGAGGGGAGCGGGCACCTGGCACACAGAAGAGCCGCATTAAAGGGTGTAAAGAGCCGCATGTGGCTCGCGAGCCGCGGGTTGCCCACCACTGGTCTATACCAAGACTCCTTCAGAGCCGCACTTTTCTTTTCTTTTAGAAGGTTCTTATATTGTGCTTTCAGCTGCTTTAAGTAGTAAGTGTGATGCTCAAAGGGGGCACTTTTACTTTTCTTGAATTCCATATTATATATCCTTTTTAGTTGCACGCAATCTCTATTGAACCATTTTTTGTTCTTTGAAACCGGCCTTTTGGAGTGAGCTAGTGATCTGCTACTGAGAACCAAATTCAAATTTAAAATTAAGGATTCAAACCCCTCTAGGTAAGATCCTCCACATTTATTTCTTAGTAGAGATGTACGTAGCTCTATGGTTTCAGGGGTTAACATCCATTTGGTAACTTCCTTAGCATTTTTCTCATTCCATTTAATTTTTACCTGGGTATTTTGAGTCTCTAACCTGGGTAGGTAGGCTGTGCCTGGCCTGAGAGATTTCTGGTGCAATGTGAGAGTAAGGAGTATTGTATTATGATCGCTTTCCAGTCGCGAGTCTACCTCCATCTTCTGTAAGAACTTCAGGAGGTCATATGATATTATCCAGTAATCAACTGTGGATTTTCTTCCTGCTCCCCGATAAGTATATTCTGCTGGAAAGTCGCCCCATGAAGACCCGTTAAGGATACAAAGATCCAAATGTTTGTCTTACAAGCAAACCTGCCCGATTAGCTTTAGGGTCTTTAAATTGTGTGGAATGCAAAGATTCTCCTGTTACATTTTCATCATAGTGAATCTTAAAATGATTAAATAATGCTTGATCATTTGGTCCCATTCTAGCGTTTAAGCCCCCCCCCCTCTATAATTATTGCAGCTTTGGGGAATTTTAAAATCTTCTATGCTGTCCCAAATCTTGTTAATCACATTATTCTTATTAAGTGGAGGAATATAGATATTAAAAAGCAAAATCTCCACCTGTTTAAATAAGAGTAATGTAGTTACAACCCATGGCTGGAAAGGTGGCAATGGTACACATTTAAATTGCAAGGATGTATTAACTAATGTCACAATACCCCCTTTAGCCTCTCCCACCACCACCTTGCTTGGGACAGCCGGGATTGAGTTAGCCATTTAATTGAATCTCTGTGGAGGCCCAGGTTTCCTGCAAGAAGAGGATGTCAAATTGTGATATATAGTACACAATTTTGTCTTTTGATGGAACAGACCAACCTGCTATATTCCAGGTTATAAGGGAAAGTGGGTCATCTTTTGTAGCTCATCAGGAAACTTGATTTATACAAAGGTAAGTTGTCTGGTTGTTACCATGGATTGAGGTGTCATCACACACCAAATTGGCCTTCGTTAAAAATAGAGAGGACCCGTCTAGGTCATGTGTAGACTCTTGAGGAACTTGTTCAGGGTAAGAGGTTTTAGCACCAGCTAACAGAGCTTGCCATTCCGATGCCTCTTCTCTGGATGTGGGACAAGGCATTATTAGGTCATATTTCATTCTTTGAGGTGGTGGCTCTGATGTGGGTCAACTCTCCGTTTCTTGGTTTGGTGCTAAAGGTGTCATGGGATATTCACACAGGGATGAAATCATCTCCATCTCTACTGGGACCTCTAATACCCTCTTTGGGTGTTGGCTTCTATTTCCCATGATCTTGTATTCATGCAATCCCTTGTCCTCTGGAGGAGAAGTGAGAGACTCAATTATTGGGGAAACCAGATCTGTAAGCGGCTCTGCTGTGTCCATTGTGACCAATAAGAATTTCTTTAAATTTTCTAACTTGTATAATATATTGTCTCGTTCTTTCCTTGGGAGAGCGCCAAAAGCATTAATGAGACCAGCTTCTGTGCTGTTAAGTATCTCTTCACCGGAAAAAGCTGGTTGACTCACACTGTCTTTCTCTCCCTTTCCCAAGGTTGAAAATGAGGAGGAGGCAGCCACCTTGGGAGCTTGCATGTTAGCAATTAACAGAGTAACCCTTTCCACACCAAAGACTCTGATGGGAAAGATTTGAAAGGAGGCTAAATGTGCCTTCGTCTTGAATAGCGTCTGTGGTATGGTGGGCTGTTTGAAAGACAGGAGAATCTGCTTCCAGATTCAGGAAGCCACTCCACAGCACGGAAATCAATCAGACCCCTGTGACAGTGAAGAAGCTGGCTTAAGGAATTTCGTATTGCACTTCTGGAATTCCAACGTCCGTAATTAAGTCCGTTCATATAAATTCTAAAAGCAATCCATTGGGCTTGTAGTGAGCGATGTGATTGTTGTGATTGGGGGAGGGATACCTTCCTGACTTCTTCTTTATTAATACCTTTCCCTCTCATTGCCTTGTCTGGGGAGGGACTGTTTTTCTGAGAGGACTGCCACTTTTTATCTGACTCTTTAACTGTTTCTCTTGCTCTTTGCTCTTTTTCCTTTTCCCTATCCTGCATATGGGAGTTAACCAAGTCTTCTGCAAGAACTTTAGTGGGGGTACCTGGGGCCCGATATTGTACTTGAAGAAAAACAGTTAAGTCTTTTTTCAATGTCTCTACATCATGTTGGATGGCAATTAATTGTTCGAATATTGAAACCACCGTTTGTGTTGTGAGAAGGCATTGCTTTGCCATAAACTCAGTTGAATTTTCCCAAGGTAAACTCTCTGTACTCTGAATTATCTGGTTGTTGGTCACCTATTTTGCCTTTAGCTCAGTCTCCATATAGGAAGTTTTGGGCTAGTTGTTTGTGAGAAGTGCTGGCTTTCAGTTTGGACCCCCCCCCCCCCCGCCAGATCGGGAAAGTCTAATAAATGCTGTTTTGTCACATCTTTTTGCCGGTCCCGTTCTAATCTCTCCAGATTGTTGGGAATGGGGGGGGGGTTAGTTTTACTTACAGATCTCTTGCCAACAAAGAGCTCCTCAATTCTTGGTTGTTTTGCTGTCTTCACTGGTGGGAGAGATCCTGGGCTGGTGCCATGGTGTTTCTTTCTTTTTCCTATGCTTTTTCTAATTCTCAGCAGCAACAAAAGTTTTTGTTTGTATTATGTTCTATGCTGTTATCTCCACCAAAAAAATGTTAATTAAATAAAAAAGGATCCAATGGGAGTACTAAAAATTGATAAAATAAAATAAAACCGGGAGGCACCATTGCAAACATGCTCCAGCTGCACCGGCTGCAGCTCTGCCCCTCCTCCCATTATTTGAGCAAAGTGTTTATTTAGCTGATTGGTAGCAAAAATAAATAACTGGGAAAGTATTCTTCTGAAGTGTTCTTTTTCTTTCCTTCCTTTCACCTCTTCTGTAAAATTCTTTAAAAGAAATAGCTGCCATTCCTTTGATATCCTGGGTATACAGTATACCTTACTATTACTTCCTTCAAGGCAGATATTTTTCTTGGCTAGTTGTTAGAATTTTTTTTTTAAAGTTTCTAATAATAGCTCTCAGGCTAGAATGCAAGTAATACAAGTGGAAAAGGAATAAGAATGCCACATTCAATAATTGTATCCACTTAACTCTTCTAATAATTGTTTCATTTGGTTCTGGGTTATTTTCCAGTTTGCTGAGACATTGGCACATTCTTTGCAGTGCTGGAAGGCCTATATACTCTTTCCCTTCTCTGAAGTGTAGGGAGAGATAAAGGAAGAAAAAGAAAGATAATTTCAGCATCCACAACTAAATTGATTATCTTTTTTCATAAGGGAAAATGAGCAGGATTTTATACATTTATAGCAGTTCTGTATATAAATGCAATCTTTTCAATACAAAATAAACTACATTAATCTTAAGCAGGGAAGGTTTTTCTAAATAATGCCAACTTGAGAATGCAGTGTTGCAAAGCAAATGTTTTCCCTACTCCTATATAAAGAGCTCTTCCAATTTTTTTAAAGAATTTTATTGGTTTTTAAACATTTATGGGGAAAGGTAAAAGGGTACATAGAAAATTTTGGCAGCTCCCATGCTAGTGGTAGAAATCCCTCCAAATCTCACAATTTTTACAATGTTAAAGACAACGTATAAAAGATAAGCAAAAACAGAATCTTGTTCTACATTATATCAACCATGTGTTCAATCATCTCTTTTTTTGTCACTTTCTAGTATATCAACAATTACAATAATATTTCAAATACATTTATTTTTGTGACCTGAGCCTTTTCGCTATTGCTCCTTCCTCCTTGTCCCCAGATGGAGCCACATCCCCTCCCTCCTTCATATCTTGTACATTACTACCTTTTTCACTACCTCTCATATTTTCGTCCTCTAGGAGAGAACTGTGTTTTTTAATGAAGGCTTCTGCCTCCATTAAGAATGGTAATTTCTTTGTCTTTATATTTTAGTGCCCCCCCCCCTTTGAGCCCCTAGCACCTCATCCCTCGTGGCCTCCTAAGAAATTTAACATGTACCTCCCTAGGAACATTATGTATTCTAGCATATGCTGAATTAATCCTGTAAACCAGATCCATATCCCACCACAACTGTTCTTTGTCTCTCTTAATATATTCTGCTAAAATTGTACTCATAATTTCCTTAAGGTCTTCATTTTCTGTCTCTGGTAGGTTCTGGAATCTGAGAAAAAAGGACATTCTTTCAAGTTCTATTTTTGCCATAAAATTTTCCAATTTTAAATTCCCCTTCTGGACTGCCTTAACCTCCTCCCCCAATCCAGCCTCCCCCTCCTCCAACGCCTTAATTCTTTGTTTGTTTTCTGATATATGGTGTTGTACACCTCTGAGTTCTTCTTTGAGATCTGACACCTCCTTTTTCAACTCATTTTGACCCCTCATAATATCCTGAAACATTTGGGTAATGGATAAGTCTTTTGAGCTCTCTCCAGCCCCTTCTTGTTGTAACAATGAAGTAATTTTCGTCTGATGCATACTTGGGTTGGAGGTGACAGATGTGAGAGCTGAGAATGACTTGCTCGTTGGTGGTTATTTGGGCCCCATTTTTCTGAGTTCAGAAATGGTATAAATCTTTTACAAAAGAAATGGCATCAGTGGAGTGCGCAGCGGTGCCGATTCCAGGAGGTAGGCAAATACAAAAGTGAAAAGTTAGTTCTGCATCACAGTTCCAAGGCACGGAGGCACACCAGAAAGGGGAAAATCAAATAGTCAATATCGAGGAAGACCATACAACAAGAGAGGTCCAGGGGTCTTTGGGGGGGGGGTGATAATACAATGCCAGCGAATTTTTCAACGGTAGTTTCAAAAGGCAGACTTCATTTGTAAGTACAAAGATGAAGATGGAGGGGAACCATCTTGGCTCCTCCTTTCACAGGGAGAAAAACAAAGGTTTCCATAAAGTTTTTTTCCCTTTAAGAAAACAGCTCAGCAATCACCTCTTGCAGTTGTGATGTGAATCTTTCTCACATAGTTAATACAGGTGACAAGTCAGCCTTTATTCTCTCTCCATTCCGATGTAGAGAGAGATAATTCAAATGCCGCTTTATCCGAGGGGGTAGAGAGAAAGAAATCCCCCCCTCTAATCTTCCAGCTTCAAATAGATTGAGCACGAATTTACAATAGTCTGCTGCTTATCCATTAACGATGATTAAGGAGATTAGGACGGATCTCCCCCCACCAGCATTCCAGCCACTCCTCCTAAATTAACTCCTTCCTCCCGTAGCCCATTCAGTAAAAGGGCAGACAGCCAGATGCTGCTCCATGCCCCCGCTCCGCTCCCTGGCTCCTGAGGCTAGGCTGGAAACACTCCTGCCAGCTGCTGGTGAATCCGGGGGGGGGGGTGTCCAGCAAGCCGCCCTGCAGCAGGTGGCCCCTCCAAGGCCCCCTGTGCTCCTAAAAGGAGCCCACCAGAGAGACGAACAGCGGACAACAATGTCCGTCGCCTTCAGTGACCGGAAGTGATCTCCTCTTCCAATTTTGATTAGCAATGAAGACATATTTATTATTTGTGAATTATTGCAGTGGCAGCATTTTCTTAGATATATGTTTTCGTCGATTTTCACGGGTGTAGGTATGCTGGTTTTGTTATATTCGGGTCTTTTCCCGTGTAAGGTTGAGATTGTCTTTGCAACGTTTCGGCAGGATCTCACCTGCCATCTTCAAGCGTGGGCTCAAAATGTGATCGGAGCTGCCGTCTTTCTGTAAGTCTTGGTGGGAGGGGATGGGGTGTTGGCTTTGTTTCAGTAAGTGGAATGATTGGTTGTGTGGTTGTATCGTGATTGGTAGATTGGTGCTGATTGGTGCAGGCTGTATGTGCATTGTTGTTTTGTATTGTAACAGCTTGGGTGGTGGGTGGTGTTCGTTTGTTGGCTAGGGCTGGTTTCCAGATGTTTGGTAGGCGGGAGGTTTCATCACGTTTGTTCATGTTGTGGGGGTGTTTCTCTATTTCGATGGCTTCCATGATTATTCTCTTGTGGAGGTGTTCTGTTTTGGAGATTAACCTGGCTCCTTCAAAGTTGATTTCATGTCCTGTAGCTTTAAGGTGCTGGAAAAGGGAGGAAGTTTTTTCTTTTTTTCTTACTGCGTTCTTGTGTTCTGTGATGCGTGCATTTATCCTCCTGTTTGTTTGTCCTATGTATATTGCTGGGCAGATTTTGCATGGTATTTTGTAGACTCCTTGGTTTTCTAGCTGGATTTTGTCTTTGGGGTTAGGGAAGGCTGTCCTGATATTGTGCTTGTGGAGAATTTTGCTGATTTTATCTGTGGTGCCTTTGATGTAAGGGAGGAGGGCGATGCCATTGTCCTGTTCTGTGTCTTGGTTTTTTGGGGGAATCTCCTTTTGGATTAGGTTGGTGATTGTTTTTCTTTGGAATCCATTGGAGATTAATACATTTGTGAGTTTGTGTAATTCAGTTTTCAGGTGGTCTTTGTCGGCTAGGCGTTTGGTTCTGGAGATGAGGGTCTTGGCTACAGAGTTGATCTGTGCAGGGCGGTGATGGGATTGTGCATTTAAGTAGCGGTTGGTGTGTGTTTTTTTCTGGTCCTTCGGCTTATCACAGAAGACCATGCAGGGAGAAAACCATATTTTTATTTTTAATGTTGCCTTTTTATATTTGTGTTGCATTTGTACTGATAAATAAATAAAGGGAGACTAGTATAGATCTATTTCGAGCTAATTAGCTCTCATCAGCTAGCCATACCCTTACTGGGATTTGAACCCGGGCTGTATATATCTTAGGCAGGAGTTTTAGCCACTAAGCCACGGGCTCACTTCCTTATCAGTTGAGCCAGGGAAATAGGTATGTGTTTGTGTTACAACCCCTGGTATGTCTAAATATGGGAGGAAGGTCACTACTCCCTCTTTCTGTCCTTCGGCTTATATATTCGTAGATTTTCATGGGTGTAGGTATGCTGGTCTTGTTGTATTCGGGTCTTTTCCTGTGTAAGATTGAGATTGTCTTGGCAATGTTTCAGCAAGGTCTCACTTAAGAAATCCTACCCATGAATAAATCTTTTTCAGAATCCAGCAATATAAATTAATGCATATGCAATACTATTTATATAAACGTAGTCTCATTGATTCTGTCCTTATAAAGTTCAGGTTGTATTTTCAAGTTAGACTTCCAGCAGTTAGACGTTTCTGTTTTACTTCCTGGTGCACTGATTCTCCACTTCCACTTCAAGTATGACAGACTGAGTTCCATAGAAGAATGGTCCCACGTAGGCTGCAGTTCTAATGTTTCTGAATATTTATTTATTTATTTATTATTTGTCAACAAGTACAAGGAAACAAGTATGAAAACACATGAAAAAATGGCACAAATAAATGGATATAAATAAGCAAAGCATAACCATAAACACATAAAAAGAGTACATATAAATTGGACAGTAGGACAGGGATGGTAAGCACGCTAGTGCGATTATGCATAATAATAGAATAGAATAGAATAGAATAGAATAGAATAGAATAGAATAGAATAGAATAGAATAGAATAGAATAGAATAGAATAGAATAGAACAGAACAGAACAGAACATATAGCTGTTCATGTAGACCTAAGCTAAAAACAGTCACTTACTACCTGCAATTTTACCTCTTGTTTCATGAAACTTTGAAATTTAAATCCAAAATAGTTTGATTTACTTTTTTAAAACAAAGAAAAGGATTTGTACCCAAAGTTGTTATAGTTTACCATTCCCAAATCCAAAAACTCAGAAAGTCAGCTGGGTTCGGTTCACAAAAGAGACTAAACTGGATTGATCTTCACTTGTTAACCAACCTTTTTAGGTGACAATATTGTACAGGAATATAGCTTGTACTTTAAGAAAAATGTGGAGCAGGTAAAATTTTGGATGTTTATTGTATGAGCAAGATAGACAAAAATAATAAGAAAAACAAATTTACATACTCAAAATTGGCAAAGCTTAGACATATTTTGCAGGATTCGAAGCAGTATGTCTTTGTTTTTAAGCAAATATTTTGAAAGGTACATTCAAATGCTTGTGATATTACTGAATTATTACATATCAAGTAGCAAAATAGTAAGTACTAATCACATTTACAGAATGGGAAGCATGCCACCACACTGACAAGTTCTCTTGTATTCTTTCTTTTTCTATCTCTCTAGACACTAAAAATAAGACAAATATGCTACATCAAAGGTTGCCAAACCCTGTTCAATGAGGCAGACAGATAATTTACATAGAATGACTGCAAATTTCTTCAAATATATCACAGTTTGATTTGGAGCACCCAGCTCCACATTAGTTGTTAGTTCCCAAAATCCATGGCTTCATAAACAACCCTTGTGATAGCAATGGTTATTTACCAAAATAAGAAATTAAACTAAAACAATAGGCGAATGCTACAGGAAAGCCAAAGATTTTCCCAACCCCCTCCCCCCCCCCCAAAAAATGTCATAACAAATTAGCAGATGCTTCTTTGAATTTTCTTTCACTGCATACGGAAGTTCTGTTGTTCTGGAATGGAAAATAAGAACATTCATCAGAATTTTAAATAACTGATTTTTTAATTTACTCAGCATCAGCCTTTAGAAAGCAGCAGAGAACCTATTTGCAAAAAAAATCTCTATTCCTTTATCTGTATCCCTTTTATTCAACATCTCTTAAACTTTTGGCTAGAATCAAAAGGTGAGAGCCGGTTTGATATAGCAGTGAAGGCATCAGGCTAGAAACTGAGAGACAGTGAGTTCTAGTTCTGCCTTAGGCACAAAACCAAATGGGTGACTTTGGGCAAGTCATTCTTTTTCAGCCCTAGGAAGCAGACAGTGGAAAACCACCTCAAAATCTTGCCCCCCCCAAAAAACCCCTACTCTAGGCAGTTGCCAGGAATCAAAAACAAACTAGAAGGTATACACACAGACAGACAGACAGACAGACAGAGAATCAAAAGAGGTCAGACCTCTTGCTCTTTGAATAATTGCACAGAAGAGACAATTTGTGGTATGGCTTACATGTGCCAAAATGTCCTTTTCTGTCTAAACGTTAAAGCTGGAAGAGCTTTGTTATTTCATTACTCAAATTTTAGATGTGTGCAAAACACATGAAAATGAAACATTCTGACCTAAATACTGCACAAGATGTGTTTCAGTGCTCTTTTAACCTCCGTGAAAAATTCTGACTTTGAAATACAGCTAACATAATGGAGAGAGCAAGATCATTTAAAGAGGGTGTTTCTCTTGTTTTATTGACTGCAGCAAGGCATATAGTTCCTCTGTGTGTTTAACTGGTGTAACAAATATAAGAATGGCAGCCTTGGAAGAAATGACGGCAGAAATCAAAATCAAAGGTTGAAATACTAACAGATATCCAGATATACTTTTTCACTTTCTTAGCTGAAGGAACAGTAGGTTTAGAAGCGCTCATTATAAAGTAAGAATGGAACCTGAAAAATCTCAGTGAATATTAAATATTAATAAGGCAAAGATAATGTCGACCAGCATGATTTGGGAACATATACTTTAAAGTTAATAAGAAAAGGCAGTAGATATTTTGTTTTTCTTGGGCTCAAGAATACAAAAACATAATGCACTAGAGAAGTAAAGTAGAAATTAACATGTACTAGAGAAATAATGAAGAAGGAAGTGAGAAAGTAGACATATTCATGAAAGTTACAGATTACAGATGAACAGAGTTGGAAGGGACCTTGTTGGTCATTTAGTCCAGCCCCCCAAGCAAGAGACCCTACACCATTTCTCACAAATGGCAGTCCAATCTCTTCTTGAGTGATGAAGCTCCCACAACTTCTGAAGGCAAGCTGTTCCATTGGTTTATTTCGAGGTTGAATCTTTTCTTTATCAGTTTCTATCCATTATTCCTTGTCTGGCCTCTGGGTGCCTTGTGTTACATCACCATGACTACGGCCGGGAATGTCAATCATGTAATTGGCAAGTGCTGATTGGTCCAGATGCAAATGCAGTCTGGTGGGAAGATTCCAGGCTTCCCATTGGTTAACTGTTTGACAGCTAGGCTATATAAGAGCTGTCAGGTTAAATTGTTGTTCGTTCACTGTTAGTTCTTGAAATAAAGCAGTTGTTCCAGCAATCAGTCTCTGTGCCTTCCCTCAGATCTCAGACCATAGCACTGGCGAAGAGGATGGGATTCTGAGGGGAAAATTTTAGTGATCCCTCAAAACTACCTTGGAATTAAGAAGCAATGGCAAAACTAATGGTGATACCTCCTTTTGAGGCTTTTGCCCCAGACAAAGAATCTTGGGAAACATTCATGCTGCGATTCGAATGTTTCCTTTTAGCTCATGATTTGGCTGAAATATCTACCAAAAGGAAGAGGGGATATTTCCTAAGTGTATAGGCGCTCCAGCTTCTGTCCATGCTGTGCCATGGGACACTTTATTGGCCAGATTGAAGGCACGCTACACTCCTGCTCCCTCACGTTTTGCCAGGAGATATTCTTTCCGATTGTGTAGGCAGAAAGAAACTGAATCCATAAACCAGTTTATGGCTTCTCTGAGAAGAGCAGCAATTTACTGTGATTTCCCTGATTTAGAAGAAGCCTTGCTAGAGCAGCTAATTTGTGGCATTAAAGACCTGCGGCTTCAGTGCCGGTTGTTGGCAAGGTCTGATTTAAATTTGACCATTGCTTTAGATGAGGCAAAAGCAGCCGAACAGTCAGACCTATCTGTGGCTGAAATTCTAAGATTTCAAGCAGTGTACAATGAGCCCTCAGCTGCAGCCATGGTCAATCGTCAGATGGCTGAAGATGAGGACAAAGAGGGGGCAGCTGAAGATGTCAGCCCTTTAAATTTGACCGCAAACCACCAAGTGGAAGCCGCCCACAAAATCTCCTCAGAGGGGCTGCCTTAGCTGCGGAGGCAACCACTTGTGATCGAATTGCCGTTTCAAGTCAGCTGTTTGCCGCCTGTGTGGCAAAACAGGACATCTTGCTTCTGTTTGCCACACCGCCCTTCCAAGTCAAGACAAGCCGGCTGGTTGCCCTGACTACCGACCTAAGGACAGGCATCCATTCCAGACCAAAGATGACTGCCATGCCATAGATCGTGAGGAGGACAACGTGGACACTGTCAATACTGCAGCTGTGAGGAGTGCCAGCCGCAAGAAGCTGTTTGTCAGTGTACTGATTGAGAGGATTCCATGTAGAATGGAGGTGGACACGGGGCCTACTAAATCAATTATAGCTTGGGAAACTCTCAAGCGGCTGCTGCCCAAAGTTAAAAAAAACCTGATTTGGCACGGGACAGCTGCTTTTTAAGGGATTACCAAAATAATCCAATACCAGTTATTGACTATGGGATGTTCACTGTGGAATATGGCCAATATACCTTAATGGGGTTAGAGTGGTTTGCGGCTTTGGGTTTTTCCATTACAGGCATTCATGCCTTGGATTGCACCGCTGAATTTGAAGACCTGGCCAGGGAGTTGGAAGACATATTTAGTGAGTCCCTTGGTAAATATAGCGGGTCCCCAATATCTTTTAATCTAGACCCTAGTGTAACCCCCATCTGTTTGAAGGTCAGGCGTGTTCCTTTCGCTTAGACAAGCTACTACAGCAGGGGGTATTAGAGCCTGTGGATTATGCTAAGTGGGAGACCCCAATAGTTATACCTGTCAAATCCGACGGATCCATCAGGATCTGTGCAGATTAAAAATCAACTTTAAATAAAGCCCTTCAAGCTCATCCTTACCTTGTCCCTGTGGTGCAACACTTGTTGCATTCACTGGGCAGGGGGCTGCATATTTGCTAAGCTTGACTTACCTCAAGTTTACCAGCAATTGACAGTGGATGATGCTACTGCTGACGCTAAAATGATTGTTACACATCGCGGAGTGTTCTGATGCCTCAGACTCCAGTTTGGAGTCTGCGTGGCCCCAGGCATCTTTCAAAGTATTACAAAGATTCCACAAGGTGGGACTCAAATTTTAAAAATCCAAGTGCCGCATTGGGGTGGAATCCGTAGACTTCCTGGGATTTCACATAGACACCAATGGCATCCATCCGACCCCTGCAAAGGTGGAAGTCATTAAAAAGGCTCCAGCCCCCACCAATAAAACAGAGCTTCAAGCCTTTTGGGGGATTTTAAACTTCGACGCCATGTTTTTACTCACTAGGCTTCCATTGCAGAACCTTTGCATAGGCTATTGGACTCTTCTGCAGTTTGAAGATGGGGCAGCCGTGAAGCGCATGCGTTTGCAGCTGTCAAATCTCTCTTAATGTCATCCGCTGTGCTTATGCAGTACTGCGAGTCCCTACCACTCATTTTGGCCACTGACGCTTCCCCGTATGGTGTGGGAGCTGTGTTGAGCCATCGCTGCCCAAATGGCAGCAAGGCTCCTGTCTCTTACTTTTCTTCTCTTTGTCCAAAGCTGAAAGAAATTACAGCCAATTGGACAAAGAGGTGTTGGCGGCTGTAGCAGGAATCAAGAGATTCCATCATTATCTATATGGCCACCCTTTCATATTGCAAACAGATCACAAGCCACTACTAGGAATAATAGCAGGGGACCGGCCAACTCCCCCTATACTATCCCCTAGGATGACACGTTGGACAGAATTCTTAGCGGCATATTGTTACCGCTTAGAATTCCGCCCTGGAAAACACATGGGACACGCTGATGCCTTGAGTCGCTGTCCCTTGCCAACAGAAACTCAAGACCTGGCCCCCGTTTCTACAGTCCTTTTGATCGATCATCTAGACTTGCCATTATTATCCACCGATGTGGCGGCCTATTCAAAACGAGACCCCATTATCTTGCATGTCCTGGACTGGGTTAAAAGGGGCTGGCCTACAGATGTTGCCGAGCAGTTCCTGCCATATTATCGCAGGCGGCTGGAACTGTCGGAACTTAAGAGCTGTCTATTGTAGGGGCAGAGAGTTGTAGTGCCCTCATCTCTTCGTATTCCCATTCTGCACCACCTCCATGAAGGGTACCCGGGCGTCACCAGAATGAAGGCTTTAGGCCGCAGCTATGTCTGGTGGCCCAAATTAGATGAAGAAATTGCTATCTGCGTGGCAGAATGTCAACCTTGTCAGTTATCCAGACTAATCCTCCATCAGCCCCCACTAGGACATGGGAATTACCAAAGGGACCGTGGGCCGGTATGCATTTGGATTTTGCTGGCCCAGTGAGTGGCCACAATTTTCTGTTAATGGTAGATGCTTTTTCAAAGTGGATAGAAATATCTACCATGCATACTACTACATCAGAGGCCACCATAAAATAATTGTGGCGCCTTTTCGCCACACACAGCTTGCCAGACACCATAGTGTCAGATAACAGGCCGCAATTGACATCTACCATTTTCCAAGCCTTCCTGTCCAGTCTGGGTATTAGACATGCATTGGTCGCTCCCTATCACCCTTCTAGCAATGGGCAGGTAGAACGAGCTGTCCAATCTGCTAAGGAGGCTCTACTGCGCATGGGACCAGGACAGTGGGAACAGAAAATTAATCAATACTTACTGGACCAACACACCACACCTTGCCCAACATCAGGGAAAAGTCCCATGGAACTTTTAATGGGCCACCGTCTCCGCACATTACTAGACCGGTTGCATCCTACCTATCACGCGGACTCCCCTCTGGAGCTTGGACACACCCTTACTTTCGGTCTAGGGGATAGGGTATTTGCACAAAATTTTATAGCAGACCCGAAGTGGGTTGAGGGACATATTATTCAAGTAACTGGCCCGTGTTCTTATAGGGTCCAGTTACAGGATGGACAACAGTAGCGCCACCACGTGGACCAGCTGCGGCGCCACAACACACAACCCATTCTATTAGCTCAGCCCGCTGTGTGTAGCGGGGAGCCACTCCTAAACCTGCCTATCTCTGCCACCTGCCGGCCAGACTTCAGTCCATCTGAGACCAACCTCGCTTCTACACCTGCCTCGTTCTCGTCAGATGATGTACCTGTCATTTCCCGTAGTCCAGTGAGGGCAGAGTCTCAGGAGGACCTCGGCCAGCAAGCACCAACAGCAGCAGAGGTGGAGTCAGCACAACCTCCTTCCCCGGCAGCCAACCCAGAACTAAGACGCTCGGAGAGGACGCACCGGAAGCCCGCCTACCTTAAGGACTACATCTGCGCAATCCAGAGGGAAGGAGTGTTACGTTGCCATGACTACTGCTGGGAATTTCAATCATGTAATTGGCAAGCGCTGATTGGTCCAGACGCAACTGCAGTCTGGCGGGAAGATTCCAGGCTTCCCATTGGTTAACTGTTTGACAGCTAGGCTATATAAGAGCTGTCAGGTTAAATTGTTGTTTGTTCACTGTTAGTTCTTGAAATAAAGCAGTTGTTCCAGCAATCGGTCTCCGTGCCTTCCCTCAGAGCTCAGACCATAGCACCTTGTAAAATAAGTTGACCCATTCTTCTTTGTGGCAGCCCCTCAAATATTGGAACACTGCTATCATGTCACCCCTAGTCTTTCTCTTCACTAGACTAGACATACCCAATTCTTGCAACTGTTCTTATTTTAGCCTCTAGCCCTCTAATCAAAGTTGTTACAAATGGCAAAGTTGCCCATTCAAAAGCTTTCCTCAGCTTTAGGGTTCCAAATGGACAGTGTACCTTTGTTAAATTCTAGCTACTGCAGGTGAGCCAGAAAAAATAGTTCAGCAGCTGAACACAGATGAAAACAGGAGCTCACATAAATATACAGTCACTTCTATAGCAGTGCAAAGACCCTGCATGGAATTCCCCTTATTATGTTTCCACCACACTCAATCATTTTCATGCATAGGATTTACTTCCTTACTTCCAGTAATTATTCAGTAGGTAGCTATATTTAGGAATGGCCTATAAATGAGTTATTCCATCAAAATCCCTTAGTTTTCTACAAATAGATATTATTTATTAGACTAGACTAGCCATACTTAGTATTTGCAACCAGTCATCGTATGTTTTAGCCTCCAGTCCCCTAATCATCTTGGTTGCTTTTCTCTGCACTCTTTCTAGAGTGTCAACATCTTTTTTATAGTGTGGTATAAACCAAAACTAGTGCAGTATTCTACGTGTGGTCTTACTAAGGCTTTATAGAGTGGTATTAGTATCTCACTTGATCTTGATTGTATCCCTCTGTTAATGCAGTTTAGGATTGCATTGGCTTTTTTGGCTGCCATTGCACACTGTTAAATTAAGACTATTTCTGTGCAACAAAGCAAAATCATTAAAGCAATAATGTCCAGAAATGTGGGACTATGAATGATAAAGTGCCCCTTGGCCAGAAAGCTTTTTATAGATCAAAAGTAAAAAATGGAAAATATGTTAAACTAAGCATAAAAAGTATTTAAAGATGGCATAAAGAAGACCCTGAAATGTATAAAAACATTGTTGGGATTAGCTAAGAGTTCAGTTAAGAGTTCACTTAACATAAGATCCTTTTTCATGGTATTTGTTCAACAATATACATTTTCCAAAGTAATCTGTTCCAATATGTATACTGTTTCAACTTTCAGAAGTTGAAACAATTTATGTCCAGGATGCAAGGGTCTGTAAACATTTTCATGGCCCTCTTTTTGACACGTGCAGTGTACAGGTTCTCAATGGAAGGCAGGTTGACAGCAATTGTGTTTTCCGCAGTTCTGATTATCCTCTGAAGTCTGTTTCTCTCTTGTTGGGTTGCAGAACCAAACCAGACAGTTACAGAGGTGCAGATGACAGACTCAATAATTCTTCTGTATAACTGTATCAGCAGTTCCTTGGGCAGTTTGAGCTTCCTGAGTTGGTGCAGAAAGAACATTCTTGGTTGTGCATTTTTGATGATGTTTTTGATGTTAGGTGTCCATTTTAAGTCTTGAGATATGATAGAACCTAGAAATTTGAAGGTCTCTACTGTTGATACTGTGTTGTCTAGTATTGTAAGAGGTGGCACTATGATAGGGTTTCTCCTAAAGTCTACCACCATTTCTATGGTTTTGAGTGTGTTCAGTTCCAGATTGTTCTGATTGCACCATGAGGCTTGCTGTTCAACCTCCCACCTGAATGCGGTTTCATCATTGTCTCAAATGAAACCAATCACTGTTATATCATCTGAAAACTTCAGTAGTTTAACAAATGGGTCATTTGAAGTATAGAGAGAGAAGACAAGTGGAGAGAGCACTCAGCCCTGGGGGGCTCCTGTGCTAATTGTACAGGTATCTGATATGATTTTGCTTAGCTTCACCTGCTGCTTCACTTTGCTTTTGACAATTTGTTTGTTATTCATTTCTGTTGCATTATATTACCAATAATTATGAACATTATTCAATGTACTTAGCAGTGGATTTCAACTGTGTTTTTTCATATTTGGTTGACACTATTTTCTTTTTTTTTTAAACAAAATTTTATTGGTTTTTAAAACAAAATATTCAAGGAAAGGGGTAATGGATGAAGTACAAATTTTGACAGTTACATTATGCAGGAAATGGCCCTCCCCCCATTCTCATAACTTTCATTTACTAATACATTAGTTTGTTATTACTAAGTACTATTTTGTCAGCAATAAACTTTTATCTTAAAATAATTTCAATCATTTTATATCACACAGATTTTCAAGTTCATTTTTGTGATCTGAGTTTTCTCGATGCTGCCTCTTCTCCCCCCCCCCCCCCGGCAGGGCTCCGGCACCTCCCGTGTCCTGTAAGTCCGGTGTAGTGGGTTGACACTATTTTCTTGATCTAAACATCAGTTGTTTATTTATATGTTTGTTTGCTTGCTTGTTTGTTTATAAAATGTATTGGCTTCTCATCTTACCACAGGGTACTCTGGGCATCTTAATCATTTGATGTTGTTGTTGAGCAACATTAATGTGAACATTTCATCAAATTTACACAGTCACATAAATAGTAGTCAGTGACAAATAGAAAGGCAAGCTTAAGACTTAAGGGAAAGCCAGCTCAGCTTTGTGATATGAGTGAAATACAGGATAATGTCCTTAAATGCATAATAAATAACCATTGAGTGTCTCTTTCTCTTGAACATAACAAGATAAAACTCACATTCTCTGCTAATTGTCAAATACATTTCATTTTTAATTATCCCAGAATTTGACATTTGCTGAACTAAGAAATTCAGAGTACTTGGTTCAGAAACCTGATTATGCTACAAAAAATATCACTAGATGACTTTGAATATGAAAAACATTTACAATGTAAGACTCAGCTTTCATTAAATTAAGACTATCGGAATATCCAATTCTTTATAACAGCTTGTCTGTGCATCAGTTCTATGTACAAAACCTGGTTTAGTTGAGGGGTTCCCAAACTATAGACTGGGACTTTGTATGTAGGCATCTGAAATCACAGGAAACTTAATGAGGGGTATCTATTTATCTACTTGGATTTGCATGCCTTCAAACTTTTAGATTGGTAAGAACTGGGGCAAGTGACATTTGAAATTAAATTAGGATGATTGATAAATCTACATTGAAGAGAGTTAGGACTATAATAAAATATTATTAATATTCCAGGTAGCTCTGCTTTGCAGATTAGTTTAACTTGACAAATATCTTAAAAATCTTGTGACAGAAAAGATGCATTTTCTGATTTTTTTTTGTCTTAATTATAACACCAATATTGTTGAAGGGATGTTTCTGTTCCTTGGCTACCTTATAAGTATGAGTTAAATGACAAAAGCAATTTCATGTTAATGTATTACATACAAGTTCTGCCCCTTTTGTACATACCCTATAATGCCACAAAGATGTATAAAAAGGGGAGGAATTTATACAACTCTGATGCTTCTCGGGTGATTTTGTTGAAATATTGTATCCTGTGGACATTTCTGACTATAGAGCTTACATTTGAATAGTCTTAGCAAACAAAAAATTAAATGTCACAAAGAATAATCTTCCTTTAGTGAAATCAAGCTTTCAGATTTAAAAAAAACCTCTCATTCAATTGAATAGGTCAATTCAAAAGTAAATCTTAATGTGTGTAATGGACCTGACAATTGCTAGTGCAATTTCTTCCTACAACCCTCCAAAAATGTACTGGAAGCCGTAAAAGAGGCTGAACTTCATTTAGGAAAAAAAAGCAAAAGGAAAATTCAAATGTCTTCCTCAAGACATATCTCAACACTAAATGCTTTTCATTATTGCTTTATTGTGGCCTTTAGCTACCAAAATAGAGTAACTGTAAAGTGTACTGGAATTCAGTTTTGCATCAATCACATTCTTGTAAATCTATTAGCAGTATGAACAGTAGAGAACAGAGAATTTTTGCACCTCTATCTCCTTTGTTTATCTAAACACGCAATGTGCATGTCTTTATGTATCATGCCTTCTATTGGTTAGAAATATTCTCAGGGCTTCTTTTCTCCTTCGGTTATGTCTTCTTTTTTTAATTCTCAATCTGCCCTTTTCAGTTATTTACTATCTTGCTTTCTATTATGTAGGAGGCCACACTGGTTTGGTTTGGTTCATTGGACTTATATGCCACGCTTTTCCCAAAGGACTCAGGGCGGCTTACAACATAAAAGCACATATTACAAAAGTTAAAAGAAAGATTAAATAGAATACCCACAAACCCAATAGAGATTTACAATGAGATTTAGAAATTAAATTAAAATTAACAATTAAAATTAATAATTTATTTTATTGAGGCCAGGCCAGCTTGCTGGAAAAGCCAACTTTTTAGGGCATGCCGGAAAGACTGGAGGTCGGGAATTATGCGAAGCTCCGGGGGCAGCTCATTCCAAAGGGAAGGCGCTCCCACAGAGAAGGCTCTCCCCCTGGGGGTCGCCAGCCGACACTGCCTGGCCGACGGCACCCTGAGGAGGCCAATTCTGTGGGATCGTACTGGGCGGTGGGAGTAGGTGGTCTTGTAAGTAGCCTGGGCCTAAGCCATGGAGTGCTTTAAAGATCATAATTAACACCTTGAATCACACCTGGAAAACAACCGGCAACCAGTGCAGGCCGCCTAAAAGGGGTATAACATGGGAACACCTAGGTACCCCCATGACAACCTGCGCGGCCACATTCTGGACCAGCTGAAGCCTCCGGGTTCTCTTCAAGGGCAGTCCCATGTAGAGAGCGTTACAGTTGTCCAGGCGAGAAAGGACGAGGGCGTGAGTGACTGTGCACAGGGCATCCCGATCCAGGAAGGGGCGCAACCTGCATACCAGGTGAACCTGGTAAAAGGCCCCCCTGGTCACGGCCATGTGGTGTTCTTCTAAACTAAGCTGCATATCCAGGAGGACTCTCAGATTGCGGGCCCTCTCTGAGGGGGCTAAAATTTCTCTCCTTATCATCAAAGATGGGACAAGATGCGCAAATCGGGATGACGGGAACCACAGCCACTTAGTCTTGGAGGGATTGAGCTTGAGCCTGTTCGTCTCCATACAGATCCATACAGCCTCCAAGCATCAGAACATCACGTCGAGGGCACCGTTTGGGTGGTTTGGGGTAGAGATGAAAAGTTGGGTATTATCAGCGTATTGATGATACCATACCCCAAAACCACGGATGATCTCGCCCAGCAGTTTCATGTATATGTTGAACAGGAGAGGTGAGAGAAAAGATCCCTGGGGCACCCCACAAGTGAGACACCCTGTGATCGATCTTACAGGTAGGAGGAGAACCATTACAAAATGGTAACCCCCCACTCCCAACCCCCTGAGTCGTCGCAGTAGGATACCATGGTCGATGGTATTGAAAGCCACAAGAGATTTAATAGGACCAGGACAGAGGATCAACCCCTGTCCCGGGCCCACCAGAGATCATCAACCAATGCGACCAATGCTGTTTCTGTGCTTTACCTGGGCCTGAAACCCGACTGAAATAGATCCAGATAAGCAGCTTTGTCCAGGTACTGGGGAAGCTACCAAGCTCTCAACAACCTTTGCTACAAAGCAAAGGTTGGAGACCGGACGATAGTTGTCTAAAGAGGCTGGGGTCAGGGAAGGCTTCTTTAGGAGGGGCCTCACCACCACCTCCTTCAAGGCCCCTTTCTCAATGAAGCGTTGGTAATCGCCTGGAGCCAGCCTTGTGTCACCTCCTGGGAGGCTGAAACTAACCAAGAGGGACACGGGTCCAGCACACAAGTGGCAGCACTGAGTCTCCCCATAATCCTGTCCATGCCCTCTGGAGTCACAGGGTCAAACTCATCCCATATAGTTTCCACAAGATTCATCCCCATCAACTTGCCCGAATCTACCCAGTCAGAGTCCAAGCCTGTCCAAATCTGAGCGATTTTATCCTGCAGATACTGAACAAATTCCTCAGCCCTACCCTGCAAGGGGTCTTCCCCAGTTCCTTGATTAAGTAAGGAGTGGCTCACCCTGAACAGGGTGGCTGGGCAGTTACCTGTGGACGCGATAAGAGCGTTAAAATGTTGCTGTTTTGCCGCTTTTATCACCACTAAGTAGGATTTAATATGAATTCTTACTAGTGTTCAGTCGGATTTGGACCGGCTGGACCTCCAATCACTCTCTAGGTGTCTTTTCCAGCGTTTCATCTCCTGGAGCTCCTCTGTAAACCAGGGAGCTACCTGGGATCGGCACTGGGTCAGAGGCCGCAAAGGCACAATGCAGTCCAAGGCCCAGTGGCTGCCCTATCCCAGGCTTCCACTAGGACTTCAGTCGAACTGTGAGCAAGAGATTCAGGAAAAGTCCCAAGCTCCATCAGGAACCTTTCAGGGTCCATCAGGCGCCTGGGGTGGAACCATCTAATTGGTTCTGCCTCCCTGTGGTGAGGGGTGGCAGTATGGAAGTCAAGCCTAAGGAGGAAATGATCTGACCATGACAAGGGTTGGATAGAAATATCCCCTAAATCTAGATCATTCATCCACTGTCCAGAGACGAAAATCAGGTCGAGCGTGTGTCCCCCATAATGAGTGGGGTCTTGAATTAATTGAGTTAGGTCCATAGCTGTCATGGAAGCCATGAACTCCCAAGCTGACTCGGATGTCTCGCCAATGGAAGGCAGATTGAAATCCCCCAGGACCATAAGCCTAGGGAAATCAACCGCCAATCCAGCTAACACATCCAGCAGCTCCGGTAGAGCCAATGAAACATAGCAGGAAGAACAGGTACGTAACAAAAAGGGCCACCTGGACTCCAAGGCCCCATTTCACAAAAAGGGACTCACACCCGCCTATCTGAGGTACAGTGACCTCCTGAGGTCCAAGACTTTCCCTAATAACCACCGCCAACCCCCTACCCCTGCCAACAACTCCAACAACTGAGCTCCGTTCATGTCAGCCGCACTCATATCCGGCGCCGGGGCTGCACTCTGTTAACCCAGTCCATAGTGTCACAAGGGGAGGGGCAAAATGGCACAGTACGGTGGCCCAGCAGCGGCGGTGATAGCGGGGAGGGGGGGGCACAACACAGCCCCCCCACTCCAACCATACCCACACCAACTACCAAAGCCATCTTCCGCTGGCATCAATGCCCATGCCAGCCGCCTCAGCCACTCCACCGCTAATCCAGTCTATCACGTCCATAAGCAGGGGGGAGCAACCGGGATAATACCACAGCATGGGCAGCAGCAGGAACGGTGGCAGAAACCCCAGGTAGGGAGCCCCGCCGCCACCGCCGACCACACCCACACCGGCAGCAGAAAAATGCTCTCCATTCTCCATTCACCGCCAATTGCCCCGTTTCACTCACAACGTTCCGGCTACATGGCAGGAAATTGCAGCTCATGGGTACCCCTGAAGTCCCAGGAAGTTCCCTTAGCTGGACCTGGAACCGACGATGGGATAGGGTACCCCCTGCATACCCTGAGAAAGAAAATCATCTCCCTGAAGTTCTCCTCAAACGCAACAGGACACCATCTTGGGCATGTGCAGTAGGTAGGATGTCTCATAGTTGCTACTATAAGCAATTCAGCCTTTCCTATCTTCAAATGACACGCCACTTTATTTATTTTTGAAGTGTCCATCTGAAGAACATTTTCTTATAAGAATCCCCATAGCCTTAATTTTTCTCTCCATCTTGAGCAAAGCTGTCTGCTAAGCAGCAAATCCCAACCACCAAAAGTTTTCCAGTTTTTAAAACTTGTGGTAAGTGGTAGGAGAGATTATGAAGGAGAATTTAGGAGAATTTATTAGAGCTCTGGCTCTTGTAGTCCTTCAGGAGCGATTTAAGCTGCCTCTTTTAAAGCCCTACATAGCCATGGAGTGAAGTTACTTGGAGGATTGTGTTTCCTCCATAGTTTCTGCCTATCCAAATAGATCTGGCAGAGATGGTTCTTAGAAAATGGGTTTTTTTGGGGGGGGTTGCAAGAATTCTGGTTCAGATTCCATGTGTAGCACAGGTTGGTTTATTTGCTAATAACAACTCTATAGATTTAAACAAGCCAAATTTCTCAGAACAATACTTGATGTCCCAAGAATCAGTTCTAAGATAGCCTTCAGATATGAAGAAGGGATGCCAAAAATTGAACAGAGGTCTTGAAGGTAGAATTGTATTCTAGTTGAGATTAATGTTCTGAGCCTAGGGCTTCTGGTTCTAACAGATGTTTGTGCCTCATTATGGGCTTAACAACAGATTATGAATTAAATATTATTGTTTTACCCAAGAAACAATTTATTTCTAATGGCTCGGACCAGATTAGGAGGATTATAAAGCAAAGGCTGGAAGATGCAGAACTACAAACTAAAACCAGCTTTCTAAAGCAGATACTTAGAATGTTTATTACCAGAGATATCTGGGAACCTGAAAATTGCAGAATCATCTAATTTCTTCCAATCTAAGGAAAGAATTATTCAGAGGTGGTGTAATGTGTCATGTTCTGTCTTCTTAACTGGCAGATATATCAAAATTCTATACATGAACATCTATGTCCATGTGGCTCTGGAGAGACAAGAGAATTCAGCCTATGTTCCTGTATTGTGATTATTATAGGGACCCTTGAAAATACCATCTAATACTCATCTTTGTACAGATTGTCCCATGATGACCTTGCTATGTGAGCTGCTCCAGTTGCCAGTACTAATTAAAGGTGCTGGTGATCTCTTATAAAGTCCTACGTAGCATAGGGCCAGTTATTTGAGGAACCACCTATTGTAAAGATTCTGTCTGTCAGGGGAAAAACGCCCTGGGGAAATCTGAGATCAATGGACCGAGGCTGATTCCCTTCCGCATATCTTTTGAGATATTAAGAAAAGAAATAAGTCTTTAACAAGTATATTCTAATTAATAAACAAACTTTAATACGAAAATAATAAAAGTAAATGAAACAGAAAATAACTAATTGGTTACATTTTGATAATAAAAAGCTCCGGTTGCCAAGTTGGCAGCCGAACAAAGAAGAAGGGAATTTTTGGAATGTGTAACGCATGCGCAATAAATCACTTTCAGATAACATTTTGTTTTATGACCTGCGCAATAACTCTTTCTTAGTTTAACTCTTGAGTGTCAATTCATTCAGTTCAGGCCTAGCAAACTTTTTAACATCGTGACACCCCTTCTTTTGCTAGTCTGGGCTGACGTCATCAAATCATCAATTAAGGCACATCTTCTTTCGCAGATACTCGTGTTGATTTGCGGCAAGTGGTTTCTTAAGCATGTCTGCGATCTGATCATGTGTAGAAACATATTGCAATTTAACAAAACCTTGCTTAACTAATTGCTTTGTGTTTTGATAACGAATGTCAATGTGTCTGGACCTAGAACCTGTAAAATGTGACTCAGAAATATAAACCACAGATACATTATCTTCCATCACGGTGATTGGTCGAATCGGACGTGTCCAGATATCTGTGATCAAAGCATCAAACCACGTTAGAGAATTACAAGCATCTGAAACACAAGCATATTCAACTTCAGTAGATGAACATGAAACAAAACTCTGTTTTCTCACTTGCCAGTAAACAGGACAACCATTTAGGAACATCATGTAACCAGAAGTGCTTTTGCGAGACTTCTTGTCGCTCACCCAGTCGGAATCAGAAAAACAAATCAGCTTTGGTTGATCAGTGTGTGTTGGTTCTAGCAATAACTTCATGTGTTTAGTGTGTTTTAGGTATTTCAATAACTTCTTAATGCATGACCAATGAAATTGTGTTGCCTTACCTACGTGTCGTGATAAAAGATTAACACTAAGTGCGATGTCAGGTCTGGTCCAACTGCTAATGTATAATAGTGAACCAATGACTGAACGATAAAGTGTTTGATCCTCGAACTCAGGACTTGGTTCATGTGTTAAGTTGTGAAAATCTGTTTGCATGGGTGTCTTTGTTGTGCTAGCATCTTTCATGTTGCAATGATGTAGAATGTGGTCAATTTTCTCTTCTTGTGAAAGACTAAACCCCTTCTGTTTCTTTTCAATTTGAACACCTAAATAAGTGCTAATGTGTCCTAAAGATTTTAGTGTGAAGTATCTCTGCAAACTTTTAGCAAAAATCTCACTCATTTTCTTATTTGAACCAATATAAACAATATCATCAACATAAACAAGAATTATCTCATATGCATTGTTAGATCTTTTTGTGAACACGCATTCATCAGTTTCGGACTTAATAAAGCCCATTGAATTTAGTTTGTCAGTAAGACATAAATACCACATTAAACCTGACCGTTTCAGACCATAAAGACTTTTGTTCAGGAACCAGGTATCCCCTTCTTGCTTTCGGAATCCTGGAGGGCTTCTCACATAGATCTCTTCATCTAGGTCTGCATGTAGATAAGCTGTGTCCACATCAAATTGAAAAACTTCTAAACCAAGAATAGTTGCAGTGGTTAAAGCAATTTTTACACTTTCAGTTCTGACTGTTGGTGAGTAAGTGTTTGTGTAGTCCTCAGGATAACGTTGAGCGAAACCCTGAGCTACAAGTCTGGCTTTGTATAAAGACTCACCATTTGGTTTCTTCTTGATTCTGTAGACCCATCGGGTGCCAATGACTTTCTTGTTTGCTGGAGGTTTTGCAGGTGTGAATACATTAAGTTTCTTCAAACTGTCCATTTCATCCTGCATTGCATCATACCACTTGTCTTGTTCTGAATCAGGAAGCTGTTTGATTTGTGTGAATGTCTCTGGAGGAAGAGTAACGTTGCAAATCAAAGGTAATGGTGATTTTGTCAGTTGCCATGAATAACGTTGTGGAGGGATTCCTTTTGTGACCCTCTTGGAGCGTCTAGGAGCAACAGACCAGTCTTCTTCTTCTTCATCATCATCATCCTCGTCCTCACGTTCGTCGCTAGCATCAGCATCCGCGGCTTGCGAAGACGGAACATCAGTTTGTGAAGAACTGGTAGAAGGAATATCTGCCTGCGAATTGCCATCAGGCTGCGTGGCATCTGGAACACCATCTCTAGGAAAATAAACTTCAGGATCATTGGAATGAATCCTGGACCAGTCAATGTCTTCCTCAAAATTAGCAGATTGTGAAATGACAATCACATGTTTAGTATCAATGAATTTGTACCATTTTGAATTATCATCAATACCCATAAATCTTAGTCTCTTTGCTACTATACCTCCCTTTCTTCTTTGACTTAAGGGAGTGTTCACCATAGCATATGAACCAAAAATATGGAGGTTCTTGAGATCGGGCTTGTAGCCATACAGCATGTAGAAAGGAGTTTGATTGATTACACTGCTCCAAGTACGGTTGACAATGTAATTTGCATATTTGATTGCTTCACCCCAGTATGCGTTACTGAGATTGGCATCTTCTAGAAGACAACGCATCATGGTTTGTAGAACCCCTTGTCTTCTTTCTACGACTCCGTTATGAGCCGGTGTATATTGAGCAGATGTCTGATGAAGAATTCCATTCTTACGCATCCAGTCCTGGAAACGCTGAGACATGAATTCTGCACCACGGTCACTCTGGATTCTGGCGATGCGAACTTGGTATTGTGTAGAAACAAACGCTGCAAAGTCTTTAAAGATCTGAAAGGTCTCAGATTTCTCTCTCATAGGATATACAAATCCATATCTAGAATGATTATCTACAATTGTTAAAAAATACTTTCTGCCACCAAGTGTTGGTGGGAAAGGACCCACTATGTCAGTGTGTACCAAATCAAAAATGCGTGTTGACAGGCGTGTAGCGTGTTTTGGAATTGCAGCCGCCTTGGATTTAGCCTTTTTGCAAACCGCACAATCCAAAAACACCTTACACCCCTTTAGATCCAAACCTTTTGCGAACTCCGGCATCTTTCTAAGAACACGGAAACTGGCATGTCCCAATCTTCTGTGCCACTTGTGAATACACCTGGAATGCAAAGGTTTACCAATTAGTGAATTCTCAACATTAACAGTTTCATGAGGACCCTCAGGCTTGTTCTGAGCAATCTGTTTTTGTTTTCTCTGTTTGTTGGCTTTAGTAGCCTTTGGCACAGTAACGCTTTCTCTCTCTGGGACAACTCTCTCTGGGTCTACGTTGTGCCTTTTTGGAGTTTGCATACTTGCCTGTGCTTGCCCTTTAGGCTTTGGCTTTAAGTAATAAACACCACCAATCAGCATGGTTTCAGCAACAATATCTCCATCTTTAACTAAGTAACTTGCTTTTTCGAGGTGGTGAACCTGGAACTTTAAATCTCTAGACAAGTGACTTTGACTAAGCAAATTACTGGTTGCTGAAGGTATATAATAAACATCAGGGATGTGTGTATCGAGCTCTTCAATGTAAACAGTTCCTTTTCCCATGACCTTGCAAGTGTGGTTGGTGAAGGAATACAGTTCTCGATACTCGGGCTCTGGTTCGCCCATCTCTGTGAAAAGTTCCCTTCTGTGGGTAACGTGCACAGCTGCTCCACTATCTAAAGTCCACAAAAGACGTCTGTCGAACTTTGGATCAGGTTGTGGAACGTTGGTTATGGCCAGTGTCACAAGTGGAGCTTGTGAATCACGCCTTGGACCATGACGACCTTGTCTTCCGCCTCTACCTCTGCCTCTGGAATCTGTTCCTCTGGGCTGGTACGTGGCGGGAGCTGGAACTCGTTGGGGACAATCCCGGGTGTCATGTCCCACACGGTTGCAGGTGTAGCATTTTGGCATCCTTGGAGCGTAGCCTCTTCCTCGGAAGGGACGTCTGGCTGGAGCCTTCGACGCTGGAGGTCGTTGCAGATGTGGTGTAGCTAACCTGATAGCTTCGTCTTCCACTAAAAGTCTGCAAACGTGGTTAACTGTGCGTTGAGCAATAGGCACGTAGTTAATCTTTGCAACAGCATCTTTCCATTCATAATTCAATGAGTTAATGATGATGCTAATCATTTGGATATCATCGATTACATGGCCATTTTGTCTCAATTCACTTCTCATTCTTTTCAGTTTGGTCAAATGTCCACCAATTCGTTCACCAGGTTTCAACTTCGAACCATGGAACTCAGACATGAGCAAACATGAAGATTCAATTGAAACGGGCCTGTAGCAATCTTCCAAAATAGCCCAAATTTCTTGGGCAGTTGCATCAGGTGGAAAGATACCTTGGATCTCAATTTCCATTGACATGAGCAAAGTCGTGATTGCTCTGTTTTCGAGGTCTCTTATCGCAGGTGTCCACGGTGGAGGAGGAGGATTAAAAACCATGGAATGTGTGCCTTCTCTTCGAAGCAAGAGCGCAATTTCACTGACCCAGGCTTTATAATTCTCTCCTGACTCCTTTAATTTGGACTCACCAGTCAAGGGGGTGACTGTGAATACCTGCTGAGGAACAATTTGTTGCTCTGGTTGCAAATCTGGTTGTTGAACCAGGGGATGCTGGGGTTGCATCATTGGCCTTTGCGTGGCAACATCAAATTGGCTTCCTCGAATTCGCCTTTGGCTTTGCCTTTTTCCATGTAGGGAGGATTCGACACCGCCAGGGGGTGTTGAAGACTTAACCTTTGGAGGCAAAGTTTGGGCTTCTGTAAAACTCATAGACAGATCTCTAAAAATCTGGTGCAACTGCTTCATCTTTTGCTGTAATAATTTTTCTCCGCCAGCAGATGGCAGTGCAGCTTCACTTCTTGGCTGCAGCCCTCTATACATGGCCGGAAGTTCAATGGGCTCAAAGGGATCACGTGACCTCGGTGACGTGTACATATCTCTTTGTTCTAATTGACCAATGAACTCTGTGGGGTGTGTCTTAGGCTGTTGTTTTGAAGACAAGATGGCGTCCTCAGACATTTTGGGAGTGGGGGAGCTCCCCCTACTTCGCTTTATTTCATTAAAGCACTCTCTCACCTCCCTAGTACATTTTTCAAACAGCTTTAATCGATATAGATAGCTTTGCATTTCTTGCTCATCATCTGGGGAGATTTCATAAACTTTGCTTTCTGCGTGGGAGGATTTTTTCTCTGCTGGCAGTTGCCGTTTAGACTTTTGCCGTTCATTAATTGTATCTTGATAATGAGGGAGGTTTACTGACCTCAGTCCGTAGATCTTGCCTTCTGTAGCTCCTTACCCCACATCTGGCTCGGCACCTGAAGAATCTTGCTCCTCTGTGTCTGAGGGAATGGATTCTTTCGAGCGCTTTCCATGTCCGTGTTTTTTTCTTTTCTTTCTCTTCTTTGACATGGCTAATTAGCCTTAGTCGGTTATCTTAAGATAGCGCGAAGAGAAAATACAGCCATAAATTGTAGCCATCTCAGCTTGTATCATCGAACCAAACTCTGCATACCAAGTTGTCAGGGGAAAAACGCCCTGGGGAAATCTGAGATCAATGGACCGAGGCTGATTCCCTTCCGCATATCTTTTGAGATATTAAGAAAAGAAATAAGTCTTTAACAAGTATATTCTAATTAATAAACAAACTTTAATACGAAAACAATAAAAGTAAATGAAACAGAAAATAACTAATTGGTTACATTTTGATAATAAAAAGCTCTGGTTGCCAAGTTGGCAGCCGAACAAAGAAGAAGGGAATTTTTGGAATGTGTAACGCATGCACAATAAATCACTTTCAGATAAGAACTTTTATGACCTGCGCAATAACTCTTTCTTAGTTTAACTCTTGAGTGTCAATTCATTCAGTTCAGGCCTAGCAAACTTTTTAACATCGTGACACTGTCCAACTATAACAACTGAAAGAAAGGTCACACTTCAGATCCTCTCAATCAAGCAACGTCATGTTCCTGGACCAACAAGTTTGATCTCTGTTTCAAGGCCTGCCTTCTGAATGATGTGCCCCATAGATCCAGACAGCTCCCATACTGATAACATTTCTGGAATGTCCTACAAGATCTGGCTATTTTCTCAGGCCTAGGGGTAGGGTGGATGGAATCCCCCCCCCATTAGAGATGATTGATTTCCATTTGTTTGTGTCAGTGTTGTTAGCAACATTGCCATTGTGTTATTTCTTTTACTATGTTTTTATTTATGTTATTGCATCTGTATCCCATTGTATATTGTGAACTACCCAGAATTGCTCTGAGTAAGGCACCCAAGTGTACAATAGTTATAAATAAATAAGCAAATCAACAAATAAATAAAGTCTTCAATGATTTTCAGGCCACACAGCAAACTGCTATTATCCAACACATCTTGTTTAAACATATACCTAACAGAGTTGTTAACCATTCTTGGCATGCAGTGAAGATATAGCAGCAGCTTGTCCCAAAGGTTATTTTGTCAAAAGGGAACAGGACTTCCTTGTTTTGCTTTGAAGATGTTTCACTTCTCATCCAGGAAGCTTCTTCAGCTCTGGCTGAATGAGAAAAACCAGAAAGTCCAGTTGCCTCTTGAAAAAGTACCTCTGAGACAACCATGACCTGGATGACTGAGAATCCCCATAGACCTAGCTTATTTCTCCAGCTGATTTTCATTGTATGCTTATATTTTAATATTTTTCCTCTTAGTGTATATTAACTTAAATTTATTGCTTCAATATTTTTCTTTCTTTTTTGCATAGTGACTAACTTCTGATCTTTGATCATAATTAAGATTTATCTGTCCTTGCCCCGCAATAAAATTTCCTGCAAAAATCTGTGTGTCAAAATGGGGAAAAAATCAGTTCTCATTATTTCTCACCATATACTGGAAATGGGATGCCATTTAGCATGTAGTAAAGAAGGGGGAAAATATTTCTACTGACAATTATACATTTGGCTTTTCCCATAATCCCTCAACAATTCTATTTAAGTCACTTCTTCTGTATAACTCAATGATTTAATGGGTCACCCAAACTTTGTCCCATGTGTTAATGAATTCAGTTAAACCATCTGGAAGGGAAGATGAGGAACTTGTGGCTGAGACAAGTCTCTCTCAACAGCTAAGTGCTAAACTTCCCTTGCAACAGCTAATATTTGTCTATTCCTATCTAGGAATAAAACATAAATGATAGAGTTTGTTGAATGACAGACATATGGCAAAGACACACTTGTTTGTCTGGAAGTCACTTCCAACCCTAAAGCAGACATTTGAATCGATCTGTTCTTGATGGTTGAGCATAATTGTTTGCCTTCAGGTTTATTTGACATGAGTGGAAAGATTCAAAGATGTCCAAGGATGTTAGGGGACATGCAGGCAAATTCTAGAGCTCAATTTCCTGAAACAGCAATCAGCAACTATGGGCAAGATGCCTCCACAGGACAAAAATGCTGGCAGTCAATATCAGCTCCAGGCTAGCCAAGGCACTGGCTATTGCTGCATCAAATTAATTCTTTGCCCTTGGCACTATAAAACCTGCTGTGATAGTAATTCTGCCAAGGTATACACATTGGATGTGATCGTTGATAGAGCTTATTTTGGTGATTGACATCTAGAAATATTATTAGATAATAAATGTAATGGATTATTACTTAAACTTGGAATCTAATAAAAATATCTATAACAGTGCTTCAGCATTCTGAATATGTTTTACACTAATAAAATGGGACAGATACCTATACCACTAGAAAAAAAGTAAATCATCAATTCATAAAATCAGCCAAACTGACAATATTACAAAAGGAGGAATATCTTTAAATAAATTCATATTTGTTGGTTAAATGTCATTTGGCAGAAATAATAGCCTTTGATCATCATCTATAACCACAGAAATGTCTTACTGCTCTTGCTCTTCTTTCTTGCAGAACTCTACTAAACCTTCCCTCCCTCCCTTCCTCCCTTCCTCCCTTCTTGACTTGGAGGTATGTGTTATATTGTTGTCTTTTTGTGAAATGCTCAGCCTTTTTTCAGGTTCATTTTCTGTGTTGTTTGTCAGCATTAACCTCTGTTGATGTGATTTGTACTAACTGAAATGGTTTCTGAACATTTCCAATTCTAAATGCACTTTTTAAAGCCTAACCAATTGCACATAAATAGTGCATTCAATTCTTACTTTTACAATATAGAGACTGTGTCAACTTTTGCTCACTTAGGGACTCATGCAGATGCACTGTAAGTACATATGCAATTTAACCTAACATTCCTTTTGCCTCTAAAATATTTCCTGTGGCTGAAATGGCTGTCATACCATTTCAACATACAATAGAGTCGTCCTCACTCTTCAGTTGATAAAGTGACCCTTTCTTCAAATGTTTAAAGATTCTTCTGCAAATGAATTTCATATGGCTATAGCTTCGTAGATCTTTTTTTTTTTTGTTCCATTAATCCCAAAATTTTGTTCTAAAACATTTAAGATTCAACTCAACACAAAAAGAGATATTGAAAAGAAACAGTAAATTAAAGTAAAATAGAAATAAATGATTGAAATGTTATAAAGATTACAATATATCTATACGCTATTATGAAAACATGAATTCAACGTCATCTAAACATTGCAATAGATTATTTGCCAATGATATGTAGATTCCATTTTGCAGATAGAACCAATTTTCAGGCAGTTTTTAGCAGAGATTGTTCTTGCTTTTCAGCCCACTGAGCAGCGGGGGTGGGGGAGAATGGAGAGAAGAAAGTGGGGGGAAATACCACAAGAATAGGAGGATTCTTAACTGGCTATGGGAAATATTTCAAAGATATTAGCTTTGTAAAAATTATTTTACAAAGTTATTTTAAAAATGGTGACTAGAAAGATGACCACACTTCTATACTGCTGTATTCATTGCCTTTTTATTTTGATTTTTTATAAAAATAATAAGTACCCATTCCAATTTACAGAAAGATATGTTTAATTCTGTACGATGTGGAGATTGTGTCAGATTCTGCTTACTAAGGTATTCATTGAAACAATTTGATGAAGGGGGTTGTAATATTATTTAATAATAGTCTTTTTAAAAACTGGTTTCCAATTTTTATCTGTATTTGAGGACTCCAGGCAAAGGGAGTTTAAGTTTAAGATCTTAAGTTTAAGTCATACACTTGTTCAGTCAGCAGCTGAGGGATTTATAAATTAGATCCTTCAACACATATTTTGTTTGACCTTCAGGTGAAATTTGAGTTGGGATAATGATGTATCCAGGAAAATGTTCAAAATCTGCTATTTCCCAATAACCCAAAGATCCCCTAATGAAATTATACTAAACACATCTATAGCACTTTCCCACAATTTCAGGGAAAGGGGATGGTGAAAGGGGAACAGGGCTGCTGATAGCCAATTGCTAAGGCAGGACTTTACTCAGACCCTCCCTCCCTTTCATTCCAATTTCTCTCCTTCCCTCCCTTCCTTCCTGTTTCCCTCCCTCCCTCTTTCCCTGCTTCCCTCCTTCTCGTTGCCATCTCCTTCCTTCCTTCCCAGTCCCATCTACCTTCATTCTTTCCTTCCTTCCTTCCCTTCCTTCCTTTGTTCCTTTCCCCTTCTCATTCCTATCTCCTTCCTTCCTTCCTACTACTCTACAGTAGTACCTCTATATGCCGCATTGGTTAGATTATATCTAGAATGCTGTGTGAGATTTTGTTTGCCATAGTGCAAGATGCCTAAAGAACAGAAAGAATACAGGAAAGAATGATTAAGATGGTAAATGGTTGGAGGCTAATTCCTATGAACAATTAAAGGAATTCACAAGCTTAGTCAAAAGAAGAGAAAGTTGAACGGAGACACAATAGCAGTTTTCAGATCCTTGTAAAGATACCATAGGGAAGAGAGTGTGAATTTATTCTCCATAGTTCCCAAGGAAAGGACAAAACCAATAGTGCAATCTTTACATAGAGAGATCTAAATTGAAACTAAGAACATATTTTCTGGAATCATGGGTGCTCCATTACTGGAGATTATTAAGCAAATGTTGGATAGTCATTTGTCTGGGATGCTATAAGGATTCTTGCCAGTGGTGGGGAGTCATTTTTTTTTACTACTGGTTCTGTGGGCATGGCTTGGTGGGCGTGGTTTGGTGGGTGTGGCAGGGGATGGAGACTGTAAAATCTCCATTCTCTCCCCACTCCAGGGGAAGGTTACATTAAAATCCCCATTCTCTCCCGATTAGTTGGGATTTGAGAGGCAGAGAATAAATGGGGGCAGGGCCAATCAGAGGTGGTATTTACCGGTTCTCAGAACTACTCAAAATTTCCACTACCGGTTCTCCAGAATTGGTCAGAACCTGCTGAATACCACCTCTGATTCTTGCCTTGGACAAGGATTAGACCAGAAGACCTCTAAAGTGTCTTCCATACCAATGATTCTAAGATTCATTAGACTTTGTTTCACACTGATAAAATAGTTGAAAATCAAAGGCTCTGCTCTTTGTTCTTTATGTCCGTAGGAAATAATGTAGCAATTTATATGCATTATCACATCTGCAGAAGAACATCTTCATCAATAGGATGCATACATTAGTTACAGATATCTGAAGATCGCATTTTAACTGCTCTATGATTACCAAAGAAGCTTTGCTATACTACAGTAGATACTCTAGTATCAAGAGTCTCAAACTCAGAGCACACCAAACACATGAATGTAAGTTTCTGAAGTCTGCAATATGTATAAGCACTGAGGATGCTGTTTATCAAAGCCAGGCTGCTGGACATCAGGAAAACACACACACTATGGAAAGTGCTGCAGGAAGAAAAGCTTCATGGGTTTGCCTGGTAAACAGATCTCTTGGCAATCACAGAGCCTGATTAGCTGGGCTGTACAGTTTTTGCCCAAAGCTTCTCATGCAGGGCAACATTGCCAATTGTGAATCCCCACCATCCTTATATTTTGTTCAGTGGAAAGAAGGAGGAGGTCAGTGCTCTTGAGGTGGGGCCAAGCTCTAGGGCAGCAGCAAAAGCAACAGAATTCTTGGTCAGAAAAGATGGGTTGGAAAGGTAAGGCTATCTGAGGGAGGGCAGGAGGAGATGTCCAAGAAAGAAGTGCGCTGGACATGGCCACCTATTGTTGGGTCTCTTTGCCAGACAAGACTTGGAAACAAAACAAGATAACAAGACTTAATGTCAGAAGGGGGGGGAGAAAAGCAGGGGTTGGGTTGGGTTGGGTTGGACAGTTTTCAATGAGGATTTGCTATCATTCTATCAGCCTGGGTATCTTAAAAGACTGTTACACATCAATATGTAATAGTCAAACTATTGAATGTGAATGTGTGAATGAAAAATGTCAGATACATTTCCAAAGTGAATTTTCTCTTTCATAGCTGTATTTCACGGATTACTATTTTACTGTAACTTTTCTTTGGTTTTAACCATTTTTAATGGCATCCCATCAATATTACAAGGAGAAATGTTTCCACATTCTTCTCACTGTGATAAAACTAGTAGCAAATTCCTCACTGGAGCAAGAGGTAGTCAGCAAGAATATCAAAGAAACCCCACCCTTTCTGATTAATGAAGAAATAGGTAACAAATCCAATTTACAAAATTCTATATCCTTATGCTTTCTGTTCTTTTCAATAAAAGTAGCTGTGAGAAAAATCGTACTATGAGACTCTAGCCTTCTTGATTGTGAGCAGCTTCAAGGGATTAGAGAGATTTTGGCTCATAAGAGACTTTTGTATCCAAAGATTTAAATATTACTGAATGACCTTTTGGTGATGAACTAGTTGTCACCATCATTCATGATTTGATCTTGAGATTGCTGGGCTAATCGATCTCAGATTCAAGAATCTGCCTGACTCATAGGTGGCAGCAAAGAAATATAGAAAAGCACTGACTAGCACTGACAATGCTAACAATGTGGCTAATGAAATGCCTGCAAGATTACAATGAAGCTGAGAGAGCATCAAGGGTCCCACATTTCAACCCTGAGGTACAAATAAGGTCTCCTTTATTGGCTCTTCAATATCTTCATAAATTACTTGAGTGAGGGGATTAAAGGGGCACTTAACAAATTTGAAGATGCTTTATACTGAACTAGTGAGGCCACACTGGGAATATTGCATGCAATCCTGATTACCATGATACAAAGAAAAGATGCTGAGGCCTTAGAAAGAGTACAGAGAAGAGCAACAAAGATGATAACAGGTGTAGGCTAAATTGTATAATGAATGGCTAAGGGAACTACATATGTTTAGCCTCACGAAGAGAAGGCTTAAGGATGACATGAGCACAGTTTTCCAATACTTGAAGGAGTGTCACAGGGAAGAGTACATTGATTTATTCTGCACAGCACTTGAAGGCAGCCAAGCAATGGATGGAAGGCTGGAAGCTTATCAGAGGCAGATTCAAACTGGAAATAAGGAGAAGTTTCCCGACAGTGAGAACAATTAATCAATTGTTGCTGCTTGCCTTTCAGAGTTGTGGGTGTTCCATCACTGGAGGTCTTCAAGAGAAGACTGGACAGCCATTTTTCTGGGATGATATAAGGACTCCTGCCTTGGGCAGAGGCTTAGACCAGAAGACCTCCAAGGTGTCTTCTTCCAGACCTATGATTCTGTAAATTCTGAACTGCAATTGTCCAATACTGACTTTTTTCTGATGAACCATTTAATACATTTACTAAATGGAAAGTGGGATTGTTTTAATCATTCTTCCTAGAATGGGGACTGGTGCTACCCACCTACCAGACTGACAAATGCCTACTTATATCTGAGGTTTAAGGAGAGAAAAGAAAGAATTAAAAAAGATGCTACCCATCCCAGAGATGTAAGCCTTAAGCCTGGATTCTTGAATGTCCAAACTAAAAGGTATTCATTGCTATAGATAAATCAGAGTATTCACTTTTAAAATAAGTAAAGGAGGAACTAGCAGTTTGTGCTCCCTGTTAGGGCTAGATGATAGTTTGTTACAAGGGATGATCATGAGATCCTACCGATTGAACAACTGATTCGCTGCACGTATGTACACAGTTTTGAGAATACTTACCTGTTGCATTGCTGCTGGAGAGGAAAACACCTGAGGCGTGGCAATCCACTCTGCTGTGCTACTCAGCTGAGAAGATAAAGGTCAGTAGTTGGTGGGTGGGCCCACTTGATCATCGGAGCGAACTAGTTCGCTCCCAGCTGATCGTCAGAGCTACCAGTTCACCCAAACCAACCTGAACCAGTAGAATCCCACCCCTGAATGTAACATTGTTGGCTGGAACCATGACCTTTTAATGTAATATTTCCAGCACTGACCCCTGGACCTTCTTTAAAAAAAAGTTTGCTATCCCCATTTTTTATGCATGCCAACAAACACCAGTCGATACATTATCAGCAACATGTACTGTGAACTGAATCATTCCAAGCCAATTCTGCTTTATCCCTTTTTTCTGGGTAAGGGTAACTGATGTAGAAAGTGAGAGAGCACATTGTGTGTAACTTCAGGCCTGAATAGGTTTGCTTTTCTAACTGTTCTTTGTTCTTAGGCCTCCAGGACTACACACTGCAGCCAGAAAAGCAGATGTTATCATCAACATGCTGAATAATAAGAAGCAAGTCAGGATGAGAGGGCAAACAGCTTTTGTTCTCAGAATATTAGCCACCATTCTGAAAAGAGTTCAACTGAAATACTTTTTTGCCAAAGTTCAAATCACTTTAACAGTTACCACTTCTAACCTAGACGTTCTGCTCACTAATCCTAAATAAAGCTATGCATGGCATTAAATTAATCTGAAATGCCAGGGTGTCTTTATTGGAAAGAGCAGGGGGAGAGGGTGATATGGCAGGTCATGGGAGAAGCCTTTAATTATTGAACTCTATCTTTTTTAATAGCTATAATGCTATGGATGAAAAAAAAGGAGAAAATCAAAATTAACTGCCCATCCTTGATGAAAAAAACCCTGACATGGGTACTTTTATGAGGTCGGTTAGAGGATATTCATCTCTCATTCTGGACCAGGACCAACAGCAGGAAGTTAAGTGGAGTGATTTTGCAAACAGGATATAAATTAACATTAAAAAGGTTTTACTAAATGGAGCCTTCATGAGAGTGGATAATACAGAGTATTAGTTAAGGCTATAAATAAAACACTTTCTTAAATTCCCTACAATATCTTTGTTTTAATGTCACCCTTTCCTAATTACAGAAAAACAAGGATTAAGCTATTCAAAGTACTAAGTTATCCCAGGTTAGTTTCCTTCAAGTGTTGAGGGCATTTTAAATATCACTGATTGTCTCCTATCGCTGGTTCTACTTCTGGTAATAAAATGTTTGAATATAAATCCCATTTGCTGGCCCCCAAGTAGACAACAAAATTACCACTTCTATTACTATTTTATTTTCTGAAATGTGGGCATATGCATTTCATGATATGTTGTGCTTTGTAGTTGCTTCTATCTTCTTGAATAGTTCATCACTGTTAATGTCATAATTCATTTAGCACAGCAGTAATTTCTGTGTGCATGGATATGTTTTAGGAATACCTAAAAAAGTGAAATATTGATAATAATTATATTGTGCATTTTTTGCTTCAACATCTAAGAAATAAAACAGTGCATCAATTTCATTTTTTTTTCACAGGTGGAATAATTATGCCACACTCAAGATGCAAAGATCTACATCAAGCAACTCTTACCATTCAATCAATGCAAAAATAGGAAACAAATATGAAGTAAACCAAACAAATATTTAAGAGATGTTAGCATTTTATAGAAAAAATAGAGGAAAAAACCATACACTATGAAAAAAGAACCCAATGAAATGAGGAAAGGGAACCACCCAAGAATCACAAAGATATGAAAAAGAAAAAAATATTTCAGTTTTGAAGTCTACAAATAAAACTCAGGAATTGGAGGCCACTGAAAACATGGGCTTGGGCCCTTTGATTCAGGCTGCATCATCAATCAAGCTTCAGTCACTACACATGTACACCTTTAAGTTAAATGTGCCATAAAACTCCACAGTCATGCAGATTGATTTAAGTCCTTGGATGTCAAATGTTGCTCTAATTTAATATTGCATCCAGCTACAGAGACTCGAATATAAAATCAGAGGAGATTGTGCTCTGAGTTGTTCTCTTCAGTTTTATCCTGTACATGAAAAAAAAATCCTAACTTCAAAGATTTCTTTCCTTTCCCCAATGAACAATACAATATTAACAAGCCAAATACCTGGCATTTCACAGGATGAGATCTTCGTAGGTTCATGAGCCCTTAAGGCATGTGGTGAGACAAGACCTTTAAGAAGAGAGTGAGATTAGTTCAAATTAATATTGAGATTCCCTGCTGACCAGTCAAATGAGGTAATATTTTCAAGATCACTATGATGTGCTTGTTTTCCAAAGACTCCCAGAGAAATAATGGAAAAAACATAAGCATCAAAGGCAAGAGAAATGTATAAGAGAAAAATAAGACAACTGTTTAAAAAGAAGAACAAAAAGTCAGGGTTGGGCAAGGGCTGATTAACCTGCTTTGCCGGGGTGTGTTCCAGATGCTGCTGCTGCCGGTTCGCTCAGGGATGTCCTGTGCACGCACGCTTGATGCCTGCTACACATACACGCACAGTACTAAAAAATGCTTCTGCGCCTGCACAGAAGCAAAAAACAAGATGGCGCCGCCGAGAGAACCAGTTTGGGGCGGGTGACAGGCCGAGTTACTACCTAATCAGCCGAACCAGTCTAAACTGGTAGAAAATCACCTCTGCTGCTTTGTCTAACTCAAAGTTGCAAGGTCCACCTAGTAGGACTCAATCTCAATCCCAGAGTATGAACTAAAAACACAAAGATGTTGCATCCCATTAGAGGAGAAGGGAAGTATCTATACTTTTTTAAAAAAAATATTGTGATGAAAGCTGCATGGAAGTTGAACTATTGTGAAGGTTTTCATAATTTTCATAGAAACCAGTGTAGAGATTTTCAAGTAGCATGGGTTTGGGCTACAACAATTGTATGTGCATTCCATTTTCATTGCATTCTTAGAGCTCCCAATAAGCCTTTCACAATTGAGATCTACCAGCCCTACAAATGAATAAGAGACTGTGTACACCTTTTTTTCCTTATCATAAATTCTAAAGCAATTAGAGAATTATTCTGTTTTAAATTAAAGCTTGAATTCCAGGGTTATTTGCCCACTACTTCAAAGATGCAGAGCTTATACTGAATGTCTATGGTGGTCTATGACCAGAGGTGGGCTTCTGCCCATTTGGTCCAGATCGGGCGAACCAATAGTGGTGGTAGCAGGAGGCTCTGCCCACCCACCCGGACGCTTCTGTGCATGTGCAGAAGTGTCGCACATGCGCGAGCGAACAGGTAGTAAAAAAATTGGAAACCCACCATTATCTATGATTGTAATAAAGATTTGATTTGATACTGAATGTTCATAAACAGACGTGCAGAGTCCTTAATGCTGCATCTACTGTATAGCACCAGCTTTTCTATCTATTGGAAAAATTCTTTTTTTCTTACTCATCTCCAGAACCAAACGCCTAGCCGACAGAGACCACCTGAAAACTGAATTACACACTCACAAACATATTAATCTCCAAATTCCAAATTCCAAATAAAAACAATAACCAACCTAATCCAAAGGGAGACTTCCCCAAAAAACTGGGATGCAGAACAGGACAACGGCATTGCCCTCCTCCCTTACATCAAAGGTACCACAGATAAAATCAGCAAAATTCTCCACAAACACAATATCAAGACAGCCTTCAACACTGACGAAAAAAATAGCCAACATCTTAAGAAACCCCAAAGACAAGATCCAGCTAGAAAACCAAGGAGTCTACGAAATACCATGCAAAATCTGCCCTGCAACATACATAGAACAAACAAACAGGAGAATAAATGCACGCATCGCAGAACACAAGAATGCAGTAAGAAAAAAAAAGAAAAAACGTCCTCCCTTTTCCAACACCTTAAAGCTACAGAACATGAAATTAATTTTGAAGGAACCAGGTTAATCTCCAAAACTGAACACTTCAACAAGAGAATAATTATGGAAGCTATCAAAATAGAGAAACACCCCCACAACATGAATAAATGTGACGATACCTCCCACCTACCAGACATCTGGAAACCAGCCCTGGTAAACAAATGAGACCCACCCAGCACCCAGGCCGTTACAACATAAAACAACAATAGACCCACAACCAGCACCAATCAGCATCAATCTACCAATCATGATACAGCCACACATCCAATCATTCCACTTACTGAAATAAAGCCAGCACTCCACACACACACACACACCAAGATTTACAGAAAGACGGCAGCTCCGGCCACACTTTAAGCCAAAAACACCAGCCTGAGGATGGTGAGTGAGACCGCCGAAACGTTGCCAAGACAATCTCAATCTTACACGTGTGTCTGTGTGTGTGAATAATTTCCCCCTAATATATGGACAACCTGCTCATTGTAGCCTCCATTATTCAAAAAGGCACTTATACGAACTCATTCTACCCTCTGAAGACTGCTTCATTTGATGATCTAACTATTCTATAGTAAAGCTCTCTGCTGGATGAAGGCAGACCATTGTTTCTTAAAGTTACCGGCAAAGCTTTAGTAATCTTGATTGAAGAATTCATTTATCCTCAGATTTAACTGTTCATATGACTAAGATATATTAAAGCAGTCTGTGCAATGGAACATGCAGTAGATGTATTTCTAAGCACTCATACTGTATAAAGTGCCATCATACTTGCTACTGAATAAATGAAAGTTATAGATATCATTAGCTGCGCTATCTTCTAATCATCTGAACAATTTAAGAACTGGAGGTATTGTTTTGACATAGCCTCACTCAATTTGAAGCTCATCCGATATGTTGGAATTTCAAGACCTGGAATTCTCATACAACCACACAGCCAATCAATCCACTTACTGAAATAAAGCCAGCACTCCACACACACACACACACCAAGATTTATAGAAAGATGGCAGTTTCGACCACGCTTTAAGCCAAAAACACCAGCCTGAAGATGGAGAGTGAGACCTCGCCAAAACATTGCCAAGACATTCTCAATCTTACATGGAAAAAGACCCAAATACAACAAGACAAGCATACATACACCCGTAAAAATCTACGAAAACAAATATATATATCCACTCCATGTTGTCAGCTACCCAAGATTTCAAACCTATGTGGTCCTGTTCACCATTAAACCATGCTTCCAAGCAGCCTCCATGTTTCCAGTGCCTTTCTCTCCAGATGGACAATTCTTCCAACAATGCTATCTATATAAATATATCTATGTTAAAGTAATTGTTAAATAGAAGTAGAAGAAGTAGGGTCTTGAAAAATAAGTTAAATTACATTTTCCATCTGCTGTAGTCCTTGGAATAAGGTCCCCCCCTGAGATCCACATGACTCTCACCTTGATGGCACTTTGTAAAGTTTTAAAGATGTGTAGAGGCCAGAAGTCAGAGTGGTTGGGGACCTTGTTGCATATGTTTAAGGAGTGGGTATTGTTAGGATTCACTATCTGTTCTTGTCATTTATTCCTTTTTTAAATTCATCTACTATATTGTACTTTTTTTTGTATTTAGTTTTATTTTATATTATCCAGAGTCAGTTTGGAGTCAGGAAGTGCCCAAGTGAATACATTAAATTAAATTAATCTTTAACTTGTTACTTCAGCAAACATATATTTCCTCTAAATATATTTCTTTTAATTCCATCTAATCACTCTATTTGTTTAATTATTTCCAAGAAACTGCTTCGTCAAACTAGTTATCCAGAAAATTTTCCAGCTACTGTAGATTTTCATAATGGAGTGGTCTCCAAGGTACACAATTTTAACTTATTAACTGAATTTAGTGACTCTAAGGCATGGGAGTCAAACTTGATTGCATCACTGATGTATTGTGACGTTTTTTTGCCTTTGTGGAGCCAGGGTGGGCATGGCCTGGTAAGGGTTAGCTCAATTATCAGCTTCAATATATAGAAGGTTATTGAATTATTTCACTTTGCAAAATATGCAAACATCATTAAAAGGAGTCCTGGAATCTTAGTCCTGAAATCTGAGTCTGGAAGTAACTAGATTCAAGTTCATCAGCATTTTATCCAATTTGATCATTCAGAGGGACCTTCATATCTAATTATTAAATTATTAATCATAGCTACCAAGAAAATGTTCTAGAGTTGTAATTATGTTAATTTGTTAAAGCAACAATAACAAGAGAAAACAATTTATTATAGCATATTTTTTCATTGATTCAAATTAGCATCATGTGTGTGTGTGTGATTAAAAGAAGAGATGATGATGATATAAAAAAGCATTTAGTAACTATTAACAGCAGTATTGGTAAATATGTCAACTCTTATTAATTTGGAAGTACAAAGAGTAACAGAAAACGTGTGCTGGTTGCAGGTGAATCTTTGAGGATGAATCATTACTTTTGGAGCTTTCTTCTTATTAGTTTCAGTGGAAGGGAAATTGTTGGCGCCTGTGCCAAGTTTTCTCCCTATTCTGGGACATAAAGTTCAGTAACATCTCCATCTAATTACTTGAAGTCCTCTTTTCCTATACTATTACAAGCACATCATCCAGGAAGCAGAATGCAGAATCATTCCCACCATCCAAAAGGACTTCTATTAAAACCTATTCCATTCATAGAGAATGATATTCAGAGCAGCTGCTTTTTACAATCTTCTTGAAGGGATCTACACAATGCTCTTCAATGCATGGTTCTCTAAGACAGACTTGGTGTCTTCTGAGCAGTGATAGGATTCAAATAATTTAACAACCGGTTCTCTGCCCTAATGATTTTTTCCAACAACCAGTTCCCCAAACTGCTCAGAAAGTTAACAAGTGGTTCTCCTGAACTGGTGTGAACTGGCTGAATCCCACCACTGCTTCTGAGACAAAATGCCTATTGATTACATAATTTTTTCACAAAAATAATTTTGGTTCTAGTTTCACTGATTTTTCCCTAATTCCGCAGTTGTGAGGCAACAGCAAGCCTGTCAGCTTACTGCTTCATGGTAGACAACTGATGGCACAGAAGAACTGTCTAATTAGTCTACATTTATCAAAGAATAACTGCCTGTCAAGTAGTGAGATCATCTTTGTGGAAACACATTTCCCAAAGTTGCAATTGAAATTACAGGTATGCTCATGTGAATCTTTGATAATACAAATCTATCTAAAGACTCTATTGTTTTATGCAAAAGTACATTTCTAAAATCATTTTATATTGAAAGTACAGACAATAAAATTATGGGGGGGAGGAATACATTTAAACGCTTTCAGGCCTCAAGGAGAAATGCTATGTACGCTACGCGCAGTAGCGCATTTCTATTAACAAAGCCAATGACTTTTTCTATGGCAGATGGCAAATGTTTCCCATTTAGAGTGGTCTAAATCTCAGCTAATGCAAATGCTTTTTTTCACCCTGCAGATACCATTGGCACAAATACAATACAGTCAGGTTGAAGAGGAAGGCGCTGAATATTAATGCTGACACCCAAGATAAAATGAAAGCTATTTTTAGTGCTTCTTTTTCAGTTGTGCTGAAAGTAATAATTTATTCATTATCATGCACTATAGGGAATTTTACTCAGTTAAAACTGTTCAAACTGCATTAAAAACAGGCGGATGGAGAAGGAAGTACCTCAGAAATCACAAAGCATGTTTCAATAAATATTGGTATATTTAGCACAACTTTAAGGTGATGAGTTCTATGCTTGGTGTTTTTAATGGTTCTAAGATAGGGTGGCCAGTGTGGAAGATCTACCTTAGATGTACCATTTGCCTCATGTTCCATCCATGTTGCTGTCCCAGAAATTCAACCCAGAATGAAGCAAACAACTGACAAGACCATTTGCATGAATGTTCCATAGATTGTAGAAAAAACATACAGAAAATTGCTATTCTAATGCTCTTCATAAGCAAATATATAATTACTTTCTTTAAGATGCTGCTATATGAAATGACTGTTGGTGGGATTGGTTTTTGTTTTTATGCCTGGAGGTTTTGTTGGTGCTGAGAGATTTGGCGGAAGAGTGGATGGGATGTGAAGGCTTTGGTTCAATAATGGATAACCAGATGAAGAGAAATGGAGAGTTGCTCAGTGTAATCTTAAAAAGACGAGAAGATGGAGGCAGAGGAGGAAGAAGAGGAAGAGCAAGAGAATGACTGGGAGTGAAAAGGAATGTTTGGTCCATTGCTGGACACCAATGAACGAAGAGGGGCATGACTGGAAATGGAAACTGCTTGTTCCTGTCTCACTTGGAGCTGCTGGGGATGAACATAAAAACGGAGATTGGAAATAAACATTGCATAGCTGGAAAATAGAAAAGATCATGAGGGGAAAAGAAAGCAAGTGACAGCAATGAGAAACTGTTGGTCTATCAGGTGCAATTACAAAGTGTCTTGAGTGGAGAACCTGGAATTTCAGTAGCCACCGCAGAAAGGAACTATAGCCAATCAGATAGAGAAGCCTTCGCTATAGTGTCAGGAATAAAGAGGTTTCATGAGTATCTCTATGGCCGGCATTTCCAACTTGTGACTGACCATAAACCTTTGTTGGGGCTAATAGCGGGAGACAAGCAGACAGCACAAATCCTATCGCCTCGGTTGACCAGATGGACAGTTTTCCTGGCCGCGTATAACTATTCATTGCTATATCAGCCAGGCAAGCACTTGTATCATGTGGATGCGCTCAGTTGTTGTCATTTGCCAATTATCACCAACGACCCAGCCCCGCCCCCCTCTATTCTACTCATCAACGATTGGCAGCTTCCCATTACAGCTGCCGACATGGTCAGAGCCACATGGAAAGATAAGGTGTTGTCCAGGGTGTTGGATTGGGTTCAACAAGGGTGGCCAGTGGGGAACTTGGTCTCAGAGTTCCACCCCTATCTACTCTGAAAAAACAAATTGTCTTCGCAAAAGGGGTGTTTGTTATGGGGTATCCGGGTGGTGATCCCAAAACCATTGCGGCCCTCGGTACTATCTACCCTGCACAAGGGGCACCCGGGGTGGTGCATATGAAGGCTTTGGCCCATAGTTACACTGGTGGCCAAAGATGGACAGTGACATCGCTTTCCAGGTAGCCATTTGCCAGCCTTGCCAATCATCACGACCCCTCAACCCAAGGGCTCCAGTACAAAGCTGGGAGGTGCTAAGGGCACCATGGGCCAGGATTCACTTAGATTTCGCTGGCCCTTATAGGGGTCAAGCATTCCTAGTGGCAGTTGATGCATTCTCTAAATGGGGCGAAGTGTCAGTAATGTCATCTACAAATGCGCAGTCTGTCATAGCAGCCCTTAGGTGATTATTCGCCACACATGGAATACCTGATGTAGTGGTATCTGATAATGGCCCACAGCTAAGGGCCATGCAGTTTGCTGAGTTTATAGTGGAATTAGGAATCCGCCATGCATTTGTAGCCCCATTCAACCCCACGGCTAATGGTACAGCCGAGCGAGCTGTCCGCACTACTAAAGAGGCCCTGGCTAAGTTGGAAGGGGGAGAGTGGCAGGAGAAGATATATAAATATCTCCTCTGGCAGCATGCTACCCCATGCCCAACAACAAACCTAAGTCCAGCAAAGTTATTAATGGGCCGGAGGATTAGAACGACCCTGGACCGTTTGCATCCCGAGTGTGCGCCTGAGAAGCCTCCTGGGTCCTATAGACAGCCTAGGGGGTTTGGGTTAGAGGATTGGGTATATGCTAGAAATTATGCTGGCCACCCCTTATGGCTACCAGGGAAAGTCAGGGGAATCACAAAACCCTGCTCCTATGAGATAGTGTTAGAAGATGGCAGGGTCTGGAGGAGACATATTAACCAGCTAAGGGCCTGCCACGTCACGACAGATGTCAGTACGGAATCATCCAACCAGGAACCAGAAAGCCCAACCACGGGGCACCAACAACTTGGCCGCAGAAGAGAGTGACCAGCCAGGGGACTTACCGGGATTCCGCAAGTGCCTCCAGCGGCGAGAAGTCCAAGTCCATGGGGGCACAAGAGTCAACACAGCCCAGTAATTCTGAAGCTCGGATGAGCCCACCTGCATCTTCAATGACTGCCATCACACCAAGAAGATCTGGCTGGATCCGGCGCCACCCAGCATATTTGGCTGATTACGCATGCACTGTCTAAGTATCGAGGGATGTTGTGTGTGGCAGTTTTCTGGTTCCACTAGGGGGCACCATACTCAGTTCTGATTGGTTCATGCTTGACAGCCGGCATATATAAAGAGCTGTCAAGCAGGGTCTCAGTGTTGCCATTATCTGAGACACGCGCTTAGTGAAATGCCACGTTGGCAACCTGTTAGCAATAAACTGTTAGCATTAAGAGATCTGGCTTGCCTCAGTCCTTCCCTCCACTTGAGTTCTCCCAGATAGAACATCAGCATATATCTAAATGAGGATTTTCCCTTTATGATTTTCCCCCTAAAGACAGTCCTTAACTTACAACCATTCATTTATCAACAATCTGAAGTTGAACCAACACTGAAAAGAGTTGCTTATGACCAGTCTCTACTCTATTGCAGTACCACTACAATCGAGTGATCAAAATTCATGTATTCATAAATGTGTACTTTCTTTCATAGGATTATGAAGACTATTCTGTTTTATCAAGCAGTATAAGTACAAATTATTTTTGTGACTATTTTAACATTTTACTGTATATAATTTTAATAATCTTCATTATATGAAATTAACTCTGAAATTAACATTTGTTATAAATAAACTTCATGCACTGTCAAATAAAAAGAAATATAAAATCAAAGCCTTCTGTTCTTAACCCCTCTGCCAATATTGCCTGTATTTACATATTACATATACAACTTAGTAATTCTTATATTTGGCTATTTCCTTCAGAAAAATAATAATAATAATAATAATAATAATAATAATAATAATAATAATAATAATAATAATAATAATAATAATAATAATAATAATAATAATAATAATAATAATAATAATAATAATAATAATAATAATAATAATGGCACAAACCAGCAGTGGTAATTCCAGTGGTAATCGGCACACTGGGTGCTATTCCAAAAGCACTGGAATTACATTTAAAACAGTTAAAACTTGACAAAATCACCATCAGTCAAATGCAAAAAGCTGCACTGCTTGGATCTGCACGTATATTACGAAAATACGTTACGACGTCCTAGGCCCCTGGGTGGGGCCCGACTAGTAATCAATGCCAAATCCGGCGAATCAACTGGCCGCTGTGATACAATCGTATAATAATAATAATAATAATAATAATAATAATAATAATAATAATAATAATAATAATAATAATACTTTAATTTATAGACCGCACCCTTTCCTAAACAGGACTCGGGGCGGTCTACAGTCATATTAAAAACAATGTGGATACAAAAATATAGATATACATAGATACATAGATAGACGGAGGAGGTAGGATACGCACTGTACAATAATAAATTAAAATTCGAATAAAAATTAAAAATTACCCTTAAAAACTACCCAAAATAAGATGTTTGCCAGGAGGTTGAAAGTGGGACTATAAGTCAGCTAGGCCAGCTAGTTGAAACAGGTTGGTCTTAAGTTTCTGTCGGAAGGAGCGGAGGTCGGTAGTAGTTCTAATATCAGGGGGGAGGTCATTCCAGAGGGTTGGGCCCATCACAGAGAAGGCTCTACTCCTGGGCGCCGCCCATTGACACTGCTTAGTGGACGGTACCAGGAGGAGTCCCTCCCTGTGGGAGCGGATTGGTCGCAGGGATGTATGAGGTGAGATGAGATCACCAGTCATTTCTATAAATCATTTTTTAATAAATTACTCAATCTAAACCCTGATCGGACTATACATCAAATTTGTATTATACAGAATACAATAGAGTAGAGTAGAGTAGAGTAGAGTAGAGTAGAGTAGAGTAGAGTAGAGTACAGTAGAATAGAATAGAATAGAATAGAATAGAATAGAATAGAATAGAATAGAATAGAATAGAATAGAATAGAATAGAATAGAATAGAATAGAATAGAATAGAATAGAATAGAATAGAATAGAATAGAATAGAATAGAACAGCAGAGTTGGAAGGAACGTTGGAGATTGGCAGTTCAGTGGTTCAAATCTCTAGCAACGCGTAACGGACTGAGCTCCTGTTACTTGTCCCAGCTTCTGCCAACTTAGCAGTTCAAAAGCACATAAAAAATGCAAGTAAAAAAATAGGGACCACTTTGGTGGGAAGGTGCACTTTCGGCATTTAGTCATGCCAGCCACATGACCAGGAGATGTCTTTGGACAGCACTGGCTCTTCGGCTTAGAAACAGAGATGAGGACCACCCCTAGAACGGGAAACGACTAGCATGCATGTGCACTGGAACCTTTACCTTTACCTGTGAGGAGAAAACAAGCCATGAATTTATTTACTATGGTGCTGCCCTGTCCTGTGAAAGTGCCAATGGCATCTTAAAAAATTACTCTTTCTGAACCAATCCTAAAACCAATTTCTTGACCTTTTCAAGCACTGATTGGCTAGATTCTAATGGACCCCAACATATAGTTGATTGTTTGTATTATACTACACCAAGTAATGCTGTCACATACAGTGATTAAACAGACAAAAACAGACACTTGGCATTCCACCTTTTTTTCCCAGCATGACACCTATAAATAATTCAGATTGTGTATGTTTTGACATATTTACTATACTTGACTGCCAAATATAAGCAAATGTAATTCAACAGAAACACAGGGCTTTCCTAGTTCTTTACATTTTAATGTGTCCTTGAAGAAGAAAATTTCAGCATAAGCTAGTTGAACTTAAAGAGACCTTTACAAATCATGTTTTCTTATGCCTCACTTTACAGATTTTGCATATAATGAAATCATAATCCTTAATCTGGAAGAACCACCATGTAGATGTAAAAATGGGAATAAGGGAAGAGGTTGGGGGGGGGTGTTGCTATTCTTTTAAAAGGTCTTTGTTTTATCAGGAAAAATACTGATGTGTGGGTTCACATACTGTAGAAAGAAAGTAAGGAGAAAAATAAAAATTTCCAAAGATAAAAATTAAATTAAATATCAGAATAATAAAATATCAATGTTAGATTGGATAATGGATAGGCACACACAGGCCTAACTGTAACAACAGCTCTTTATTAAGTACAACAAGTGAGAACAATCCAGTGAAGGTTGAGTCTGACAGCAGCCCTTTTATAGGGAGCTGTCAGACCCTTCAACCAATAGGATTAAACCTCTGTTACCGCCGGAACAGAGGACCTTGGTGGAAACCACTGTGGTAAGAACAAGTATCTAACATCCCTGCCCTCTTGGATGGAACAATCCTACTTGTTACGTAGTCACGCAGGTAGGCGGGTTTTTGGGTAGCTCTGCCTGACCTGCGCAGTTCAGTAGGAGGGGTTTCCTTGGACAGGTCGGATGGATCTGTTTGCTCCGCAGCTTCACTTGGTGGAAGCTCCTGGACCTTTCACAGGTCGCAGCTGGAGCTTCTAGAGCCGGTTCGCTCAGAGCTCGCTGCGGGCCTGCAACATAACCAGATAAGTCTCCCGGTACCTTCGGGCTTGAGCTGGCCATGGAAGGAATAAGTGTTTGCTCCATTTGGGTAGGGCTTTGGCTAACTCATGCAGGAGTTACCTCTGGTTGTCTAAGAGTGGAGTTGGAGAGGTGGCCACGAAGTTGGTCAATATGTCTTCTCCAATTCCTAATGTCCTCGAGCTCTAGGAGGTAAGAGCGAGGGCCGGTGATGCCTATGACTGTGGCAGGAATCCACAGAGTTCCCCCAGCATAGTTGTGGACATATACCGAATCCCCTACGCTAAATGTCCGAATCTTGCTTGTGGAGTCTGGGGGCAATGAGGCAGAATAATTGGGGTGTAGCCAGTCTAAGTGGGACCTTAGCCGGCAACCCATGAGAAGCTTGGAGGGGCTTCTCCCTGTAGTGGCGCTGGGTGTGATGTGTGGAATTAGCAAATAGTGGTCAACCCGTGTTTGCCAATCTCCTGGGCCCATCCTAGAGAGGGCCTCTTTTGCAGTTCTCACCATTCTCTCCATCTGACCATTGGAGGCTGGATGGAATGGCGCGACCAGGTCGGTGGATGAGATGGTAGGAGTAGACAGCTAGGAAGATGGTCCATCTGGTCATGAGGGGTGATAATAACACTGGGGGAGGTCGGTCCCCAGTCAGTAAGCCCAACAACGGCTTGTGGTCTGTAACCAGTTCGAAGTCCTTGTCTCTAATTTGAGCCAAAACTGTTCATATACATTTCAAAAGTTGCGCCTTGTTTTCAGCCAATACCAAGATGTCGTCGAAATAGGGGACGACTCCTGTAATCCCCTGCAAAAGCCATTCCATGACACTTTGGAACAGTCCAGGGGTGATACTAATGCTGAATTGCAGGCAGTGACATTTGAATGCACCTCTGTGTGTCACAATGGTTTGGGCCTCCGCCATAGCACCATCTACAGGCAATTGTTGGTATGCCTGCACCATATCCAATTTAGCGAACATTTTTCCGGGGCCTAATGAATGAAGGAGGTGCTGTACAATGGGTACAGGGTAGGTGTTTTGTTGTAGTGCTTTATTTATTGTGCATTTCTACTCCACGCAGATACGGACAGACCTGTCAGGTTGGACAGGTGTCACTATAGTGGTCTCCCAGGGTGCGTGATCAACCAGCTCAATTTCCCTGTCAATTTTGGGGCGGAGAGCAAAAGGTACTCTCCTGGGTTTTAGCCTTATTGGGGCTATGTTGGGGTCCAAACTAAAGGAAATTGGAGTCCCCACATACTTACCCAGACTGGTGCCAAAGACTTCATTGAACTCCTTAAAGATGGCTTCAGCGCCGTCATCTTTCAAGGCGTTGATACCGGTCACCTCTAGGCTCAGGGCTTGGAACCAATCTAGCCATAGGAGGCTCTGCAGGTTACCGCTGATCACTGTCACTGGGAGTTTTCTGCTGAACTGCTTGAACTTTACCTGGAAGGTGCCTTGGCCCATGATGGGGACCCGATTTTCCTGGTTATCGCATAGGCGAATGTCAGGGGTGTGAAGATGCTACTTCTTTAGGCTAGGGATAGCCTGCTTTAGGGTAGACCATGGCATGATGGTCAGTGATGACCCGGTGTTGATCTCCATCTCACATGGAGAGTCCTCGATGAGGACTGTGACCTTCAGCATTTTTGGCCGCCTGGTGCAGACTTGGCTGATTGATGTGTGGTAGGTGACTCTATTGTCGCCCTCTGAGCACCGTGGTGGCTTCTGCCAGGCCCCTTGGTTGGGCCTCTATTGGCAGTTTGGTGTGCTTCTAGGCTGCCAGGCAGGGGCAGGGAATTTGCTCCGGCACACCTTGGCGATGTGCCCCTTTCGCTCGCAGCGCTGGCAGGTTGCATCGCAGAAATGGCAAGCCGATCTGGCATGGTCTCCTCCACAGCAAGCACAAGGTGGGAGACATGGTTTGAATTTGCGCACCGGCTGGGTGTGGCTACTGTGCACGCAGCAGCTGTCATCTTCCTCGCCTTCTGAGCTCTTGGGCTCTGCAGCTTCACGATGTATGTGTGTACTCTTTCATGTGTCGTTTGCAGCACTTTGGTGCTGCAGAGTCTCAGTAGATTTGGCAGCTGATTCAGATGCCCTGTCCTCATCCAGTGCGATCTGCAGAGTGAGGTTAGATTTTGCGAGTAACCTCCCCTGCAGGTTAATGTCCTGCATGCCGCAAATTATGCGGTCCAGAATGAGCTCGTCCAGGTCTCGGAATTCGCAGTACGCTGGGGCCTTGCGGAGCGCCACAATGTACTCGTTAATTGACTCGCCCTACTTCTGGTCTCTGATGTTAAACTCATGCTAGCGAACATGCTTGGATGGCTTGGGCACATAGTGGGTCTTGAGTGTCTGGTGAAGCACGGACCAGGCGACTGATTTGTAGTGGTGTCGGCTCAGAGAGGTCTTTCATCATCTTGAACACTTTTCGGCCACAGTATCCGAGGAACATGTTCTTCTTGCGGCCTTCAGAAACGCCCATGAGGTTGTTTGCCTCGAGGAAGCAGTCAAACCATAGCATGTACAAGTCCCAGTGCTCAGTTCAGAGGGCATTTTGAGTTTGCCGCTCAAAAATGGCTGCTTGAAACAGTGCTGAACTCCGGGCTGAATGTACATGCTGGATTGCTACGTTCTTTCGGTTCACCTAGTTGTCCTCCACTCCCATCCTCATCGCCAGTGTTAGATTGTATAATGGATAGGCACACACAGACTTAATGGTAACAACAGCTCTTTATTAAGTACAACAAGTGAGAACAATCCAGCGAAGGTTGAGTCTGATAGCAACCCTTTTATAGGGAGCTGTCAGAGCCTTTGACCAATAGGATTAAACCTCTGTTCCTGCTGGAACAGAGGACTTTGGTGGAAACCACTGTAGTTAGAACAAGTATCTAACAATCAGTATAATTTTATTGAAGATTAAAGCCAACAATAAAACCATTAAAAGTTGTACTGTAAGTAACAAAAAGACATACTGTACTTTGACGAGACAAGACATACATTTTCAAGAGAGTAATGTTTCAAGGTCAAGAAAATAATAGACTAAGATTAATATGCTGATCCTTATGACTGCACAATTATAAATAATAGCCATAATATCATTGTCAAATAAAAACAATTCGTCAAGTAGAAGTGTTGAGTGCCACCATGCCTTTACTATTTTGAGAATATCTAATAGATTAAGCCAATGGTTCAAGAGCTAAATTAAAGATTAAGGGAGACAAGGGACATCCTTCTCAAGTGCCATAATGTAATATAATGGGTCTCTTATATGGATGAAGGATGAAGAAATTGTAAACCCATGAACCAATGATAATGAAACCCTATTACGGAAACTAGAGCTAATGGAAATTTAATTCAGTTTCTTTGTCTGTCTTTCTGTGCATCGGTATATATTTGTGTGTGTGTGTGTGTGTGTGTACATATATACACATATATTGCTTTAGTAGGGATATACAGTATATCTCTGCATCAATATTTCTGGTTTTTTTTTCTTTAAAATAAAATGCCCATGGGCTGGTGATGAACTCTCACCTTTTGATGTTGTATAACTTAACACTGGGTTCCAGCAGGCACTACTTCTGGTTTGCTCATGTGCACGCCATGCACACATGCACATTGCTATTAAAATTGTTCTGCACATGCACAGAACTAAAAAACAAGATGGCGGTGCCTACAGTGCCTCCCGGGGAACCAGTTCGAGGATGGCGCAGGCCTGGGTCACTGCCAGTTCCAGTGACCCAGGCCACTAAACTATTCACAGTTCAGCCGAACTGGTCTGAACCAGTCTGAACCAGTAGGAACCCACCACTGACTTCCTGCCTTGGAGTTTGGGTCTAGAAAAAGTATGGGTCTTAGACATTTGGGTCTACACTATGGCAATAAGAGAGAAGGAAGTTGGGTTACTTTTATTGCATCTGTGGATCTTTGTCCACTGGACAATTTAATGTTACTAACTCTATTTTAAGAATTCATTGGAAATAACTTCAGTCCAGGCCTTGCAGTAGTCACTGAAACATAATCTTGCCCTGTTACATTTTTTTATTTTTGTCTGTGAGCTTTGAATATGTGAATAGGCTGCTTTCTGAGCTATCTCTGCCACCTATTGGTTGGACTTGTATTGATCCTGGCTATTAAAGGGAGTGGATCAATGAGTGGTCTTGCGGATCTGTGAGTGTCAATGCTTCTATGGAGAGGTAACTCCCAGGACAATGTAGTGCACCCCTGGCTGAAAAGGGTGTCTAATAAATCTGTGGCTAATTGTTTTCTGGTCTCTGTCCTTCCCTTTTGAAGGAAGGTTGTTGAGATAGTGGTGGCAGATCAGTTACACACAACTTAGAGAAAAAAGATCTAAATTTTGGACTCAAGTCTAGGTATGGGACCAAGACAGTATATCAGTGGTAGGTTTCAATTTATTTTACTACCAGTTCACTTATGCGTGTGTGCGTGCTCGCATGTGCGATGCTTTTGCACATGTGCAGAACCATCCAGGTGAGCGGGTGTCAGCCTCTGCTTTGCTGCTTGCTGAAATGCCATTGAAATGGGGAGGGGGGATGACATGGTATTTGGGAAGGGAAGTTTTCAGCACAGGAGTGAATGAAGAAGGGAGTGTTTTTCTCACCATCTACTGCGCATGCTGCAGATAGTGGAATTGCCGCCAAGGCCAACTGTCCGGCATACCAACCTGATTATGTTTTTTGAAGATGCAACCCACGTGACTCCTGTGGGGTGTGCGGATTGGACTGGGGGATGGGGTTACCAGGGGGAGGGAGTTGGGTCACATATTGATATCTCTGATTACGCACCCTTTTGCCTCAGATCTTGCTTTGCCTGGCTGCTATCTACTCATAACCAGTAAAAGTACTCTTAATTCCGAAAAATGGAGTTGAGTGGTTTCTTTCTTGGTTACTGATGGAGGCTGCCCTGACATTGTGTGGAGCCTCTTGCTGCCACCACTACCAGTTCTCCTAATCCAGGGAGAACTGGCAGAAACCCACCTCTGCAGTATATGTTGCTCCCTTGGACAACGTATTACATCTTGAATGGTTGGAGAGTAACCTTTTAGACCTATCGACAACATTTGATTCCATCAGTCATGGCATCTTACTAAAAAAGTTACACAGATTGGATATTGGAGTTAGTTCTGACCCCCTTTTCAACATGTGCATGAAACCACTATGGGAGGTCATCTAACAATTCAGGATATGGTATCATTAGTAACCGTATGATGGTACTCAATTATGCATTGCTACCCCAAATTGTGTGAAAATGCTATTACTGTGATTTATCCCATGCCTTGGGATAAATTTTGAGGAGGTTTTGAGGGCCTCTAGATTGGAGAATGGGCTCAAAAAGAATCCAAGCAATATGAATTTGCTCTTTGTATAACAGGATTGTTCTGTGGGAGCAATATTATCCCTTGAGGAACAGGCACCACCTGTCCAAGAACAAATTCATGATTTGGAGCCTTTCTAGACTCCTATTTGAACCAAAAGTGAAGGCCGTGGCAAAGGGGGTCTTTGCCCAGCTTCAGCTGATATGTCAATTTGCTCCTTACCTAGTGAAAAGTAAGTCATGCTCTCATCATTACCTGCATAGGCTATTGCATTGTATTTTTCATAGCACTCATTTAAAAGATGGTTAATTTAGAATGTGGCAGCCCATGTCTTAACAGTTTTCCAATGCTGGGAGAATATTATATCAATATTGTGGATCCTGAACTGAATACTAGTTGCAAGTATAATTCAGTTTCAAGTATGATTTAAAGTTTTGGTGCTAATTTATGAGGCTCTTCATGGCTTGGCAGCAATATAGCTACAGAAACACCTCATCTAACTGGATTCAGCTTCGCCTTTTAGATCATATAGTGAGGATCTTCCTTGTTGCCACACATTTCTAGCATATAAGGAAGCTGAAGCTACAAGGGGCTGTTTTTAATGCATCATTTCTAGAATGAGCTTTCCAATGAGATTAGGTGAAGACCCACTTCTGATAGCTTTCAGTACATTCTTAAAAACCAAGCTTTTAAACTAAAGGTCTTGTGTTAATATAACCTGCAGCACATATTATTTTCTTTCCTATTTCAATTTTGCTTTTTGCAATTTTGTAGAGAGTAAAGATGATGACTTTGATGTAGAGAAGGAACATTTGTTATGAAAGCAATAAAAAGTGAAGTAATGCATGAGTCTAAATGGTGGGGTAAAATTACAAAAATGTCTCAGAGCCACACTAATTCACATGAATATAAAAGTTAGAGGAGGGGAAGTACAATCAGATTTACAAAATTAACCAGTCTAAATAAAAATAGTGTTTTGATTACTGTGGAGTCAATTTTTTGGTCTGGTCTGCCTCATAGGGCTGACAAATTTGGATTCTACGTGTGTTTAAATTCTTGTTAGTTTTCACTATGATGTAACTGCTGAGACCTGAGAGATTGCAGCATGATAAAAAAAAATCAAATCAATCAATATCATCTTAAAATGCATTTTATAATTTTACCTAGACCATATTGAAGGCTTTGTTAATGTCTGATGAAATTGAAACAGCTTAACCAGTTTACCTGCAGCTGTGTCCGTAATGTCAATTACAAGGTGAATATTTTACAATACTTTCCTGTATTTTGTTAATCCAGCTAGAGATGTGTGAATTATAGATTATATACAGTACTACTTTCTACAACCTTCTAGCCAGTATTGTCAATATTTTAACACCCACATTAAGGAAAGATACTGCTCTCTAGCTTGTACATCTTATAGACTGTTTCTCAGTCTTCAATATTATTATCATATTATACTCATAGAATGACGAAGGAAACATACCATTTAACAGGAAATTAATCAGGCTTTTCCCAATTTTATAGGTTGCAATGCCTTTGTAATGTCAAAGTCTGTGCAAATATATTTTTGTTATTCCAAGAAACATTTCCAATTCAGAAAATCAATAATTTGCTGCTCTGTTCCAAAAATCTCTAATCAATATAACTGAATATAAAAATCATAAGGATGAATAGATTTTGCTTTGGAAAATATGAGCATTATTAAATTAGAATTCAGGTACAAAGTTCCATCATTTCTGTTGTTTTAAACAATAGGTCAATAATGTGTCAGCTTTCTCTCGTGCATGTAACATTTTTGGTTAATACATTTGAAAAAGTATTAATTTTTTTCTGGTGAATAAGATCTAATTTAAACTTTCTTGCTGATGGTGTTTCTGGCATATAACAAGAATCTGTCTGTAACCATCTCTTCCAAATATATAAAAGTAGACTTTCTACTGTCATTAGTGTTAGGTAAGCTCCTCGTTAGGAGAGCGAGTGTGCAGAGAAGCGTAATGAGAGTGATATGGAAGAACACGCACAAACCAGCATACAGGGACACCGAATAGTAAAAGTAATAGTATTTTACTTATGTGGAAAATAGAGGTATTCAGAGTTCAATTTACACACAGTTCAGTCAGTCAGTTATCAATGTTCTCAGTTTAGGAGTGATCCATTGAACACATCCAGTATCATATAATCAGTTCAGCACACAAAGTCGCTAACAGTAGCAAAACTCACAGTAACTCACAATACATCTACAAGCAATATCCACTGATCAGCATCTAACAAACAGCGAGCTAACAGTCATTCTGGCTCCATCTTATGGCTGCTTGAGGTAACACAACCAATCCAATTACAGCAGTATTTAAAGAAACAGTACTGCTGTCATGGCTTATATATTGCTGACCCAACCGTTAGCTTACATTCCTAACAATTATTACTTGTTGAAGTAATGTGATTTATATTCTGGACATACTATTAATTGAAATAAATCCAATTCATTGCCTTTGGAATCTACCATGGCTACAGATTACTAAAAGAGATTAGGATTTACAATTTGTACAGATTCAATACATTTCCTGGTCTTGCATCATTCTTGAATCATATCACTATATGTTGAATTAAACATGTCTAAATATATCCATGCAATTTCACTAGTTATACAGGTGGTCCCTCCTTAGTGACTGCAAGTGGGATTAGCAACTTGGTTTTTAAGCAAAGTGTTCATTAAGGATAAAATCACGTGACTGTGACAGGTTTACGATCTAATTTCTCCTTCACTCATTAAGCAAAGCACCAGAGTTGCTAAGCAAAAACAAAACTATCCTGTGACCTACTAATGATTTTAGTTCCAGATTCTAACACACACACATCACCAACATACTGAAGTTAGTGAAAAATCTATGAGGGAAGATACAAGTAATTAAGCTTAAATCTTTCTCTACATCCCCAAAAGGAGATATGCAAAAAAGAACCAAATTAAATCTTTGTCTGAGAAGAATTCTTTCACAGAGGGTAGGAAGAGAAGTCTACAAAACCATAAGAGAGTCTGTGAAGTTGATGAGATGGAGTGCTCTTTTGTGTAAGCTAAAGTATACTTAAAGGGGATTGCTTCATTACAAAACCAGGACAAAAATCTCACTCCAACCAACATGTCCCTCTTGAAAATAGGAACTCTGAAAACTGATATATTGTAGGCTGCTATCATGAAATGCTATATGTCTCTGTGAAAAGCTTTTCTGCCATGATCTCTGCTATCCATATTGTACTTGGCACCCTGCCTGGCACTGCATTTGCAATGTTTTATTTGCAGAAATCTTAACTCGCCAGTCTTTGTGAAATCCTTATAAATGTATGTTAGGTTGACCATCTGTATTAATTCTGCTTGTCACAAGAAAAAATATATGCATGGAAATTACAATCGTATGACTGAGACACTGGGACAATCACAAATGCTCAGTGGTTGTGAAGCACCCAAATGGCAATCACATAACCATAGGGCACCATAATGACCATAACGGTGAAAATTGGTCTCAAAGTTGTTTTCTCAGCTATCAAACAGCCTCTGCACAAGGCAGTCAGTAAGCAAGATCTACCTGTAGTCAGTGACGTGCTGTGAGGTTAATGGCTGGTGAGGCCGGTGACGTCATCAGGAAGGCGGGGAATGGGACCATGTGTGCTGGAGACACACATTTCTGCCTCCGCCCTCCGCAGCTCCCGGGCGTGCACGGATGGAGATAGGCAGAATGGCGTCGATCCGATCCGGCGGGCGAGCGACCGAGGATCGGGCTGCCTCGCTCACTCTTTCGTCCGCCCGGATCCCCTCGGTGTCGCTGTGGCTACCTCCGTCCGTGCTGATGTTGTCGGCGCTCCCGGATGACGTCATCTGGAAATGCCGACATTTCTGCCTCCGCCCTCTGCAGCTCCCGGGCGCGCATGGACGGAGGTAGGCAGAATGGCGCCAAGCCGATCCGGCGGGCAAGCGACCGAAGATCGGGCTGCCTCGCTCGCTCTTTTGTCCGCCCGGATCGCCTCGGCGCCATTCTGCCTACCTCCGTCCATGCGCGTCCTGCAGAATGTCGGCGTTTCCGGATGACGAAGGCACAAAAGCGACAGTCGACAGTCGCTTTTGTGCCTTTGTCATCCGGAAACCGCCCTCCGCAGCTCCCGGGCACGGCCGGATGGATGTATAATATTATAATATTTTATATATATATATATAGTATATAATATTATATACTATTATTTCATGAAGAGATGTGAGGCTCTGCCTCCCTTGCCTAACCCGACCGCATGTCACTGCCTGTAGTGCAATGGTTAAAATTCTCATGAAAGATGAGCTATTATATGAATTTAATAAATAAAATATAAATAAATAAATCAATCTTTATGGTAAATGAATAGCATTGTACAAGATTAATGTATATATTAAGAGGGATTTCAGTGTTAATTCCTTTTAGTAACCTCATTCTGGCAAAAGAAATACAGTCCATATCTCATGGGCATTAATTAAAAGTAGTAAACATTTGACTGGATTTCTCCAGGCATTTGGATTCTTGCAGCACTTATTCTCCAAATTTTTCTGCAGATGAATTATCTGTCATCAGAAAGACATAATGAATGCTTATCCTCTCTGTTACTAATTGTATCAATTGAATAATAATAATAATAATAATAATAATAATAATAATAATAATAATAATAATAATAATAATAATACCCCAACCCTCCTCCTTTCTCATCCGGGCTTGGGACCGGCAATGGCGGAGTTCTAATAATAGTAGTAGTAGTAGTAGTAGTAGTAGTAGTAGTAGTAGTAGTAGTAGTAGTAGTAGTAGTAATAATAATAATAATAATAATAATAATAATAATAATAAATAATAAATAAATAATAAATAATAAATAAATAAACAACAGCCTTCTTTCACATGTTCAGGAAATCTATGCATCTTGCAATAGGATTAAAAAAATAGTATGGCTATACTGTAACAGATATCTCTTTACGATTGTGGTGGATCAGAATAAGAACTCAGATTGATTCAATTAGATTTTTACTTATATGAAAGTGCAAATACACATAAACTACATAATGTATATAATTAAAGGTTATTTACTGTTACCCCTCATGTAATGTTTTTAAGGTTGGGATTTTTATTAGTCTGCATCTACTAATTAATTTCAGAATTCACACCTTGACATACAACACAACACAATACAATACAATGCAATACAATGCAATACAATAGCAGAGTTGGAAGAGACCTTGGAGGTCTTCTAGTCCAACCCCCTGCCTAGGCAGGAAACCCTATACCATTTCAGACAAATGGTTATCCAACATCTTCTTAAAGACTTCCAGTGTTGGGGCATTCACAACTTCTGGAGGCAAGCTATTCCACTGATTAATTGTTCTAACTGTCAGGAAGTTTCTCCTCAGTTCTAAGTTGCTTCTCTCCTTGATTAGTTTCCACCCATTGCTTCTTGTTCTACCCTCAGGTGCCTTGGAAGATAAAGGAGACATTTCTTTGTTTCTCTTCCTTTCTCAGTAAACTACAGGGACTGCTTGTTAGAATAACAATTAAAGCCTGATCATGTCATATACCAAAGATGCTATGTTTCTTTTATAGGGCTACTTCTACATTATGTTCATACTATGAAGCCTATCCATGTCAGCCTTTATGCTTATCTTGTTTCCTTATCAATGATAAAGCGATTCTATATTTGAGAGTTTCTGCAGGGTAGACATACGACCAAACTGTCTGATCAGCATTGCCCTTGGCCTATTCAGATGCAAGGAATCAATAATTCATTTTAACCTGCCAGCTTTGGATTAATAAGCAATTGTTTGGATCCTCTCCAGTTACTGGCATTTCTTCAAGAGTTACTTTGTCATGACAAGACTTAGTGAATGTAAGTTGAGAATATATTGCAACAAAGCTTTTCAATCTTTTTTTCCCACATAAACCTAGCCTTGTGGGATGGGAAAACACAGAGATGTTATATCTTCCTGATCTCTCTCCATGATAGGTATAATCGCTATAGCTAGCAGCAGTATAAACAATGGGATAGGTTTATTGAATCCTAGTTGAATACAACTGTGCCCTTAAATACATTTCACCACAATCAATCAAGGCACAAATCACCGATCAACATTTTTTTCAAGTAATGTAAGCACAGTTTAGTAATCAGATAATTTTAAAAATGTGTTTTGTAGCTCCTTAGTTCCTGAAGGATTCCCCAGTATGGAAAAATACAATAGCAAAAGAAGGGCCAAGCAGAAAACAGCAAATAACACCCCACCCTATAAAATACTTTTTTTGTCTCCTTCACTTAAGGGGGAGAATTTCAGTGGAATGTATGCAGATGATATGTCTCTTATTTTCTGTCCTGAGACTAGCTTTAGAAGATTATTAGCCAGACTAACTGATTATTGTAAAAAGGAAAAACTGGCAATTTCAGGAAATCTAGGTATTTTTCATCAGTAAATTTTGTGTCCTGATTCTTGGTATTTTTGTCCTTTCATCATAGTTTGAATCTTCTCTGGACTTTGCACACCATTGTTTTAGTGCAATGCAACATGATGTTGTATTTCTGTGAACCTATGCATTCTTCATATAGCTTCATATAGTTCATTAAATTCATTATCCATCATGATTACCTGAAGAGTCATTTGCTGGGTAACCTGAAAAGTTGTTATATTTCTATTAAAACATGGATTTTATATAGTCAGGTAGCGCTTGAGATCTATATATCAAAAATACAATTCCGGTATAGACAATGGGGTAATGGTAAAAAATGGCTATTGTCCAACACATTTTAGGATTTGATTGAACATTATAGGCAATCTACGGAATTTGAAATATAATAATAGAATTAATGTAATACAGTGCAATTTTTCATTTGGAATTACTCATGTCATTTTCATTTGTCTTATATTTTAACCATTTCTTTTATATCATTTCCAATAAGAAAGTTGTTGTGTTTAAGCCTAAGGACAAATATGTTTATTAGTATCTAATCAACTCTGAAAACTATAATGTTATTAAGAAATTCTCAGTATAAGATCTCCGGCAAGAAGCTTGAGTTTATAAGGTTGTAAATATTTTATCAACACAGAGGTAATTTCCAATTTACCACAACAAACTCTTGAATTAGTTTTCAAAGTATTGTAGACTGAAGATCAAAGTTAAAATAAAAAATTATCTAAATATTTTAGTAGTTCTTGTTCGGTTGCTGTTTAAAGCCAAATTAGCCATTTCTTGGTTTATTGATTGAAAGCCTCATCACAAAGCAGTCATACAAAAGTGTACAGCTAGAGGCATAAGAAAATAGTTACTATTAAAATATTTTCAAGTAATTAATAATGTAAGAGAATGATACAGAAGTGAAAACTTAATAGTATTTCTTTCCAATTAATAATGTACATTTTGCAATTCCTTAACAGTCCCCAGACCAACATATTACAACTGTTGCAATGTTCCAGACCATCTGTGAAAGTGCTGGCAACCCCAGTATATTCCCCATGAATTAATAATAGTTCATTAACAGTTTAATCCTATGTATTTCTAGTCAAGAGTAAATGAGTTCAGATTTATCCATGTTAATAAGTATAGCAGAATAGATAATGTAAGGCACTCCGGATGTTACTTAATATCAACTTTCAGCATTCCTATGTAGCATACTCAAGGTTGAAGAACACAGAGAGGTGAAGTTTAGCATTTAGAATCCACAAATTCCTTTTCTCTAGTGTATCCATTTTCTAAGTCCAGTATTATCAGTACCAGTTTTTGAACCAATATGATTTGTAACTATTGAGTATCTGTGAATAATATGGCATGTGCACTGCCATTAGCAACATCCTTAATGGAACACTAGAAAAACAGCTTTTAAAAAATCCACTGAATCAACACCATGGTTATCATGGCAGCCGTAAAATCCTGAATTGTTCCATCTTTATCAATGATCTTGACAAATCTGCCAGAATAACAATAGTGGATATCCCCAGCTCCAAACTTGAGATATTTAAATCCCCACATGTTAGAATTCATATATGTAGCCAAATAGATAACATCCCAATTGAATCCCTATCCTGATTGCCCAACACAAGATATAACCATTCTAGATTGTAATTGCTATTGGATACTCTATCTCTTCTCTAATCCTCAAGTCTATGGTGATACATGAAGTAAACAATGAGGAGATGCTTGAGAGAAAGGAGCTGACGTCGCATGTCGTACCATTGTTTTTATAAAAGACTGCCCAAAAAAGATTGAAATTAAATTAAACTGGTAAAGAAAAGGAAATAAGCCATGAAACTAAGCATTATTGGACAGTGTGTTATCTTTTTTTATTTTATTTTTTTCTATCAATGTAAGTTTTGTGAACATTTTTTTAAAGTGAAAATATAGGATTTTTTTCTTCTATTTCTTTTTTATCTATGGATTAAATCTTTTCCTTTATTTCTACAATACTGGTTGGGATGGATTCTTTCTTTTTATTTTGTTTCGTTTAAGAATTTTGTTTCTTCTAAGCCTGAAACATAAAATAGATACAAAAGGAATATAAAGAGGGTAGTAATCTTAGAGGGAAAAGAAGTTACACTGCCACTTGGAGGTTGGAGGTTGAGACCTGGAAACATTGCTTTTTCTTTTTTCCCTTTGATCATTTTGACCTTGCACTTCAAAGGCTTCAGCTTGTTTATAGAGAAGAGCATGGGTTGTTTACGCAGGTGCTCTCTGAATGCTTGTTGGTAGCTGGAAAGAAGTGAAAGCAAAGATTTGTTTTTAAACTAGAGTGGCAGTGTTTACTAATTGGAAGGATGGCACTACATCAAAAAGAAACCATAACATTACAACAGAATTATGTTTGGAATTCAAAAATTATTAGAAATAACAGAGAGAATTGTGAAGAGATGGGAAAATGTTGAAAATATAAATTTTAATGTGGTAAAACCTGATAGAAAAATGGAAGATATCCAGCAAATGGAAAAAGTGGAGGCTAGAGTCCTAAAAATCCAATGGAAAAATGAACAAAGAGGCAAGATAACTGTGGATATTGACAGTGAACTGGAGATGGAAAGAGTGGAACAAGGAAAGGGAAGATAGATGGAAAGGTGTTTTACTTCAAATTTCAAGGTATAAAAGAAGGAAAAAAAGAAGAATTGATGGACTTAAAGAGAGAAACGTTGACAAAAACACTACTGATAACCAAAGATAAGCTGATTAAAGAAGCTAATGAAGGGTTTCGAGATTTTACAAGATATGTAACAAGCAACAAGTTGTGAAGAGAAGTCCAAACAAATTTGATTAAGGAAATAAGCAGAAGATTAATTCCACAAATGTCAAAAGAAATAGGACTACACTATTACTGGAAAGACACAGGTTGAGATATGAAAATCAATAATAAAACACTAGTTAAATTTAGTTAAAATTAGAGCATTATGTTAAAAATGTAGTGTTAATGGATAAAGTTAGGTAAATAATTTCTAATGATAACAATGTATACATATGTATTGGTTTCATAAAAGAAAATTTGGTATAAATTTTAAATGGTGAAAAAAGGGGGAAAAGTAAGTTAAACTTAGTTAAACTATTGTTAAATAAATGACTGATAATGATAATAATGTAATAATTTTTATTGACATGATAAAAGGGAAATTGGATATAAATTGTAAACAATGATTAAGAAAAGAGGTCTAAAAGTTTTGTTATTAAACATAATTAATTTTTATTTTGAATGTGTTATTTATTTATTTATTTATTTATTTGAACTTATTAGTCGCCCCCTCTCCCCACAGGGACTCGGGGCGACGTACACAAGCAACAGTCAGCACAGTGTCATACAGAGGAGGTAAAAAATAAATAAATAAATTACAATACTCAAAAAGGTTAAAACCCCAATAACATTAAAAGTTTAAAAACTAAAGTTAACAATTAAAATGACCAAGGGGTGGAAAAGTTGTCGAGTTATGCCAGGCCAGCTAGCCGAAACAGGTGGGTCTTCAGTTTACTGCGGGAGGAGTGGAGATCGGTTGTTGTCCTAATGTCTGGGGGGAGGTCGTTCCAAAGGGTAGGGCCCGCCACAGAGAAGGACCTACTCCTGGGCACCGCCCTCTGACAATCTCTAGAGGACGGCACCCGGAGGAGACCCTCTCTGTGTGAGCGAATGGGCCGCAGGGATGTATGGGGCAGGACACGATCCCGCAGGTAACTAGGCCCTATGCTATGGAGCGCTTTGAAGATGGTAACTAACACCTTGAAGCGCACCCGGTAGGCCACAGGAAGCCAGTGCAGCTCGCGCAGGAGAGGTGTTATATGGGAGAACCTTGATCTCCCCATAATTAATGTGGCTGGGTGATATTGAAAATAGATAAGGGAATGCCACTATGTGGTTTTGTTTTAAATTTTGGAATGTTTGTTATAAAGGGACATTAAAACAACTATAGTCATATGAAGGATGAGGTATGATGATAGCAATATATATAAACATATGTGATGTAAAATATATAACTTGATATGAATCATAGGTGATGACTGTGGAAGGGATGCACGAAAGTTCTTTGTAACCAATTGACACACTTTCTACAATTTGTAATGGAAGATGATTTTAAGGTGTTTGTGTTTATTCAAAAAATAAAAATTTTATTAAAAAAAAACAATGAGCAATGATGCTCTGTCCCACCCATGTTTTGGTCATGTTTTGATGATAAGTAATTAAAACACAGATGAAAGACTGTACAGCTAGTGGGTTGCAATATTTGAAGTTGCATGGAACCTTAGAAAAGAGCTCCCTACTGCCCTTTTGCACTGTGCCTACTTACTTTCCTGCTAAGCTAGCAAATGCACATAGTCTGCCTACTTCCCATCCTGCACAAGGCCAATCAAGTGACAAAGGAGAAGGCCAAGGAGCATGAACTACAATAGCGATTATTGCAGAGACTCTGCATTTACTGGTTTTTTTTTTGTCAGGAACAGCATTCTTCATTGTTCTTGAACAACATTGTTCTTCTGGCTATATGCTGGGCCATAAGCCTCCTGTAACACATAATAAAAAGAAGCTCCTCTCCTGATGTCATTTACAAGAGCAATCACGCTTAAGGAACATCTAAGACTCCCCTGTTCAGTCCTGTCCTATATATATTCCTTTTAATTGGAAAGTCAAAAAACTTGGGGGGGGGAGGGGGAGAAAAAAACAGACAAAGATTTGTTCATCAGAAAATCCAGTTTACTTAGATTGAAAATAAAGACAAGGACAAAGATACTATTTTATTCATACCCTCATGGGCAATTTAAAAATGTTAAAAATGATGCCATTAGCTAGTTGATCCAAATGCTGGACAGAAAGAATTCCTTTAATTCAAAATGGTCAAAGAAACTAACAAAAAATTTAAAAGGATGACTCCGGGATACTTTGCAAAAAATATTTACATTAACTCCATACATCTGAAAACTGTATCACTGATGTTATTCTTTATAATTAACAGATTTTTAACATGTTTAAAGTTTACATGATTTTAAAAAATCATTTTACAACACTGTCCTCTTGTCTTTAATCCTTGTTTCTTTGCCTCATTGTCTTCCTTTCTTAGACATTTTAATGAGTATCCTAGTCCTGTAGTTTCAAATAGCCTACCCAGTGCTGTCAATGCCCAACCAAACTGCTCTACTGTCCAGGCCAAACCCATTCTTCAATCTGATACGACTGAGCAGGGACTGATAAGTGTCCTGCCCTACCACTTTTAATTCCAGCAGCACAGCAGAGATCCTGCCCTCCCCACACCTTGTTTGCTTTCTGAAATAAAGGAAGAGGTAAAGGAGAATCGGCATTTCTTGCTAACGTGAACAGAGAAAACAAAGGTGAGCCGATATACTGAATCCTTTTCTCAAGTCACAGAAGTGAACTCAAAACTGCTTTCGATCTGCCATGGGTGTATTGTTGTATTTGTATTGGTGTATTTGTCAACTGCTCCTTAAAGGAATTGTGTCTTTCCTTCGGCTCAGAGTGTGAGAATTCAGAAGATGTTAAAGCAGTGGAGATAAAAGGATAGAACTGCTGCTTAACCAGTTCTGCTAGACCAGTGGTCGGCAAGCCGCGGCTCGCGAGCCACATGCGGCTCTTTACACCCTTTAATGCGGTTCTTCTGTGTGCCGGGCGCCCTCTCCCCTCTCTCCTCTCGGGCTTCGGAGGGAAGCTTCTGCAAAAGCCCAGGCGAGTGACAACAAGTTCCCGCTGTTACGAAGTCTCCGAGGCTGTAATTTTCTGAGCTGTGCGCGCGCGCCTGTTTTCCACGGCGTGGAGCAGCGGCGAGATTCTGCGTGGCCGGCAATGACTCAGGATGCCATCCGGGAAGACGAGGAACGCGAAGGGGGACCGTTGACGGACTCCGCAATCATTGCTCGCCTCGCAGAGCCTCGCTGCTGCTCCACGCCGTGGAAAACAGGCACGCGCGCACAGCTCAGAAAATTACAGCCTCCGAGACTTCGTAACGGCGGGAACTTGTTGTCACTCACCCAGGCTTTTGCAGAAGCTTCCCTCCGAAGCGTTCCGAGGGAGGAAGGGCCAGTTGGGAAAGGGGCTTTGCTCCTGCTCTGGGCTGTAAGCTTCCCTCCGAAGTCTTGGGATGTTCTGAGGAGCCCCCCAAGGAAAAACGCTGCTGCCAGGTAGTTAAAAGTACCTCTCTGATTCTGTCAGACTGTCAGTCTCTCTCTGATTCCCTCTCTCACTCCCTCTCTCTGTTCCTCTGTCTGTCTGTCTGTCTGTCTGTCTCACTCACACACACACACACACTGTGGTCACCTTGTTGAGTGTTCCAATCACATTTGAAACACTCAACAACTGGCCTGCATTTATGGTATTTTGCAGCATTCTGCAGTCATAGGACCAATTGGTGTGTGTGTGTGAGTGAGACAGACAGACAGAGAGAGGAACAGAGAGAGGGAGTGAGGGAGGGAATCAGAGAGAGACTGACAGACACACACACACACACACACACACACACAGAGACAGAGAGGGGGAGGGAGGGAGAGAAAGATAGACAGACAGAGAGAGAGACACACACAGAGTGAGTGATTAAGTGAATGAGTGAGAGACAGACACACCTGAAGAAGTGTGGGGAAAGATGAGGCTTGACAAACTGAGGAACGTCCAACTCTATTTTATTTGTAATAACAGCAAGAAGACATACAGGAGAGAAGCACTGTTCCTTAGCCTGACAGCTATTTATACGAAGAGCTGTCAGGCCAAGGATCCAATCAGGAACGCCGGTCAGCCCGCCTTCAGCCATGCCGCGCCTGATTGGCTAAGGCGCAGCATGGCTGTTGCTGGCTGACAACAGGGGAATCCCCGATCGGAAGTCAGGGAGGAAAGGAATATAACACTCCTTCCCCCCTAGCGAGGACGCATGCGTAACAGTGGAGCATGCGTAGTCGCTAAGATAGGCTGGGCAGCGTCGGACACGCCCAGACCGCCTCAGAACTGGGCAGATCGTCGGAGGAGGAGGTGGTGTCCGTGGGAGCTCCTCCCTGGAGGGAGTGGAGCTCCGGGCGCCATCTTGAAGGCCTACCCCAGCCGGAGGAGGAGGCGGAGACTCAGAAGCAGGTAGGCAGGGCCGGGGTGGCGCGGCCACTGGCGGGCTTGAGACAGGGAATTTTGAATTACAACTAGGGAGAGGCTGGCCTGATTGAGGGAAGGCCAATGTCGGTTGCAATGGCGGAGCTGGTAGCCCAACGGGGGCTGGAACGATGGAGGGCTGTGGAAGGCGGAAGGCGCCTGGAACAGTCTCTGCCGAAACTTCTTGCGGTCTGGGCAACTGCCACGGCGGGGGTATCGGGTGCGGCGCCAACCCCAGGGCCTCGGGTGGAATTGGCAAGGCCGACCCTGCGGGGTTGTTGTGTGGATCCAAAGGTTCGCGACGCCTTAATTGATCCACGTGGCGGCGCCAGTCTGCACCGTCGGCGGTCCGGACCCTGTAAGAGCAGGGGCCGGTTACAAAAGTGACGGTGGCAGGCACCCACTTAATATCCCCGGAGAAAGCCCTTGCCCATACTGGATCGCCCTCACGAAAGGAACGGGGAGGGGGTCCCAGGTTGCTCGGCTGTGCCTCAGAATAGGTTGGGTGCAACCTATCTAAGGTGGTCCGCAGGCGCCGGCCCATCAGCAGCTCCGCGGGGGGTTTTCCGGACAGTGGACACGGGGTGGAATGCTGAACCAGGAGGTAAGCAGCCACCCTCGTGGGCCAGTCGCCCTTGTCCATTCGTCCAAGGGCGTCTTTGGCCGAGCGGACAGCGCGTTCCGCCCGGCCATTGCTGGCCGGATGATAGGGAGCGACGAGGGCATGCCGGATGCCTTGGGTGGCCAGGAAACCCTGGAACACGGTGGACGCAAACTGAGGACCATTGTCCGACACAACGACGTCCGGCAAGCCGTGGGTGGCAAACAGGCGCGTTAGTGCTCGGACAGTGGCCTCGGCTGTGGTGGAGGTCATGAGCATGAGCTCCACCCAGCGTGAGTAAGCGTCCACCACAACCAGGAAAACCTGGCCTCGGAAAGGCCCAGCGAAATCCAGGTGGAGGCGTGACCACGGGCCGCGGGGAATCTCCCACTCCCGCGGCGGGGCCGCCGGAGGCGCTGGACGGGAGACCTGGCAGGTCGAGCACCTGGCAACCCAGGTAGCTATCTCGTCGTCCAGACGGGGCCACCAGACATAGCTGCGCGCCAATGCCTTCATGCGTGCTATGCCAGGGTGGCCCTCATGGAGGCGAGACAGCACCTGGTCACGCAGTGTGGGTGGAATGATCACCCTGTCCCCCCACAGGAGGCACCCACTGTGAAGGGACAGCTCTAACTGCCTGGCCTTGTAGGGGCGGTGGCCGTCGGACACCGGCCCCCCAGGCCACCCCCGCAGAACCCAGGTCATCACCTGGGAGAGGGTGGGGTCGGCCAGAGACGCTGCCGCCACATCGCCCGCAGAGAGCGGCAAGGCGAGGTCTGCAATGGCCAAAACAGACAGGCAAGGCACTGTCTGAGGGTTGGAGACGGGCAAGGGGCAGCGGCTGAGGGCATCAGCATGCCCCAGCTGCTTGCCAGGGCGGTAGACCAGGGCATACGAGTATGCCGCTAGGAACTCCACCCAACGTGTCATCCGGGGTGACAGAATGGGAGGGGTCGGACGGTCACCGGCCAGAAGCCCAAGGAGCGGCTTGTGGTCAGTGAAGAGTGTGAAATGCCATCCGTAGAGGTATTCGTGGAACTTTTTAACCCCGGACACGGCAGCCAGAGCCTCCTTGTCGATCTGGCTGTAGTTTCTCTCCGCTGGAGAGAGTGTCCGGGAATAAAAAGCTATGGGGGCTTCCGAGCCGTTGGGGAGTACGTGGCTCAGGACAGCCCCCAAACCCACGGGGGAGGCGTCACATGCTAGAGTCAGGGGCATCCTGTCACTATATTGGACTAGGACTGCCTCTGACGTCAGCATGTCTTTGACAGCCGCGAACGCATGCGCTTCGCGGCTGCCCCAGCGCCAGGCCGTCGATCGGTCGAGCAACCGATGCAGCGGCTCGGCTAGTGACGCCTTGTGCGGCAGAAATGGCGCGTAGAAATTTAAAAGCCCCAAGAACGACTGCAGCTCTGCCTTAGAGGCGGGGGTGGGGGCGTTCTTGATGGCTGCGACTTTCGCAGGGGTGGGGTGGATGCCGTGGGCGTCTATGGAGAAGCCGAGGAAGTCCACTTTAGGCACAGCAAATGAGCATTTGCTGCGCTTTAATTTGAGACCCGCGCCCCTAAAACGGTCGAGGACCTTCCCCAGTACTTCGAGGAGTCCTGAGCGGCTGGATGCAGCGATCAGGACATCGTCGAAATAGGGTACAACGCCAGGGAGCCCATGGAGCAATCGCTCCATGAGGCTCTGGAAGATCCCCGGGGCCACGGAAACGCCGAATTGGAGGTGGCGGCAACGGAAAGCCCCTCGGTGGGTGACGATAGTCTGCGCGGCCGCCGCTTCGTCATCCACCGGGAGCTGCTGGTAGGCCTGCGCCATATCCAGTTTCGCGAAAATACAGCCCTGCCCCAGGGAGTGGAGCAGGTGCTGTACTACAGGGACTGGATAGGGGTTTGCCTGAAGGGCCAAATTGATGGTGGATTTAAAATCGGCGCAGAGGCGTATGGAGCCGTCGGCCTTCACAGGGACCACTATAGGGGTCTCCCAACGTGAGTAGTCAACAGGCTCCAATACGCCCTGCGCCAGCAAGCGGTCAATCTCCTCATCAACTTTGGCCCTTAAGGCAAAAGGCACCCTGCGGGCCTTCAGCCTAATGGGAGCAACCTGGGGATCTAAATTAAGAGAGATGGGGGTGCCCTTGTATAGTCCCAGCTGGCCGTCAAAGACGTCCGCGTAGGCGGAGATGACAGCAGCTACGTCAGGGGGCGTGTCTGAGATGGAGTGCACCCCCTGCACGGAGAGACCAAGGGCGGGGAACCAATCTAGCCCCAATAAAGCGGGGAGGGGCTTCTCAACCACTAGGATTGGCAGGCACCCCGAAAACCCCCCGTATTCAACCCTGACTGTATGGCAGCCCAGGGTTGGGATAAGTGACCCCTGATAGTCCCTTAAGGCCACGGGGCTAGCAGACAGCTGGCGTTTAAGGACGCCGGGGCACAGTTTCTGAAAGTCTGCCCAGGCAATCAAGGAGCGGGACGAGCCGGAGTCCACCTCCATTACGCAAGGCGCGCCCTCAATGAGGACTGACGCCTTGATTCTGTCCGCACCTGCGGAGGCCTGGTAGATCGCCTCAGCAAGGGCGGCTGCTGGGCCTGGCTCCACGGTGTAACAGCTGGCCTTCGAGCGCGGCTGGCGGCGGGGCTGCTGCTGCGGTCCGGCTGTCATCTGCTGGCCTGTGGCTCCCTGGGATGGTGGTGGTGGTAGCACAGCACGGCAAACTTGGGCCAGGTGCCCTTTTTTCGAACACCGGCGGCAGATGGATGCCCGGAATGGGCAGGCTGACCGGTCATGGCTGCCACCGCAGCCAAGGCAGGCTGTCAAAGTCTGGCGCGGAGGTCGCGGATTGCGGCGTCTCTGCAGCTCTGCCAAGCGAGCCACGAGTTCTTCCTCTTCCTCAGCCGGGCTCGGTATGGGCACCAGCTGATCGATGAGGCAGGTCTGTGCTGGGGAAGATGGAAACGGGTGGCGGTCCATCTCAGCGACGGATTGCTCTGACAACTCCACCGCCCGTGCCTCAGCGACCGCCTCTGTCAGGGTGATTTCTGGCCGAGCCAGGAGACGCCTCCTCAGCCGGCGGTCCCTGATGCCGCTAACGAATTGTTCCACCAGGTTGTCCTCCAAGTCTGGGAACTCGCAGGGTATGGCTGTGGTCTGCAAGGACTGGAGGAACTGGCTGACGTCTTCGCGCGGCTTCTGGACGCACTGACGGAAAGCGTACCGCCTGGTGATTTTCGATGGGGTCGGGGCGTAATGTCCCTTCAGCTTGGCCATCAGCGTGTCCCAGTCGAGGTCGTGGACTGGCACAGGGGCTGCCAACGCCCGGGCGGCGTTGAACATCGGGGTTCCGCAGCTACTGAGGAAGAAGCTGCACTTCTCCTCCATCGGAATACCCCGTTTTCCGTTGGCTCGAAGGAAGCACTCAAAGCGCTCCAAAAATCCCGTCCATCCCTCTCCATCGGTTCCGAAGGGAGCGAACGGGGGAAGCGAAGACATTGCGGCTTGAAGTTGTGCGGCTCGGGGAGCTAAACTCAAGCGGCTGTGTAAAGAGGTCGGGTTCCGTCAGGGTCGTCGCCTCAGGAGTATCCCACCTTCGTCGCCAGTGAAGAAGTGTGGGGAAAGATGAGGCTTGACAAACTGAGGAACGTCCAACTCTATTTTATTTGTAATAACAGCAAGAAGACATACAGGAGAGAAGCACTGTTCCTTAGCCTGACAGCTATTTATACGAAGAGCTGTCAGGCCAAGGATCCAATCAGGAACGCCGGTCAGCCCGCCTTCAGCCATGCCGCGCCTGATTGGCTAAGGCGCAGCATGGCTGTTGCTGGCTGACAACAGGGGAACCCCCGATCGGAAGTCAGGGAGGAAAGGAATATAACAACACCCACATACACAGAGTGACAGAGAGAGAGGAAGGGAGGGGAGAGAGACAGAGGGAGAGACAGAGACAGACACACACACACACAGAGTGAGTGAGTGAGAGACAGACAGACACACACACAGAGAGAGAGTGACAGAGATGGGGGAAGGAGGAGAGAGAGACAGAGATACAGAGAGAGAGACAGACAGATAGACACCCAGAGAAAATGACAGAGGGAGACAGAGAGGGAGGGAGGGAGGGAGGGAGGGAGAGACAAAGAGCCAGAGAGAGAGAGAAAGAAAAAGAAAAAAAGAAAGAAAGTGGGAGAGAGAGATGAAATTAAAAACAACAACATACAAACCTGACTTACTCAAACTATCCAAGGAAATGCAAGGCCAATGTTCACATTAGTGGTTGTGACTTTGTCAGTCATTGTCAGGATGTAATTTTCTCTACATTGTAAGGCAAATTTTACGGAATTTAACGTTATCGATAAATAATATCGTTCTAAAGTTTTTGTTTTATTAGTTGTGTTATTTGTATCCTCCCGACCTATGTGGATACTTGCATGCAGAATATTCTCAATAAAAACTTATTGAAACTAAAAACAGTGTACCATCCTATGTATTTTCGGTTTTAAAAATGTGGCTCTTAAAATAAATTTCAATTGTGGTTTTGGCAAGATTTGGCTCAGTTGAAAAAAAAGGTTGCCCACCACTGTGCTAGACTGACCTGACATTCAACATCAGCACTAACAGACTAATGGCCAAGTTCATAAACCATCTCATTAGTGAGAGAAAGTGATCATCTGATGAACTGAGCTCATGAAAACATATACCTTTTAATAAAATATGCTACTTGGAAAAATTGCTACCAGATTTCTGACTATCTGTCACTAAAGATTAACATGAGAAATAAGGTGCCTATCAATCCTGCAAAGTGTCCCTATTAATTGCTCAGATACTGTACCCTTCCTTAAGATCAAACTAAAAAGAGCACTCCTATCTTCCACTATGTTAACCAGTAACATTATGCCTGTCTGTCTGTCTATGTATACAGGTAGATCTTGCTCAATAACTGACCTGTTTGAAAATTGTTTGAAGTTACGACTGCTGAAAAAGTAATCTTATGACAAATCCTCAAATTTTTTTACCATTGAGAGTCCCCACAGTCATGTGATCATTATTTGTGTTCTTCACAAGCAGCTTCCAATAAAGAGAGGCAATGGAGAAGTCGGAAGGAAAGTCACAAGATGCAGGCATGTGATGTTTGCTTAATGACCTATGGTGATTCACCTAACAACCAAATGAGAAATAACATTGCAAGTCCATTATGGTTATATGATGATTCACTTAGCAAGAGGGTTGCTGGTTCCAATTGTGGTAACTAAGTGAAGATTACCTGTAAGAATATCTTGTATAATTATACAATCTTATACAATCTGTCTAATAATCTGTCTAATAATCACTGGAAATAATTAATATTCTCAGCCAATAATGTATACATGCACAAACAGACATCTTCATTCGTATATATTATACATTTTATCTTTCATAAACTCACAGAACTATTCATGTTTACTACCATTTACTGTCCTTACATAGTCAGGAGGGCAATGGTCAAGCCTACAAGTGAGAGAGCTAAGGTTAAAAAGGCCTCCCTGTCCACTTTGTTAGGAGTCGCACTGTCGCAGGCTCAAAAACTTTCCAGACAACATTCTCCCTGCTATCACATTGGATTCCTATGACCCAGCAGATATGAATTTATCCACAACATGATAAAAATGCACACTATCATGGTGCATTGATTGATTTTTCCAGACCACTTCTCCCAAGAAGGGAACAGGCTTGAACATTATAGATCAGCTGAAAATTATTGGATTTTCCCATCCATCATGTTTTGAGTCAATTGTGTTTCACATCATTCTTTTAAGTAAAATAGAGAAGGTATAAACTAAACTACAGAGTAGGTTAGTCATACTTGTGCCATGATGTATTATCTGCTAATGATAAATTTACTAGCCAATTTTGGCATCCTCTGGCCAGTATGCCATATGCTCAACCAAAACCAAGTTGATTTTTTTTCTCAAGAATACTTACACTATTCTGTGCAAATTGAGATTACCAATATGCATAATATCTTGCAATCCAACTGTAATGGGCAACTGAGCATATGGGCTTCAAAATTCCAGAATCTGAATGGATCTTCATCTCCTAGGCCAGTGGTCGGCAAGCCGCGGCTCGCGAGCCACATGCGGATCTTTACACCCTTTAATGCGGCTCTTCTGTGTGCCAGGCGCCCGCTCCCCTCCCTCCTCTCGGGCTTCGGAGGGAAGCTTCTGCAAAAGCCCGGGTGAGTGAAAACAAGTTCCCGCCGTTACGAAGTCTCCGAGGTTGTAATTTTCTGAGCTGTGCACGCACGCCTGTTTTCCACGGTGTGGAGCAGCGGCGAGCGATGATTCCGGAGGCCATCAGTGGGGGGGCAGGGTCCCCCCTCGCGTTCCTCATCTTCCCGGATGGCCCCCGGAATCATCGCTCGCCGCGCAGAATCTCGCCGCTGCTCTACGCCGTGGAAAACAGGCGCGCGCGCACAGCTCAGAAAATTACAGCCTCGGAGACTTCGTAATGGCGGGAACTTGTTGTCACTCGCCCGGGCTTTTGCAGAAGCTTCCCTCTGAAGTGTTCCGAGGGAGGAAGGGCCAGTTGGGAAAGGGGCTTTGCTCCTGCTCCGGGTTGTAAGCTTCCCTCCGAAGTCTTGGGATGTTCTGAGGAGCCCCCCAAGGCAAAACGCCGCTGCCAGGTAGTTAAAAGTACCTCTCTGATTCTGTCAGACTCTGTCAGTCTCTCTCTGATTCCCTCTTGCACTCCCTCTCTCTGTTCCTTTGTCTGTCTGTCTCTCTCTCTCTCTCTCTCTCTCTCTCTCACACACACACACACACACACACACACACACACTGTGGTCACCTTGTTGAGTGTTCCAATCACATTTGAAACACTCAACAACTGGCCTGCATTTATGGTATTTTGCAGCATTCTGCAGTCATAGGACCAATTTTGGTCCTATGACTGCAGAATGCTGCAAAATACCATAAATGCAGGCCAGTTGTTGAGTGTTTCAAATGTGATTGGAGCACTCAACAAGGTGACCACAGTGTGTGTGTGTGTGTGTGAGTGAGACAGACAGACAGAGAGAGGAAAAGAGAGAGGGAGTGAGGGAGGGAATCAGAGAGAGACTGACAGACACACACACACAGCGAGAGAGAGAGAGACAGAGAGGGGGAGGGAGGGAGAGAAAGATAGACAGACAGAGAGAGACACACACACAGAGTGAGTGATTAAGTGAATGAGTGAGAGACAGACACACCCACCCACATACACAGAATGACAGAGAGAGAGGAAGGGAGGGGAGAGAGAGAGAGGGAGAGACAGAGACAGACACACACACACAGAGTGAGTGAGAGACAGACAGACACACACACACACAGAGTGACAGAGATGGGGGAAGGAGGAGAGAGAGACAGAGATACAGAGAGACAGACAGATAGACACCCAGAAAAAATGACAGAGGGAGACAGAGAGGGAGGGAGGGAGGGAGAGACAAAGAGCCAGAGAGAGAGAGAGAAAGAAAAAGAAAAAAAGAAAGAAAGTGGGAGAGAGAGATGAAATTAAAAACAACAACATACAAACCTGACTTACTCAAACTATCCAAGGAAATGCAAGGCCAATGTTCACATTAGTGGTTGTGACTTTGTCAGTCATTGTCAGGATGTAATTTTCTCTACATTGTAAGGCAAATTTTACGGAATTTAACATTATCGATAAATAATATCGTTCTAAAGTTTTTGTTTTATTAGTTGTGTTATTTGTATCCTCCCGACCTATGTGTATACTTGCATGCAGAATATTCTCAATAAAAACTTATTGAAACTAAAAACAGTGTACCATCCTATGTATTTTCGGTTTTAAAAATGTGGCTCTCAAAATTAATATCAATCGTGGTTTTGGCGAGATTTGGCTCAGTTGAAAAAAAAGGTTGCCCACCACTGTCCTAGGCCCACCCCTACTTTGAAAGAATGATTTGGTGATTTCTGCTGCAATTAGCTCCATTGAGTTGGGAGCTCATATGTACTCATTGGTCACCACAATTTATAAGAGAAATAAGACTCCCGCTATGTGTTTTCTGGTGATTACAGTCAAAATACAGAAAATGAAATATCTGCAGTGTCACATCCTGGCCACAGTTTAGATAGATGAAGCTAGAGAATTCAACTCTTCCTCTCCTGCTTGAAAAATAAACTAATCTCAAAAGCTATTAACAAGATGAAACTTTATATTAAAAAAGAAGATAAAAGGTCAAATGTAAAAAATTTTTGTTGAATTATTAAAATGGAAATATTCCATGTTAAAGAACACAACATAGAGAATGGCTCTACTCATGCGGGGAAGGGACTTTTAACTTACATGAGAAAAATCCCAAAATAAAATACAGTATTTTATGTTCACTATAAGATGACTCAAACATAGCAAGTGCTATCTCCCAGTTCATGCATCGGAAAGTGAGAGTACAAAATATCACAGATCCAAAAAATATTTTAGATGGAAAAAAGAGTATCTTTTTGGCATGCCTATACTGTTAAGGAGTTATGCAAAATTCCTTAACATTTAAAAGGTAGCACAATATAGACACATCAATTAAACCTAGTACAATCCCAAGCTAAACATTTTACCCATTTGTATTCAAATAGCAAAAGTCCTCTGCTTCCCCTTACATGGCCTTCACTTTTTCAGGAGAATCTAGGCAAATCAGAAGTTGTGGGGAGATGATACATCTCACTCTTTGCCAGCACCACTCCATCTTCTCTGACTAGCTACCTGTTCTGACCCCCGCTTCCTCCTTCACCCACACAGAACACGCTCCGGAACAATACGAATGAACAAGGTTTATTTCACAGACAGACAGAAAGTTCCGTGGCAGTAAACCACCATGACAAAGCTCACAATGACAAGACACAAAAGCAGCTATCCAGCTTGCTACATTTTCCAGACCAAAACTTCTTGCAGGAGTTCTTTGTTGACTGCTGCAAAGGCGTATGCTCAGTCAACCCTTTTATAGCCTGAAGAGGAGTCTACTGATCAGCAGCTGAGAGCCCTTACCGCCGATAATTGCGCCCACGCTCCTTGCGTCTATGGGGCGGCGATAACGGGCGTCCAAGAACTCCCTGCTGATCTCTGATTCACTGTCTCGGGACTCCTCCCCACTGCTCCAAGGCATGACATCAGGAGCCCTCCTCTTCTGGCTCTCACCGCTGCTCCATGCCTCAGGCGCCTCCTGGTGGCCAACCAGACTCTCCGATCCCTGCTCAGAGTCGGAACCCTGTCCAGGTCCTCCACATCCTCCTGAGCCGACTCATAGGGACCCTCACTCTCGGAGTCTGGTGGCAGCTGCAAACGCTCCTGCTGGGCCACAACAGCTACCTATCCACAAAATAACCAGTTTTTCTGAATCTGGTGAAGAGAGATATTGTGCTAACAATTCTCTAGATGTGCCCATAGCATGCATCTCTTCTTTTTAGCATGACACTGTCATGAAAGACTACTCCCTTGTGGGAATTTATATTTATTTTGATTAGAAGTGTTTTGCTGAATTTTCTGTTTAAAACATCTGTCATTTCAATTTCATTAGGCTTTAATCAATTGTGATGGGACATGCTCCAATAGATTATGGGCTTCTTGTTTTTTGGATGTCATAACATATACTGAGGAGTCTATATCTAATGCAATTCCATCAGAAATCAATTAATATGGAATTATTTTGTCAAAGTCATTACTATAAAATCAGTGTTTTGTGTTCTCACAAAATATTATATAAAACTTCAGAAGTTATCTTATGGTAAAAGCCACATTGGATTCCTCAGGGGAAATGTTCCCTATCTCCATAATCACTGTCAGACTTTATTTCTAAGAATAATTCTTAACTGATTTGCAACTGTAATAAAAAACAACAAACCATTACACAAATCCTAGGAGATACTAAAAAAAAAAGAATATTGCAATCATCTACTTTTGAATGGTAGAAATCTCAAAAACCATTACACATTTTTGTGATTGTGTGTATATACACTAGCACCAACATAGGCACTATGTGTATGTGTGTGTTTTCTTGAAACTAAATTATGTTCCCAGGATAAATATTCAGCAAAATGGAAATAGAATCACAGCTGTATCACATTGTTTCAAAAGAATTGGTTCTGAGAAAATAATCAGATTGTTTAGTGAAGTATAAAAATCCTCAACGACAAAACAGAACAAAAATCTGTTTTTAAAATAGAAACAACTATTTAATAAGGTAAAGGTAAAGGCTCCCCTCACACATATGTGCTAATCGTTCCCAACTTTAGGGGCAGTGCTCATCTCCATTTCAAAGCCGAAGAGCCAGCACTGTCCGAAGACATCTCCGTGGTCATGTGGCCGGCGTGACTAAACACCGAAGGCGCACAGAGCGCTGTTGCCTTCCCACCAAAGGTGGTCCCTATTTTTTCTACTTGCATTTTTACATTGGCAGAAGCTAGGACAAGTAACAGAAGCTTACTCTGTTATGCAGCGCTAGGGATTCAAACTGCTGAACTGCTGACCTTTCTGATTGACATGCTCAGCATTTTAGCCACTGAGCCACCACGTACCTGTCCCTGTTTAATACTGAGTAATAAAATTATGATTTATTGTTTGAGTCCACATGTTAATCTTTGAGTTCCTTGGGTTTTATCTTCCCACAAAGAACTTTTATGGTCTTCTTAATGTCATACTATAAAGCAACTGTCCATTTTTTTAGATTTACTCATTCTTAGCTACTATCCTGTAATACATCATTTAAAACTAAAATATTTAAACATTTAGTAAGAATTGTAGAGTTTATCTTGGATCAGAGGCTGTCATATAACGGTTGATTAAACCATTCCTTGAATTATTTTATCAAAACTCCTACATGGCCTTCCTAACACTTGGTTTCTATATCATACCAAAGTGCAATCTTCATCATTGTAGCAAAGGATGCTATAATGCTACAAGTCAGGATGGTTGGAAACAAGACCTCCCACAAGGAGCCTCACAGGAGACAGCCTGTGTAAGAAGAGGAGAGGGTGTCAGGGAGGCAGTGGAGCAGCTTGGGGCCAAAACTCAGTTCATGGATATCTAAGGAAACCTGCCAATGAGCCTGCTATGAGACTCCAGGAACAGTGATGTGATGGCAGCAATGATCAGCTGGGCTTTGGCAGATCAGAGAAACAATTACTCAACTCCAGGCCAAAGACTAGCCTATGGAAGAGCTAGGCTACCGGCCCACCAGAGAAGCATCTGGCCAGAGCCAGAGTTCATTGGGAGACCAGTGAGCCACACCCAGATAGAAGAATGGTTTGCACATCTCAACATGGAGCAGTTCAGATGGTGGGTAGCCAGAAGATCAGTTGAGAGGTTGGAGCAACTGTGCATCTGGCAGGAGGAACAGCTGAGCCACTGACACAAAAACAACTAGGCAACAAAGTTCATTTCCCTTCTGGAAACCCTAGGAGAAATGCTTGCCATGTCAGTGCATATTCTGAATGGCATGCATTCATTCAAGAATTCAACAGTGCATCTTAAATATTTTTAATCTTACTGGCTAAAAGATGCTGGAGACCAAGGGCAAGTGGCATTTAAAAGCCGTGTATATTATGTTCTCTAACTGGAATGTTAAAAACAACTGGAAGTTAAGAGGTAGAATAGTTAAGGAATGATTCATAGGCTGCTTTCAGGGAAAATATTGTCTTCACAATGGCACTATAGTCACTTAAATTTCCCAAGGTAAAATACAAAAGGTACAAGTCTGGTGAAATCATTTTAGCTCCCAAACATAAGAACTGAATTTTGAACATACTTGTTAATCCAAGACAAATCACTAAGAAAACTGTAAACAGAAAACAATAAACAAATACTAAAAATGTATTTATCAAGTTAAAATATAGTTCTGTGGAAAACAAAACTCAAATCTCATATGTGACATAAAAGTATACAGTATATAACATTATAATCCATAAATATTTTAATTAGAATTAAATTCTGCATTATATTTACTTTTTATGTATGAAGTTATTTTTGATATTGAAGCATACTCCCACAATTCCTCCAAAGGTTTCAAAGACATTTTACAATAGAGATATATAAAATTCTTCTACAGTAGCTATTGACCAATTTAATGCTAGTTCTGTGATTCTGAACAAAATATATGCTTTAGAGAAATTTAGTAAACAAAGTAAGAGTAAATAGAATTACAACCTTCAAAATTTGTATAAAAAATGACTTTCTAGTGTTTGTGGTCTTTGCAACACTGCCACCACGTATTTTTTTTAAAAGGATCCAACCATTATATTTTTAGAATTTTTTGACTCATTTTAGCAATCAGGATTGGTATAATGTACTAAAACAAAGATTCTTTCTAAGTATAATTTTCAAATTTTCATTGTTGCATATCTATAACTTACATACAGATTCGACATCTATTTGTCTTTCCACTAAATGAATTTCTTAGTATCTTTAAATCCATAAAAGTAAAAATTTAACAACAAAGTGAGAGGTGAATAACTGGGACTTTATCTTTTCCTATAATTGTACTAAACAGTCACTTAACATGGCATGACCTTTTACAGTTCATTTATTTCTATCTGTATCAGCCCAAATATATCTATGCAACTCCTCTGGGAGATTTGTTCTTTCTATCAAGGTTATAACAACATATGGCGGTATAATCCATTCTGAAATCCACACTAAGCTGATACCACAGTCTAAAATTCAGCGCCACCTGCATCTGCTTCTTTGCATGTGATACTATTTTGCCTTTGCCTTAAAGGACCTCAGGATTCTACTATTGTAAATAAAAACAAAATAGATCCAAACTATATATTTTTGAAACCTCTACCATGGGTTGCATAAGTTGTAATTTGAGGAAGTTATGGAATGTCTCTCCACACAATTACAATTCCTGCAGTATCTAAGGAACAATTAATTACGGTTAAATAAGTGAAGTTGTACAATGTCAATTTGCCTAATAATACAGAGTTATAAATAAAAGGACTCTTTTACATTGCTTCTAAATCTGCCAAGACAAGATATTTGTGGAACAGGACAATGCATTACAAGTTACAGAAGCAATATGTCATGGCCTAGTTGCAGCTGAGTCCGAGGAGGAGGAGAAGATGGACCCTGGGCCAACAGAGGTGGGTGGCACAGTCCCTATGGCCCAGGAAAAATGACCTGGGGAGGAGGATGAGACAGTCCTGGGTCCCTAGGGCCTCGGAAGAGTAAGCAGAGAGGAAGAAAGGACACTGGATGACTGAGAGAGGTGGGAGGAGAGGGAAAGGGAAGGCAGCGGAGCAGAGGAGCGATGGAGCTCCGGAGATAAGCAACTGTCTCCCCCACCCCATCTCTGAGTGCAGAGAATGGAAAGGAGGAGGATTCAGCTCAGGGAGGCCCAATTATTTGGGAGGAGGGTGCCCCTCCCCTCCTCATAGGCTCATGTTAGATCAGGGCAATGAGAGGACAGACTCAGGTTCAAGGCAACAACAGCTCTTTATTCACAGACAAGTATGTACAATCCAGCAATTGTTAGGTCTGACAGCTCTCCTTTTATAGGGAGCTGTCAGACCTCTCAACCAATCAGGTTAAACCTAGGCTCCCGCCTAAATGGAGGACTGGAGTGGAAACCACAGCAGCTTGTGTGGATATCTAACAGCTCACCTGCGGAATAGTATTTAGGAAGATGCCATGAGGAGGGGCTTTTGCCAGGAAGAAGTGTTTGTTTTCGGATCACAGTCCCCCAGCTTTGACTCAGACCTTTTGCCTTGCTGTGAAGACTGCTTTTGCCTTGCTCTGAGGACTGTTCTTGTCTTGCTTTAGCCTTGAAGACTTTTGCCTTCGAAACTGCCCTTGTCTTATGCCTGGACTTTTGCATTGTGGCCTGGCTGGGTAATCTATGAACTGTGGTTTGGGGGACTGAGGGTGGAATCTTACTGGTTGGTGGAGGGTCATTTGTTTAATCATTCCCAAGAGAAATAAAGACTTCTCTGAAGGCTTGCTAACTATGACCACCTGGGTCATAACACAGTCTTTCAGGTGTCCCTGAATTACCACTACGCATTTCCATTGCCCATATGAACTGATCTCTGGGTGTTGCAGGGATTCTGAATTCACCAAATCTGGATGACCAAATGTACCCTCTATTGGCAAATATATTAAGAAACAACAACCATACTTTGCATCTTGGAATTATTTGGCTGCCCAGTCCGAGTTCGAGTCCGTGTTTGTGTATCTGTATGTATGTTCTGTATGTACGCCTATGTGTTTTTATATATTTTCTGTGTTTTATATGCCCCATTGTACGCCGCCCCGAGTCCTACTTGGAAAGGGAGCGGCTAATAAATTCAAACTTATTACTTATTATTATTTATTAATTAACTGAATCCAGAGTTTTGAATACAGAAGGTTATAGACAGAAAACTCAGATGAGAAACTGTAAAAGAACACCTCACAGTTTTAAGATAAAAGACCACATCATAGAAGTGATTGCTTTTTTAAAAAATAGAGTGCTTCAGTAAGAAAACATCTTTCCAAGTTGGCTTACAGTCTTCAAATATGAAGTCCTAAAGATTACTTTAAAACCATTTTTATATTGATTCATTCAACACAACTTTGTTCAAGGCAGCATAAATATTTGCATCAGCCATAATAATGAGATATGATTACTACAAACAAACAACGTAGATAGAGGCATTCAGAATTTACATTTCTGCTTTTTCAGCAGATTCATTGAATGTTTTATTCTGTGCCTTAATACCAATAAGGAACTGTAGAAAACAAAATTCACTTTACCAGATGTTTTTGTCTCTTTAGAAAATCAACTTGACAGGTGTAGGATGGGAAAGCAAAAGATGATCCATTTTTTTATTCACTGCATCTGTGATGGAACAACGAAAGCATAGAGAAAAAGCATTTCCAGCCCTTCTTTTAAACTAGTGCTTCTTAAACTTTTGAAGACCATGGAATATCAAAAATTTCTTTAGTGAGATGTATTTACGATGGAGCCTTTATAAAAAGAGAAAAATAAAATAGCAATGTAGATTATTTTTCATAATATTCCTTATTTTTCTTTACATATAAATACCTCGATATATATTAATACCTTAAAGAACCAATTTCTAGTGGTTAAGGCACAGGCTACAAAACAGGAGTCTGTGCATTCAAATTTTGCCTTAACTATGCAAACTAGCTCGGTGACTTTGAGTCAGGCAATCTGTCTCAGTCCAACCCACCTCACAGGGTTTTTGTAGGTAAATTGAGGGGGAAGAAGGTGTGTTGGATATGTTCACTGCTGAGTTATTTGTAAAAATAATGACAGGAGATATCTATATTTATATCTATATTTATCTCTGTATATCTGTATATCTATCTATCTATCTATCTATCTATCTATCTATCTATCTATCTATCTATCTATCTATCTATCTATCCCAATTGGTTGCATGCATCTGATAGTATAACTTATAAGCATTTAGAGAGAGATCTGTTAAGAAAATTTAGCCAAGGTCACATTCCAGTTATGTCCATATTTGGGCAGCTTTAGTGAGTGTTGAAAATCCTTTGCTATAAATATGCATCAAGGAAAAAGGCAATAGAACCTTTAATGCTTTTTCACTTAGGTCTTTTATTTGTTTCAGCTTCCAAAATACCTTCAGATTGCCTGGGGAATATTAGTGCTCTGCTGAACATAGCAGAATTGTAAATCTATTTTCTATTCCCAATCCAGAGGTTATCATTCTGTTATTTTTACTGGATTTTCCCAAGAAGAGTTTGGAAGTGTATTTGCACAGCAGCTCATTGTCTAAACAGCTACAGAAAAGGTATATAGTAGTGAGGGAGAGTCAAACAAGATTCTTGGGGAAATATGCTGTCATGTTCAGAAAAGTCTAACAGGTAGATGTATAGGAAGGGGAAAGAGGTCCAGGTCACCAAGTATGAGTTTACGCAGGTAGCTTGGAAATTGTAATGAGGATGTCAAGAAAACTACAATTCAGACTGAACAGACATTAGCAAAGGCCACAAAATATCATGTCACACTGGCAGAAACATTTCTTCCCAATAATGTGTAAAAGGGGAAGGCCTATGCCCTATGGAATGTTTTAAGAGCAAAAGTGATGCCCAGCAAACAGTGCTGAGCTCGATATTTCTTGACAGTGTTGCTTTCAGAAATTCCTTCTGTGTTACTTATTTTCTTCCAACTAGAATCTTGGGTGGCCAAAGTCTATCTGAAAAACACAGAAAGCATGACAATTACAAAAAAAGGAACACTGATCAGAATTGTTAGATCGGGCAATGGATAAGCAGACACAGGCTAACAATGCAACAGCTCTTTATTAACAACAAGTGTGAACAGTCCAGCAAAGACTGGGTCTGACAGCAGCCCTTTTATAGGGAGCTGTCAGACTCTCAGCCAATAGAATCAAACCTCTGTTCCCGCCAGAACAGAGGACCTTGGTGGAAACCATACTTACTATTATAGATATCTAACACCCCTCCTCTCTTAGATGGAACAATCCTACTGGTGACGTAGTCACACAGGTAGGTGGGCTTTTGTGTAGCTCTGCCTGACCTGCATAGTTCAGTAGGAGGGATTTCTTTGGACAGGTTGGATGGACATGTTTGCTCCACAGCTGCGCTTAGTGGAAGCTCCTGGAATCTTCCACGGGCCGCGACTGGAGCTTCTAGAGCCGGTTCGCTCGGAGCTCATTGCGAGCCTGCAACACCACCAGATAAGTATTCTGGACAACTCGGGCTTGAGCTGACTGTAGGAGGAGTGAGCGGTTGCTCCATTTGGGTAGGGCTTTGGCTAACTCGAGCAGGAGTTACCACTGTGGTCTAAGATTGGAGTTGGAGAGGCGGCCACGGAGTTGATCAGTATGCCTTCTCCAGTTCCTACTGTCCTCGAACTCTAGATGATAAGAGCGAGGACCAGTGATGCCTATCACTGTGGCAGGAATCCACAGAGTTCCCCCAGTGTAGTTGTGGGCATATACCAAGTCCCCTACGCTAAAATTCTGAATTTTGCTTGTGGAATCTGGGGGCGATGCGGCAGAATAATTTGGCTATAGCGGGTCTAAGTGGGATCTTAGCAGCGACCCATGAGAAGCTCAGAGGGGCTTCACCCAGTGGTGGCACTGGGTGTGATGTGTTGAATTAGGAGGTAATGGTCAACCCGTGTTTGCCAATCTCCCAGGCCCATCCTAGAGAGGGCCTCTTTTGCAGATCGCACCATTCGTTCCACCTGACCATTAGAAGCCGGATGGAATGGTGTGACCAGGGCATACCGAATTCCCTGGGCTGCTAGGAGGGTCTCAAATGGAATGGCTGTGAATTGGGGGCCGTTGTCTGAGACCAAGATATCGGGCAGGCCATGCGTGGAGAAAAGTCTCCGTAGTACCTTGATGAGTGCCTCTGCCATTGTGGAGGTCATCAGGACTACCTCTAACCACTTCGTAGGTGTCCACAACTACTAAGAAAGTTTGGCCGTGAACTGGGCCAGCAAAGTCTATATGCACCCTAGACCATTGTGCTTGAGGATGCTCCCACTCCTTAACGGGCACCTCTGGGGGAGCTGGTCTGGATTCCTGGCACGGTGTGCAGGTAGCCACCTATTCTTTGATTTCCCTGTCCATGTTAGGTCACCACACATAACTCCTTGCCAGGGACTTCATCCTGACAATCCCAGGATGCCCTACATGTAAAGCTTCCAATACTGCAATGCGCAGTTTGGGTGGAACAACGACCCGGTCCCCCCACAGTAAGCAGCCATTAACAACAGACAATTCATCACGCTTACAAAAATACATTTTGAACTCAGACCCCACAGGCCCCTTGGGCCACCCCCTCCACACCCAGTTCATAATTTGTTTTACAGTGGAGCCTTTTGCGGAGTAGCGGGCCACATCACTAGACGAGACAGGACCAGTCTCTAAACAGTCAATAAGCAGGACTGGCATCTTGGGTGTAGGGTCTGCAAGACGTTCTGGTGATGGGCAGCGACTTAACGCCTCTGCCTGTCCCAAAGTGGAGCCAGGTCGCTGAACAAGCCGGTAGGAATCCGCGGCTAAGAAAATGGTCCATCTTGTCATTCGTGGTAATAATGACACAGGAGTTGGTCTGTCCCCAGCCAGCAAACCCAAAAGCGGTTTGTGATTGGTAATGAGTTCAAAATCCCGCCCATAGAGGTATTCGTGAAATCTTTTTACCCCAGCCACAGCAGCCAAAGCCTCACGGTCCAACTGGCTGTAGTTCCGTTCTGCGGCGGATAGGGTCCTGGAATAAAAAGTGATGGGGGGTTCAGTCCCATTGGGCTGAGGACAGCACTGACACCGAAGGGTGAAGCATTGCAGGTCAGCACCAAAGGCAGGGTCTGGCTGTATTGGATGAGGAAAGACTCGGCTGACAGAAGTCTTTTTACCACGGCAAATGCAGCAGCTTCGGCCTTTCCCCAGGACCACTTCGCCTTCTTTGCTAGGAGGTGGTGTAGGGGTTCAGCAACAGTGGCTTTCTGTTTTAGAAAGACACTGTAAAAGTTAAGGAGCCCGAGAAACGCTGCAGCTCGGTTTGATTGCGAGGTGTAGGGGTGTCCTGAATTGCTTTACTTTTTTGAGAGGTCGGGTGAATCCCAGAGTCGTCAATGAGGTACCCCAGGAATTCAACCCTTGGCACGTTTATTTGACATTTTTCCTTTTTAAGACGGAGGCCTTTTTCTCGAATTCTGGCCAAAACTGTGCATACTCATTTCAAAAGTTGCACCTCATTTGTAGCTGATACCAAGATGTCATCAAAATAGGGGACGACTCCTGGGATCCTGTGCTAAAACTGTTACATGATGCTTTGGAACAGTCCAGGGGTGATACTAACGCCAAATTGGAGGCGGGGGCATCTGAATTCACCCCTGTGCTTCACAATGGTTTGGGCCTCCACCATAGCACCATCTACAGGCAATTGTTGGTATGCCTGGGCCATGTCTAATTTTGCGAAAAAATTTCCTGGGCCTAGTGAAAGGAGGAGATGCTGTACAATGGGTACAGGGTAGGCACTTTGTTGTAGTGCCTTATTAATTGTGCATTTGAAATCAGCAAAGATGCAGACTGACCCGTCAGATTTGACAGGTGTCCCTATAGGGGTCTTCCAGCTTGCATGATCGACCGGCTCTAGGATTCCCTGGCCTACGAGCTTGTCAATTTCCCTGTCAATTTTAGGGCGGAGTGCGAAAGGCACTCTCCTGGGTTTTAGCCTTATTGGGGCTATGTTGGGGTCCAAATTAAATGATATTGGGGTCCCCACATACTTACCCAGACCGGTGCCAAAGATGTCCTCAAACTCCTTAAATATGGCCGCTGTCTTTCGGAATGTGCGGTGTGGGAGCGTTCATCATGGCGTTGATACTGGTTATCTCGAGGCCCAGGGCTTGGAACCAATCTAGCCCTAGGAGGCTTTGCAGGTTGCCACTGACCACTGTCACTGGGAGTTTTCCGCTGAACTGCTTGAAGTTTATGCGGAACGAGCCTTGGCCCACGATGGGGACTTGGATCCCCTGGTAGTCTCTTAGGTAGATGTCAGGAGTGCGAAGGTGCTGCTTCATGAGGCTAGGGATAGCCTTCTTCAGGGTCGACCAAGGGATAATTGTCAGAGAAGACCCCGTGTCTATCTCCATTTCTCATGGAGAGTCCTCTATTAGTACAGTGACTCTCAGCTTTTTTGGCCGCCTGGTGCGGACTTGTCCAATCGATGTGTGGTAGGTGACTCTGTTGTCCCCTTTGGATCGTCTTGGGGGCTTTTGCTGTCAGACTCTGAGCCAATAGAATCAAACCTCTGTTCCCACCGGAACAGAGGACCTTGGTGGAAACCATACTTACTATTGTAGATATCTAGCAAGAATAATAATGTAGGAGAGTGTTTACTCTTTCTAATCTATACCTTCCTGTGTTGCTATTAGACTTGAGAGAAACTGCATCCTCTTAGCTGAGTAGCATTGGTTTCTACAAATTTTTAAAGCAGGATTTGGGTACTCTACTTTGTGTGTTCATTTACCTAATGCAAGCCCACATAATACAAATATTACGTGTCTAATTCACTGAACTTATTTTTACTAAAGCAGAATCTTCTGTAACAGTTGTTCAGTCAGTTATATCTTTTTACATACATACATACATACATACATACATACATACATACATACTGTACATACATACCCTCATATATTGTTTTGATTGCTGTCAAGTTTTATTCTTTGTTTTTAGCATCATATTATTTTATTATTCTGTGTGCTTTGATCCATAAACTGGCCAGTCACTGGGAGTCAGGCAATATATTAAAAAAGGTAACAGATAAGATAAATGCATTCATGAGTCCTAACTCACAATATTTATCCAATAAGAAGACAATCTTAAATGTAATACTATTCCCCCTGCCACAGGATTGTCAGAAAGAAAGGATAACCCCAGACAAAAATGCTGTAGAGCTCAGATTTCTGCCTTATCAAATCTTGGATTATCAACTCCATCTAAAAACAATGTACTCAGTATATAACCTTAATGCTACAACTGTCATCTCTCACATCAGAACCCTTGACTTTCCTCCCTTCAGCAGAAAGAACAGAAACACAAAATGGATAATAGTACATGGTTTTCAGTAGCAGCAGAGGCTGTGGAAGAGCATTCTCCAAAGATTCTTCACGATCAAAGGCTCTACGCAACTCAGAGCTGCCTTGGATAGGCTTGGATAGACAGGGGCCTGTCAATAGAAAGAGAACACCACCTGATGGTAATTGGCATGAGGCAGATCTTGATAATCACATATGATTGGATTGTTGGTTTTTTAAATAAAATATGCAGTAAAGAACTGTTTCTGTTTTGTTTAAAGATAGGAGGCTGGCAAACCAGCATAGTCACATTAGACATTTAATTTTTGACATGCTGGGCTCAACATTGCACTAGAACAGGGCTGTCAAACTTGCAGCCTGCAGACCGGATGTGTCACACACTGGCCACGCCCATGCCCGGTATAGCGAAGGGGGGGAAAGTTCCAATATGTCATGTGATGCCACTGTGACGATGTGAGTTTGACACTCCTGCACTAGAGGCTCAGGTAGGCTTCATAGCATAGACTGCTTTTCATCAGTTTTGGCCTTACTTGGAGACAGCCTCATAACAGCCTTACAATTCATGCTTTAGTAATTTCCTGGATGGCTTACTGCCAGGGACGTGCAGTCAGGGGAGTCAGGGGAGTCAGGGGAGGCAGAGCCGCACCGCTCTCATCATGAAAAAATTTTTTAAAAGGGAAAAGAGAAAAGGCGCTGAGGAGCCTTCTGCACACGTGGTCGGGAATGGCAGCGCTCCGTGGTCCCCTTCATGTTGACTCACGAGTCAGGAAAGAGGGGAATGGGACCACGTGTGTAGGAGGCTCCTCTAGCCTCAGCCTCCCTCCTGCGCACGTCCCATTCCCCGCCTTCCTAAGTCAACATGAAGGGGACCGCGGAGCGTGAGCCGCGGTCCCGCGGAGCACGCTCCGTGGTCCCCTTCATGTTGACTTAGGAAGGTGGGGAATGGGACGTGCGCAGGAGGGAGGCTGGAGGGATCACGGAGGAGGGATTGCGCAGCGTGAGCCGCTGTCCCACTGAGCCACTGTCCCGCGGAGCCGCTGTCCCGTGGAGCGTGCAGGAGGGAGGCTGGAGGGATCGCGGAGGAGGGATTGCGCAGCATGAGCCGCTGTCCCGCGGAGCGCGCTGACGTGGTCCCATTCCCCTCCTTCCTGATTCAACATGAAGGGGACCGCGGCTCACGCTGATGATGTCACCACCCTCACCAGCCATAAAGCTCACCGCATGTCACTGCTTACTGCAATACATTATATGTGGTGCTGCCTTTGAAAAACAGGCCAGAAACTTTATTCAAAACAGAACAGACAAACTCTTTCCTTGGAGTGGCCAATATGAACATATTATTATGCCAAAATTTCATCATCTCTACACTAGCTGCCTGTCTGTTATTGGTCTCAATTCAAAGTGCTGGTTTTGACCTTTCAAAGCCATAAATGATTTCAAGCTAAGTTACCTGAAGAAACATCTCCTTCTGTAGGTACCCACCTGAACCTAAAGATCTTTTAATGATATGGAGTTTCTATAAAAGAAAGAGATATTTTTCTCCTTGATTAAAGTTTTTCATTTTTCTATTTTCATAACATATAATCACATGTATACTATTACATAACCAACATCATATTGTATTATTAAATGTTTATATCAATTCATCTTACCAACAACTCCCAAAACCCAATTATTGGCTCTTCTGCTCTCCATACACCATACTTGTACTTTATCCATCATTTTCTTCTCTCTCTCTCCTCCCACTCAATAGCTCCCTACCGCCTTTCTTCCCTCTGTCCTTCTCTTCTCAACTTCCCCTTTCTCTCTCCTTCTCCTCCCTTCTCTTACCACTCCTCATTTCTCTCCTCCTCTTCCCTCCTCCCTTCTCTTACCACTCCTCATTTCTCTCCTCCTCTTCCCTCTCTTGCCCTCTCTCTTATCCTCTCTTCTTCCCTTACCTTTCTCCTCTACTTCCCACCCTTCATCTCAGTTACTTGGTGCATTTCAGCTTCTGAGCAAGCTCCCTTATATGTTGATGGTATTTATAATTCTTTTTCAATATGCATATTTAATTTTTCTCCTCTTTTTTAGTAAAAAAAGTGATATAACAGTAAAGTATACATATATAGTCATTGTGCTTTTAATCCCCCGCCACAGCCTAATTTGGTGGAGCTGTAGACCTGGTTACAATTCCCAGCTATTCTCATCATTATCTTTATATAGTTATACATCCTTACATGCCCCCAATTTGTGATTCTGTCTTTTTATCACAATAGTTTCCCATTGTAGGTATATTTCATATTCCCTCTCCATTTTTTATACCTTGAATTAGATTATCCTTAGTTATCTCTAGATGACAATCTTCACTGTTCGGTGTTCATTACACTTCCTTTAATGTATTATATAAAGTAACAAGCGGTAAACATCTCACTTTGTTCATCATCTTAAAGGTTCTATATATGTCCATGTTACATAGATTTTTAATTATCATGTTTAAAAGGTAAATCACAAACCTCTGCTTTATAAGCTCCCCATATCAGTTTCATATTTATCCATATTCCATATATTTTTAACTTTTATTTAGTTATCTTTCCATTATCACGTTCAACCAGATAGCAATTCCATTTTATTATCACATTTAAGAATAAAGCCCTTATCCTAATTTTATATTTTCCCATATAGTAGTTTCTAATTATCTGTTTTTTTCCTGGTAAGTCTTTTGTCCCACTTCTCTGTTCCTGTCTTCTCCCTTGTCTTTATTTTAACACATCCACTCCCTTCAAATTTCCCCAGGTGACCAAAGGAATAACTTATATTCCTCTTTGTTGGGGGATAACCTCCTGCTTCATTTTTCCTTATACCACTAATAGCCTCCAAGAACACTTTTGTCAGCTTTCTTTTCCCTTTTGTTGGGACACCTTTCCTTTTCACAATTTTCCTTATACCATTGCCGGGACCAAAGGAGTTTTTTGTCTGCTTTTTATTTCCCTCTGCTTCTAACCCCTTCAATATCTCGCCCCCCTTCTTCTTTGAGTTCTTCTATAGCTATCTGCTTCTCTGGATTAAAAATTCTAATTAGTCTTTTACTGATTTATGTATATTCTTTAAAATTCCACATCGTTCTTCAAATTTCTAGTTTTCCATGATGTCCAGTTCCAAAGTTACAGTTAATGATACAGTTATGCTGTTCTTATTTCAGAGTTCTGTCTGCTTCAATTGCTGTGGGAAAAAACAATGGTGGCCAATCTTAGTCTTTTGTTCTACCTTAATGTCCAGATCCAAAATTGCAGTTAGTTATACAAATCCCACTTCGAGATTCTGGACCACCTTAAATTCAAACCAGAACAGAAGCTGGGGCCATCTTACGAAAGAGATTTTTTTCTGTGGCAGTGCCTCATTTATAAAAGACCCTTCCAAAAAGTTTTGACTGATGCTACAACAGGAGTCCCCAACCTGTGGGCCATGGCCCACTATGGGCCGTGGCCTATTTGCAACTAGGCCACGGCCTGAGTCATACAAGCAGTGGGTGCCAACACTTGCAACCCAACTCATGCTCACAGCTGGCACCAGCACTCGCAGCCCCACTCACACCTGTGGCAGGTGCCAATGCTCGCAGCCCCATTTCCACAGGCAGTGTGTCAGGCCTGTAGTTATGTTTCTTTTAGGATCTTTGGCCTGCCACACTTTATATTATTTTCCTATGCTGTTTCATTAGTGTGGTAGTTGGGAGGGGGGAATAGAAAGGAGTAGAATTGTGGAATGTATTGTTGTCATTCTTTTCTAGAAGCTCGGGGTCATCTTTTGTCTCTGCACCTCGACACCTGACAGGAAGCAGAGGGGTGTAGATGCCAGCGTGGAAGAAGAATATTGGACCATGTGATGGATTATGGGTGTGGGGATAAGATCATGAACTTTCAACTGGGTGGAATCCCAGGAAGCAAATCAGATTTGGGATTTCATAGCACAATGCCAACATGTCTGTCTTATTAAATTGGAACGTTAAAGAAAGTTTTGCCTTTGATTCTGATTTAATTCTGCATGATATTTGGAACGCTGACATTGTGGGCACTGCCACGAGTAGTGGACACTGGGACTTACAGTCCCATTCCCACTCACACAAATGAAGTTGTTCGCATGATACATTAACCTCATTTTGGCAGCAGGTGAAGACTGGTTTTTCAGGCTTTTTCATTTTCATTATTTTATTATTTTAAAAGTTTTTTATTTTTCTCTTTCAGATTCATTCACAAATAGACACTCTTATAATTACTATTACTATTATCTATTCATCATAAATCTTTATCGTTATTTTCTTACAAAAATATAGAATATACTTTGGGTCACTTTCTTGCCACCTCATGCCTCCATCCTATTTTGCAACAACCTTGCTCCTTCTTTTTCATTTTTTCAGTGAATTTTAATTAAATGTGAATAGTATTTCAGTTCATATTTTTATATTTGATTGACCAGCATCTATTGCATAATTTTTATTATGATAATTTTGTATTTTATTTGTAATTATTGTATATGTTTTAACTCAAATTATAATTTTAGCATTTTTTAATTTTAAACTCCCCTGAGAGATTTGGTGATTGGATAGTTTTTTTAAAAAAAAAAAATTAATGGCTAGTCCAGAGTTTTCTACATATAAGTAGCTTACCTCTTGGTAAATGTACTTAGCTAGGAAGAAATTGTTACATTTATTCCTTGCAATGTTGTCACAGAGATAAGCTGAATGAGATTTCCACTTAAAAGAGACAGATACATTCTCTGTGCACATAGATAAAATCTATAGCGCCAGGTAAGTGCTCTGTAAAAATTATATTCTGTCCTTGCTAATGTACCAAGTGATGGAATGCTGTTGAACCTTTGTTACTGAGAAGGCACATTATGTCAAAATTATTGATGTCTGTGGGTTTGCAGTTAGGCAGCTCAGACATATTAGCCACTTCACATATTGGGTGTTGCTTGTTGTGGGTACTTCTCTGAGGTAGTAGTCTAATTATCCCAAGCTAAATAACATAATTAATCTTGCTTCACGACTGGTTGGTTTGGTTTGCTGCAGTTATTTATATACATATGACAGTCTGACGGTAAATATAAATTTAACACATTAAAAATAGTTATTAGACAGCCTCTTGTCAAAGTTCAGTTTCCAGCAATACTTGAGCTTTTCTGTCAGATACTGCTAGCGCACAAATAACTGTGATATATGCTATCATTGATAGAAATGTTTAGATTAAAAAATAGATAGTGATCCTTCCTGATTTCTCTGTAACCATACCAATTTCAGAATTTATGTATGGCATTGGATGATTGATTAAAGCTTATTGCCTCCATAACTTTGATCACACTTGGGAAAGGCAGCAAAATATTTTGCCTTTTGTCTTTTGACATCTTTGCTTATCTGTTCCCTACTTCTCCACAAGAAAAGATCGCCATCACTACTACTTCTTTTCCTTTGCTAAAGAATGACAAAGGGATAAATCTTCCATTAAGGCACCTTTCAGATTATTCCTGAACAAAAGATGGCATAACTTTATATTTTCAGCCGAAACATTTGCTAGAGGTTTGTATTTCTTGCAATCAGAAGGACTCTCCAGAATGAAAGAGCATGATTTGAGGCAGAGGTGGGTTTCTGCCAGTTAGCCCTGGATTGGGTGGACCGGTAGTGGCGGTGGCGGGAGGCTCCACCCACCAGTGGTGGGTTCCAGATCCCGTCGCTACCAGTACACTGCGATGGGATCGGCAGTCCACCTCGGGTACACGTGCTGGGTGCACATGCACATGCTATTGCCCTCTGACGCCCCCGCTGCTCAGTGAGGTTGCACAGGCACCGTACGCTGTGCGCGCTTGGGCAATCGGTCCATTTTCCTCAAAAAGAGGTAACGAATGCAGGCAGGTGGACCCACTGAAACACCATTCCGATACGGTGACCACTGCTCCCAGCTGCCACTAGTATGCCCGTACCGGGTCGTACCTCCCAGAACCCACCATTGTTGCCCACCCATCCAGAAGCTTCTGCGTATACGCACGATCGAACCGGTAGTAAAATAAATTGAAATCCACCACTGGTTGGAGGGTAGTTCAGACTTATCAATGCAATGTAGTCCAAGTGTTTGAAAGTAAAATATTAGCCAGGAATTCTGAAAGAGATTTTTTTAAAAAATAAATCTTACCAAGTTCATTTACAAACCAGAACTGGAGAATGTGGCAGTTGCTTGAATCAGACCTGAGGTTTATTCCAAGAATGCAAAATCCAATTCATTGGGAGAGGTGGTTAAATGATCCAGCCCCTATAAGTCCTTTATAATATACTAGTTGATAACCTGACATATTTATTTATAAGGGGAAAATGTCCAGACCAAACATAATTTCTAATGTTGGATTTTTCCCCTTACCAGATGGAACCCCCTTGTGGAGTACTGTGAAGCCGTTATCATGGCAATTCCACTGTGTTGTACAGTAGAAGCCATTTTATGGCAGTACAGTAGAAACCATTTAAGGCACAGCAGGCTACATCTTAACAGAACATATACCCCAAGAGGTATTAGGGGTGTCTTACCCCCCACAGTATTTTTTCCAGAGAGTAAGTCATCTGTGTACCAAGTTTAGTTGAAATTTGCTCGAGACGTATCAGAGTTATGCTGGAACACATATACACACACACACAGCCATTTTTATGTAGAGGAATGAAAACTTACCTTTGTACCTCAAAAGTAATGAAAGCGCACCCTCTAGGAAAGGACATTTTTTTCTCATTCAATCAAAGAGATTTCAAGTTAAGATCAGAGAGGGAGGAATGTTCACCAGATTACTTTTTTTCCCTGTTGAATTTTCAGTCTTTGTCTACAACCTAATTTGTGATTCTAAATCATTTCTCCCAGTTAAAGCAGGAAGTCTATGTGGTGAGAAGACTTTATTTCCTCCCTATATTATTAGATGGTGACCATTATTTTATATGAATTTACAGCTCAAACTCAAGCGAAAGTATAGGAACCGAATCCCTTCCGGATGATTTGAACATCAATCCCACCAATCCAGTGAACATAAATAATGTCTATGAAGACATTTGGATTTTTCAGTTAGAAACAACTTGCAGCAGTGACGTGCAGTCAGGTGAGGCAAGTGAGGCACAGCCTCACCACTCTCATCATGAAAAAAAAAGTAAAAGGAAAAAGCTGAGCTAGTTGCTGCCTCACCGTGGATGACTCTGCTTAACCTCACTGGTGCTCTCCCTCCCCAAGTGTAGTGACTTCCTCCCCAGGCCCCCGTTCATTTCTCTCTCACACACACACAGCTGGATAAAACTATATAAAAATCGAGCCCAGGTTCACTGATTTGAAAAGGCAACGTGGCTCCACCTGCAATCAAACTACACTTGGGGAGGGAGAGCACAAGCGAGCACTGAGGAGACCACAGGAGGAGGCAGGAAGCCAGGCAAAGAGCCATGCTGTAGTACACACACTTCCCCCCAGCCTCTTTCTTTTGGAAGGCTCGGCTCGGCTCCCCTCCGGCTTCTCTGCCTCTCCTCTCACCCCAGCCTGCCAGCAGGAGGTGGTGGGTGGGCTTTATTGTGTTCCAGGCATTTCCCACCCAGACAGCAGGCTGCATTTGCAATGGTGGAGGTGTTTGGGAAAGGCAGCAGGGAATGGGGGGGAGGGATGGCAGAGGAGCTGCTTTCAAGCCACTGGAAAAGATATCCAATCCAACTTTTGTGTGTGGGGGGGTTTGTTTGAGAGTGAGTGAGAGAGGGAAGGGGTAGGAGAGATAGTCCAATCCAACTTGTGTGTGTGTGTGTGTGTGTGTGTGTTTGAGAGAGGGGGAGGAAGGGAGAGAGGGAGGAAGGAGGGGAAGGAGAAGAAAAAGAAAAAGAAAGAAGGAGCAAAGGAGAAAAACAAATGCTGTCGCTTTAAATTGGAACTGAGCATGCCTGGCTGTGGAATTCTGAGAGTTGAAGTCCACAAGTCTAAAAATATTTGAAACCCAGCACTGTGTCAGTGCCTCACCAGTCATAAACCTCACCGCACGTCACTGACTTGCAGTAACCTACTCATAATTATATAAATTATTAAACATAAAGGGTCAGAGCAGAAAGGGTGCTCTTGGATGTGGCTCTGCTATAGAGGTCATATTATATTGTATTATCATTTTTCTAAAAAAACAGAGTTTGATTTATGTAAAGATGTCCTAAGCCTTTTTTGCAGTTGACATAATAATCATAGTGATAATACCTCCCAGAAATTTTATATCATTTCTAAACAGTGTAGGAGAGATGCACAAGCCCAATGTCAATGCACACTGGAACAATTAAGGCAGGGGTGTCCAAACTTGGCAACTTTAAGACTTGTGGACTTCAACTCCCAGAATTCCCCAGCCAGCGCAATCTAAGCTCTGCTGTCTGGGGAATTCTGGGAGTTGAAGTCCACAAGTCTTAAAGTTGCCAAGTTTGGACACCCCTGAATTAAGGGTTTGATTGCTTCTCCCTTATAGCAATAGCACTTGTATTTATATATTTGTATTTATATACTGCTTCACAGTGCTTTACAGCCCTCTCTAAGCAGTTTACAGAATCAGCATGTTGCCCCCAACAATCTGGGTCCTCATTTTACTTATCTTGGAAAGATGGAAGGCTGAGTTAATCTTGAACAGTCCAGGATCCAACTCCTGGCAGTTTGCAGAGTCAGCCTGCAATACTGCATTCTAGCGACTGTGCCACCACGGCTCTTATTATTACTGACTGGAACTCTCCATTTAGGTAGGAGTGCCCCTGATCTCATATAGGTGGTTTAGAAGAATATCATTGTCAAGGGTATAGACTTATGTCAGAATGTCTAAAAGGATCAGGAGTGGTATTTGCCCAGGTTCTAAAGATGTTAACTACTAGACACTAGAGTAGCCAGTGATGTTTCTGTTCCATGTTAACTCTAACTCTGTAAGTAACTGTAAGTAACTCTCAATTATCCACTGCAAGTTTTGTAACTGATTCCATTTATTTAACCACCGTTCGAAGTTACACTTCTGAAAAAAAGTGATTTATGACCAGTCCTGGCCCTTAACAGCTATTGCATTGTCCCTGCAACTAGGGGATCAAAATTCAGCTGCTTCACAACCAGCATGTATTTATGACATTTCCAATATCCTAGAGTCATATAATTGCCATTTATGATATTCCAAGCGGCTTCCTAAAAGCAAAATCAATGAGGGAAGGTGGATTCATTTAAGAACCACAGAGTTCACTTAATGATCAAGGCAAAAAAAATATAATTCAGCACAATTCACTTAATGACTATGTCTCTTAATGACAAAAGTTCCAGATTCAAATATGATCATAAGTCAACAATTACCTACAACGAATTCAAATAAATAAATAATTTTCCAATGCACTTGAATTCCAACAATTCATTGGAAACAGCTTATGATGTTTAATAAATGTATTAATCCAGCTGCCATTTGCGCACTAGTCATATTTGTTGAATACACCATATATTATCTTTCATTCTTGTCAACTGCTTTGAGCATTGTTTTTACATCCATTACTTAATGTCTGCCAGTGTTGGTGTAAATATATTCTGCAACTGCCAGCAACAAACTGTTTATGTAGTCTCATACATATGGCCTTCAGTCAGTCACATAATTTCTGCTCAAATTTGAATTCTGAATTGCCTTTAGCATCATCAAATCGATGAAGGGATGAATCATTAATCTTTCAATGATTCCTTTCCGTTAATATCTGATGAAAATCAGTTCATTCTCTGAAGAATATTCTGCTATATATCTGAAAATCTTGGAGCAAAACTGAATACTTTAATTTTGTTTTCCTCAAGGTGATCTCTCAACATTCAGTTTCTGTGTATGTATTCTGATAAATGTCCTTGCTTTTTCATTCCAATTCATGATCAAATGTCTCGTGTTTTTATTTTCAGTGGCTGAGAAAATGAATAAAACTGCTAAGTAATATTAAAATTCAGCAAGTGAATGAAAATAAAATCCTTTTCTGTGGTATCCTCATTATAAGCCCACCTAAACAAAGTATTTCCCATGTGACTTTGAATTTTTGTTTCTACTTGCCATGTTATCAATGTGTTAAAATGAAACACAAATATTTTATTCTGTTTCATTTTCATTACTAGTTGATGTATAAGTCATTTTATTTATTGTTAATTGCTGGTTGAAGTTCAGATCAAGTTGAATGCAGATTTTGCTTCTTCAAGTTGTTCATCAATCACTTTTATTTTTTTTAGCAAATTTGAATTCTGTTTATTTTTAATTATTCCACAACACAAGATATTGAAAGAATGATTTGCTTGCGGTCAAATATGGCTTTCAGTAATGAGTAACATAATTGCTTTTTAAAGCCTTATTTTTATTTTGCATATGTTTTTCAATTAATGGCTAATTTTTGTGTCTTAAAATATGTTCACTATGTTCTGCCATATACTTATAGTGGAATGTATTTATTTACATTTTTATTTTATATATCATGAATAATTCTGTCAACTAACACTAAGAAGCTTATGCAAACAAAACAAACCATAGTTTGCAACTATTTAAAATTGTCTAATAACAAATAATTAATACAATTATATAACATAAATGCAATATAAAACACAGCCATAAAAATCATAATACTTCATGACATCAAAGCATAAGATTTATACCAAGCTCAGGTACATTTCCCATTCTTGCCTCAATCTGCAAATACACATTTATAAAGTATAGACGACATTGTCAACTGTTCTATTTGGCACATTCAACAAAAGAAACTACCGGCTCTTTAAATTAAGAGTAAAACTTTATTGAAAGATCAATTTAGGCACAGCAGAAGCAAAGTCGGCTCTGGGATTTTCCCGCGAGAACTCCCATAGGTAAAACCCTTTTTTCCCCTCTGGGAACCCACAGTTCATAGTTCACCGATTGAGTTCAGTTCTTTTGTTGTGGGAAAGCAGTTCTGCGCCATTCAATGTATTTCATAACTTGACATCGGTATTACATCTCACAGGCAACAGCAGGTACTCATGCATTTCGTAGCTTCCCCTCTCCTTAGGAATTCGCCACCCTCCTTCCATTTCTGTTTGGCAAAATGTGAGCTGGACTCAGGTGCAGGCAACAATGGAGCTGAGTCAGGTTTTTTTTTTTTTTCAAAAAATTTTATTGGTTTTTTTAAAACATTTACTAGGAAAAGGGTATGTGGAATAATATACAAATTTTGGCAGTTGCAAGTATGGCAGACGGCCCCTCCCTCCAAACTCATAGTATACATCTAGATATAAAACATTAATACATAATCATGTAAAATCAGCATATAGGAGTAAAAGTTTTCAATCAACTTATATATTATAACATATTTTCTAAATATAATTTCACTATTACTTTCGGTATGTTTATAGCAATGTGGTTTTCTTATTCATTTTTGTGATCTGAGCTTTCTTGGTATTGCCCCTTCCCCCCCCCCCCTGACAGAGCTCCGGCCCCTCCCGTGTCCTGTATAACCGTTGTAGAATCTTCTGCTTTTTCTAGGTTTGCTTTATTTTTTTCCATAAAGGCCTGAGCCTCTATGGGTGTATTAATTCTAATTCTTGTCTCCTCCCAGAATATCAACATCCCTTTAGGCATCAACCATCTAAACCACACCCCTTTCTGGTATAATTTATTCGCCAATTGCGAATAACTTTTCCTTTTCTACCTAATTTTTTTTGGGATCTGCTTCAAGATGGTTATCTCCCTATCGTGGTATGTCAATGTTTGCCCCCTTTGTACACCCAGAATTGCGTCTCTTGTGCTTTTCCTAAGGAATTTAATATGAACCTCCCTGGGTACATTGTGTGTCCTAGCATATGCTGAATTCACTCTATAGGCCAAATCTATCTCCCACTCCATCTGTTGTTTGTCTTTGTGTATGTATTCAGCTAAGATGTTGGTCATAATGTCCCTTATATTTTCCCCATCTGTTTCTATAACATTTTGAAATCTAAGATAAAAGGACATTCTCTCAAACTCTGTTTTCATTTGTTGAATATCAAGTTCTTTGTTACTCTTCTGTAAAACTTCCACCCCCCCCCTCGCCTCCGCCACCCCACCCTCCACAAGGTCCAGTCTCTGCGAGTTCTTATAAATTTGGACTTGATTCTCTTTAATTTCTTCCTTCATTTCCTTTAGTTGTTTCTTAATTTCTTCCTGGCCCTGTATGAGTTGTTGAAGCATTTGCAGCAAATCCACCTCTGTGCTCTTAGGTTGCATCATTTCTGTAATCTTTGACTGTGTGGCAGGGCTGGATGTTGCAGATGTCGGTGCAGAAGTAGCAAAGCCAGGTTTTCCAGGTGGTGGTCTTTTTGGAGACATAGTTTATAAAACAGAGAAGTCAGTCAGTGTAGAGACTGGACAGCTGGAGAAGTAGAGCAGGCAGATGAGTCCAGGAGGCAGAAAATCCAAACAAGTGAGAGTTTCTTTAGTCAATCTAGCGTTAAGAAAAGGTTTCCTCTCCAGAAGGTTCAGGAAATAGCAATCCACAAGAGATTCCTCTGGGTAGTACGGAGACAAAGACCGGAAGCCTGAGTTTTAAAGGTGGAGTCAGGTTTCACAGTTCATGAAGACAACGGAAGTGTGCCATCTTGCCCTGCCAGCTTTGGGCTCAGAGGCATAGTAAAATTTCAAAAGTTCACAAAGTTCTCAGGTCATCAACAAGTTATAAAACTAAGTCCAGTGAAAATCACTTTTACAGGGGTGAGGCATCAGTAGTTGGCTCTCCCCCCTCCTCCATCCTCCTAGGGGCAAAAGCAGAATTTTTTCAAGCCGCTTGTCCAAGGGGGGGTAAAATCCCCCCCCTCTAAAGCGAAGCTCCGAGAGTTTAACTTATAATCTTGCTGAAAAGTCCATCAATTCAACAAAAAAGGAATGGAGAAAGGAAGCATCTCACCATACCGCCGCTGCTTCCTTCAATTTTACGCTGCCCGATCGGCATGGGGCGAGACACAGGCACGCCCTCCGAAACTGCTCCCCGGTGCCTAGAGCAAAGCGGAGAAGCCCCCACCAGCGGCCGCTGATGCCAAGGCCATCCGCGAGCCGCTCCCTCGGCAGGATGCCTCTTCGGGGCGTCCTGTGCCCCCCCAGAAGCGGGGGAAGCCCACCGGGAGAGCGGGAGCGGGCAAAGACTTGCCCGTCGCCGTAGCCGCCGGAACCGGAAGACCGGAGCTGAGTCAGTTTTGACATGCCAAGCCTCCAGTTAAATAATAGTCCTGGAAAATAGAACACAACATTAGACATTGCTGCCAGCTTCCCAAATTAGCTTCCTTCACATCCGTTATTGCCACCCATTTTGCATTGGCTAAAGAATAGCCTTTCTACCAAGTATAACAGTTTCCCCCTATGGTACTGAGAATTTCCTTGATTTTGTAGTGCACCCCTTCTTTTACCAGGATGAGAGGAGGAGAGGTGCTTTCACCACAGGTTGTAATCCCGGAATGCAGAAAGCTTTCCACAGGCTGCAGTGAAACACGGGATGAACTCATCTGAGGCTTTTTGACTGCTGCAATTCTATGGTAGTCAGATTTTAGATTCGGGTAATCTGGAAAGGTCCTATATATTTAGGACCCAACTTTTTACAAGGCTGTCTCAGGTTGAGAAACTTAGTACCGTACTTCCCCCAGAATAAGACTGCATCTTATTTTCTTTTAGGCTTGAAAATAAGCAATTGGGCTTATTTTCGGGGAGGTCTTCTTCTTCTTCTTCTTCTTCTTCTTCTTCTTCTTCTTCTTTTTTTTTTTTTTTTTTTTTTTTGAGGTGCAGGATGAAGCAAGCACGGTCACCTCATAGCTGCTGGACCCCTTAACCATGGCCCACAAATCAACTGATCCAGTGAGGGCCAGGAGTTCTGTCTCTCTGGGTGCCTGGAGATATTTCCAGTGCGCACTTCCTAGCCCCAGCCTTGCCCACAGCGCCAAGCAACCTTGCATCTGAGAGACCCGCAGCTCACCTTGTGCCTATGAAACAGGCAGTGACTACAGTTTGCGCTCCACCAAGCCTGGAGCTCAGGTGTTGCTTAGGCTGCTGTTATGATGAGGCAGAAAGGCATGTGCCCATCGGAATCAGCTCTGCCCTGCTTCTTCTTGAGGAAACGACAGGCAATTGTGGAAGATTGTGGGAAGTGCATGCTTACGATAGAAGCAAAGGTGGGATTCAGCCGGTTTGAGCCAGTTGTTAAAATTCTTCCTAGTTCATTGAGCCAGCTAATCCCATCACTGGCTGGCCCCGCCCAGCCCAATTTTTGGCCGTTTTTTGTACAACACTTGGAGAACAAATCTATAATAGTCCAAATTACACAAATAACTCTGTGACAAGTCCACAATAAAGTCCATACAGATCTCCTCCCAGAGGTTCGTCAGGTTGGCTACCAGCTGCAATAACCAGGGGGGCTTCCTGGGAATTACTTTCATTGAGGTGCATGCAGGGCAACTGGCCATGTAAGCTTCTATATCCTTTTTTCATTTTTGGCCACCAGAATTGCCTCTTCACTAAGTAGTTTATTAATCCAAAATGTCCTGTCAGGCCTGTAATTCTGTTCCTTTTAGGATCTTTGGCCTGACACATAATTAAAACATATATATATATTATGCTGTTTCATTGGTATAGTAGTTGGGAGGGGGGAATAGAAAGGAGTAGGATTGTGGAATGTATTGTTATGAATTTCTTAGAAGCTCAAGGTCGTCTTTTGTCTCCGCACCTCGACACCTGGCCGGAAGAAGAGGGGTGTACATGCCAGCGTGGAAGATGAAGATTGGACCATGTGATGAATTATGGGGTGTGGGGAAAAATGATGAACTTTTAACTGGGTGAATTCACCGAATGTACATTAGAGTTGAAATTCACCAGCTTAATGCCAACATGCCTGTCTTATTAAATTGGAGTTTTAAGGACTACTTTGCCTTGGACAATGATTTAATTCTGCATGATATTTGGAACGCTGACAGTCCCGCTGCCTTTACTCATGACTCCTCTGTAAAATCAGGTCCAATGGCTGGCTGGGACATATATATTTGTGCCCTTTTCTTTTTAAAAAAAAGTTTTTTATTTTTAGACATAGACAAACAAAACATAAAACCATCTTCAATTACATACAGTGTGTCGATTGGTTATAAGATTTTTGTGCATCCTTTCCATAGTCCTCACAATTTATATAAAATCACATATTATCAATCAAATATATTTGTATACATTATTATTATTATTATTATTATTATTATTATTATTATTATTATTATTATTATTATTATTATTATTATTATACGATTGTATCACAGCGGCCAGTTGATTCGCCGGATTTGGCATTGATTACTAGTCGGGGCCCACCCAGGGGCCTAGGACGTCGTAACGTATTTTCGTAATATACGTGCAGATCCAAGCAGTGCAGCTTTTTGCATTTGACTGATGGTGATTTTGTCAAGTTTTAACTGTTTTAAATGTAATTCCAGTGCTTTTGGAATAGCACCCAGTGTGCCGATTACCACTGGAATTACCACTGCTGGTTTGTGCCATAATCGTTGGATTTCAATTTTTAAGTCCTGGTATTTCGCGACTTTTTCATGTTCCTTCTCCTCAACTCTGCTATCACCTGGTATTGCGATGTCTATGATTGTAACCTTCTTTTTCTCAACCAGTGTGATGTCTGGTGTGTTATGCGCTAGTACTTTGTCTGTTTGTATACGAAAATCCCACAGGATCTTGACCATCTGATTTTCGGTGACTTTTTCAGGCTTATGTTCCCACCAGTTTGTTGTTGTTTTAATATTATAATTTTTGCACAAATTCCAGTGGATCATTTGTGCTACTGAATTGTGCCGCAATTTATAATCAGTCTGCGCGATTTTTTTACAGCAGCTGAGTATGTGGTCAACAGTTTCATCAACTTCTTTGCAGAGTCTGCATTTGGCATCATCAGAGGATTTTTCGATTTTGGCCTTAATGGCATTTGTTCGGATAGCTTGTTCTTGCGCAGCCAGGATTAGTGACTCTGTTTCTTTCTTTAATGTACCTGTTGTTAACCATAACCAAGTTTTTTCACTGTCCACTTTATCTTTTATTTTTTCCAGAAATTGACCATGTAAGGCTTTGTTCTGCCAACTCTCCATTCTTGATTTTATCACATCTTTTCTGTATTCTTGTTTCGTCTGTTGGGCCTTCAGTAGATTTTTGTTCTTTACTTCGATTAATAGATGTTCTTGACTTTCTTTTAAATAATCAGCTAGTGCATGTTTTTCTTCTTCAACTATTTGCTTCACTTGTAATAATCCTCTGCCACCTGATTTTCGGGGCAGGTATAGTCTATCAGTGTCACCACGTGGATGTAAACTGTAGTGCATTGTCATTAGTTTCCTTGTTTTTCGGTCCAAAATGTCCAAATCAGCTTGTGTCCAGTTAACTATACCAGCTGTGTATCTTATAACTTGTATTGCCCAGGTATTTATGGCCTTGATTGTATTTCCACCATTTAATTTAGATTTCAAAATTTTCCTAACTCTGTTGGTGTACTCTCTCCTGACAATATTTTTTACTTGTCCATGTTTGATGTTATCCAACTGCAAAATGCCTAAGTATTTGTAGGCTTCATTTTTGTTGCATTTAATTAGTTGGCCATTGGGCATTTCAATTCCCTCACATGTAGTGATTTTGCCCCTTTTTATGGATACAGTGGCACATTTTTCCATGCCAAACTGCATTGAAATATCGGTGCTGAATACTCGGACAGTGTTTGTCAGTGATTGGATTTCTATTTCTGACTTTCCATAGAGTTTCAAATCATCCATATATAATAAATGTGAAATTTTTTCAGCTTCTTTGGCTGTTTGGTAGCCTAATTTCATTTTTTTTAAGATTACTGATAGTGGGATCATCGCGATGATGAAGAGAAGAGGTGAAAGTGAATCACCCTGGAAAATTCCTCGCTTGATATTAACCATTCCATAGTTCTCATTCCCTACTATCAACTCAGTTCTCCATTGTTTCATCGCCTTTTCAGTGAAGGATGTAATATTTTTACTAATGCCAGTTGCTTCTAAGCATTTTATGATCCAACTATGTGGCAATGAGTCAAATGCTTTTTTATAATCAATCCAGACCATATTCAAGTTCGTTTTTCTTTTCTTACAATTTTCTAATATCATTTTATCAATTAGGAGCTGATCTTTTGTGCCCCTACTCCTTCTTTTGTTGCCTTTTTGCTCTACTGGCAAGATGTTGTTTGTTTCCAAATAATCCATAATGTTATCTGCAATAATGCCTGTGAGTAATTTAAAGGTTGTTGGCAAGCATGTTATTGGTCTGTAGTTTTCAGGTATTGTTCCTTTAGTTGCATCTTTCTGAATCAAGTATGTTTTTCCAGTTGTCAACCATTCATCAATTTGACCATTTTGTAAAATTTCATTCAGTTGCCTGGCCAACATTGCATGTAAACTGGTCAGATATTTGAGCCAGAAACCATGTAATTGATCATTTCCAGGTGATGTCCAATTCTTTACTTTTTTTACTCGATTTTTGACCATCTCAGTTGTTATTTCTAATACTTGCATTTGTTTGTTACCAATGCTTTCCTCAAAGTCATGTATCCACTTTGCTTCCTTATTGTAGTCCTTTGCATTTCCCCACAATTCTTTCCAGAATTCAGCTGTGGCCTGCTTTTCTGGTTTTTGACTTTTGGTGCCACCATTCACATTAAGACTTTGATAAAAACGCCGTTGGTCTGATCGAAATTGTTGATTTTGTTTATACTGGATGATTCGTGCCTCATATCTTTCAATTTTTCTAGCTGTAGCTGTTATCTGCTGTTTTACAATCTCTACAGCTTCATTGATGTTTCTTGTATCCAATCTATATCTTCTGATTAGCTGATCTATGATTTTTCTGTTTTTAAGCCGTTGCTCATGCATGTTCTTTAAGTTGCTAGCATCTGCCCTTAATTTTTTGACTTTTTGTTCTAATCGGATTTTCCACTTTGGCTTTGATGCTTTTTCAATTGTGTGATTAGGTACTTTGATTTTAATGCCTAGTTCATTAGTGACTATTACAGCTGCACTGTACATTAACTGATTTGTTTCCAAGATGGATCCCGATTCAATTGTTGAAAGCACTGCATTAACCATTTTCATGATAGGACCCAAAATTTTCTTAGGGACAGTTTTTAATGATGGTAAATGTTGCCTTTCCTCCCTAGCCAGAAAATGCTCCATGATCTTGTCCTTCAGTTCATTTTGTTTTTGAGTTGGTTCATCAGTTGGTTCAATGGTAAGTAGTTCTGGTGGTAGTGTTTTTATTTCCTCTCCGGCAGCTTCCTCTGAGAGTTCTCCTATGATTTCTTTAGTTGTGTCATGAGTATCACTTATTTCCTCTTGTGATGTTGTTGTTGTTTTTTTGCAATTTGCCTGAATTTCCTCAAGTTCAACTTCGCTAAACACTTTATTTCGTATAATAAATCGCCTTTGATCTGCTAGTCGTTGTCCACTAACATTTGAATCTGGATATTGTTGTTTCCATAAATCATACATTCGCTTTAAATAGCCTCTTTTTTTTGGCTCTGAGTTGTAATAACAGGCCATTATGGCACGATTTTCATCTGCACTATATTTCTGTCGTTTTGTTGGCTGGTCCACTTGTAGCCCACTTGTCGATGGATGCCCAGGGACCTCAACATCTGCCGCGGCCCTTGTTAACCCGCGCGACGACCGATGCGGTATAGAATTTTTATTCGTTTCTTTCACCATGTTGTATGGGTTGGCGAGATTTTTTATGGGGCCAGGTTGCCAACCTGACCCCAACCCTCCTCCTTTCTCATCCGGGCTTGGGACCGGCAATGGCGGAGTTATTATTATTATTATTATTATTATTATTATTATTATTATTATTATTATTATTATTATTATTATTATTATTATTATTATTATTAGTGCCCTTTTCATCCCAGCCCCTCCTTCATGGACAAGTCATCTTTGTGCTGATGGAACCCCTCGTCTCCTACTAAGGCATCTTTTAAGAGTTGTGCTAAGTCTTGCTCTGGCTCTGGCTGGCCCATAATTTGCTGTCGGGTGGAGGCCAGTGTTGCATGCTGCTTGGATGGGATGATGGATGTCAACTCTGCCTCTTGGGCACTATTGTACTGCAGCATGCAAGATAGCATCTGCAAGGAAGTCTCCCCCCTGGCAGGTACCAGAGAGTGAAGCTGAACCAGTCAAAATATTGGGCCCACTGAACTTGCTTAGGAGATAGCTTCCGGGGGGGGGGTTGTCTTTAGCTCTTCCAGGCTCTTATGATCCATCCAGACTTCAAAGTGGATCTTGCTGCCGTCCAGGAATTGCCTCCATGTTAGGAGAGCCCATTGGAATGAGTAAGCTTCCTTCTCCCAGATAGTCCAATGCCTTTCTGTGTCGGAGAGCTTGCAAGATTTGTAGGCACAGGGTTGTAACTCGCCTTTGGCATTCCTTTGGAGTAGGACTGCTCCTATTGCTACATCACTGGCATCAGCCTATATTACGAACTGCTTCTCTGGGTCGAAGTATTTCAGGACTGGCTCTGTAGCAAACAAGCACTTCAGCTTTATAAATGCACCTTGGCAGTAGCGGTACCAATTCAGGGGCTGGTTGGGTTTGGCTTTGCCCCTCCCCCAGTTCTCAGTAGGTTTGTGATCAGTAGGGCTATCTGGGCAAAGGTGGTGATGAACGGGTGGTAAAAGTTCATGAAATCCAGGAAACCCTGTATCTGCCACCTGGTTCGAGGGTACGCCCAGTCCAGTATCCCTCAGTTTTCTGGGATCCATCTCTACTCCCTCAATGAAGATATGGCACCCCAAATAGTTCAAATGGAGTCAACTATAAGAGGGGTCTTTAACATCTGGGTTGTGGCCTACTACCAGGCCATGGCCTATTCAGACCTGGGCCACATGAGCAGCAGGCTGGTGTGTGTGCACATGCATGCGCAAACCGAGCTGCACACGCATGCATGCATGCATGCATGCATGCCCTCTGCCTATGTAACTTGAGCTACATGTGTGCATGCATGCCAACCTGCTGCTTATGTGGCCCAGTTCCCCTCCCCTTCACCAGGCCACCAAGCCGCAAAGGTTGGGACTACTGAACTACAACATACAGTGTAAGGACCATTAACAGCTGCAATGTAACCATAGTGTCAACTATGGGAATGTGAGCATTCTAGATCAAGCCAAGTCTAAAAATACTAGCTAGGGAATTCCTGGAGGCTTGATACTCAGATACTTTAACCATTAACAGGCACATAGACATAAACATTTATGCACTATTCAAAAGAAACAATGAAAAGCTAAAAAGAAAACAAACACATCAGACCATTTCCTTGCCAGCAATTAGATAAGCAGAAATTAACCCAAGGTTTAATATCAGACCAACCATCTAGTAAACAATGCCGCAATCAAGGAATCAGCGACTCAGACAAACAATCATATAGTAAAGAACTTTCATTCATGCCGTTGTTTCTCAGTTAAGGCTTCAGATTCATGTAAAGCGTCCTTGTTTGAAGCCATGGTTTCAGGTAATCTTTTCAACTCCAGAATAAGTCTGACTTAGGTTTCATTTGATTCAAGTTGCCAACACCTCAGTAGACCTGATTCTTTTGGTCCTGGCTTCCTTTGACTTACACCCCAACAAATTCCATAATTATTCCTTGTTCAAAGCTTTAAAAAAATATCCTATATATTAGTTTAGTCCTAAATTAGTTTAGTCCTATGCTGCATGTTATAATCTTTAAAATTATATGGATGTCCTCCTTTTATCAATACTACATTACCATGCAATCTTTACAGATCATTTTGGAGATAATTGGCCTCTTAGTTGGAGCACATCATTTCTTTAAAACAAAATCAATAAAAAAATGGAAAAGTGATAATGAAAAGCTCAGAACCTGTTGCCTGAAGGTTTGCTTTGAACCTTGAACCTCTTTTGATGCTCGACTTGTAAGGAATGCATGTAATGAATAACAAAAGTCTGAATAATGCAGAGGCACAATATTACCAGTAAGATAAATTCTAAATTTTAATTATAACACAAATCTTCTCAAACAAAATACAAATTGTCTACTGTTACTACATCTATAAAAATGTATATGATGACAAATGGAAACCAAAGTATCTTTTAATACTTTGACATTTTCTAATTAAAGTGAATGACAAAGGAATAAAGAACTACCAATCTATATACAAACAACTGAATAAAAGTGTTTGCATAATATAATTCTTAGCCATGTTTTCTTCACAATCCACTTGTAAATCTAAAAGAAAATTATCACTCCTTTCTTAATAATAATTTTCTTTGTTGCAATAATTGGAATTGTTTTCCAATTGGCCTATTTATCTTGCCTGGCAAGCAGAACAGCTTTCTCTTTTCCAGCACTGTTGCAGAAATCTTACCAGCTTTTCAACATCTAAGAGAAAGAATCAATCTTTTTGGTATTTGGAGAAATGAATTATAAGATGAAAGATGATGTCAAGGTAAAGTTACAGTCAGATATCAACACTGTTTTCAGATGCACATCAAGTTTAAAGATCATAGTAGTGTAGTAAGGTAACAGAAATAACCCAGATGGCATGCAGAGGAAAAAATTAATAAACACATAGCCAGGAGCCATAGCCAGAGAAAACCACACACGTAGCCAGGAAGAGGTTACACTAGGTCACAAAAGAAATGATAATAGGATTAGGAAAAGGGTAACAGAGTTGGGAAATCCCCGAATTTAGCAATGACCGGTCAGAATAACAAAAGCACAAAATCCAGTTCCAAGATAACATAAACATCATGACCATTTACATAAAGCAGATACCTTTGTATAAGCACCCCAAACAGGAAAACACCCTCGTGTTTTATGATAGGATTAGCCCAAGGACGAGATAACGGATGAACGAAACCCGAAGACAAAAGAATCAAGATCAGAGCAATCATCCAGAATAAAAGAACTTTTGTAAAAAACGAATTTTACACAATAGCCTGGGGCAAGAAAAACTGTATATAAAGGGAAACCAAACTGTATATGGGTGCTACAGACCCGGGAACGACAGCTGCGTCTCAGCCTTCCCGTTCCTTTTTCTTCAATAAAACTCATAACTTCCAGGCGGCTGTCTTCACGAAACTTTCTTTTAGCGTCGGGGGTGACTCCCGGCTGGGAACAGACCGGAAACCTTTGCCTTCCAACAGTAGAAAAAAAGCAGAACCAGAAAAGCTTTCTGTCTGTTAAGAACTTGAGAAGCCTGAATAGGTGGGACATTCAGTTAAAGAATTCTTTGTACCAAAATCTTCAAAATCTCAGAAAGGGCAGTCAAAAATGTAAATTAAAAACCATCAGCCAAATTGTCTGTAGTGATCTAGAGTAGCAGCCCCCAATCTCTCCGGCTTTGCAGACCAGCGGGGGAAAGGGGGGGACAATTCTGCACAAGCAGCAAATGAGCATGCTCACACAGGCAATTCCATTTGCAAGGCCCGGGGTTGGGGGGCCCTGATTTAGAGACTTCTCCTGCATAATGTAAGTTGAGGACCAAATTCCGTATGTTCCTTGTTCTTTAAAAGCAAACAACCTCATACCATATAAATATTTTCATAAGTAAGCATTTTAGTGTAAAACGTTTAATGAAATTTAATAGGCAGAACAAAATCTAGAAAGAAAATAACTTTTTTCTTCAACAATTTAGCCTAGACAAAATGATATCCAATAAAATTTGTTTATTTTACCACTAGGTGTGAAAAAAATAAACCATTACTTTATAGCATGTGCTCTAAATTCTTTATGCATTTGTTTAATCAGACAGAAATAATAAAATTAAGTATTTTGGAAAAGTTCTAAGGCAACTTTAAAGGCAGAAATAAAAGGCCTCTGGTTCAACACATTATTCATATAATTTTCATATAATTTTCTACAATGCATCACCCTGGGCTTGTTATATTAAATGATTCACCAAAATGAAGCACTATTTTTTTTTCAAGTATTTGTTTGGGGTTTTCATTATTAATCAGTACTGTATACAATATGCCTTTGGTCAATTCTGGTTGCTTTAAGTGTTTGTTTGTTTTTGAAAAAAAATGTATTGGTTTTTACAAATGTTTTAAGGAAAAGGGGTTAATAGGTATAAAAATTTTTGACAGCTACATCATGTGGAAGGTGGTAATCCCCCCAAATCTCGCAACTTTTACAAAGAAAAAAAAGGAAAATATCAAAATTTGAATAAACATTGGCAGCTTTTGATGTTACATTAAATCATCAATATATTCAATCATTTTTTGTATCACTTCCAACAATTACATTATAACAACAATTGCAATAATGTTTCAACTCATTTTTGTGACCTGAGTCTTCTCAGTGTTGCATCCTCCCCCCTGTCTGCTGGCAGAGCCTCAGCCCCTCGCTCTTTCATATCTTGTTTGCTGTCCCCTGTTTCATCTAGGAGGGCATTGTGTTTTTTTAATGAAAGCCTCTGCCTCCATAACTGTATTAATTCGAATTCTGCTGCCCTCCCTGAAAATCAGCATACCTTCTGGCAATAACCATCTAAACTAGACTCCTTTATTATATAATTTCTTTGCTAAAGAGGAATATTTCTTCCTCTTATCTCTTACTTTCTTCAGAATCTGTTTAAGAATGGTTATTTCTTTGTCTTTATATTTTAGTGGTTCCCCGCTTTGAGCTCCTAGGACCTCATCTCTTGTGGTCTTTCTAAGAAATTTGACATGGATTTCCCTTGGAACATTGTGTGTTCTAGCGTATGCTGAATTGATCCTATAAATCAGATCAATATCCCACCATAGCTATTGTTTATCTCTTTTGATATATTCTGCTAAGATTGTAGTCATAATCTCCTTAAGATCTTCATTCTCTGTTTCTGGCAAGTTTTGGAATCCAAGGAAAAAAGACATTCTTTCAAATTCCATCTTTATTATATGATTTTCAAATTCTATATTCCCCTTCTGAATTGTCTTAATCTCCTCCCTCATCCCAGCCGCGCCCTCCTCCAGTACACCTATTCTCTGTTTGTTTTGTGTGGCTTGTTGTTGTATTTCTCTGAGCTGGTCATTTAAATCTGTCAGTTGTTTTTTCAATTCATCCTGTCCCTTTAAAAGAGTTTGAAGCATTTGGTGAACAGATAAATCCTTTGAACTCTCTTCAGGAGCTTTAGGTTGTAGAAATGACGCCAGTTGTGTCTGTTGAGTAATCGGGCTGGATGTAGAGGATGTTGGGGCCGAAAATGCCTTACCAGGTGGTAATTTTTTAGGGCCCATTATTAAGTTCAGAGTCTGTACAAAGAAATGGCATCTGTGGAAAAGCACAACCAAGAGAGATCGTAAGGCAGGCAAGCCCAGAAGAGAATGTTAGTCTTCGTATACAGCTCCAAGCCAAATAATTGAATCAAATATTCCAAATCCAAGGGAAATACGTGGTAGGAGAGGCTCCTGGAGGTCTCTGGGGTGTGAAATAGTACAAAGCCAGAAAATCTTTCAAGAGAGGAACTTCATTCGTAAAGGCAAGGAAGAAGGAGGAAGTTGGCCATCTTGGCTCAGCCTTCACAGGAGGTCAGAAAGCAACAAGTCAAAAGTTCCCATAAAATAGTTTAAAAGAATCAACTCAGCCATCCTTTCTCGCAATTGTAGTAAAAAGTCATTCTCCCATTGCTTAGAGGAAGTGAAAGTAGGTTTTTAACTCTCTCTCTCCTCCAAGAGAGAGAGATATTACGAATGCCGCTTTTCCGAGGAGGGTGGAACCCCCCCACCAATCTTAACACTTCCAAAGTTTGAAACAAAGCTTTGAAAAGACTGCTGTTCATCAATTGAATAGATTAGCAAGAGATTTGGGGAGACTTCCCACCTCACCGCACTTCAGCTGTAGCCTTCAATTAGTTGTTTCCTTCCATGCTCCGCTCGGCGAAGACGCGCGGTGACATGACAGCGCCGCCACGCACCCCCCATGCTTCCCAGCTCCTGGGGCGAAGTTGGAGACCCCCCCGTGGCCGCCACTGATCCAGGGGGTCCCAACAAGCCACCCTGCGGCAGAGAGCCCCTACAAGGCCCCCTGTGCTCCCAAAGGGAGCCTACTGAAAAGACGAGTAGTGGACGCGCACGTCCGTCGCCTTCAGGGACCGGAAGTCGTCTTGCTTTAAGTGTTTTTTAATACTCAATAAAGCTTCAGTTTCAAGTAATTGCATAAGATTCATGCAAACAATGATAGAACATACTTTCCTTGAACTGAATTAGTAATTTGAATCCCTGCCAATATTAAAAAAAGGATTATTAGTTTTTTCCTCATTTGGAATTCATTGATTGGTTGATTGATTGATTCATTCATTCATTCAACATCTTTCAAAACTGATGCCTCTATTTCCTGTTGAAATACTTTTAAGCAATTCACCCTAATATTTAGGTCAAGCCATTCCCCACTGCTGATTTTTGCCAACTCAGATTACATTTTCTACTTCAACACATTTTGTTCTATACGTATAGTAAATTTTAACTTGCAGTGGTCACAGTAGACTTTGTCCAAAATAAGACTACAGATTCCATTCATACTCTGTGATGTTCAAGACAAGGACATTACTTTTGATCATTTTCATTAAAATACTGGTATTAAAATACTATTTGTATAGGTAACTCGGAAAATTTGTGTGTAAAAAAAAAGGTATAAAAATTCCCAATAGGGGAATCTCCCCCCACCCACCCAGAAATCTATAAAAATGAAATTTTGGGGCATTTGCACACTAGCTAAACTCCAGTGCAAAACTGAAATGTTTTGTAAATAATTGCTAACATTATGTTATACAGGTAGTCCTCGATTTACGACCACAATTAAGCTCAGAATTTATGTTTCTAAGTGAGAAATTTGTTAAGTGATTTGCCCCATTTTATGACCTTTCTTGCCACATTTGTTAAGTGAATCACTACAGTTGTTAAATTAGCAACACAGTTTTTCAGTGAACCTAACTTCCCTATTGACTTTGCTTGTCAGAAAGTCTCAAAGGGGATCACATGATGCCTGCAACTGCCATAAATATGAACCAATTGTTAAAACCCGAATGTAAATCATGTGACATGGGGATTCTGCAATGAACGAAAGTGTGAAAAATGGTCATAAGTCACTTTGTTCAGCGCTATTGTAACTTTGAACGCTCACTAAGCAAACTGTTCTAAGTCAAGGACTACCTGTATTTATTCTGTATGGACAATTTTTAAGATTTCCCACAAATCTTAATATTCAGTTTTGCATTCCAAAAAGTGGCACAATGTATATCTATGATGGTGAACCTATGCTACGCGTGCCACAGGTGGCACACAGAGCCCTCTTTGTGGACACGCGAGCCGTCACCCCAGCTCAGCTCCAACACGCATGTGCACATGCCTCCTGCCAGCCAGCTGGTTTTCAGGTCTCTCCCGTGCAGGGGCGGAGGGCACAGCGCATGTGGAAGTGCATGTGCATGTGCAGGGGGCGGGGGGAACACGGAGGGTCGCACACCCATGCGCAGAGGCGAAGCAAATGGGGGGTCACACACACATTCCATTATGGATGCGTCTCTGCTTGCATTTTCAGCACACGATGACAAAAAGGTTAGCCATCACTGATATACAGTATTTCCCCGAAAATACGACAGCCATCGTAACCTGGCTTTTTCCGTGGCTTCCAACCCGAGTCTTTCGGCAGTGGCCGCTCTGGGCACATCCTCTATGGTTGTGGCCCAGCTGCCTGCAAAGCATACAACCATAGAGGGTGCGCCCAGAGCAGCCACTGCCGAAAGATTTGGGTTGGAAGCCACAGAAAAAGCCAGGCTGGGATGGCAGCGGTGGCGGAAGTGCCCTGGCTCCATAATGAGAGCTGGGCCATGCATCGTGAGGCTGGGTGGTGGGTGAGCGAGAGCGGAACACCCGCTCATGCAACCCCCCTCTCCAGCCGTGCAGTGCGCCATTCACTGGCATTTAGAAGGCGCCAAGCTGCGGGAGGTGGGCAGCGGCGAACAGGCACTCACATGGCTTGGCGATACCCCTAGGTCAGTGAATAGTGCTGTGCCCGGCTGCAAAGGGGCTTTGCCGGGTGGCTGCTTGTGAGGGTGGTTGCTTCATGGTTATTGTGCGGTGCTGCTGCGACAGCGCAACACAGCCATTCGCCCATGAGGCTGTGCCTGGTTCTTTGGGAGCCCGCTCACAAGAGAGCAGCCGCCCAGAAACCCCCCTCTTCAGCTGGGCACAGCGCTGTTCACCAACCTAGCAGTATCCTGAAGGCGGCAAGCAACGCAATCACCTTTGCCTCCCCCCAGGTTCCCGCGGCTTGGCACCTTCGGGATACTGCTAGGTTGGTGATCGGCGCTCTGCCTGGTCGGAAGTGTGGGTTTGCCAAGGGGGCTTATATGCGGGGGGGGGTTATATTTTTGCCCACTCTAAAAATGTGGCATGGCTGTATTATGAGGACATGTTGTAATTTTGGGGAAACACAGTATATTGTTACTGATTATCAGCTAAGTACACAAATCATGTTCCAATTTAATATACTTAATAATAGGACAAAAAGAAGAAAATAAAATAACATTTATTATAGCTAAACTCATATGTTCTAGCCCAGGAGCAAATTGATCAGAGATAAAACAAAGTGTTGCAACAGTTTTTAAATACCATACCACAAAACCCACCCATTTAGAAATTTATATTTTCCTGTATGTAAATATATTTTTGAATATGTTTATCTATTTAGAGCTATATTTTTTATAATGTCTTCCATTTTTTAAAAAGGAAAAATCTATTACAAACATCATAAAGGTATCAGGAAGAGCATCCAGCCAGTGAATTCTCAGCTCCATCCAGTCACCCCGACTGTACCCTGAATTAAGAGACTACAGGATCATAAAAAGGAAGTTTTTCTTTCACCAGCAAAATACTTTTCAGGTTATTTTACAATATAAAAACATTTTTAAAAATCAAAATTTTAATACAAAATTCACAATTATTCACTCTAAAACTGGTATTTTAATAACCCCGTTGATTGGAATGATTTTCAATCATAGGAGTGGTATTAATTAAAACAGACATACAGTAAACAATTGGATTTTTACAGTCTATTTAAAAGCAAGTTAATATGGCAATAAAAGGAATTTGTCCCTAAACATCAGAATGCTGTAATGAAGAATTCAAACACTTTAGAGTTGTAATTGGTAATGTTTTAAATGAGCAAACATTTATAGAACAGTGCTATGCCATATGAAGAAACAAACTACTGGAATAGCATAGATTGCCTGTGAATCGGTTATTTGAACAATTATCATAACATACTGATTGTTTACTTGAATGGAAAATTGGAATGCATACCCTGATTGTGTGCCAGTATTACATGGACCTTCAAGCTAAAGAGAGGAGAGCAATAGTATCCAAGATACTATCTAGATTAGAGAACCTAGCTTGTAGATAATAGCATAATAATGTTTGGGATAATATTAGATTTGGTTGTGCTTTGGCATATTAGCCAATATCTGCCAATATAAGATCGTACTATCCCATAAACACATTTAAGTAACACGGGAATCTGGTCTGATCTTAAATTCTGCAGTTCTTAGCGAAATGTATTCTGCAAGTTGGCCATGTATCCAATTTTACTGAGGATAATTTAAAGGGTTGTCAAAAGTCAGTTTACTCACCATCTATCTGAAAGGTTATCCAATCCAAATCCAAATCCAAGGTAAACAATTAAAAGAGAGGAAGTAAGGGAATTTTCCATTAATAACTATAAGCTACTATCATAGCCCTTTCACTATGGCAAGAAATGGTTATTTAACTAGCAATTATTTTTCTGATTATTTGCCTTTATACTTTATCCTAAACTGCACATTTAATGTAAAAATATGTCATGTTTTTCCTTTTTGTTGATGATGCAAAAGTAGCTACCTAAAACTTTTGGTGGGCTCTTGTCTCTTGTCAATAATCTTCATTTGGGTAGCCCTGTTACAGTTATTTCCTAACTGCGGTATGTTGTAGTATGATGGATGTTAATGGCAGCAGTATGTAAATCAGCACAAGTTTTCAATTAAATTTCTCACAACAGACTTGACTGGTATCATTCAAAATATGTTTGGCTGGGCACGTCATTCTGATTTAAATAATATTTATTTATTTAATGAATGTGTATCCCGTCTTTTTTATTTTCACAAAAAACTCAAGGCAATGAGCATATCCAACACATCTTCCGCCTCCCATTTTTCCCACAGCAACATATACCAAAGGTTTAGAGTGACCTATGAGGCTTCTCTCTCTCTCTGGTCTCCTGCTAGACTCTTCTGATCTTCATAAGCCTTTCGGTTCTCCATCTCTTGGCTATTTTCTGTCTGCTAAGAGCAGTGGTGGGTTTCAAACATTTTTGGAACGTCTTCTGTAGGTGTGGCCTGCTTTGTGGGAGTGGCTTGCCACCCATGTGACTGGGTGGGAGTGGCTTGCCACCCATGTAACCAGGTGGAGTGGCCAAGACGATGTCACTGAATTCTTTGCCCCAATGGATAAACTACAATAAGATTAAAATAAGTACACAAAACAATAAAAGAGTTACTTACAGAAGGAAGATGACTGTCCTTGCCAATCTTCAGTATCACTGACTGCAATGAATGGCCTGCACGAAGAAGAGACACAGAAATGAACTCTTCCATTGCACGCACTGCATTAGGATGAAACAAGCACACAAAGCAATAAAGACAGCTACTTACAGAGGGAAGATTACTGCCTTGCCGGGTCTTCTGCACACCACCACCTCACCACTTTGCTCCAATAACCTGCACAAAGAAGAGACACAGAAAGGAGGACTTTAATTGCATGCACTGCATTAAGATGAAACAAGCACACAAAATAATAGAAAAGGAAGATTACTGTCCTTTTCTCCGTCTTCTGCACCACCACTTCACTGCCTTGCTCCAATAACCTGCACTAAGAAGAGACACAGAAAGGAAGACTTTAATCGCATGCACTGCATTAGGATGAAACAAGCACACAAAATAATAGAAAAGGAAGGTTACTGTCCTTTTATGTGTTGAAGTCACCTACTGACCATCTTGCTCCAATGAATGGCCTGCACAAAGAGTTTCAGAAAGGAAGACTTTAATTGTTTGCACTACTATATTAAGGATGAAACAAGCACACAAAGCAATAAAACATAAGAAAGATGACTGTCCTAGCGGTCATACTCTGTTGCCTCTTCATCCTGTTAAATAATACTAACTGCAGAAGAAATAAAACAATATTGGACTCAATTGTGGTTGTAAACTGAGGACTACACTACAGGTAACAGAAGGGACCTCTGTTTTTACCCAACAATGTACAGTCTTTTCAGGAAGAATGTCCCCCAATAAACAGGAAAGATATAGTCTTTCATCCAAGAAGTTAGATCAAGAATGAATGTTATAGGTAGATTCACAGAGCAATACAGATTTCTTTTTCTGAAATTTAATTCTCAGTTCAAAAAAACAAGAATATATGAATTAGGTTCAGTACTTAGGTCGGTCCAAGTAGCTATTCAAGAGTTAGTGGTTAGAAGCAATGGTAAAGCAAAATATGGATTTAAAACCAGAAATATTTTATTGGCTATTTGAAAGGGAACACAATACATATTTAATTTTACACATGTTAGCAACTGCTGGAATTGTGTTTGCACAACAATGGAAAAACAGAAATATGACAATGAATAAATATTAGAATGTGCAGGAATAAATAAATTGACAATTAAAATCAAGAAGGCTTCGAATACTTTTTCATGTGAGATTTGTTTTATCAATTGCTAACTAACAGAAATTAGAAATCTAAAAGTATGAAAGAAAACACCAATTATGTAAGGAAAGGTCACTAAAATGTATAAGGAAATATTATTAGTACTTGGTCATTATTAATGTGTAGATAACTGCGGGACATTACACACATACACACTATGATAGTGCCAGGAAAACACCAAAAAATAATAATTTTCCCCCAAAAGGCTGCAAATGAAACCAGTTTTTTTCCCCTAACCCTAAGGACAGGAAAGACAAACCCACTGGAATAAAAACCATCAAGGCATTGTGGGAAATTATAAAGGACAGTGCCAGGAAGCTCACAGAACCAGCAATCACCTCACAATTACCATAAACAACCAGGTATCACACAGAAACACACAAAATCTGACAAAGCTAACTTGCACCAACCTGGCCTGCCCATAGAAAAGCAGCCACTTTGAGACACATAAACCATGCACCAACCTGCACACTTAAAAGCAAAATATTGCATCACAAATAAACCATTTGCAAAAAGGAATAACATTTCTTGTAATAAATATATTCTATAAACAATACATAACTAAAAATTCACTAACAATTATTTTCAAAAATATTCTATAAATAATTTTTAAAAATCCTTAAAAACCATTAAAAATATTCTATACACAATAAATTACAATAAAACCATTTAAAATATTCTATCCACAATACTTTGAAATGTATTGAGTATAGAATATTTTTAAATGGTTTATTTTAATTTATTGTTGATAGAATATTTTTTGAAAATAGTCTTAACACAATTTAAAAAAAGATTCCACACACAATAAATTACAACAACACCATTTAAAAATATTCTATACACAATACATTTAAAAGTATTGAGTATAGAATTTTTAAAAATGGTTTATTTTAATTTATTTTGATAGAATCTTTTTTTAATAGTCTAAGACAATTTAAAAAAAGAATTTACACACAATAAATCGAAATAAACCATTTCAAAAAATTCTGTACTTAATACTTTTAAATAAAACAATTTAAAAAAATTCTATACACAATAAATAAAATATTCTTTAAAAAAACATTAAAGCATAAAAGAAAAAAAAAACCAGGTCACTTACCAGCAGGCAGAATCAGCAGCTCTCCAATGCAATGGATGTAGCAGGGATCTGGCAGGTGACGAGGCAGCAGGTAAGCTAGACTGAAGGGACAAGGGACAACCTGGTCAGCTAGGCCCGCCACCTGGCAGGCTTAGCCAGCCAGGCAAGGCTGGAGATGGGGGGAGGGGGTGGGGGGTAGCAAGAAACCCCCTTTCGGCCACATGGTGTACACCAGATCGTGGCTTTCGCAAGGCAAAGCCTGAAGGCCTTCCCTTGCGAAACTCGCAAGCTGCCGTAAGTTAGCCTGCCACCGCCACCCAACTCCTTTCGGCCACGCAGCGTACACCAGCTCGCAGCTTTCGGGAGGGAAGGCCTGAAGGCCGCGAGCTGGCGTAAGCTAGCCTGCCGCCGCTGCCACCCCACCCCACAGCCACTGCCGCACACCAGCTTGCCCCCTGCTGCCGCCGCACACCAGCTCGCCCGCTGCCACTGCCTACCTCGTTTCGGCCACACGGCGTACACCAGCTCACAACTTTTGCGAGGCAAGGCCTGAAGGCATTCCCTCATGTAAGCCGTGAGTTGGCGTAAGTCTAGCCTGCCACCGCTGCTGCGCCCCCCTGCTGCCATAGCATGCCAGCTCGCCCCCTGATTGATCTCATTCAAGACAACAATGAAACTGCATACAGATGGGAGGTTGAACATGCGACCGGAACAATCTGGAACTGAACACACGCAAAACCGTATAAATGGTGGTAGACTTTAGGAGAAACCCTACCATACTACCACCTCTTACAATACTAGACAACACAGTATCAACAGTAGATACCTTCAAATTTCTAGTTTGTATCATATCTCAAAACCTAAAATGGACACCTAACATCAAAAGTGTCATCAAAATGCAGAACAAAGAATGTTCTTTCTGTGCCAACTCAGGAAGCTCAAACTGCCCAAGAAGCTGCTGGTACAGTTTTACAGAGGAATTATTGAGTCTGTCATCTTCACCTCTATAGCTGCGTGGCTGAAAGGAGGTGGGCGGCGTTAGGGAGGCGAGCTGCCATACGGCGGCAGGGGGTGAGCCGGCGGCAGCAGCAGGGAATTGAGCTGGCGTGCGGTGGCAGTGGCGGCAGGCTAGCTTATGCCAGCTTGCGGCCTTCCCTCACGAAATCTGCAAGCTGGTGTACGCCGCATGGCTGAAAGGAGGTAGGAGGTGGCAATGGGCGAGCTGGTATGCGGCCCACCTCCTTTCGGCCACGCAGCTTTTGCGAGGCAAGGCCTGGAGGTGTGCGGCGAAAGCAGCGAGCTGGCGTAAGCTAGCCTGCCACCGCTGCTGCCACCGCCGCACTGCTGCACGCAATCTTGCCCCCCGCTGCCGCTGCTGCCCACCTCCTTTTGGCTACGCAGCGTACGCCAGCTCGTGGCTTTTGTGAGGCAAGGCCCACGCTTAGTTGCTTACCTGAGGGAAGCAGCAATCTGCTGGAAGACGAAGCGAAACAAAACGAAATGAAGGGAGGACCCACCACGCTTTTAACAGGTGTTAGAGGCGGATGGGTTGACTCCAACACGCTCACTGATTGGCTGGACTGCAGCCAATCAGTGAGCGGCGGGCTGGGCTACTTTAGTGCAGACGGGCGGGGGAGCGAGCGAGCTGCGACAGAACGTGCAGGGCATGAGTGAGCGACAGGGCTGGGGCAGGCGTTCCAGAACTTACTTCCGGGTCCACCGGTGGAACCTCTTCTAACCGGTTTGGTAGATTTGACCAACCAGTTCTACCAAACCGGTGCAAACCAGTAGGAACCCACCTCTGGCTAAGAGACACAGAGAAGAAAGATACAAGAAAAAGGGATCTGGGAGTCCTGACACTTAGATAAGTTTCTTTCTTCCACTTTCTTTCCAAAGTATTGGGCACACTGCTTACAAGAAAAAATAGAATTCTTTATTGGCCAAGTGTGATTGGACACACAAGGAATTTGTCTTTGGTGCATATGCTATCAGTGTACATAAAAAGACAAGATACATTCATAAAAATCATTAGGTACAACACTTAATGATAGTCATAGGGTACAAATAAGCAATCAGGAAACAATCAATATCAATATAATCATAAGTGGGAGAAAATGGGTGATAGGAAAGATGAGAAGACTAATAGTAATGCAGCCTTAGTGAATGGTTTGACAGTGGTGAGGGAATTATTTGTTTAGCAGAGTGATGGCATTCGGGGAAAAATGTTGTTGTGTCTTGGTGTATAGTGCTCTATAGCATCATTTTGAGAGTAGGAACTGGAACAATTTATTTAGGTGGTAGTATGGTAGGGTTTCTCCTAAAGTCTACCACCATTTATACGGTTTTGCGTGTGTTCAGTTCCAGATTGTTCCGGTCGCATGTTCAACCTCCCATCTGTATGCAGTTTCATTGTTGTCTTGAATGAAATCAATCACTGTTGTATCATCTGCAAACTTCAGTAGTTTAACAGATGGGTCATTTGAGATGCAATCATTGGTTTATAGAGAGAAGTGAAGCCCTGGGGGGCTCCTGTGCTAATGGTACATGGATCTGATGTGATCTTGCCTAGCTTCATCTGCTGCTTCCTGTATTCTTGTATTTTGTATTCATGAATTCAATAAACTTTCAATATATTTGAACTGATATTATTAACTGGCTGTTTACCTCTATATCTGTAGAAGACATTGAAGTGTCAGAATATTTATTAGGAATGCTGTTGTTTGATGTACAGTATTAATAAATGATGGCAACCCTATTTTGATATGTGTGAGATGAGTTCTAATAAACAAATAAGGCCTTAACTTATAATCACAATTGGAACAATTACTTTGCAGCACAACATGGTTATTAAGTGAGTTTTAACCAATTTTATGACCTTTTTTGGTTTTGTTAAGTAAATCACTACAGTTGCTAAATGAATCCTGTGATTATTAAACAATTCCAGATTACCACATTTACTTTCTTATCAGAAACTGGTTGGGAAGATTGCAAATGGTGATCACATGACTCTAGGATGTTGTAACCATTGTAAATACATGCCAGTTGCCAAGTGTCTGAATATTGATCACATGATTGTAGAGATGCTGTGAAAGGACTGGTTGTAAGTCACATTTTTCATGGCCACTGTAACTTTAAACAGTTGATAAACAAATGGTTCTACGTGAAAGAGTATCTGTATATCAAATAATGGTGATCTATAGCTCTGTTCTATTAACTACATATAGCAGGGTGTCAAACTCGATTGCATTACGGCGCATATCAGTATTTTGTTTGTCTTTGGGGGGCTGGGGTTGGTGTGACCTGGTAATCGCAGCTGACTGGGTGGGCATGGCCGAGATGGGCCAGGGTGGCATGGGCCAAACCCTCACCATCTCCAGTATGGCCCCACAGGACAACTCTGGGCCTATCATGGGCCGGATCTGACCCACGGGCTGCATATTTGACACATCTGGCATATAGAATGACAGATACACTTCAAGTTCTATGCAATGAGAAACATGGTTTTAAGGCACAGTAACTTTTGGATAAGTTCATAGATAGGAAGTTACCAAAGTGTGTGAATTAGATACTAGGTACAAGTCAACTGATATATGACAGAAAAGAACATAGCTGCAATTTGTTTAGCAGGCAATTACAATTCTAATTTTTACTAAATGAGAAGTGAAACAGATGACATAGCAAAGATACTTGGTAATTACTTTGAAGTATCAACAGGAGGCCTTTTTGTTTTTCTATAAAAAGTTGTACAACATAAGTCATTTTGATATATCTAGTTATTTTCTGTTGATTTCCAATGAGCATACACTTTTTCTATTCTATTCAATGGGGTATACAAGTATAGACACTGAGTAATAGCAGAAGGGCCATAACAAAAGATAGAACACATGTTTTACAAGCTGAACATTCAAATTTCAACCTACACAATTTTTAATCTATAAGAACCACTGCCAACCATTGATCTAGATAACTATTGGTTTAATTTGATATAATGCCTCTTCCCTTACTGTCGTATATAGAACCATTATCATTAAACCAATTAGCTGCTTAGAACTAATAGTCTATTTATAGTAGCTGCTCAGAAAAAACAGTTAATACTGTGATACTGTGCAAATGGAAAATGCCTAACATTTTCCTTCTAACAATTTAAGCTGTGTGTGTTATTTGAAGTTCCTTGAGGGCCATTAAATGTTCTTCCAAATCTAGCTCTTTATACATGTTCATGGGCAGGGAAAAAAACGAAACGACGGGCTTATACGTAATCTGAGCTCTTATGAGATCTAACGGCTTTATGTCATGCCACTACTAAAGCAAAATATTTGATGTTTTGCAGCTAAGAAGAGTGGTAGCTCAGTCTTTTTTAAATTAAATCTGAGCTAAAAATACTATCAATTATATGTGGATTAAGCATTATCCCTGAAGAGAAAGGAGATGCATCCATTCATGTGGAACTGGTAGAGTTATCTGCCTTATTGAATGCACAGAAGAAAATGCATATAATTTTGTGGGATTTTTCTATTTTGTTCCTTAACACTGTAAATGAATTCTCTATTCTTTATACCATATAGACTCATAGAAAACTTTGCTTTTGATGTATGACTTAACACATTCTTGTAAAAAAAGAAAACAAATGAAAACAGGTGTGGGTTTGTACAGTTCTCACCCTGTTGAGGTAAACTATTGAAAACCTGATTATTCCATGAAATGATGGTGGTGGTGATGATACTGGGTGGGCTTTTTTTGTTATGTTTATCTTGTCTGCAGAATAGCCTCACGAATTATTTTCCAGTCCTTAGTGGTGCTTTTTTACTTCTATCTCAGTAGATTTTTTTTCTTTATAAGCAGTTCAGAGTTGTCAAGGAATAGGACAAGGTCAAATTGGGAAATAATGTAACAACATAAACAAAAATCAAATATATAAATGCGACTCCTCCTCCAAAATGGCTGCTGCCCAGTAGGGAAATTTTTCTCCCCTACCATAGATCTGCTGTTTTTGTTGCCAAAGCCAGTTCTTCGGCAGCGTTGCTCCGACTTTTGGATGGCTGTAGACCCACTAAATAAGGGCAATCTGGAAGACTGCAGCTCCCTGTGGGATCAGCCGCAAAGTCATTGATCTTTTTTTCCAACTCTTCTTATCAGCAGAGTGTTCTCGTAAGCAAGCCTTGGTTTTAACTTCACTTTTTAAAGTTTTGTTCTTTATCTTTAAATGTTAATTGGCTGGCTGAATTTATTTTACCCCCATGCTGGGTTTTATCTGGTTTTTTTCTGCTTTTTTTCTTTCATCTATTTGGTTATTCTCATTAATTTCCTACTTTTCTGTATGGAAACAAGGCACGTGCCTTTGGATGGTGAAAGTGCTTCTACGGGATTTATATTTTATTGGACATTTACTACAAGGAATTTGTATTTTATTAACTTGCAAAAAGGTTTTGGATTGAAATATCCAGTAAATAGTTTCCCTATTCTTTTGTCTTTTCCCTGTTTTGCTTATCTACTACATATTGGATTACAGAGAGAAGAAAGCAGATACTCGGGAAAAACATGGCAACATGCAACATTAGCTCAGTGATGGCTAATCTTTTCTGGACCGAGTGCCCAAAGCATGCCCAAACCCCAAAATGCAATGTTCGCAGGTGCAGACTCATGCGCCCTACACCCACGCACATGTGTGCGTGCCCCCTGCATGCCCCATGCACATGCATGGCAGAGACCAAACCACCAGCTGGCTGGCGAGAGGCGCACCTGGCACACATGCCATAGGTATGCCATCACGGATTTAGCTGAAAGTTTTTCTTAAAAGTTTGATGAACTCATAAAAAACATGGAAAACATTCAGGGAAACTCACTGTAAATAAATCACATCACGAAAAGAATGTGATTTCATAGCAGTAGATTTCTTGGGAAGAAATATAGACTCAGAAATAATAGAGCCAACTTCATATACCTTCCTCAAGTCCAAATCTGTACCTCTACATAATAGTAGAATTCTACTATATATAATAGAAAACTGTCTGGATGGATAAGTGGTAAATTGGTCTTTTTTAAATGGATTGAAGGAGATTGGAGAATGAACCAATTTCATTTAACGGGGGAACAATTTCATCTTGATCTTTTTGGAAGATAGACTGGCTTTGGAGATTAGACTTATTGTATTCAATCAAATCGCAATTGATAAGAGACATTATTAAGAAATAAGCATGGATATTTGATGAGAGACCAATCAGGGCTACTTTTTGGGATGATTTGGGATAGTTAAGAACAGTGGTGGGATTCAGAAAATGTTACTACCGGTTCTGTGGGTGTGGCTTGATGGGGGGTCATGTGACTGAGTGGGCATGGCCAAATTGACATCACTCATGCCCCTGCCAACTCAGTCACATGAAACACCACCACCAAGCCACACCCACAGAGCTGGTAGTAAAAAAAATGAATTTCTACCTATCTACCTATTTCCTGCCCAGGTCTGGCATAATCTGTCAAAGGACACCTCCTGAATGCTGCCCACATTCCCTTCGCCAGTCCCGTTTCCACTCCTTCAGAGGTCCTAGCCCTAGCTCCACTTTCTCCCCCATAACCACTTCTTTCTTTGGGCTTACCTTCCTCCCGTGGTGACTGGTCTGGACTCCAGAAGGCAAGCTCTCTTTTTTGGTGGGACTGCAAGAAGCCTCCCAGCCACCACCTCTTTCCAGCCGCTACCAGGCACCGGCAGCTGGTTGGAGGCCACCAAAAACTACCAGGTCTTGAACGTGTCGAAGAAACCGCTGCCATAGCCACCTTATTCTTCGTGCTGGCCATGCACACCATTCCCCAGCTCTGGCCTTCCCGGGCAAGTGCCTCTAGTGCAGCAGGCAATGGGATGCACGTCCCCGGATGGTGCGAAGAACAGGGCAATGACAACAGCAGCTTTTTTGACACGTTCAAGACCTCTGGTAGTTTTTGGTGGCCTCCAGCCAGCCACTGATGCTGGCAAGCAGCTGGCAAAGAGGCGGCAGCTGGGAGGCTTTTGGCAGTCACATTGAAAAAGAGAGCTTGCCTTCCGGAGTCTGGACCAGCTGCTGCAGTAGGAAGGTAAGTCCAACGAAAGAGGTGGTCATGGGGGAGGAAGTGGGGCAAGAGCAGGGGCCTCTGAAGAAGCAGAAATGGGACTGGCAAAGGGAGAGTGGGAGGCATGCAGGAGGAGGCCCGGGAAGGCCAGACCCGTGGAATAGTGCGTTCTCCGACCCGGCCAAGGCGAATGGCAAGTGGGTGGAGGTTCTGGGGCCTCAGGAAATGGTGTGTTCCTGGGCCCAGGACCCTGACCAAAGGTGAAGGGTGAGAAGGTGGCATGCTTACCTTTGGTGAGCTGAGATGAGCGGGTGAGGCACAGAGGCAACTGGCAAGGCAATTAGCTGGGCTGCGTGGTAAAGGCAACATATATAGGGCTGGGATGGGTGGGGCAAGGGGCGTGGGCAGGTGGGGCAAGCGAACGTTGAGTGGGCGGGGTGAGCAAGTGCTGAGCAGTTGGGCGGGGTGAGCGAGCAGTGACTGGGCCGGGGGCAGGGCCAGCCAGAGATCACTATCAATTCAGCAAACCAGGTCAAATTTCCCCTACTGGTTCAGCCGAATAAAAATAGTTTTCGTCTGACCCCCACCTTCAATATTATGACTGGATATGAATAATTTAAACAAATTGAAACAGATTCAGAAACAGTGAAGGGTTAGGGTTAGAAAACTAAAATTAATTCCTCCAAAGAAATATTGAAAGGAAGAAATATTGAGCCTTTGCCCTCAAGAAGAGAATGTTGAGAGGGGAATATGATTGTGCTCTTGAAATACTGTAAGGATGTCACATAGATCACAATCATCCCACAGTACTGGACACAGAATGATGGATTTAAATTTTAAAACAGCATAATAGCAGAGGTGGTATTCAGTAGGTTCTGACTAGTTCTGGAGAACTGGTAGCGGAAATTTTGAGTAGTTCAGAGAACCGGCAAATTCCACCTCTGACTGCCTCCACCACCATCTATTCTCTGCCTCTTGAGTCCCAGCTGATTGGGAGAGAATGGGGATTTTACAGTATCCTTCCCCTGCCATGCCCACCAAGCTCGCCCACCAAGCCATGCGATGCCCACCAAGCCACATCCACAGAACTGGTAGTAAATTTTTTTAAATCCCACCACTACATAATAGGATATATTTTGTATAGTATTCAGCCATAGAACTAATTACCAAGGCAGGCAGTGTAATTTCTTTTTCTGGATGTGTTAATGTGAAATCTGGACACTCATTTATCACTCTATCATGCTAAGATGGTTTGCCACATATTAAATGTATTGAATTGAATGAATGGCTACTATTCTTCTAAGGCAGTGATGGTTAACCTTTTCGGCAGCAAGTGCCGAAACTGGAGCATGTGCGCATGCGCCGGACCACCAGAACCTGGAAGAGAGCAGCTGGCGGGTGCGCATGCACGTGGTAGCCAGCTGTCTTCCAGGTTCTGTTGCATGTATGTGTGCTGGACAACTGATCTTTGAAGTATGCCCCTTGTGTGGCATGCCATCTCTATGGCATGTGCGCACTGGAACCTGGAAGAGAGTAGCTGGCTGGTGTGCATATGTGCCAGACCAGCTGTTCGGCATGCATGTGCATGACAGAACCCATAAGAGCAGCTGGCGATGGTGCGCATGCCCGACAGGGCTCTGTGTGCCACCTCTGGAATGCGTGCCATAGGTTCGCCATCACAGTTCTAAGGCTTCCAAAATCTCAGTTTATGTTGTGCTGTAACTGGATTTTTCTGAATTATTCTTTTTTTATTATTATAGGCAGTCCTCTTTTAGCAACTGCCTTATTCAGCAACTGTTTGCAGTTATAACAATGATGAAAAAGTAATTTTCAACCAATCCTTCCATTTACAACCTTTTCAGATCTGTAAAGGAAAAGAAAGCTGAAACAAGATCATAAGCAGAGTCCTGGTTTCACCTAGCAACCGCTTCACTTAATGACTGACTTGATTCCAGATATGGCTATTAAAAGAGGACTACCAGCAATATATACAAGTTGAGGCCTCAAAATCAAATGTTGCTTATGTAGACAGTTGTCAAAGTCTTCTAGGCTTCACTTTCTGATGTAAGAAAATTCTCTAGGATAGGAAACATTGCTACCTTATTTGTATTTTCAAGTGCGCTTTGGCTTCTTCCCTGTAAAAATGACAATCTTTGAATTGAAAATTCAAAATGAGATGATCCACGAGTTTAAACTTATTCCTTATACTTAAATATCATTTGCTAGTTGTTTTGAAACTTTCACATGTTCTTCTATATGCCTTAACATGCCTACATATGTGCAGTCTGAAATCTCTTATTTCTTTTTAAATAATGCTTGTACTTCAGGACTACTCTATCTCTGGTGTTATCTCTCTCTTTGTAATATACTATTTATAAAACAGTCTCATTCAAAATAATTCCAATATGAAGGGCAAAAAAATAAATTCACAAAACATATTAACAGAAGCTAACTTCATAAACTATAATAAAACAACACTACACATTAAATGGCATAAACATATAAAGTTGACTAAAATTAAATACATCTTCAGTAAATGGTAATGAGCCTTGGTGACAACCAAAATAGCATAAACAGATGCAAATACGGCTAAGCTGTAACACGTATGTGTTAAAAACTAATCAGGCTGCTTGATCGGCTAAAGCATGGATTGACTTTCTAAAATATTCTATGATTGGTTCATGTCCATATTCTATAAATAATTTTGGCTTGCCATAATACCCAAAGTAATAATACATGAATAAAATAGAAAGTAGAATTTCATGACAAGAACCTTCCTTATCTCTGTCATATGAATACATTTGGTTACTTTGCATTAACTTTAAGTTATCCATTCTTAACTTATCAAAGAAAAAGTTAGTTACTGATAATAGAATTACTTCATTAAATTCTAAGTATATTGGCAAATCTATGCCTGAAAAGATCAGGTTTTTTACAAATGAATGCAGTTAACTGAATCAATGAAATAATGAAGACAAATTGAGAAAGAGCGTTATGCTAATTATTGATTACTTACATATGAAGGCAAATAAAAATAAATTTCCTTTCTACTGAAAAGACCAATCAAAAAATCTATTTTAAATGTTTTTTAAATTTTAAAATATTGGTAATTTATGCTACTGCAGAAAACAAATACTGTATATCTGAAAATGTATGACACCACTTTCTCCACTAGATGTCAGAATTATACAGCAATTTTTTTTCAAAGCAAAACTACCCTCTCACTAATATCATGTTCCAGGTATAAATGTACGGTAGCTAATAAAGGTGCTTCATCGAGATCAAGTACTTTCAGGAACGTGCTTTACATGTTTTCCAGTAGACTCGAGGGAGGGGCCACACGTGGGATAGTCCGAAAGCCTGATTGGTACAAAGACGGAGGGAAATTTCTTTTAGCCTCCTCTTTTCCCTGTTGGCTCCCAGTTCCTCTCAGTCTTTGGTCCAAACAACTGCTTTGATTCCCAGTATTTCATTGAGAGAAATAGGTAAATTTTATATTTCTACCATTCGATCCATTGGACCTTCTAAATTCCAAAACCAGCTGCTGCCTCGCAGGGACAGGGTCCTCCATCTTGCAGCACGTCGAGGGAGAGCTAATTGGCTTTCCGCTCTCCTCTCGTGGCACTGGGAGCTCCGACCAATCCCCAGAACTATGGGGGTGTCGGGCTCCTTATAGCAGCTCCACGAGTGAGGCTCCAAAGCGGGTAGCGCCATTTGGGCTGGTGGCGGTTTCCATTTCTCAGCCGCGCACCTTTCAATCGAGCCGCGGATATACAAACAAGCTGCAGCAAATCTCAGAGGCCATTTAAAGTGTGCAAGAAAGCTCTGGTGGCCATTTTGGAGTACGCACATGGAGGCAGCCATTTTGAACACTAATTGAGCCTCATTGCATTGCGGCCAGGGTCGGCCCAGCATTTAACGCTTCTGCGCTCCGCTCTTTACCTGCAAGGCCTCTGCACCGGCTGGCGTCTCTAGATAACTCCACAGAGTTCAGACGCATAAGTGGCCAGATGGCTGAATCACAGGTCCAAGGGAAGGCCACATTGAGACCAGATCTGGGGGAATGGAAGGCCCTAGAACTACGGTGGCAGCAGCCAGGCCTTCTGCTGCTCAAAGACCATCAAGGGCAGCCCAGAGAAATGAATTGAGGTGCCAGCGTGCCCTCGAAAAGAGGATTGCCAGGGCAGAACAGCAAGCACTGGCCACTAGGCCCAGTACCCACAGTAGGTCCAGGTCCCCATTAAGGCTAGGATCTTATCAATCGGGCTCTCCTCCCAGGGGCTTCAGCCTTTCTTCCCCTTCTGTCTCTCCTAATAGGCCCATCAGACAAACTGGCATGGAGGTGTCTCCTTCTCCTCCCACATCTACCCAAGGGATCTGGGAGGATGCTGAGGATCCATTGGAAGGTTCCTCCAGGGGGTTTCTTCCTCATCAGGCCCTAGCTCCCCTGGAGCCACTGGCAGATCAATATGAGGGTGAGAATTTAGAATTATTGCCGAGAGCATTAAGAGCCTGATTTCCTCAGCCATATCAAAAGGGGTTACTTCAGCCCTCAACCAAAGGGAATGCCCCCCCTCCGAGGGATAGGGTGTCCCATTCCCTTCAGCAACCAAGGGATCCTTCCTCTGCTCAGAGGCAGGTTCCTGCTAGGCCTCCTTCCCCCTCAGTGGTTAGTGAGGGATCAGTGTTAGGTGAGGAACCTCATCAAGACATGGGGTTTGTAGTGGGCCCTTATCCCATTCCAATGGAGACACATGATCAACTCCCTGCAACTCATCCATCTGCCAGCAGATCTACGTCTGTCAATGAAATGGTGGCTGTCCCCACTCTTCAATGTGGGTCTCATATTTGGGAACAAGATCGCATCACCATCAGCACTGACGCAAGCTTATTCGGTTGGGGGGCCCTGATGAACTCCAGGTTGGCGCAGGGGCGTTGGACAGTGTCGGACGTACTCCACAATATAAATTGGTTGGAGCTGAAGGTGCCCCGGCTGGCCCTCCAACAGTTCAAGGACTCGATCTCAGACCATCATGCTCTTCTTTTAACCGACAATGTGGCCACAAAAGCCCATATAAACCGGCAAGGCGGGACTCACTCCAGAGCTCTCTGGCTGGAAGCCCTGAAACTCAGCTCTTGGGCAGAGAGACATTTGGCGTCACTGGTGTCGGAACACATTTCAGGCACAGCCAATCACCAGGCCGATTGGCTCAGCACCGTGACAATAGACCACGGGGAGTGGCAGACCCACCCCTACCTGTGGATGCCCTTTGGTCCAGATGGCCTCCGGGTCTACTATACACCTTCCTTCCTCTCCCACTGACCCCGGGGACCTTGAGGAAGGTAGTGGTAGAGAGGGCGGACATCATTCTGATTGCGCCACACTGGCCCAGACGGCCTTGGTTTGCAGACCTCGTCCAGCTTTCAATAGCTCCCCTGTGGAGGATTCCTCAGGAGGAGCTCTCCCTGTGCCAAGGGGTCCTGATCCACCCAGAGCCTTAATGGCTCCACCTGACCACCTGGCACTTGAGCGGAGCCTCCTGAGGAAAGCCGATCTATCCTCCCGGGTGATAGCTACAATAGAGGCATCCAGGCATCCTTCCACGAATTTATAATTCCACGTGGTCGGCCTTCGTTAGATGGTGTGCCCCCCTCTAGTTATGCCCTACCAAAGCTTCAGTCACTCAGGTCCTTGAATTCCTTCAAAAGGGATTAGACGGGGGTCTCTCCCATACCACCCTTAGGCATCAAGTAGCAGCCTTGTCCTCAGTCACATTCAGGGACAGTCATTTGTCTCTTGCGCACCTTCCTTTAGTCAAGAGATTTCTAAGAGGAGCCTCAACTTGCGGCCTCCCCCTATAACCAGGTTCCCCACTTGGGACCTTCCATTAATTCTCAAGGCCTTGACAGGGGCTCCCTTCGAGCCATTGTGCACAATGCATCTTAGGTTTCTGTCCATGAAGGTGGCCTTTCTAGTCGCTGTAACTTCTGCCAGGTGCATTTCTGAGTTGGGGGCCTATACAGTCTCCTATAGTTTACCTTTGACATTCACCTTTGAGGAACTGGGAGCCAACAGGGAAAAGAGGAGGCTAAAAGAAATTTCCCTCAGGCTTTGGACCAATCAGGCATTCGGAATATCCCACATGTGGCCCCTCCCTCTCGTCTACTGAAAAGAAACATTCAGGTAAGGACCAACGTTCTTTTTCTCTTCACATGGTATTTTTTACTGCAGGATTTCAAAATATGTACATTTTGTCATAAAAGGGGCATGTTTTGGAGAGAGACTTTCTACTCCAACCTAGTCCCCAATGTTCAGATTTTACGTGTCCCAAAACAGTCAGTTTTAATATTTTGTCCAAGGCATAAAAAAGTATTAAAAGAAGAAAGTTGATGGCCAGTATATTAGATATGAGGAATTGTTTTATTACTCTTTACTGCAAGGGAAACATGCATGGATATGTATCCAGGAGTCTGGATACTGATAGGCAAAACGTTCAGAGAAAAACATTAAACATCCTCAGTCTGATCATCCTGAGTCATGGAATAGCCATGTTGAACCCCTTTTTTATTCAAAACAGAAAAGTCTTGGAAGTCTTGAAACTACCACTTTGTTTTGGAAAGTAGTCAAATGTTGCTGAGTTGAAGCAGTTCACCATGGAGGAAAGTGCTAAAATGTTTATCAGTTTCAGAAAGAATTGAAGCAAAAAAGTGATTTTACTATACTATGCTCTATGGACATAATTTAATAAATAAATAAATGCAATAAGCAGTAAATTTCTTAAAGCATGGCAATATACAGGTGAAACTTGAAATATTAGAATATCGTGCAAAAGTTCATTTATTTCAGTAATGCAACTTAAAAGGTGAAACTAATATATGAGATAGACTCATTACATGCAAAGCAAGATAGTTCAAGCCGTGATTTGTCATAATTGTGATGATTATGGCTTACAGGTCATAAAAACCTCAAATCCACAATCTCAGAAAATTAGAATATCACATGCAATCAATAAAACAAGGATTGTACATGGAACAATATCGGACCTCTGAAAAGTATAAGCATACATATGTATTCAGTACTTGGTTTGGGCCCTTTTTGCAGCAATTACTGCCTCAATGAGGCATGGCATGGAAGCTATCAGGCTGTGGCACTGCTGAGGTGTTATGGAAGACCAGGATGCTTCAATAGTGGCCTTCAGCTCTTCTGCATTGTTCGGTCTCATGTCTCTCATCTTTTTCTTGGCAATTCCCCATAGATTCTCTATGGGGTTCAGGTCAGGCAGATTTGCTGGTCAAACAAGCACAGTAATTGCACGGTCATTGAACCAGGTTTTGGTGCTTTTGGCAGTGTGGGCAGGTGCCAAGTCCTGCTGGAAAATGAAGTCAGCATCCCCATAAAGCTCCTCTGCGGAAGGAAGCATGAAGTGCTTCAAAATCTAGATGGCTGCGTTGACCCTGGACTTAATGAAGCACAGTTGACCATCACCAGCAGATGACCTGGCTCCCCAAATCAACATAGACTGTGGAAACTTCACACTGGACTTCAAGCATCTTGCAATGTGTGCCTCTCCATTCTTCCTCCATACTCTGGGTCCTTGGTTTCCAATTGAGATGCAAAAGTTGCTTTCATCAGAAAAGAGGACTTTGGACCACTGAACAACAGACCAGGTCTGTTTTTCTTTAGGCCAAGTAAGACACTTCTTTTTTTTTTTTAAACAAAGTTTTATTGGTTTTTTAAAAATAATAGGGAAAAAGGTAGAGGAATGGTTACAAATTTTGGCAGTTGCGATGTGCGGTAGGTGCCCCCTCCCTCCATACTCATAAATACATTTACACAAAATTCATTGCTAAATAGTAATATATAGTCAGCATATGAGTTCAATTAATAATTTCGAACCATTTATGTCAAACAGATTTTCTTATTCATTTTTGTGATCTGAGTTTTCTCGGTATTGCCCCATCTCCCCCTGCCGCCAGAGCTCCGGCCCTTCCCGTGTCCTTTATGTCTGTTGTAGAATCATCTGGTTTTTCTAGGAAGGCTTTATTTTTTTCCATAAAGGCCTGCGCCTCTATGGGTGTATTAATTCTAACTCTTGTGTCCTCCCAGAATATTAGCATACCTTCAGGCATCAGCCATCTGAACCAGACCCCCTTCTGGTATAGTTTCTTCACCAATTGCGAATAGCTTTTTCTTTTCTCCCTCACTTTCTTGGGGATCTGTTTCAGGATGGTTATTTCCCTATCTTGGTATTTCAAAGCTTGCCCCCTTTGTGCACTCAGAATTTCATCTCTTGTACTTTTTCTGAGAAATTTAATGTGTACTTCCCTGGGTACGTTGTGTGTTCTAGCATAAGCTGAGTTCACTCTATAAACCAGATCTAGTTCCCACCCCATCTGTTGTTTCTCTTTCTGAATGTATTCAGCCAAAATACTTGTCATAATGTCCCTTATATCTTCATCATCTGTCTCCACCACATTTTGAAATCTAAGGTAAAAGGACATTCTCTCAAATTCTATTTTCATTTGTTGGGTGTCAAGTTCTTTGTTCCCCTTCTGCATCCCTTCCATCCCCTCCCTCATCTCAGCCGTCCCACCCTCCAAAAGATCCAGTCTCTGTGAGTTTTTGTTAATTTGGGCCTGGTTCTCTTTAATTTCTTCTTTCATCTCTTTTAATTGTCTTTTTATTTCCTCTTGTCCCTGTAGAAGTTGTTGGAACATTTGTTGAAATTCAATCTCTGTGGTTCTAGGTTGCATCAAAGCTGTTATCGTTGATTGTGTACTAGGACTGGATGTTGTAGATGTTGGGGCAGAGGCAGCAAAGCCAGGCTTCCCAGGAGGTGGTTTTTTACGAGACATTGTTTGTAGAATAAAGAGTTCAGTCAATACAGAGAGTGATCAGTCAGATAGGTAGAACAGCTAGGAGAGTCCAGGAGATTAAAGGTCCAAGCAGAAGGTGATTTTTCTAGTTACACTGGCAATAAGATAAAGTTTTTCACACCAGGGAGTCCAAAGAATAGCAATCAACAAGAGATTTATCTGAGTAGCATGGAGACAAAGAGCGGAAGCCTGAAGTTTTAAAGGTGGAGTCAATTTTCACAGTTCATAAAGACAACGGAAGTGTGCCATCTTGCCCTGCCAGCTTCGGGTTTAGAGGCATAACAAAGTTTTCAAAGTTTCCAAAATTCCCAGATCATCATTGCATTGTAGAGTTAAATCCAAAAATTCATTTTTAATAAGAGCGTGACATCATTGGTTGGCTCTCTCCCTCCTCCTTCCCCTGGGGCTGAGAGCAGAATTGTTTCAAGCTGCCTGTCCGAGAGGGGGGAGAATCCCCCTCCCTCCAGCCGCGCTTCTCCAGCCAACCGAAAGAAAAGTTTAGACTGCTGACAGTTTCTCCAGACTGGTAAAGGGAATGAAAGGGAGTTTTCGCCTCACCGCACCGCAGCCACGTCCTTCTGCTTGTTTAGTTCTGCTCATTGGTTGATGATCTCTGGAGGGCCAGAGATAGGGGTTGTTCCTCTATCCTGGTCCTATTAGATCTCTCGGCGGCGTTCGATACCATCGACCATGGTATCCTGTTGCACCGGCTAGAGGGGTTGGGAGTCAGGGGCACCGTTTTACGGTGGTTTGGCTCCTACCTCTCCGGCCGGACGCAACGTGTGTTGGCAGGGGAGCAGAGATCGACCCTGAGCCCCCTCACGTGTGGGGTGCCACAGGGGTCGGTGCTCTCGCCACTCCTGTTCAACACATACATGAAACCGCTGGGTGAGATCATCCGTGGCTTTGGGGTGGGATATCATCTGTATGCTGATGATACTCAGCTGTACATTTCCACCCCGAACCACCCCAACGAGGCCGTCGAAATGATGTCCCGGTGTTTGGAGGCCGTGCGGGTCTGGATGGATGGCAACCGACTAAAACTCAACCCTTCCAAGACGGAGTGGCTGTGGCTTCCGGCCCCCCCGGTTCAACCAGTTGCTTCCATCTCTGGCCATCGGGGGCGAGCAACTGGCCCCCGTGGAACGGGTGCGCAATTTGGGCATCCTCCTGGATGCCCGGCTGTCCATGGATGACCATGTGACAGCCGTGGCAAGGGGGGCGTTCCATCAGGTTCGCCTGATGCGCCAATTGCGCCCCTTATTGGACCGGGATGCCTTACGCACAGTCACCCATGCGCTGGTGACGTCTCGCCTGGACTACTGCAATGCTCTCTACATGGGGCTTCCCTTGAGATGCACTCGGAGACTGCAGCTGGTCCAGAACGCGGCCGCGCGGGTGATTATGGGGAGGACCAGATACTCCCCTGCAACACCTCTCCTGCGCGAGCTGCACTGGCTTCCTGTAGTCTATCGAGTGCGTTTCAAGGTTCTGATTACGATCTTTAAAGCGCTTCATGGCACAGGACCTAGATACATGCGGGATCGCATCCTGCCCCATACATCCCTACGACCAATCCGCTCACACAGAGAGGGACTTCTCCAGGTGTCATCCACTAAACAGTACCGGGGGGCGACACCTAGGAGCAGAGCCTTCTCTGTGATGGGCCCAGCCCTGTGGAATGACCTCCCCCGTGACATCAGGATTACCTCCGATCTCCGCTCCTTCCGTGTAAAGCTTAAGACCCACCTTTTTGAACTATCTGGCCTGGCTCAACCGTAGTCTTTCTTATCCTCCTGACAGTCCTTTTAAATTTTAATTAATTGTGTTATTATTACGGGGTATTTTAATAGCTGGTTTTTAATATTCTGATTGTGATGTAATTGTTACCTCCTCCGTGCATGTATGTCTCTGTATATGTGTGTATTTAGATGTTTATGTGTTTTTATGTTTTTATCTGTTTTACTGTACGCCGCCCCGAGTCCTTTGTGGAGAGGGAGTGGCTAACAAATTAAAATTATTATTATTATTATTCTTCCGTCAGCCTCACAGCGTAGACGCCGAAGCGTCTCCCCATCATGCTCCCCAGTGCCTGGAGCGAGGCGGCCCCCCCGGCTGCCGCCAATCCAGGGGATCCCCCGCAGTGCCGCCCCTCCGGCAGGAGCCTCTACGGGGCGTCCTGTGCCCCCCAAGGAGTGGGGAGCCCACCGAGAAAGCGCGGGGCGAGCAAAGCTTGCCCATTGCCGTCAGCCGCCGGAACCGGAAGTCCCAAGTAAGACACTTCTGACGTTGTTCAGGAGTGGCTTGACAAGAGAAATACAATATTTGAAGCCCATGTCCAGGATCCGTCTGTGTGTGGTGGCTCTTGATGCACTGACTCCAGCCTCAGTCCACTCCTTGTGAAAGTCCCCAACACTTTTGAATGGCCTTTTCCTGACAATCCTCTCCAGGCTGCAGTCATCCCTGCTGCTTGTGCACCTTTTTCTTCCACACTTTTCCCTTCCACATAACTTACTATTAATGTGCTTTGATACAGCACTTTGAGAACATCCAACTTCTTTTGCAACTACCTTTTGAGGCTTTCCCTCCTTATGGAGGGTGTCAATGACGGTTTTTCTACACAACTGTCAGGTCAGCAGTCTTTCCCATGATTGTGATTCCTACTGAACCAGACTAAGAGACCATTTAAAGGCTCAGGAACCCTTTGCAGGTGTTATGGCTTAATTAGCTGATTAGAGTGGGACACTTTGAGCCTAGAATATTGCACCTTTTCACAATATTCTAATTTTCTGAGATTGTGGATTTGAGGTTTTCATGACCTGTAAGCCATAATCATGACAATTATGACAAATCACGGCTTGAACTATCTTGCTTTGCATGTAATGAGTCTATCTCATACAGTATATTAGTTTCACCTTTTAAGTTGCATTACTGAAATAAATGAACTTTTGCACGATATTCAAATTTTTCGAGTTTCATCTGTATTTAATTGATATGCTGAGTGTTTGCAACATCCTTTCTTAACTTCTGTGCCCTCCAGATGTGACTTCAATTTCCAGAATACTCCAGGCCACATAACATTTTAAAGAATTATGTCACTTTTTCTTCTTTTTTTTTTATACTTTTAGATTTTGTTTCTTTTCCTTTCTTGCTGTATTAAAATAAAATAAAGTAATTAACCTATTAGGATCAGCAAAATTAACCTTCACTGGACTACATTGCTGGAAAAATAATAGCAGTCAGCCAATAATTCTTTTCAGAGTAGAAGTTTTATTTGATTTAATGTTAAGCTCATTCAACTTCCTTCTCCCTTGGCTAAAGAGCACTTTGCATTCTCTGACACTGGAGGACATTCAAATAGAGTAGTCAGATCCCCCTAGTGTCCATCCCAAATCACAATGCTGACCTAGAAAAGGAAATGATTCCCATCACCTAGGTGTAGATGCTATTCTGCATGTTTGGTCCATTACTTTTGCACATATGCTGCTATCTGATGGAATTTAATAACTAAATTCAATTTTCTTGTGCATGCATTGGTAGTCGTTATCATAATATTCCATATATTTCCAATGCAAAAAATGTCCCTATATAAAGATCAGTCAGATTAGGTGATGTGTCATTCATGCAATTACTGATTTTTTTTAAAAGTGAATAGAGACATGCTAAATAAGACTGTTACTGACATGCAGGGATAAGAATAATTCTTTACTCCCTTGATGTAGCTATCTGAAAGGGCTAAGGGGACCAGGACCATTATTTGCACAGATAATGTGAAATAAAACACACATAGGGACATGAACAGTCTCAGGTCTATGAAGGTGTATAACCTTTGACTATTTTTTTAAAAGTTGTGTAGAAAGTTAGCACCCACCCCTCTCCTACAAGAATGAAATATTTTAGGAAATATTAAAAAGGCAGAATATTATATTTCCTCTAAAAGAGAAAGAGAAATTTTAAGGGAGACAGAAACTCAGAGCCACAGTTCCCTGCCCCTAAGCATATACTAAGATGAGGCCAGCTTTTAGATTTGGTAATCCATTCAAGACAGAATATTTTGAACAAAGGCAGAATTAGGCAGAATGATAGGATCAGCCCTCACTCAAGATCCAGACCAGGAAAGCCATTAAGACACAATGGCCCAACACCATTTCAGACACAAGCCTCTTCATTACATCACCCAGCAGACTTCAAAGTTGATTCAGACAAACTGACCCCACATCACCACATGGGAGTCTGACTACAGCAACCAATAGAATACATGCTCTTGCCACAGGAATAGGAAGCTCAAGGGCAAGGCCCAAGAGAGAGTATACATAACTCTCACTCTCCACTCCATGTGTTCAGCTGCACCAGGATCTCAAACCTATGTGGTCCTGTTCATCAATAAACCATCTTTCCAATCAGCCTCCATGTTTCCAGTGTTTTTCTCCCCACTTGGAACTGAACCAGATGGCTATTTCTTCCAACAGTTGCATGTGTGATATTTAAACCAGCTTAAAAGTGTTAGTTTTATTTATTTTTCACCTAGATCCTTAAGGATGCATAGCATAAAGACTTTCACATTCACTTCCTAAGTACTTAAGGTATGAATCTCAGTTGTATCACTCAGAGAAGAAATCAAAATTAAAACCTCCAAATCCGAACTTGTAAATCTGCAGTCCATAATTTGGAAACTGGCATACAGGTAGTCCTCAACTTATGACCACAATTAAGTCCAAAATTTCTATTGCTAAGTGAAACAGTTGTTAAATGAGTTTTGCCTCATTTTCTTGCAAGTTGTTAAATGAATCACTTCAATTGTTAAGTTAGTAATACGGTTGTTAAGTAAATTGGGCTTCCCCATTAACTTTGCTCTTCAGAGGTTGGAAAAGGTGACTACGTGACCCTGGGACACTTCAACTGTCATAAATATGATCTAATTGCCAAGCATCTGAATTTTCATCACACTAACACAGAAGCTATACAATGGTTGTGTTTTTATATCTTTATTCCAGGATTGAAGACCGCAGGACCCAAGCCAAACCAGTGTAAAATAAATGTATTTTTTTTGTGTGTTAATAAAGTTTAGGGATGGTATTTTCTATCAAAGTTAGCATTATATGTAATGCTTTTGGGTTTGAAAGGGTAGCAGGAACCTTCCAAAAGCAAAGTAAACAAAGGTATGTTTTGGAGAATTGTACTGTTTGTTTTGCCGAAAAATTCTAATTTGCAAACTTTTTGATGTTAATTTGATTATTATTATTACTAATTCAAAACAATAAGGATTTTAAAAAAAGTTTTATGAACTACTTGCAAAACTTGATTTGGATAAAAGCGATTGATATGAAATTGAATGCTATGCTGCAACCACTGACAACGAAGCTCTGAGAAATTAAAAAAAAAAAACCTTTTAAGCAGAGGTCCCCAAACTTGGCAGCTTTTAAGACTTGTGGACTTCAACTCCCAGAATTCTCCAGCCGGCATGGGAGTTGAAGTCCACAAGTCTTAAAGCTGCCAAGTTTGGGGACCTCTGTTATAGTTTTCTGAGCTGCATGCAATAAGCTCGAAGCCAAGAACGGCATGCGCCAAACTCTTGGGTGCAATCTACTTTGCGTTCTCTTCACTAGGCTCACGGCCTAGTTTCAGGCTGGCTCTACAACGGCCACGGTCACTTTCCCAAACCGTTTTTCCGACCTCCTTCAGCGGCCAACTTTCCCGGAAACTCCGCAGCAATGACGGAAGACTGCGCCTGCGCCTTCGTAAAGCAACGTGGTCGCGCCAAAATAAACCCCCAAACAAGTTTGAGCACGCGTGCGCAGTGCCGCCCCGAGAAGCCGTTGCCTTGGCTACCGCGCTCCGGCTTGCCCTCCGCTCTTCCCTCCCTCTGACGCCGTAAGAATCGATGCCCGAGGCTTCTTGGATGGGACGCCCCGTTTCAACTGCCGTCGCGCGGCCGGAGCGAGCGGCCGGCGTTGACCTCGTCAGGCAGCCATGCTACTACCCAGCGAGCTCCTGAGCGCAGGGAAAGTGACTCGGTGGCGGCGAATGCTGCGACGCACGTCGTGACTCCAAGCCTTCCTCCCCTTCCATCTCCTCGGTCAGGAGAATGAAGAAGGTGAAGAAAATCCTGGGGCTGGGGAGGAAGAAGAGTGAGCGGCAGTCCCCGTCTCGGAGCCGCGTCGTGGCTTGCGCCTCAGCCCCAGGCGCCCTCCTCTGTAGCGGCGGCGACAGCCACAACTTGCAGTTCAAGGAGCTGAGTAAGCTGCACCGAGCGGCGGCCGAAGGAGACCTCGGGGAGCTCCGACACCTCCTGCAGAAACACGACCTCAACGAACAGGATAGAGCCGGCAGGTGGGAAGGAGAAGGCCTGGCCTCGATCCCCGCTTCGTCTTCAGGCCAACGCCAGCTCTCCTCTTCAGCCCTCCTGCATTACTTGGGCCACCCGGCGCTCCCCCTTCAACGGGCTTCCAAGGGTGGGATTTCACCCCAGTGAGGCCCGTCACTGGTCAAAAACGTGCCCACGTGGAGGACTGTGTGGATGTCATAGGTAGCTGGGTAGCGGGAAATTTGTTCCTGAGGGTCTCTTCTTCGGAGTCTGGTGCTGAATAGAAGAGAATAGGAATAGGGTAGAATTCTTTATTTGCCAAGTATGATTGGCCACACAAGGAATTTGTTTTTGATGCATATGCTCTCTGTACATAAAAAGACAAGATACATTCAAAAATCATAAGGTACAACACTTAATGCTAGTCATAGGGTGCAAATAAGCAATCAGGAAACACACGCAACAAAGTTACAGTCCTGCAGTCATAAGTGGGAAGACATGGGTGATAGGAACTATGAGAAGACTAATAGTAAAAGTAATGCAGCCTTAGTGAATAGTTTGACAATGTTGAGGGAATTATTTGTTTAGTAGAGTGATGGCGGTTCGGGGAAAAACTGTTCTTGTGTCTAGTTGTTTTGGTGTGCAGTGCTTTATAGCGGTGTTTTGAGGTAGGAGTTGAAACAATTTATGTCCAGGATACGAGGGGTCTGTAAATATTTTCACAGCCCTCTTTTGGACTCGTGTAGTGTACAGGTCCTCAGTGGAAGGCAGGTTGGTAGTAATTGTTTTTTCTGCAGTTCTGATTATCCTCTGAAGTCTGTGTGTGTCTTGTTGGGTTGCAGAACCAAACCAGACAGTTATAGAGGTGCAGATGACAGACTTAATAATTCCTCTGTAGAACTGTATCAGCAGCTCCTTGGGAAGTTTGAGCTTCCTGAGTTGGCAAAGAAAGAACATTCTTTGTTGTGCTTTTTTGATGATGTTTTTGATGTTAGGTATCCATTTTAAGTCTTGAGATATGATAGAACCTAGAAATTTGAAGGCCTCTACTGTTGATACTGTGTTGTCTAGTATTGTAAGAGGTGGTAGTTTGGGAGGATTTTTCCTAAAGTCTACCACTTCTACGAAGTCTACCACCTCTTCCTCGGAGTCTGGTGCTAAAGGTTGCTGTGGCATTGAGGTTTTCCTCAGCGCTTCTTCACTGTGTGGGAAGGTGACTTTATGACCTCTTGATGGCATGAGGCACTAAACTGGATTGTGTCCTTAAATGAACCCTTTAAAGAATAAATACCACCCCATGGTTGGAAGCTTGTAATGTGTAAAATGTTCGGTTCTTTTATAATCCATAAATGGGAATAGGTTTCTGGAAATAATTTAGTTTCTTTTCCCACTTATACCAGACACATCGTAACTAGGACACACTGTACAGGTAGTCCTTGACTAACAACAGTTCATTTAGTGGCCATTCAAAGTTATGTCAGTGAAAAAAGTGAGTTATGACCATTTTTTACACTTAAAATCACTTCAGCATTCCATGGTCACGTGATCAAAATTCAGCCCTTGGCAACTGACTCATATTTATGATGATTTCAGTGTCCTGAAATCATTAGATCACCTTTTGAGACCTTTTGACAACTAAAATCAATGGGGGAAACCAGACTTAACTGCAGTTATCTCTTTAACTGTGCTAAGAAAGGTCATAAAATGGAGCAAAACTTACTTAACGAATGCCTCATCTAGCAACATAAATTTTGGGCTCAGTTGTGGTCGTAAGTCGAAGATTACCTGTACCTAGAACCATATTATGCTTAATACTGCACACCTACTTTCAAACGCCCTTCTTATATATGTCTAATAAAATGACATCCTTTCTATTGATTCTTCTGTTCGAGTATCTTTTTTCATATATCACTTTTTTATATGTTGAACCCTGCCGCTAGTTCCTGTATAGGTAGTTCTTGATTTATGACCACAATTGACATCAAAATTTCTGTTGCTATAAGTGAAACATTTCTTAAGTGAATTTCGCCCCATTTGACAATCTTTTTTGTCATAATCGTTAAGTGAATCACTGCTGCTGTTAAATTAGTAACATGGTTGTTAAGTGAATCTGGCTTCCCATTGACTTTACTTGTCAGAAAGTTGGGAAAGTTGATCACATGACCCCGGGAGACTAACCGTCATAACTATAAGTCAGTTGCCACCTGATGTTGCAACAGTTGTAAGTGTGAAAACTGTCATAAGTTACTTTTCAGTGTCATTGAACTGTTGTAAGTCAAGGACTACCTGTATTAAGTAAATGTCACAGTGAAAGCTATATGGAGGAAAGACTGGCTATAAATAAAAGATGATAATGCAAATGTGTTAAGAGTCCTGAAAACATCTCAGTACTTAATTATGGATAGGAAGTTTTGCAGTTCTCTTAAGTTTTAAAAAGCATACCTTAATTAAGATAATGTTTAAATAAACCATTGCTATAATGGGAATTTTCTCTTTCCTCCTTTCTATAGCCATCACATTAATATCTATCAGTGACTGGGAAATAGTGGCTGGATTATTTTAGAATTTGTACTAAATGTCATCGGTTGTTAATTTCAATTGAATTGTATCAAAAGATTTGTATTTGAAATCAAGCAAATAATATTCACTTCTGCTGTATTTTAGTCTTTATTCTTTCTTGCAAAGTATAATTTATTTTTTCAGCTAGGAAGAACTAATTAACTGCAATTTATATGTTGTAGAGCTTTACCACTGAGTATATTGAGTACATGGGTATATTCCAATTCATCATATGCTGTACGCTAGTTTTGAAATACAGTTCAAAGATGCAAAATCAAAATGTTCTTAAGAAAAAGAAAGATGTACTCTACTGTTTGTTACTGACTGACTGACTATGGCTTCTTTTATAATATCATTTCTTTTAGAACACCTTTGCATTTTGCCTGTGCTAATGGATATACAGACATTGTTACTTTCTTGGTGGACAACAAATGCCAACTAGATAGCTGTGATGAAGAGAAGAGAACTCCATTAATGAAGGTATGCATTTAAAATAGTGCAAATTTACTAGTAATATAAAGCCAAATTTTGTATAATTTCTGTTTTAATCAAAACTATCAGTATAATAAATTGTTAGTATTGCTTATAATCAAAAGGAACCAAGAAAAAGCTGTAGCTTTGTTTTGTTTAAATTATAGAGAGTATTACCTAGGTTTATGAATTGTTGTAGACCTAACATCTTCTTAAATATTTAGGCGGTGGAATGTCAGCAAGAATTCTGTGCAATTTATCTGCTTGAACATGGAGCAGATCCTAATCTGAAGGACATAGACAACAACACTGCCCTCCACTTTGCTGCCTCTAATTCTAGTGTATCTCTAGCAAAATATCTGCTTGAAAAGAAAGCTGACATTGAAGCACAAAATAAGGTAAAATTCCAGTAGTTTACTTAATATATTAAGTAGTTTTTGATTTTGTATAAGCCAATACATATTCTGATTTTTTTAAAATTAACATCATTTACAGAAAAAAAACACTGCATTATTTACTGAGAGACTAATGTGTAAATAATAAGTATCTATTGAGTAATAAAGTGGAACTTGAGACTCTTCATTTCTTATTTTGCTTGAACAAGTTGACTAATTTGTAATTTACCTTTAAATAAGCTTTTGCTAGCTTTCACATGGGGGTTTGTTTTGGACATACTTAATCATAATCTCAGGTTCAAATGTCACATAAGGTACCCCTTCCTATTGTTAAAAATAGTAGGAACTTTTTCTTCTTTTCCATCAATTTGGGTAACAGACACAAACTGCCCATTATCCCTCTGCAAACAAGATGTACTTGTTTTTTTGTAGAATTGTGACAGTATCCAATGGGAGTAAATGGTACAAAATAAAGGACTCATTAGATATAGTGGTTAAAGGCATCGGACTAGAAGCTGAGAGATTGAGTTTCAGGTCCCTCCATCTATCTGAGTGATTTCGGACTAGTCACTAACTCTCTCAGCCTTAGTAAGAAGCAAATAATAACCATTTCTAAAAAACATTGCCAAGAAAACTGCGTGCAGCTCTACTTTTTCCAATATAATATTTGCATATAATAGTCAAATCTGTAATATTGCACAAATGTTTGAAATTATCTGAAACTTTAAAGCCAAGTAGAAATATAGAAAATATTATTTCAGAGATGTTTAACTCACACTGAAACCCATCTAGAAGCAGTCTGAAAGAAATAAAACTTCTTATCATTTTTGTCTGGCTTGGGTACAGGACATTGCATTTGTTAAATGCGAAACAGAAACTATGCATATATGTATTTCTTTTTTTTATTACAGGATGGTTGCACACCATTAATTGTTGCTGTGGCTGAAAATAATCGAGAAATGGTAGAGTTTCTTCTTCAACAAAACGCATCTGTGCATGCCACAGATAAATTGGGAAGGTACAGTTTGGGTCATAATTAGTCAGCTGGAATAACATTTTCTCAATATAAAACATTATTTATCAATGGCTTGGTGCTATTGTTAACATTGCACTGAAGTCTTATCTGAAAGTTTTGTTTCCAGCTATATTATAAACTCCCTTTGGGATCAAAAGATAAAACTTTGAAAATAAAGAAAAAATGTAGGTTTCTTAAAATAGTTTACATTTAAAGAAAATACTGATGTTTCTGTTCAATGCCATTTTCAATTTGTTTTCAGTAAAAAAAAAAAAAGCTCATGGGTAGCTTTTATACTTAATTTATTTTTTTGTTATAAACACAACTACCATCTGAAGCCCCAAAGGTCTACTTAAACAACAACCTACTCCCCTATGATCCCCATCCAAAGTACCTTGAGTAACATTGGATTGGATTCTCTCCTACACAATACACCTAGAGAATATGGTAGCAAACATCAATACTAGGAACAACATACTGCAGAAATTATGTGGAACTAAATGGGGAGCTTCAACTGTCACCCTCAATCTAGCAGCACTAGAGTTGGTCTACCCTGCAACAGAATTCTGTGCCCCTGTATGGCTTAACAGCTGTAAATACTAATAAGTTAGATACCAGATTCAACGACACCAGTGCTGGGTTGCAGGCGGTATGCCCTGGTACGAGCGTACCAAAGCCTGCCCGGAGCACTGGATACCATTCCGGTATGGTGTTCCAGAGGGCCCGCCCGCCTGTCTGAGCTCCTTACTGGTCTTTTAAGTCTTTGGCGCTTACATGCATGGCACGTACAGTGTCTGCACGATGCTTTGCTGAGCAGCTGGAGCGTTGCGGAGGCGGTAAGACACGTGCACACTGCGCGCGTGCTGCACACGTCCATGTGGACATCGTAGGATCTGGAACCCACCACTGAACGACACCATGAGGATTATAAGTGGATGTATTAAAACCACTCCAAATTTCTGGCTTCCTGTTCTGAGGAATATAACACTGCCAACTTTATGAAGGCAAGATGCATAAATGAGAGAATACAGAAAAATTAAGAGCAACTCACTCCTACCACTGCATGCTGACCTTCCTCATTCATTAACCGGAAGATACAAATCCAGGAACCCCCCACTGGCACTTGCATAACATCTGCCCAACATCTTTAAATCGATTCCCAGTGGAAAGCCAAATGGATCATGGAATGTGCAGACACAGGAAATTATATAAATGACTCCACAAGAAAGGTGCCAGGCTTTGAACTATCACGACCGCAATGGAAAATCCTGAACAGGATTCTTGATAGACAGAGTCTTGATAGATGCACCTCACACGGCATCTATCAAGACTCTGTATAAATGGGACATATTATCCTCCACTCAGTGTGACTGCAGGGTCCCATATCAGATAGTAAATCAGTCATAACTGGATGTAAGCTGAAAGCATATACTCATCCAGTATCTGATTATTATTATTTTAATATGAATGATGCTGTGCTTCAATGGTTAGATGGCTTAGATATTGGTATTTAAATATAGATCTGTTTAACATTTATATTTTATTGTGTTTACTAATCTAGGTGAAATGTTTGTATATAGTTCATGTATGAGATGCCATACGTTAAATAAATAAATAATTGCAGCTTTGTTTAATGTGAAAGCTCCCCTGTCTTTTTGCAAGAGAGAATAATGCTGAGTAAATACAGGATTAAATAAAGTATTAGTGAAGGTTTGATTATATGCAGTAATTGAGGGGGCGTTCTTCTCTTTCAGAATTCCACTATTGATTGCTGCTTCTAATAAAAAACGTGACTTAACTCATGTTCTCCTCCTTCATGGATCGAATGTTGCCCATAGAGATAAAAGTGGATGGTCAGCAAAAGATTATGCTATGATTAGTGATGATTCCATGTAAGCCGAAACATTTGTCTTTTCATTGTCACATAACCAAGAAACAAAACTATCCTATATGAAAATAAAAAGCATAACATGGATTAAGATTAGATAACATATTAGCAGGCTGTTAAAGTAGCATGCAAACAACTAAGTTATTGCTTTTTATTTAATATTGTTCTGTGTTGAGATTAATTGTGCTTTATTAAAATGTGTCAATATTGAGTAAAATATTTTTTTTCCTTTTAGCCTTAAGCAATATGTTGCTAAATATTCCGACTGCAATAATAGAGAAGAGGGCACATTACATGGTCAAAAAGTTCTGTCTATATTAAGCAGTCAAGAAAAAGACAGAGATACTGGTATTACACTTGGTGCTCCTGCTAAAAATAAAGAAGGTAAAGTTTAATATAGTACAAATGGCTGGTCAGTTAGTACAATTCTGTCCTTTCCCAATGGAAGTAGATATTACTGCTGTTGTTTGTAAAAAAAATGTTTATTTTGTGTTCTAGGTCTGCAGAATATTCCCAACAAAGCACAAAGGTGACAAAGATGCTTCAATAAGAAGCAGGCTGAATTTATGTTTTCCCAAAACTAAATTTCATGGATGTTGCCACACTATAGTGAAATTCTGGTGGCCTGTTATTTAAGCAACTGATTGGATAAAAGTTGCTGGTGTATGACATAGCAAAGCAAACAGATCCATTTTCTTGACTCCTGGAAGCTCATGTCCAAAGCAGTTTTGGAATTTTAAGTTAAAGCTTATGAATACCAAGGAAATAATTGAGCAAGCTATTTTTGTAGAAAAGACGTTGAAAACAGTCAGATTTTAATGAAGGTTAGGTTTTGGCAGAGTGATGTAAAGTTAGCATAGTGAGTTGCACATTATAATTGAATCACACAATACATATGTGTATTGTATGCTTATAAGTGTTTCTATGCTTCTAAGGGAAGCAGCATCAGCATTGACATATCTCTTGTGAATAGACCTGCTGGTTGCAAACTAGTCTTGGCGTAGGAAAAATAACAGGCCACCTTGGCCACAGGGATGCCAGCCACCTCTTGAGTGATAATAACAATTTTGTCAAGGAAAACAGTTTTGCAGGTTCCTTGAATAATTCCTTGAACTCCATTAGCAAGGCAAAGAAAGATAGATTTGTTCCTTTTTGGGGGAAGCCAATAAACAGTTCTGGTCAGATGTAGTAGTGGTGATTTGCCATATTTGCATTCCAGTTAGACTTCTGAGAAATGGGATATTACCTAGGATAATTGATGTACTGACATCCTGATATTTATTTTTTCTTCATTTCTTAATGAAACTGGTATTTCTCAAGACGTATGTCCCCATAATCAGTTTCTCAGCTTGTTCTTGGAAGTTGAATGCCAATTCAATGCTTCCTTTTCAAGACTATTACCTAACTAATATTTTATTGTTGACAAAGTTGCTACTAAGTCCTACTCCTCGTCTATCCTGAAGAATGGGGATAGACAAGAAAGCTTGGTTTGATGCTACTCTCAGCAATCAGTTGGCTCGATTTAGAAAAATATTGCTATCTCCTTGGTATGGAAAATTGCTGATGTATTTAATGTTTTAGCTAAGGGAAAATTAAATGCTATATACTATAGTGATGTTCTTGTATGGTCTGTAGATGAGCTTTCTTTTATAGGGAGGCTGCTTAAATACAAAAATGGGTTGAGAATTATTGATACAATTTTCTTTGAATTTTTAAGTTGAAAATTCTGAAATCTGTTTATGTTAGTTGAATATTTTGAAGCAGTGTGCTCCAAGTTCTGTTCGGTTTATAGACAGAGTTTGCAAAAAAAAAGTTTAATTATTACTTCTGTTGTTAGGTGGTATTATGGTTCATTTCGCAGTCAGCCAGATGTTTAGACTGGATTTAGTGTTTTTATCCAATGCTGAATTGCATTCTTTTGCTGATTCTAGGAAGAAAAAAATGAGGGAACAAGGGGCTTTTTCCTTGCATTTTAATAATCAAAATTTTGGGAGTTGGGGTTGGAAGGAAGCAGTTTGAAACATTTCTGTAGAATGTTCCAGGTGGAACAGCTTTGTTTTATATTCTGAATAAAACTATTTTTGCTTTGTGCATATCTCTTTTTTTTAAAATAATATTTTTTTATTGTTTTTGTCTTTTCATCACATATTACAATCTTTATATCAACAGTTTGTACAATGTTACATCATCGTATCTGTATGTGTTTTCCTCTCTTTACCATTTATTACATCATTATGTCATCTTATCTATACATTTTTATGATCTTTTACATATTTACCTACTTTTATATACAGTTCTATGTTTATTTATGTATATTGTTTTCGGCTTAATTATTTTTCTTATTTTCCAACCATTCATACCATTTATTCCAAATTTCGTAGTATTCTGATTCTTCTTTGTCCTTTAATTTTAGGGTTAGTTTGTCCATCTCTGCACAATCCAAGGTTTATTTTATCACTAATTCGTCCAGCGGTATATTATTTTGCTTCCAGCATTGGGCAAAAGCTATTCTAGCTGTGGTTAATATATGTGTTAGTAGATATTTAATTTTTTTTGTGTAGTTCCCTTTAATTATTCCTAGTAAGAAGCTTTCGGGTTTATACTTTATTTGTTCCCCCGTAATTTGTTGTGCCCACTTCCACATTTTTTTCCAATATTTTTGCGATTCCGGGCAGGTCCACCACATGTGGTAGTAGGTCCCTTGTTCTTTTTTACATTTCCAACAGGTCGGTTTCAGTGTTGGGTACATTTTTGCCAATCTTTTTGGTGGTAGGTGCCAATGATAAAACATTTTGTATATATTTTATTTCAGTGTTGCTGATCTCGTTAATTTATAATTTATATTCCAAATTTTTTCCCAATCCGCTAGATCTATATTATAACCAAAATTTTTGGCCCATGCTATCATACAGCCTTTAACTATTTCTTCTTCTAAGTTTATTTCTAGCAAATATTTATACATTTTCGTTATAAATTTGTTTTCTGGGCCAATTAAGATTTTGTCTATTTGTTGCAGTTCTGTATATATTCCATATTCTTTTATATCTTTTTTGTATCTTGATTGTAATTGGAGGTATAGATCAATCTATATTGATATTGTTCTCTTTTAGTTCTTGGTTCGTTTTCAGATTCCCCTGGTTATCTAAAATTTCACTATACCTAACCATTTTTGATAGATCTAGCATATTGGGGTGTGTCATGGCTTCCATGGTGAAAAGCCATGCCGGTATTTTCATATAGTGTTTTGCTTTAATTTTGTTCCAGACCTGAATCAATGCTTCTCTAATATGATGTGTATGGAAATATTTTTGCTTCTTTTTACTCTCTTCCCATAAGAAAAAGTGCCATCCTGTTTGCAGGTCATGGCCTTCTATTGCTAATATTCTTTTGTTTTTTAAATTTATCCAATCTTTAATCCAAATTAGTGCTGCTGCATTATAGTAGAGTTCCCAGTCAGGTAGCCCCATACCACCTCTGCTTCTATCGTCCTGTAATGCTTTCAGTTTTATCCTAGCTTTTTTCCCTTGCCAGATGAATTTTAGTATTATTTTGTTCAGTTCGGTAAAGAATTTTTTCTCTAATTTTATGGGGATCGTTTGAAATAGATATAGGACTCTTGGTAGTATGTTCATTTTTATAGTTGCTATTTTCCCTAATAATGATAGTTGTAATTTCCCCCATAGTTCTAAGTCTTTTTTTATTTGTTGCACTAATTTTGTGTAATTATTTTCTTTTATGGTTAAGCACTTTGCAGTTAGCCATATTCCTAAATATTTGACTTTCTTTACTACCTGGAGTCCTATTGTTTTTTCTAATTCTTTGTTCTGTTCTTCCTTCAGATTTTTGGTTATTATTTTGGTCTTTTCTCTATTAATTTTTAGTCCTGCGACATCTCCATATTTTTCTAGTTCTTGCATTAACCTGTTCCCTGTTTCTAATGGATCTTCTATAATAAATACTAAGTCATCTGCAAAGGCCTGTATTTTGTATTTTTCATTTTTAATTTTGGTTCCTCTTATTTCCTGGTTTTTTCTAATTCGTATCAGGCTTTCTAGCGTCAGAATAAAAAGCAGAGGTGATAGTGGGCAGCCCTGTCTTACTCCTTTCGTTATTTCAAAGGACTCTGTATTTTCCCCATTCAATAGTATGTTTGCCTTTTGGGTGGAGTATATTGTTTCTATTAATCTTTCAAATTTATTTCCTAAATTCATATTTTTAATTTGTTGTTTCATGTATTGCCAATTTAAATTATCGAATGCCTTCTGTGCATCCAGGAATACAAGTGCCACTTGTTTCCCTGTATGCACCTCATAATACTCCAGGATATTAGCTATTGTTCTGCTTTGTGCATATCTCTATTGCAAATATTAGAAATAAAAAGTATAGCTTCCATATTTGTAATATCTTTAGGAATTTACAGAAAATTCCCATTTTCTATGAAATGGCAATTCTGAATAACAGCAAATAGCCAGTTTGGGCATTAGAAAAGTATCTACAAACAAAATGACAGTTGAATCAAAATTTAAACAAATAATTATGATATTCCATATAAGGTGGGATTTAGATATTTAGTTGCAGTTTTAATTTTCAAAGAACAAGGGGAAAATACCATTGGACAGAGAATTTAAATGTTTTATTCTTTTTTAATGTGATTGCTACAATTACTACTTTATAAACAGATACATGTTTACATTTTGAATTTTTATTGTTAAAGGCTTTGTGCTAAATAGAAAAATAGATAGAGAAGTGCAGGAATTGCTCAACAAGTCAGGAAAGGAGTAACTCTCTGCAGGTCAAATAATAATGTAATAATTTATTTAAATGTTTAGTTCATAATATGGATAGCTTGCTTGTTTTCTTCTTACTCCTTTTAGAAAAGGTAGTGATAGAGGACAATATTTGTAGCCCAGGTTTGAAATGAGGAGTGGGTACTCTCTTCACTTGGTTCTTTTCTTGCAGATCTTTCATTACCCAAACTTGATAACACCATCAATGCTGGTGGGGAGTGGGTTTGCTTTCAGTTTATATGTGACTGGCTCTGTCAGTGTTGGTGGGAATGATGTTGGTAGTTATTTGGTTAGGCTGTTTACTATCAATTTGCTTTGCAAGTCCTTGATTGGGGTATCGTTTAATTAATTGGTGATCTGATGTTAATCTTGATTAATATCTGTTAATCTGAGTGATGAATGCTAGTGGAATATTAGTCTTTTTGTTGCCTTTTTGGCTTGTTGATTGTCTCTTGAATGATATGTATATGCTGTTTATGTCTACATATGTATTGATGGCTGATTTGTCAATGCTAAGCTTCCAGAAATTCTCTAGCATTTTTTGGGCTTGGCTTAGTTTAGGATAGTCACAGTTTTCCTTCTGACTGCTAGTTGTTGTTCATTGATGCGTTCTGCTAGTCTTCTGCCTGTTTATCCTATGTAGTACTTGTTGCAGTCATTACAATGTATGTTGTAGATGACTCCTGTTTTTTCTTCTGAAGCTGCTGGATCTTTGGTTTATTTAGGATGTTTTGAAGGGCTTTAGTTGATTTCTATGCTACATGGATGCCACATGGTTGTAATAGTCTGTTGGTGGTTTCTGAGATATAATTTATCCTTTTTAGAGCTTGGGTTGTGATATATTGAGTTGCGTGATCAGGCACTTTTTGATGAAGTGTGGATATCCATTACGTTGAAAGATATTGTATAGATGATATGTTTGAGATGAGATGTTTAGGATTGCTGCAGTGTGATTGTGCTTGTCTAAATAGTGTTTGTTTGTTTCTGTTTTAAATGTATAGGCCATCCATCTTACCTCAAGGTATTTCTGGGAGGCTTACAATCATAAAAGATATGAATTATATAAGAACATTAATAGTTTCAACTGGAAAATTGTAACTATCCTAGACCAAGCCAATATCAGACCAATAATGAAGAAGTAAATAATATGGAAATCAAGGAACTGTCAAACTATGTTTCTCCGGGTTGACCCTTATAGCAATTCTAGCCTAATGCCAGACTTTCCCTAACTAGGTCCCTAGGAAATAAAGATCATTTGGTTGGGGTAACAGTTTCTTTTACTAAGGATTAGTGGTTACAGTGAAAGTAGGCTAGTACTAAAGTTTGCATGCAAAGAGTTACAGTATTCCCCCTTCTCCCCAGCCCTCCCTGCTTAACCAGTTTGCCTTCGTCCAATGGTGGACCGCCTAGGTGTTTTGGGAACTGCTCAAATGTTTAGTGCCACTTGGTACAGTTCTCATTCCTTTCTCAGGCTTCGCGGCCTTGAAGACTGGAACAGGCTGGTTCTCACATTTCTGGCTTCTGTCAAACTTGTCAACTCCTCCCCTTTGGCTCGCCTCGTTCCTTTACATGCCAATTGCCTATTTCCTCTTCCCACCAGCCCCTAACAATTTATGGCAGGCTGCCAGAGAAGCGCTAAGCTGAAGATGGCAGATCTGACACTAACAGTAAAGAGCCCAACTAAAGAACCATCAAGACTCTCCCACCAACAATGACAGGGTAAGCCATTAGGATATAAATTGAAAGCAAACCCCACTCCTTACTAGCACTGATGATGTTACCTAGTTTGGGTAATTAAAGGTCTGCAAGAAAACAACCATACTCAGAGAGCATCAAGGAGCTTAGATCAGAAGGCAACTGATGAACCTGGATTGGTTTCAGAGAGAAGAATTTTGTGAGGGGGTATGATTAAGTTAGTCAGTTTGAGTGAAACCGTTAATTCCACTTGAAATTGGCTTCTGATGGGGGGACTCTGAATTGTTCTTATTGGTGTATCTTCGTGTTTTTGAGTCCATGGAATTCATTGATTTTTTAATAAGATCTGGGGGATGAAATGATAGAAGAATTGCTTAGCCAACTATTGGCCTCCTACCCACCTTGGCCTCCTACCCACTATCCTACCCACCGGACACCACTGATTGCCTCCCTGCCTGGTCCCCAGAGGCGCCCTCCATGCAAACTAAGTTGAATTGGCCACATCCCCTGTTCACATACCCGAAGGACAAGCACAACGCTGATCTGGCCCTCAATGAAATCAAGTGTGACACCCCTGATCTACATCATATGCTTGGGTGCTTATTAATATAAAAATTGGGCTCAGACTTCTGAATGCTAATTTGTGCATGCACGTGAGCCTTTTTCATATTTCATTTTTAGAATAATATGTCTTTCTTTTATTGAACAAATAGAAAATTGCTACTATTGAAATGGAAATTCCATAAAACAAGCAGTAAAAGTATTAAATCATAAACTTTCATGCAATCTAAGATGCAATTAACTGCAAATATTTATACTGAATATAACTTCCAGTTTAAAAATTAGAAAAGCTTACAATAAATACAAAAATCTAATTAAATAATGTTTGCCAACTTTTGCATAGCTACTGAGTAAGTTATTTTTTTACTTTTAAGATATCTTTCTACATTTAAACTTGTGCAGTTTGATTTACCGTAATATAAAAAATCTTTATAGTTTTTTCCCTTGATTTGTCTGCATTTTTATTTTTCTTTGTGTTTGGGTTTTTTACAGTTCTTGATAACCACTCTTCTGGAGGTTCTACAAGGTAAGATTTAAATTTTGATTTGAATTCAGGAAGTTCCAGAAAAAGATAGATTCTTATTTATGTGTATTTGTGTTTAAGCAACTATGAAAAAACAGATGATGATAGCTGGCTTTCTTCAGAAGAGGAGGAACTAGGCTCCAGTCCCAAGGTAGGATTTTGTACAATGAAGACTCAAAACCTCTAACAATGAAAGACTTGTTATGATACTAATTAATACTTGTTGGGATGGAAAGAAAATATGAACTTCAATTTCGATCAGCGGTTCTCAACCTGTGGGTCGTGACCTCTTTCACAGGGGTCGCCTAAGACACGGGCGCACACTGCCCTCTTCTCTCTGACAGCCGCCTGGTTAAAAAGCCATTCCCCATGGTGTTTGTCCCTGGGGGGCTCCACAGAACATCCCAAGACCGATGCCACCACATCAGCCCTCTTCGGGACAAGCCCTCCAGAAGGACAAGGCCCCACTTGTCCCCTTCACGTTCCTCACCTTCCAGCCATGGAAAACATAGGCACGCGCATGCCCCGCACAATTACAGCCCGGAGCAGGACCAAAGCCCCTCTCCCAAGTGGCCCTTCCTCCCTTGGAGGGCTTTGGGGGGGAAGCTTCTGCAGAAGCCCGGGTGAGTGAGAACAGGTTCACACCGTTATGAAGTCTCTGAGGCTGTAATTGTATGGGGTGTGTGCGTGCACCTATGTTTTCCATGACGTGGAGCCATGCTGAGGCTCTGGGTGGCCAATGACTCCGGAGCCCATCTGCGGAGGGCCGGGTCCCCCTCGCGTTCCTCGTCTTCCCAGATGGGATCCGGAGTCATCGCCGGCCGCACAGAGCTTTGGCAAGGCTGCATGCCGTGAAAAACATAGGCACGCGCATCCCCCCTGCACAATTACAGCCTCGGAGTCTTCGTTAACGGTGGGAACTTGTTCTCACTTGCCCGGGCTTCTGCAGAAGCTTCCCTCCAAAGCCCTCCAAGGGAGGAAGGGCCAGTTGGGAGAAGGGCTTTGGTCCTGCTCCGGGCTGTAATTGCGCAGGGCATATGCTCGCCTATGTTTTCTATGGTGTGGGGCCTCAGCTGAAAGATGAAGAACGTGAGGGGAACCAGCGGGGCCTCGTCCTTCTGAAGAGAACCTGTTCTCGAAGAGGGGAAATGTGGTGGCATCTTGGGATGTTCTGCGGAGCCTCCCAGGGAAAAATGGTGCTGCCAGGTACTTTTAACCATATATTTTGGTCCTACGAATGCAGAATGCTGCAAAAAATCATAAATGCAGGCCAGTTGTTGAGTGTTTCAAATGTGATTGGAACACTCAACAAGGTGACCACAGTATGTGTATCTCTCTGTGTGTGTGTGTGTGTGTGTGTGTGTGTGAGAGAGAGAGAGAGAGAGAGAGAGAGAGAGAGAGGGTGGGAGGGAGGGAGGGAGGGAAACAGAGATGGACAGACACAATGAGAGACAGAGAGAGAGAGACAGAGAGGGGGAGGGAGGAAGGAGGAGAGAGACAGACAGAGAGACACATATAGTGAGTGATTAAGTGAGTGAGTGAGAGACAGACAGACAGACACACACACACATATACACGCAGAGTGACAGAGAGAGACACACATACAAAGAGACAGAGAGGGAGAGAGACAGAGACAGACAGATAGACACACACACACACACACAGAGTGAGTAGGAAACACACACACACAGAGTGGCAGAGATGGGGGAGGGAGGAGAGAGAGACAGTGATACAGAGAGAGAGACAGACAGACACACAGAGAGAATGACAGAGACGAGGGAGGAGGAGAGAGACAAAGAGCCACACAGAGAGAGGCAGACAGAGAAAGAAAGGAAGGAAGAAAGAAAGAAAAAGAAAGAAAGAAAGAAAGAAAGAAAGAAAGAAAGAAAGAGAAAGAAAGTGGGAGAGAGAGATGAAAGAAAAAAAGAAAAAGAACTTATGGCCACAATTGAGCCCAAAATTTTGGTTGCTAAGCAAGAGCGTTGTTAAGTGAGTTTCACCACATTTTGTGCAACTGCGCAGCGAGTTGGATGTACCGAACAATGCTCTGCTATTTCACATTGCGCATACTGTCGCAAAATGTAGCAATGTAGTTTACTCTTGTTATATTAAGACTGTTATCCATGCTACATCATGCTTCAAGACAAAATTTCATTTATTTGTAATTAGAAATAAATATTTCACAATATATAATTACATATTGTTTTTGTGATTAATCACTATGCTTTAATTATGTTCAATTTGTAGTAGTGAAAATACATCCTGCATATCAGATATTTACATTACGATTCATAACAGTAGCAAAATTACAGTTATGAAGTAGCAACGAAAATAATTTTATGGTTGGGGGTCACCACAACATGAGGAACTGTATTAAAGGGTCGCAGCATTGGGAAGGTTGAGAACCACTGATTTAGATCTTAAATTTAATGCAATACATACAGCTTGAGCCGTGGTGGTGCAGTGGTTAGACTGCAATATTGTTGGCTAATTCTGCTGATGGCCAATTGGTCACACTTTGGCAGTTTGAGTCTCACTGGCTCAAGATTGACCCAGCCTTCCATCTTTCTGAGGTCAGTAAAATGAGGACCCAGATTGTTGGGGGCAATATGCTGTCTTATACATTTATAAGTCTAGGTTTTTTTGAAAGAAGAGCAAAATGTAAAGATAGTATAGCAATGCTTGTTACAGTGACAACTTCTGTCGGCTTCAACTTTTATACTTAGAAACCAGAAAAACCAAGTTTGGCTCAGCTAATGAAAGTTCCATGGGACTTCTTGAAAAAATGTAAGTTGCTTGAACAAAATAAGTTATGATTATAGTGCTTATGTACAGAAAACATTAACTGTGTTTTAATCTCTGTGTGTGTGTTTGTATTTTGATACAGTAGATGAAAAAGATTGCACTATCCCAACAGAACCCTTAGGCAGTTCACAGCAAAATAAAGCAGATTATGAATTTGAAGAATGCAATGAATCCCTTCCTAAGCCTTTGTTCCAAGTCAAAACCTTCCCTCATTCTGTCCATTCCTCACCTGGCTCCTTTTCCAAATGTTCCCAGAGAATGTTGCATTCTAAACAGGTAATATGTTTGAATTTATCCATTGTATGTTTTTTTTTTATTTATTGTATGTTTTTATACCCACATGTGATTTTGTGAAGATAATGAAAGCAAAAATCAGTCAAAAGAAAATACTCAAAAAAATATTCAAAAAAAATTTAACCACAATAAGCAAGAATTAAATGATTCTGATAGTTCTGTGGCAAGCAAGGAGGAAGAAGAATTTGATGGGAAGAGGAAAGAAGATCAGAAAAATGAAAAAGAGGCAAAGGAAGAGGAAGAAGAAGAAGAGGAGGAGGAGGAGGAGGAGGAGGAGGAGGAGGAGGAGGAGGAGGAGGAGGAGGAGGAGGAGGAGGAGGAGGAGGAAGTGAAAGAAATGGAGGAGCACTTCAATATAGAAAGGGAGGAAGAAAACATAAAAACAATTTGGACCAAGGCAGAAGATAAGGAAGATGAATATGTTGACAAATTAGGAGGGAAAGAACATTCCAGAGAAAAGGAACATGAGAGGGAAACAAATCTGTTTAAGTGTAATGATGAAGTATGTAATGTACAAAGTGAAAAGACGCAAGATGGTACTAATATTCCTAAAGCTTTTATTTCTGGTCATTCTGAATCTTCACATTATCATACAATTACTAACAAGGTAAATAAGGAACAGCCTGAACTTTCTGTTGAAAAAGAATCTAGTCATGAAAATCAATTTCAGAAGTTAAAAAAACTCCAGGACACTGAGAATAATAATAAATTGTCATATGAGAATCAAAAACAGTTTTGCAAAACTGTTTTTTCTTTGGAGAATGTTGCAAAAACTACATTCTTTACTTTCTCAACTAACTCTCAAGAAAATGGCATGGATTCCGTTCTGGATGATATTGAAAGTCATAATTCTGGATCAGAAGCAGAACTTAGAAAAAATACAAGTACACAAGAGAATATTAGGAATCCTGATTTTGCAGGATATGGGATCCCTGGAAAAAAGGAATGTGTGGATTCAAAAAAACTGGAAGAAGCAATATATGAGCCAACAATATATAAATATAGTGAGGATGAACATCTGAAAACTTTCCAATCTGATTTGAAAGTAAGTGAACCTATTGCAAAGGCAAAGACTTCATAAATAAAAAACTGTATTTTAACAAGCTTGTTCATTAATGATATTTTAATGGCACAGGAGAAATAAAATCCATTCCAAATCATTTAGTCCCCAATCCCTGGACTGCAGCCTTTTCAAAACCTGATTGCAGGAGAAATGGGCAAGCATGTGTGTGTGAAGCTCCACTCGCACAAATGGTGGGCAAGTACGTGCACGAAGCTCCACTGGAACTAGCAGAGGGTGCTTGTGATCACACATAAGGTGGGAGTGGAACTTTGCGAGCGCAAGAACCCTCCACTCCAGGGGTGTCCACTTGCATGAGCGGAACTTCATTCACAAGTGCAATTACCAGCCGCGAGTGGAGCTTTGCATGCGAGTGCAAAGACCCTTCACTCGTGCTTGATCTCTATTTGCGTGAGGAGAGGGCATGCATGCGCTCTTATTGCACAAATGGAACTATGTGTACGCCTGCCACTCATATGCTCCTCCTCCTTCGTCAGGCCACCAAGGTGGAAAGGTTGGGGACCATTGATTTTGAACACAGAATCCAGATTAATGCATAGATTTGATAATATTCAAATGAAGCAAAAATATCCAAACTGGCTTAATAGTTCTATATACAATTCAAGATGTTGATTTTCTATGATGCCATAATTACTTATAGCTAGAATACCTACTATTTTATACTTACTTATTCATTCATTTATTCATCAAACAAAAATTACAAATTTGAACAAACAAAATGAAAAAAACCCTAAAATGCGACAGGGCCAATAGGTACCTTAGTGCACTTACACACGCCCTCCAGATTGAATAACCAGTCTTTAAGAATGGCTTCTAATTTTTTTCTCAAAATCAATTTTATAATTGCTATCTTGTCTTTTAATTGTAAATTGCTTGGAAGATGGTACATAGAAAATAAGGCATACAGATTCATACTATAACACAATTATATATATTTATAGGTTAATTTGATTAATAGTTTTTTATTGTATTGATTAATAAAATGATGGTAACAATAACCACTATTTTATTAATGGTAATAATAACTATGCATAATATATGTAACAAATAAATAATAAGTGTACATAGTGAAAATGTATAATTTATGGTCTTGGTCATTTAAAATAAATATTCAGCTTTCTAGTATTATAAAATATCACATTTTACATTATAGTGAAGATACTTCAATTCAGTGTTTCTTAAACTTTTTTCTCTCAGAACTCTTTCCCACTTTTAAAAATTATGGAGGTCCCCCAAAAAGCTTTTGTTTGGATGGACCAGATATATCAATATTTGTCATATTAAAAATTAAAATTGATGCATTCACTTTTCATGATTGTTTGATGGAATTTTAACATTGTATTTTTCAGCATAGACTGCCAAATAATTTTGATTTTTTTTTTACTCCTGGGAGAGTCTTGGAGCACCTTACTAGTGCTAGACCACTACTCTAGTTTATTACTTACAGTACATAAGTGAATATATATTCTTGGCAATATCCCAGACAGTTTATGACTCCCTGATAAAATCACGTATATTAAAATTTTAGTCATAAATTCTAAAGACTTCTTTAAAGTAATAACAGGTCGTTACAATTTCCAATTGCTATATACAATAAACACTGAATGTTGTTCTTTCTGTTAGGAGAAACCTTCAAAAGGTGAAGAAGGTGTTGAACAGGATATTGCCAATAAAAAAAAAATTGTTTGTAGGCAGTCTTCCATCTCACCAAAAGGTATAAGTTTTAGTTATATTAACTAGTCTGCAGTCACTTCTCATATTTATGCATTATAGTTTCATTAAGCTAATAGTTTAATACCTAAAATTCATGAAACCAATAATTAATTGGTTATTGCCATGAATCTTAATATAATTTAATATTATAAGATTAAAATATATAAACAAAATTGTTTCTGGAAATAGCCTATTTGTAATTAAGTTATTTATTATGAACTGGACATCTATTGGGATGCTATCGTTCTTTAAAGTGTTATATATCAGTTTTCATGCTCTGTGTTTAAAAACTTCTGTGGCTGGTTTCTGAAAATCTCTAAGGAGAAGGTTGTTTTCTGAAAACAACTTTTTTTAAAAAAAATTTGGGGGCTGACCAAAAAGATTCAATTAATTTTGCTTTCGCTTCTCAGCAATATTTCAGTAAAAGTAGTGTGCATAGCTAATGTCAGAAGGCAGCTATCAAAACTATGTAGTTATTTAAATGTAATAATTGCCCTATAATCTAGTTAACTCTTTTGTCTTGCCTTATCAAGGTGTGATACAAGAATAGGACTGAGGAATGATAAATTGGCAGAACCAATCAAACATGGGGGTGGAGGAATGAATAGCATCTGGCAATACTTTTAAATCTGAATTGCCACAATCTCAACTTTTGAATAACGAACACTGAGTATTTTGTAAACAATTTACTATTTTATTTTATAGCTAAATCCATTTTGGGTGAGGACAAAGATGAAGAGGAAAAGTATACAGAATCTCCATGGGATTCAGAAGTAAGTTTTTAAAATTTTCTGTGCTCTATGATTTAAAAACAAAAAGCTTCCATTTTAAAATCTGTTTTGATTTATTGTTTCTCATATTAATCAGTTTTAGCTTCTAGTGTTTATGGATATGTCTTTAGTTTGCTAACGATAATGTTGTTAGCATTAAATCAGAATAATTGTTTGACGCTCCAAGGAGTTTAATTTGAGTTATTTTCCACACAGTTACTTACAAGCTTTACCCATTTTGTATTTTTAAAATGGTCAGTGAGAAAAATATTTTTTCAGGGAAAATATTTTATTAATTTCAAACGTAAGACACATGCTGCTATCTCTTTGCCATCTCCATGACATTTCTTTGCTGAAATGAATTGAAACTGCCCCAGTACAAGTGTACAAGTGTGTAGAAAGTATGAATAGTGTTTAATATTGTTTAGTTGAATATCATGTCCATAGAATTAAATAAAGGAGTAGTTTTCTAATTATATGAAATATAAATTAATATGTTATAGGGCAGTGATGGCGAACCTTGTTTGGCTCCCATGCCAAAAGCGGGGGGAGTGCAGGGGGGTTGTGTGAGAATGTGCCCCCCAATGCTATGCGCATGACCACCACCTCCTGTGCGCATGCACGCGTGACCAACACACACACACACACACACACACACACTGCTTTTGGTGCGGTTTTTTCGCCCTCCCCAGGCTCCAGAAGCTTTCTAAGAGTCTGGGGAGGGCAAAAACAGCCTCCACTTCCCCCCACCGGATGCCCTTTGGAGGCCTCAGGAAATTCACTGAAGCCTCCAGAGGGCGAGGAATCCGGAGGTTCGGGAATGGTGACTTCTGGTTTGTCTGTAGGGCCGTTTTTTGCCCTTCGGAGCCTTCAGGGGGCTTCAGGAGGCATTCACGCGCTGGCCAGCTGACTTCGGCGTTCTTTTGAGACAGTTTTTCGCCCTCTGGAGGCTTCCTTGAAGCCTCCAGAATGTGAAAAACTGGCCCTACAGGAAAACCAAGTTCAGGCAATGTGTCTTTCGGTACGGCCACATGACTGTTTTTTGCCCTCTGGAGCCTTCAGGCTTCCCTGAAGGCTCCGGAGGGCAAAAACCAGCCCTACAAGTAAACAGGAAGTGACTTCCGGTTTGTCCGTAGGTGAATTTTTCACCCTCCGGAGCCTTCAGGGAAGCCTGAAGGCTCCAGAGGGCAAAAAACAGTCATGTGGCCGTACCGAAAGACACATTGCCTGAACTTGGTTTTCCTGTAGGGCCAGTTTTTCACATTCTGGAGGCTTCAAGGAAGCCTCCAGAGGGCGAAAAACTGTCTCAAAAGAACGCCGAAGTCAGCTGGCCAGCGCGTGAATGCACGATGGCCACTGACAGGCAACGCCTCATGTGCCTAAGAAATGGCTCTGTGTGCCACCTGTGGCATGCGTGCCATAGGTTCGCCATCATGGGTATAGGGTCCATAGTTGGAAATGTGTTATTATTGAAGGCTTTCTCTAATGTTCTATAGTTTTCCTTTATGAAATTGTCTTTATGCTTAAAGGCTTCTTCAGTTATAAATATATACCTTTTGTGTTTAATAAAATGTTTTTCTTGTATGAGATTCTAGTGTCTTTTCTTATATGGCACACGAGAATAGTGATAACTGATACTGAATTTTTTTGAATACTAGTAGTTCACTTTGCTTTTGGTCCGGAGTTATAACCAACTCATTCTAGGATGCATTCTTAGTTGAAGTAGGTGTGAGGTACTTCAGAAAGGAGATTTGAAATTTAGTGTATCTGAAATTCAGATTTTGTAAAGGTTTTTTTTTAAATCATTTTATTTCCAGCTAACTTTTCTACTCTAATAAATTAAAATGGGAACGGTTGCAATCCTTAATACAAATGTCTGTTCAAACATTTCAGTTGTAAGTAAATGCAAATCAACCATTTCTTAAAAGCTAAACTTATAAATTAAAATGCTTTTATGTTTTTTGTAATTAAAAGCTTTCATAATATGCTCAGAAATATCTTTCTTTTTTGTAGAAAAATAAAGATAAACAAAATGGGTATATGACTATAGTTGTACTTATGTTTCTCGTGTATGTTTCCAATAGTGTACTTCAGAAAGCCCCAGGAAGCCAACTATTAGTTCTCTACCTACATCTCCTGCCAAAACTGGAAAACATATGCACAGTATTATAGAAGAACCATTTAATGGTAAATTCATCATAAATTATCCCTTTTGTTATATCAACATACATAAATATTTTAAATGTTTTTCAGTTGTTTAGATATGGAAAGTATAATGGAATGGCTAAGGGTTGGGTGGGGGGGTTGGTGGGTGGGTTGATTTATATATATTGCCAATATATTCCCAACAAATTTCTATAACTGAGTAAGACTTTATCCTGGGTCTACCTGATTCAAGTTGTGCCTTAATGTACAGGTTATACCTATATATTTTCCTCCTACAATAACCCTATAAAATATCTAACAAAAGAATAAAAAGAAAGGTGCAGATAAGAAAAAAATAGAAAAGGAAAAACAATTAAGAAAAAGAAAGAAAAAATATAAAGAATTATCACAAGTACAAACAATTTTAGTAATTTATCATCTTCTCTTAAAATACAACAAATGATCTATTCTTCCCATATTCTATTTCTTACCTATAAACAAACATATAACACCTACCGTATTTTTCGGAGTATAAGACGCACCTTTTTCCCTCAAAAAGGGTGAAAATCTGGGTGCGTCTTTCACACTGAATACAGCATTTTTTGCCTTTTTTCCCCTAGGAAAACCAAGTTTGCAGGTTAGTACTACTTTTGTTACATGAATTTATTTAATTATTTTTACTACTACATTGTGGTATTTTATTTCATTCTTCACTGAATTATCTTTATAGCAAAATATTGCAAAAGAAAACTTGGTATGTGAATCTCCTGCTCCTGTTGTAAAAAAGGCAATCATAGAAAAGCAAAAATCAGGTAACTACATTATATGGGGCTTAAAATATTATATCATGCATATTATTACATATTTTAAATTCTAATATCATTAATTTCTTTCAGATTTAATGGAAGAACTTGGTCTGGATGAAGCAGATGATATTGAAGGTCCTCAAACACTATGCATATTTATGTATCATACATTTGAAAGTATTTAAGAACATCAGATTTTGTCATATATTACAAAAAATAGATAAATTTTGCTTATGAAACTAAACGTATCCTCTAAAAAAAAGGAATGTACTTGTACTTTTCTGTTAAACTATAGAAAATTGAATTCTTTGTACATATTTGAGATATGTACAAATAAATGTAATGGTTAGTCAAAATAGTTTCCAGTACCTATCAATGTTTTAAGAACCAAATGCTGATATACTACAGATGTAGGAATGTTTCAGCCATAGACGTTTTTGTTATTAATATTGGCAACCTAATAGATCTTTATATTACTTGATTTCAAAATACATTTGATTAACATTTGCTAAACCATTATATGTTGTTGTATTTACTGCTTTGATCTTTTTAAATATTTTTTGTTGTTAGATACATCTGACTGGGATTCTACCAGTATTTCTCTTAAAAGCACTCCATGTGTTAAACCAGATGACATGTTTATGTTGGAAGATCATGTATCTCCACAATTAATAGAAACAAATGTTACACCTGAAATCTCCGTGCTTGTGAAGAAAGTCTCAGATACTCAAAATATAATTTCTTCAAAAGGTAGTTGATGTCATTTTTAATAAAATCAAAGTTTTCTGCAGGAGCGAGGAGAATAGTTCTGATCCCAATTTAGTTAACCCTAATCTGAAACAAATAATTCATTGTTTCTTTCATTCTTCTGCTGAGAACATTCTGCCATCCCGAAATGACTCAGAATGATAGTTTATTATACTGTTTTGTTAATTACAAGGCAAGTTTGTTTTTTTCTTTTTCTGTAGAAAAGAATTCCCTTTCCTTCCTAAAGAAGATTGAAATCTAATAAAGCTGCCCATTGGCTGCAGATAGAGGATGAGATTTTTTTCCCCTCTGATATTCCATTAATAAATCCACAGGCAGTAGTAGCTGGAAGGAAAAACAGATAAAGCACTGTTGTCCTTTCCTGGGTAGAATTCTACAGTGGGTCCAGTCATTACTTTCTTCATTCCATAGTGAATAACCCAGCACCCATCAGTTTCCAAAGCTAAAATCTAGAAGAAAAATATTTATATTTGAAATCATTTTAATAAAAGTTTAAGTGCAGTTCAAGGGAACCTTGAAGCTGCTTTCCAAATCAAGTGGATTACCTCTGAAGATCCTTTAATTTTTTTCAGATGTACTAGTCAGATTTGGCATATGTTACTGGAAGATGCTTCCTCCAGTAAGCTCACCCAAAATTTTGAGAACTTTTGCTGAAGGATATACCTTTCTGTTTTCTATAGCACACTCCCACAAAAAGCCATTTTGGGCTCTTCACATCCAAAATGCTTGTGAATAAGTTTTTTTTCTGGCTTTGGCTTGTTACAGGGATACAAGGAGAAGTTTTAAAGCAATACAAAGCAAATTCCATTGTGCTTTTCCTTTGATGGAAAGATTCAACATTTGTCTTCATTTACAAATCTGTTTGTGAAGGTGAATCTGAATTGCTTTGCATGGGCCTAATGGATAACCATGTAAACATGGAAGCTGTCTAAATCAATGAAAACAGACCTTGTGCTCCATTAAGAAATAGAGAAATCAAAATTCAGGGTTTTGAATTGCTTGTACTTATTCTAAGGTATAGATTCTTTGACAGAAAAAACTGCAGTAATATATAAAATACTCCATATTAAATTGCCCTATGTTTAGAAAAGAATGGATAAAGATAGAATGAATTACAAGACCTCAGACTGAAAATGTGTATCAGGAGCTAGATACATGAAACTAAGTTGATGAAACTGTAATTTCTGCCTTTTTACATATCTATTTTTTTAGCATCCTAAAATGATATTCAGAAGTACAGTGCATTCAAAAAAATATTCAGACCCCCTTCACTTTTGTCAATTTTATTATACTGTAGCATGATTCTACAATTGTTGAAATTCATTTTTTCTCATTACTTTATCTAAAGAAAAAAACTGAAATATCACATTGGCATAAGCATTCACTTTGTATTTTGTTGAAGCACTTTTGGTAGCAATTATAGCCTATAGCCTTTTGCGATATGACACAACTAGTTTAGTACACCTGGATTGGGGGATTTTCTGCCGTTCTTCCTTGCAAACCCTCTCAAGCTTCGTCAGGTTGGCTGGTGACTCAGACAGCCATTTTCAGGTCCCTCCAGAGATGTTGAATAGGGTTCAAGTCAGAGCTCTGGCTGGGCCACTACAGGACATTCACAGAGTTATCCCTAAGTGATTCCTGTGTTTTCCCTGTGTGCTTAGGATCATTATCAGGTTGAAAGTGAAGTTTTGGCCCAGTCTGAGGTCCTGAAAACTCTGGAAAAGTTTTCATTGAAGATATCCCTGTATTTTGCTCCATTCAGCTTTCTGTTAACCCTGACCAGTCTCCCTGTCCCTGCTACTGAAAAACACCCCCACAGCATGATGCTACCACCATGCTTTACTGTTGGGATGGTATTGGGCAGTTGATGAGTAGTGCCAGTGGTGGGTTCCTGCTGGATCGCACCGGATCGCGCGCGCTCCCTTTCAGCGCTCCACCTGGCTTGCGCGCTCCCTTTCAGCGCTCCACCTGGCTTGCGCGCTCCCTTTCAGCGCTCCACCTGGCTCTCGCGCTCCCTTCCGGCGCTGAAACCGGAAGTACAGTCTTGCCCCGCCCCTGGCGAAGCAACGACGCCTGCCTGCGCTCCACCAGCTCGGCTGGGAACGGAGATGTTTCCTCAGCGGAGCGGAGCGCCTGAAAAGTCTTTTCAGGCGCTCCGCTCCGCTGAGGAAACATCTCCGTTCCCAGCCGAGCTGGTGGAGCGCAGACAGACGTCGTTGCTTCGCCAGGGCCGGGCAAAACTGTACTTCCGGTTTCAGCGCCGGAAGGGAGCGCGAGAGCCAGGTGGAGCGCTGAAAGGGAGCGCGCAAGCCAGGTGGAGCGCTGAAAGGGAGCGCGCAAGCCAGGTGGAGCGCTGAAAGGGAGCGCGCAAGCCAGGTGGAGCGCTGAAAGGGAGCGCGCGCGATCCGGTGCGATCCGGGAGGAACCCACCACTGAGTAGTGCCTAATTTCTTGCAGACATAATGTTTAGAATTGAGGCCAAACAATTCAATCTTGGTTTTATCAAACCAGAGAATCTTGTTCCTCACAGTGTGAAAATCCTTCAGTGCTTTTTTGAAAACTCCAAGTGGGTTTACATGTGTTGTGCACTGAGAGGCGTCTGTCTAGCCACTGTGCCATAAAGCCCAGATCAGTGGAGGGCTGCAGTGATGGTTGTCCATCTGGAATTCTGTCCATTTACACATAGGATCTCTGGAGCTCAGTCAGAGTAACCATTGGGTTCATGGTCACTTCTCTTCCTATCTCCCAATTGCTCAGTTTGTCCAGGGGGCCAGTTCTTGGAAAAGTCCAGGTTGTGCCAGACATCTTTTATTTGAGAATGATGGAGGCCACTGTGCTGTTAGGAACCTTCAGTGCAGCAGGAATTTTATTATAGCCTTCCCCAGATCCATGCCTTGCAATAAACCTGTCTCTGAGCTCTGCAGGCACTATGCTTTATCAGCTGTGAGGCCTTTAATAGAGAGGTATGTTCCTTTCCAAATCATGTCCAATCAGTTTAATTTACCATAGTTGACTCCAGTGAAGGTGTAGAAACATGTCAGCAACAATCAAGAGAAATGGGAGGCACCAGAGCTAATGCGTTGTTGCATTAGATCTGAATACTAATGCCAATGTGATATTTCAGTTATATCTTTTTCATAAATATACAGACATTTCTAAACTTCTGTTTTCACTTTGTCTTTATGGGATACTGAATGTAGATTAATGAGAAAAAATGAATTTCAACAACTGTAGAATCAGCTAACATAACAAAATTGATAAAAGTGCAGGTGGTCTGAATGCTTTCTGAATGTATTGTATATATGAGAAGCTTCTCATATCTTATGAATGTATACCGCCTACTCAAGGTATATGAGGACAGCATGGAACTGCAGAATTAGCAAAAATAAGTTGTAACAGATTTTAGATACATGCTAAAAGTTAATCCACCTCTATATTTTTAATGCTTTGTAAAACAAACAAATGTGAGTAGGAAATTAACAGATAAATACCACTGAGCTGTAAATAAAGGACATTATTCTTTATATGCTAGGTTCCTTTGCTATGCTAGGAATTTTTTTATTTGATAATATGCAAAATGCACCTTTACTGTGAAACAATGTTTATATACAATCTCATTTCAAGTAAAACATATCTTGGAAAATGCAAATCAACTAGTAAATTATAATAATTACAAGTATGTTATTCAACATTTTATTATAGGTCAGCAATATATTGAACACAAAACCATCAAAGAATTTAAAAGTAAAAGCAAGGTATGTATACAAAGTTCATTTAAATATTGGTATTTCTTTGTATTATGTGGCTGAAACAAATTTTAACATTTCTGAAACTAAAGACACATTTGATACTAGTTATTAAAATGTAATGAAAGAATATTAATCCTATATCATTAGCTTTTTATTCTGCAGTTATGGATTATGGAATGCTCAATGATGTATACGTAAAGTAAAAACTAAAAGCTCTGCTTTTGGGACAAAAATGGTATTAGAAGGGGTGTCTGTTTCTATTTATAAGTAGAATAATTGAGCTTTAACTCTTATTTATATGATTCCCTGTATATTAAACCATCAAGACATACTACTTCCTTACATGTTTCCTGACATACATCTTGTCACCACAGCACACAGTTTTAATTTTCTTATTCTAATATGTTTTTTCCAATCTGATTCATTATATAAAAATAAATTAATATCATTTATTATACAAATAAATATAAGATGATACTCCTGTCCTTTGTCTATCCACACCCAATTTTAATATTAAAGATTCCTTCTTGGCATGATAGATGGCCTTCCTCAGTCTTCGTATTCCAAATTCATGGACTTAATTCTTAGGCTCCTCAGCAATGGGGAATTTGTGAGAAGCCTGAGAGTGGAAGTATAGAAATTCAAATTAGGAAAGTCTTTGATGAAATGTTACCTGCTTGGAAATTATAGAAATTATTACAACCAATGAATTGTTTTTAATCAAACACACCTATTGACCTAACAGATACCTCTGGGAGCTTTATTCATAAAGATGTTCCTAGAGAGAACCTGTAGTTACCTGCCCTAAAACTACCCTACTTAAACTAGGCAGATTCTACCTTGCAGATTAAATTTTACGAGTTTCCATTGGAGCTGTTGCCATGGGGTTACTTTACTGCGCAAGTCAACGAAGTAATTCCTCCAGCAGCAGAACAATGGAACAATTGTAAAATTGGCATCTTGTAAGGTTTTTAGCAATACTATGAAATTATGTTAGATTGAGTTGTGCTTTGTTGTACTGCTAAAAGAAGTACACTGTAGGTATGAATTTGATCAATTGGAAATTAACATTTCAAATTCAAGAATTTAAACAACTTACCATATTTTTCGGAGTATAAAATGCTCTGAAGTATGAGACACACCTAGATTTTGGGGAGGAAAACAAGGGGAAAATATCTGCCTCTGCCTCCCAGCAATTTGCCTCCTTGCAACAAACAGTACAAACAATATACACCGTTTGTAGTGTTATATTTCAGACAATACTTGTACAGATGCTGTTAAAATTGATGTGCCTTCTGGAAGTATAATTATTCTCTGCTATTTAAAAGCATAGAACTTTTTAAAGCAATAGCCTGAGCCTCTTCAGATCAAGCATTTATTTTAAAAAACTTATTCATTTTGTTAAGTTGTCTAAAATAATAATAAAGTAGTTTTTAAAAAATAAGTGTAATAATTTGAACATTCTGTAGGCATTTATACTTGTTGACTTACCTCCTTGCAGCAAACAGCCTGATTAGCACAAGAAAAAAAAAATCTGCCTCCCAGCAATTTGCCACGTGGAGCAAACAGCAAGTTTTACTTTCAACTTCTCCCGATCATCAGCTGTTAGAGGCTGCAGTGATTGCTATAGCTTATTGAAGCCTCCGCAAGCCCCCATTTGCTGCAAAGAGGTAAATTGCTAGGAGGCAGAGGCCAGAAGGGCTGGTGGGTGGGTGGGTCTACATTCAGTGTATAAGACGCACCCAAATTTTCATCCTCTTTTAGGGGGGGGAGCTGCGTCTTATACTCTGAAAAATACAGTAGGTGCATTGATAGTTGAGAGCGGTACTTGAGAGAATTTTTTCTCTCACAAAGACCTGGCTGGCGTATACAACTGTCATTGCTCCTGGTTACTGTGGACATTAATTTGATATCAGCTTTGAATTTTTTTTGTCACCCATTCTCTGGAGTTTCTTTTTACCCCATCTCAAATGGGGTACCTTATTCAGTCTCAGATTAGAATTTTTATTTGAATATGTTTTCAAAGATTTGGTAGGATTATGGTCCTTTTAATCAGTAATACTGATTATGACACATGATTATGCTTGGTATTTATAGTCTATATTGGTGATAACACTTTTGTTGTACACTGGCATAACACATACAATAATACAATAGCAGAGTTGGAAGGGACCTTGGAGGTCTTCTAGTCCAACCCCTTGCCTAGGCAGGAAGCCCTATACCTTTCAGACAAATGGCTATCCAACATCTTCTTAAAGACTTCCAGTGTTGGGGCATTCACAACTTCTGGAAGCAAGCTGTTCCACTGATTAATTGTTCTAACTGTCAGGAAGTGTCTCCTCAGTTCTAAGTTTCTTCTCTCCTTGATTAGTTTCCACCCATTGCTTCTTGTTCTACCCTCAGATGCCTTGGAAAATAGTTTGACTCCCTCTTCTTTGTAGCAACCCCTGAGATATTGGAACACAGCTATCATGTTTGATAGCTAACATATTTGATATGTCATATAAAATAACATTCAAACATAAATTTAATAACATTTCTATGAGATATATGTTCAGCAGTTGCAAAATATGACTTTCATAAAATTCCAGCAGTTGGTACCACTTCTAGACAGGATTGTGTTCAGTTTGGGAGAGCCATCAGTGAGAAATTGACTGAGTTGAGAAGAGGCTACATATTATTGTATACTTCTATCCCGGAGAGGATGCCAGATATAGAATACTTATTGATTTGAAGATTATGACCTCCATAGGTAGTGGAGAATCTGAAACTGTTTTTTCTTAACTGCCCAATTAGAGGGACGCTGTTAGATAGGATTGACAAGCTATTAATTATAAATATGCCATGACAAAAAAAAGGAAAGCTATTTTAAGTTTACTTATGCTATACTGTGCTACCATGAAAGTATCCTCCAAACATTTAAATTATTTATGTAATAAAAATATATAATTGAAAAAAAGTTTTTGTAAACCAAAAATATTAAAATATTCTCAAAATCCAACCCTTTGTGACATTTAAAACACAATTTAACACACTGGTTTTTGTTTATTAATTTTTCTCTATTCATACTTGCTTGCATAAGGAAAAATGTCTGTTAAACACATCCAGCTCTGTAGAAAAATCAACACATGAAAAACAGACTGGCAAAACTGAAATTGAATATGCTGATGATGAAAATGTAACTGAAGCACTCATGCATAGCGAAGAAGCACATAATGACTGCAATCATTTTAATTCAATACATTGGGAAGAAAAATATGAAAAAATGTGGGTTGCAAATGAAAAAAAGGAAGTCAAGGCAAATTTTAAGAGTATTACAGCAGAACTAAAACAGATGTTTGGAGAAATTAAAGTTTATGAGAAAATGGGTAGCACTCCAAGCAAAGATGGTTTCTATGGTGCAGTAGAAGACATAAAAGAAACACCACTTCATCTACAAAACATAAAAATGGATATTCAAGGAAAGGGTGACATTGAAGATGTAAGATCTGCTGTTACAAAAAGGGAATTAAATACTGATGACTGGAACACAAATAAGAACCCACTGTCTAATAATGCAAATGGAACAAAAGTAAACATCAGTGAAGAAAGGAGTAACAATTCGATTATACAACTGAAAGCAAATGTAGATGGAACTAGAGCTGTAGAAAAATGTCTTGAATATTCATTGCAAAGTCATGGTGACATTACCAAAGATACAGTTTTTAAAACTATAGATGCTAATCAACCAATTACCCCTAACAATGTATACAAACATATTGGTGTAACAAAAAATCCAAGTGAAGAAACTGAATACCATTTTAATAACAGTATCAATAGTTCCAAAGGTACTGATTTTGAAATTGGAAATAAAGCAAAAAATCATAAACGAGTATGTCCCCAACTATCCAAAAAAGATCGGGATGAAGAATTAGAAGGTGATGTTGCAAGATTTAAAAATCAGGTAGGAATACTGCATTCAGCTTTCCTCGCTTTGGAGAAAGAAAAGAACCAACTGCAAAAAGAGGTAGAGAAGTACCTGCTGCTTTCATTCTTTCATCTTTCTTGCATTTCAGTCATTCTGTTCATTTCAGCTCTTCAGCACTATATTAAAAAGCCTTTATGCGTTTATCACATAGTAATGCTAATGTGAACATGGGAAGAAATTACACCTTTTTCATTTCCTTTTAATTTTAAGTACATTCAGAAATTGAAGTATGATACAACTATCATAACAAAGACTCAAAAAACCTGATTTATATAGGTGCTGCTTCATTAACAAATGAATTGGACCACTGTTATACTAATTATAAATTTGGTCCAAGATGTGAAACTGGCTTTTGAACAGGTTCTTAATTGATCTTTCCATTTCTTATCATGCTTGCCTAACACTTTTTACTCTGTGTGAAACATTTCTATCTTATATTTAGTTTCTGTAGTACATTGTTGTTGATCACTTTTTAAAATAATATCTGTTCTGTTTATAATAAACGTGTGTTTATAATTCATTTTTCGTATAACTAATATATATGATTTCCCACTATTTCTGATTAGATGATACTAATTATTAATTTGTAATGATAGTACTGAGTGATTATTTTCTTTTCTAGGGCTTTTCTGAAATATTAAAATCTGTAATAGAACAAATAATTTTATTGATATTTTTATTGCTGTTCTTAAAGCAATATTTCAATATATCACTTTTAGATTGAAGAGAAAAAAATAAAAAAGGAATTGGAATCCGAAGGAAAAAAAAATGCTAATGCTGAAATTCTGGCTGTGAATAATGATGAGAAAATAGAGCAAAAACATTCAATAAGTGAAATCCGACATATTACTGAAGAAAGTGTTTTCCCAAAAGATAAAAAGGAAGCAATTTGTCCAGGGTGAGTATAGTAATAACATTAAGTTGATTTTCGTATAAACTGATTTGACTACCGTATTTTTCAGAGTATAAGATGCACCTTTTTCCCTCAAAAAAGAGGCTGAAAATCTGGGTGCATCTTATATACTGAATATGGTATTTTTTGCCTCCCGAAACCCCACCCCCTTCACCAAAATGGCCGTGCATTAACTTTTAGGAGGCTTTCAGAGTGCTCCTGGGGGTTGGGGAAGGCAGAAATGAGCAAAAGACGGGCCATTTTATGCTCAATATTGCCCCCTCCCACCGCCAGGAGCACTCTATAAGCTGCCTAAAGGCTATCCATGTCCCTTTTTGGGGGGAAAAAAACCTGGCCTGTTTTCGCAAAAAAAATGGGCTGTTTTTGAGACGTTTGGAGAGTGCAAAAACCTTGGTGCATCTTTTACTCCAGTGTGTCTTATACTCTGAAAAATATGATAATTTTTATGCACTGTTGCAATGTACTAACTTCCTTTTAAACTTTATTGTGTTGTTTTCAGCTATTTAAGGCATACAGTATTACAAATGTAACCAAAGCATAGATTGTTATCTTAACACCGACCATTAGTTTAACTCTATGAGCATTGTTTAAAATCATTGTTTTCTCAGGTAAGAATTGTAATTATAATATGTTGCCTTAAATGTTCTACAATCAGAAAATAAGGTCACTTAAAATATTGTACCAAGCCTTTTCTTTAGTCATGACTAAACATGGCATGGTGTCATGATTAAAACTGAATTCTTTTGCTTCCAGAGTTTTTCATCCATCATTAAATTACAGTCTTTCTTCAAATTTTTAAGTAACAATTAGAAAGGTGAACACAACCTCAAGACAGGTTTGATTCCTGTCACTATTTCCACACAATTTTCTTTGCAGTGGTATCAATTTAGTTTATCATTAATACTTTATAGGATTTTTTGTTTAACTTGACATAGCCAGCAGCTCTTGGATTCCTAGGTATTTTTCCATCCAAGCATTAACTAGGATCTACTTTCCTTAGCTTCTGAGGTCAGCCAGGATCAATCAGGTGCAATATTTTATATATTTAAAATAAATATAAACAACTAAAATAACCAAAATAAAAATCATCGTACATCAAAATACTTATCTTTTGTGTGACTGAAAATACTTTGTTGATAAGTTACCAATGGGAGCAAATGTAGTAAATCTATTCTGCCTCTTTGTGCTATCAGAATAGCTGAAACAGTTTAAGTATGGGTAGTCCTCGACTTATGACCACAATTCAGCCAAAATTTTCTACTGCTAAGCGAGATAGTTGTTAAGTGAGTTTTGCCCCATTTTATGATCTTTCTTGCCACAGTTGTTAAGTGAATCACTGCAGTTGTTAAGCTAGTAGCACCATCCGACAAGCCATCTGAATTGGCTTTCCCATTGACTTTGCTTGTTAATAGGTTGCGAAAAATGATCATATGACCTTGGGACAGTGCAACTGTCGTACCATATTTTTTGGACTATAAAATGCACCGGAGTATAAGACGCACCTTAGTTTTTGGGGAGGAAAATAGGGGGTAAAAGTTCTGTCTATCAGGTATTTACTTTTATTCCCATAATACCAGAGAAGCAAGCAAACACAATAGTATAATAAAATGACACTTTTTGCCACTTTTTTTGTCTCCTCAGAGGTTGGGGAAACTCTTAATAAGCTTAACTAGATGTCTGGGCATTCAGCCAAAAGCACTTCACACCTCTAAAAATGTAACAAAACTGAATCAACAAATCAGCCCAGGTTTGCCTGAAGGAAACCATTGAGAAAACTCAGATAGCCCATAGGAAAAATCCCTGCCTTGTCCTTAAAGGGATTATCTCCAAAAGAATAGAAACTGGACAAAAGAACTACCTCTTAAAACAGTCTTCAAATCTTTTGGCTTCTCCCAGCTGGAACGGGAAATTTTTCCAATAATAGGCTGCAGTAAAAATATTCAAAGCTTTTTTTTTAAGCTTCCAAAAAGCTACATTCAGAGTATAAGATACACCCAAATTTTCAGCCTCTTTTTTGGGGGAGGGGGGGAGTGTGTCTTATACTCTGAAAAATATGGTAAATAAAAAGGTCATAAGTCACTTTTTTCAGTGGCTCTGTAACAGTCACTAAACGAACTATTGCAAATTGACACTACCTCTACTGGAGATCAGATAGGAGTTGTGAAAGTTGACAGGGTTCCATCCTGTTCATATTCTAAGACTTGTCAGAAACTTTTTTATACATTCTCCTTTTCCCAAACTAGGAAACGCACTCATTTTGCTTATTAGCATAATCACAATTAGTTCAACTCCCCACTGGTGGTGTCTGCTTGAGATATTTTCAAAATAAAAGGCCTAAGACTTGAGAGTGTAATTGGTTATCATGTATGCATTAACTATTCTGACTTTTTCTCTTCCTGGTAGTGAATGCTCTCTAATGACAGAAATCTTCCACTCTTTATAGAATGTTATGAGAGTGATGGTAACCATAAATTTGAGTCTTGGTAGTTCGGACATTATAATGGTTAAAATGCTTTTCTACAAACCAGGAGATTGAGTGCCATGCCTCCTTTAGGCATGAAAACCAGTTTGGTGACCTTGGGCCAGTCATTTTTTCTCAGCCTAATCCACTTCACAGGGTTGCTGTTGTGGGGAAATTACAAGGCAGCTGTATTAGGTATATTTTCTGCCTTGAATTTTAAATGTATACACATGGGATAAAAATCTAATAATAAAATAATAATTATCTGCCCTTCGGGACTCTTACTTGATTTTAAATATGATGTTCGTGTACTGATAACAGAAATATTTCAGTTTAAGCACAGGTGAAGACCAAAATTCCTTCGATTCACTGAGAAGCATTATGATAGATGCTTTGCGGCTTCATTTCAGATTTTTCCCAGATGCATACAGCTATATATCATTACATTGATACAATTAATGTAATGAACTTTATATGAATTATATGAACTTTATTCATATAACTTTGAATTTCTAAATCCAGTATGTATCAGAAATTAGCAATTGTGCCATTCATTGAGTCTTAGTAATATGTCTTCATTTCATTTTTATATTTTAACTTTTTCATAAATAAAATTATATTTAAAGTAGTGTTCAATTATTTATTTATTTATTTATTTTTATTTTGAAAAAATCCTCCAGTTTAAAAGCTACAAGAAAAAGTGAAATTAAAAGGCGGAATTCTAAACAGAAGGTCAGTCAACAGCTTTGTAATAATCTACATCAGCCACAAGATGAGAGCAGTTTGAGTGAAGCATCACTTGAAGAAAGGTATGGGGATCTTTTTTAGAATTCATGTAAAATTCTGTCTCATTTGGAATTAGATCAGTGGAACTCCTAGCCAAAACTTACTAAAATTCTATAAGAATTCACCCTTGAGGTGCATCCTCAGTGTCCCTGTACAGTAGCTTTGCTCTCAAATTTGCATATCAACTTTTGGATCCTAACGGAAGCCTAGACATCATACATATGCTGCAAAGAATTTCAAAAAGAGAAAACTGACTAATTTCTTAAAGGAATCATGATGGAAGTCCACTTGATAGAGGGAAGATCCAGAGATTCATAGATATCTAGGCTGCACTTCTGCTGCATCATTAAGCTCATTAGATTCAGAATGGATGATCTAGGATTAGCAGCTCTAAATTTTCAGAATTTCAGGATAAAAAATACATTAAAATCTTAATACATTTTTTATACTTATTTTCAGATATCCAGCCAAATCTGTGAATAGAAAAAATAAGGTAGGATAAAACAAGCTTGCAAAATGTTGCCATCAATTTAACTCATATTTCTAAAGCTTTAAGTGAAAAGAACAGTAAAGTCAAATCCAATTTGGATTTGACTTTAAATACTAAGATTTTTAGCAATGCTTTGGTAAGATAGATAAATTGTGAGTTCTCAGTATGCTCCTAAACTACTTCCCAAAACTATGGAATGTATAGTTTGATTAGTTACAAAATGAAAATCAGTAAGCTAAGGTTTCTTGTATCTCCACTGTAATAACACTAAAAAGTCTAAAAATAGAATAACAGAATAAATTCTCATTAGTTTTTTTTAAAATAAGCCAACTTTATCCCTCTAAATTATCTACCACAATCTCTGCCTCATTCCTAATTTTTATTGGTAAATATTTGTAACAGAGATTGTCAAGCTGATTCACAAAACCTAAATGCAATAGAATTAATACCAGAATTGATTTAAAAATGTTCTTCAATTATTTAAAAAAACAACTTCTGTCTTTGGTCCCTGGCCAATCACAGTGATATTGTCTCCATCACCTTGTCTTCAGATAAAGATAGGTACTCCCAAAACATGCAATATCCATATGTCTCCTGCTTTAAATTTAGGCATCATCACAAATCAAAACCTATTACTTTCTTGTAATAGTGATATCAAAATTATCCAGGTTGCTTGCTGTGGTCCAGGATTGAATGTAGCATATTTTCTTTGCTTTAGTCCTGAGCCTTGGGCAGAGTTCTTTTGAGCATTGTATGCAATTGTATTGTGCTTATTTGTCATTGAATGTAAGCAGTTAATAAAGAATGAAGACACATACAGTTTTGAGGGAAGAAATGAAAGATTTTGAAAAATAGAAACAATTGTTTATTTCCCTACATGTCGCTGCTCACAGATTTAAAATCAAAAATTGGAACTAGGGAGCAAGTTATGGAATTAAGAGAACATATTTTGGTAATAATATTGTAGAAATAAAGAACTATAAGTCAGTGGGGCTTTAACAGAAATTGGTGCCTTGGGGAAGCTCTGCAACAAAGTCCCCATTGACTGTTTGTTGTAAGTCCTCTGGGAAGGTCTCAAATGGTGATAACGTGTCCCCAGACACTGCTACCATCATAAATACATGCCAGTTTCCAAGCGTGTGAACTCTGATCCCATGATGATGAGGACACTGTAGAAGTTGTATGTGAAATTTCATTTTTTCAGTGTTGTCAATAACTTTGAATGGTCACTGAATGAATGGTTCTATGTCAAGGACTATCTGTTTCTGAAAATTGCTAATTAGGAAACTGTACCTGGGAACAGCAGCCATTGACATGTACCACATTATACTACTTCACTATCAAGGCAGAATTGTCAAACACAATTTAGAATGCATAAGAACATAGCTCAAATATAGAAGCTTCCACAGAAAGCAATATATTAATAGCTTTGTATACCTTGGTATAAATGATTTAAATAATAATTTATGATTAAAAGTACAGTCCTTTATGCAGACTGAGATATTGGTGGGTTCATGACTCCTGGTTGTGATATCAGGGTAGTCATAACTCTTAATATTAAATTGATGTATTAGAAATACTGCTTTGTGAGCTATCAAATCATGATTTAATGTGGCATCTAATTAAGTCAGTCTCTCCATTTGTAAAATTTTCTTAGTAGAATTTAAAGTTAATAAAAGAGAAATGAAGGACGTTTTGATTTAGAATATAATTATGTTTAATTCTACTTGTTTCATTTATAGCTTTATAGAACATTGAGTATTACTAATGATCTGGATGACTTAACTCCATCTTCAGATTCAACTACAGAGGATATTGAGTCACTTTCTTCCATTTATAAGGAAGCTATAGTGCTGATAGAAGAACTTAGTTTAGATTGTAAAGGTGAGCAAATTTGTAGTTCTTCTGTATAATATTGCCAAGAAGTATTTTTCTTACCCCTAATCTCAGTCGTGCTGGTGGTAAGATACAGCACTGTCAGATTTGAAAAACGAATCCCTTTGAAATGGAGGAAGTAGAGTTTGTGACAGGTCTTCTGGCAGTGCCAGTTCTCTGTGCATCACTTCTAGCTCTTCACCTGGAAGAACATTGTTGTATTATCTGGCAAGGTCACAAATAGTAATCCAGTTGCCAACTTGCCTCCGTTTGCCAGCTTGCTAAAGTAAGCTAATGAGCATTAGAGAAAACCTTTTTGTGCTACTTGAATTTTCCTTCCATATTTTTTTCTTTACAGATAAATATAAGGACTATATTGTGATATAATTACAGTAATTACATTACTGCAATGTAATGTAAGTAATTCAACTTAAAGAACAAAACTAATATACTCTGCTTGGATTTAAAAAAAATATTAATATGAATATATATTTGTGTGTCTTTTTTTCATCAAATTGTAATGCAAAAAACATTTTAAAAAGTGAACCCACATTGTTTCCTCAGTTATACTTTATTGATTACAAATAGTTACACAAGAAGGAAAATGGCCCAAAGAAGATATGCAACTCTGGAAGTTGAAATATGGAGCTTGTTTTCATCTTAAGCTATCTGGTTGGCCCAATCCTTTTACTAATATTGAGAATGGTGACCTGACAGATTTTCTGGAACTAACCATGCTATGACTTTTTTGGATAGCTTTTCTATGCCCTTGGGCTCTAAGGAATTCCTGAAAACAGGATTTGAATACCCTTTGCTATTGTAAAAAGATGGGTTTATCGACTTTGGGATCCTCCCGAATAACTGAAGTCCCCTACAGTTTGACTATTTAGAGAGACAGAGAGACTGGGAGAGTAGTAGAGATGGAGGAGGATGAGCCTTAACAACAAGAAATGAGGGGCTGCTTCCGATGTTTCATGCATTTCTCTCTTAACTTAAATGGATAATAACTATGTGATGATTTTTGAGAAAGATCTATATTATACTTCCGCTATGGTAGTAGCAGCAGAAGTGACCAAGCAAGTGTAATGTTTCTACTATGGTCTATAAAGGGTGATAAAGTTGGTGTTTTGCCTGCTTTTTTCTGGCTATGAGGTGATCCTATTATCAATGCCTAATCATCTCCCTGTCATAAGTTATTAACTTCCGCAAGAGTTGGAGCTCTTCAAACTTTTTGCTCTTCGTGTCCCATCCTTTCCACCCCCAAAATGTGTGACATTCCATCTCAAAATTTGCTCATGTTTCCTCCCAGAGATCATAATCCACATTTTTAGTAAGTTTACTCTAAAGCTAAGTAAACATATCCATGTATTTTTAAAAAGTAATTGGATCCTGCTTCTTTCTTTGTGACTGAGCCATTGATTATTTCTTAACTGCCATGGAAGAAAACATTTGAGTATTTTTTTAGAGGATGGTTGTCATTCTTCTTTTTAATCAAATATTGTATTGGATAAATAATGTTAACACATGATTTTTTTTTCCAAAGTAGATTCTGTAAATCTCTTGAAAGTTCAGAATATATTTCATGGATATGAACGACTAATTGAACATGAGAAGGGACGTTATATTCAATTGCTTGAAAAAGTAAAAAAATTTGAAAATCAGAGAAATGACTGGCAAAAAAATCTGGAAGACTTGAAAGAGATGAAATCTATATTGGATCATCAAAAAGTACAATATGAAAGTGAAATCACCAGTCTGAAGTAAGAACTTTTAAATAAATAGTTTATTTTGGTATAATTTCTCCCAGCACTTTTTTTGAGTTAAAGAAACATTAAAGCAAATTGAATCAATCATTTATTGTTTATTATTATTTATTAAACTTGTTTGCTGCCCATCTCACCATAAAGCAAGTCTTAATTTCTGTTTGGATGTTAAACCATGTAATATTGTCTGAAATAAAAAGAAGATTCAAATTTTTAATGTGAAATGTATCAATTGGAAATTAAATGACAGATCAAACTATTTGATTCACTAGATTTAAACTATTTTGTCATAATCGGACCACCAGAGCAAGTAAGCAAAGCTAGTTCCATTTTACACATATGTTTTCTTGCTGTTCATGTATTTATTGCGCAAATCTATCTTAAACGTTTACTCATGTATTCCAGATTTTGTCTGAAACAAGAGGAAGAAAAAAGAATGGGGGCTGATATTCTAAATGAGAAAAATCAAGAGCAGTTAAAGAAGAAAGATGAGCAGTACTGTATGCAGATGGAAGAAAAACAAGAGCTTGAATTGATGTTGAGAAGCAAAGAAATGGAGTTAAAAACACTAACAAACCACCTGAAACAGGTATAGTTAAATCAAAATGGTTTTCCATAAATGGTAATACGTTGCGTATATTGATTTGCATTTCCAACATTTTGGGGAGGTATTTGTTGATATTTTAGCTAACCTTGTTGGTGCCAGGTGCCATCTATAAAACATTTTGTACTGGTTTTCCTTGTATGCAACTGAGAGTGTCATTTTTAAGTTTGTTTCCCAAAATTTTTCCCATTTGTCTAATTCAATATTATATCCAAAGTTCTGCGCCCATTTTATCATTTGTTCTTTCACAATTTCCTCTTCCATTTTATACTTCAGGAGAAATTTATATATTCTCCCTATCATTTTTCTATCTGAGCTTTGAATGATTGTATCCAATTTGTGTGGTTCTGTTTCAATGTCATATAATTTGGTATCTTTATTGTATTTAGTTTTGATTTGAAGGTAAGTTAGCCAGTCAACTTTCATGTTCTGTTCTGCCAATTCTTCAATTGTTTTTAAGGTTCCCTGTCTATCAATTAAGTCTCTATATCTTAGCATTTTGTTCAAATCTATAAAATTTGGATGAGTCGTCCTTTCTGTCGGTGATAGCCAATTCGGAATTTTCACATAGTGGTTTTTTTTTTTATTTTGAGCCATTTTTTCAATAATGCTCTTCTAATTAAATGATTTTGAAAGTATTTGTGCGTTTTATTTTTATCATCCCATAGGAATGTGTGCCAGCCTGCTTGCAAACCATGGCCTTCCAAAGTCAAAATTCTTTTATACTTTAGCTCTATCCAATCCTTCGCCCATGTTATTGATACTGCCGATGCGTATAGATCCCAATTTGGTAATGCTAAACCTCCCCTCTCCTTGCTGTCTTGCATTGACTTTAGTTTAATCCTCGCTTTTCGTCCCTGCCAAATAAACCTAGCGGTTATTTTGTTTAATTCTTGAAAGAATTTTTTACCCGGATTAATAGGTGCGGCTTGCAACAGGAATAAGATTCTTGGTAGAATATTCATTTTAATTGTCGCTATATGTCCCATAAATGATAGTTGAATATTTTTCCAATTTTCTAACTCTTTTTTTATTTGTATCACTAATTTATTATAGTTATCATCTTTAATTGTGGAACATTTTGCCGACACCCAGATCCCCAAGTATTTCACTTTCTTAGTTTTTTGCATTCTGGTTGTTACTTCCAGTTCCTCTTCTTGCTTTTTTGTCATGTTCTTGGTTATCATTTTTGTTTTGTTTTTATTGATCTTTAATCCTGCCACTTCGCCATATTCTTCTAATTTTTGAATTAATTTCCGACTAGATTCTAATGGGTCCTCTAGTACAAATACAAATCGGCATAGGCTTGGGCCTTATATTCTTCATTTTTGAGTCTTAAACTGTTTATTGCCTGGTCCTTCCAAATTTCATTTAATAAAATTTCCAAAGTCAATATAAACAGCAAAGGGGAGAGGGGGCATCCCTGTCTGACTCCTTTTTTTATTCCAATCTTCTCTTTTAATTCTCCATTCATCAGAACTTTGGCTGTCTGTTATAAAATCCTTCTATCATTTTTATAAATTTTTCTCCGAATTTCATCTCATCCAATAGTGTTATTATAAATTTCCAGATTACGTTGTCAAATGCTTTTTGTGCATCAAGGAAAACCAGTACCATTTGTTTTTCTGGATGCGCCTTATAGTACTCTATTATATCTAGGATGATTCTCGTATTATTTCTAATGTGTCTGTGAGGTAAAAATCCGTTTTGGTCTGGGTGTATTCGTTCATTTAAAACCTGTTTAATCCTTGCTGCCATAATTGCTGCAAATATTTTATAATCGGAGTTTAGTAATGAAATTGGCCTGTAGTTTTGAATTTCTTGTAGGCTGGTTTCTTCTTTTGGGATAAGCGATATTATTGCTTCTGTCCATGATCAGGTATCTTGGCTTTTCCCAAAACTTCATTAAACATTTCCACTCCTAACTCTTCCAATATTATTTTATTATATTTGTATAGCTCCATCGGTATTCCATCTGGTCCTGGGGTTTTATTATTTTTCTGGTTTTTCAAGACTAGTTCCACTTCGGCTAACGTTATTGGCCTGTTTATCGCCTCCCTTTGCTCTTTTGAGATTGGTGTTATCTTTGCTGTGTTTAAATAATGCTTTATTTTGTTTTCCTCCATACTATCTTGTGCGTATAGTTTTGTGAAGTATTTATGAATAATTTTCTTCTTTTCTTCTGCTTTGTATTGAATTCTTCCCTCATCATCTTTTAATTGATATATCATCCTTTTTTCTCTTTCATTCTTCAGTCTGTATGCCAGCCATCGTCCAGGTTTGTTGGCTTGTTCAAAGTAATTTTGTCTGGCTGCTTTAATTTTCTGCGCTAATTCCTTTTGATTTATTAAGTTGAGCTTATGTTTGATTATCTCTCTTTTTTCTTTTTTTAATTTTATTCTTTGGATCTTTCTGGAGTTCATCTTCGGCTTCCATAAATTCCTTTTGCATACATTCTTGTTGCTCTTTTTGTTTTCTAGTTTTCCTCGCCATATAGGCAATTGTGAGGCCTCTTGTGTATGCTTTCATAGTGTCCCAGAGATTTTGAATTGAGGTATCTTCTTTTTTATTAATTCTAAAAAATTGTTTTAGTTCTTTCTCCAGCATTTGAGTGTATTCTGTTTCGTTTATAATATTTGAATTCATCATCCATCTTTTTTCTTCTTCTTTGACCTTTCCATCTTAATTTTATTGGTCAATAAAAGCCATGTCAATTCTTGATAGTGACTGATGGGGGTTCGAATAAAAGGTATATTGCTTTCTTGTTTTGTGCCTTTCTCTCCAAATATCGTGTAATTTATATTCCATTACCATCTCAAAAAAGGTAGCGTATTTTTTTCGTTTTATTTTTCTTTTTGCTTTCATAGTCCATTTTTTATCCACTATTGCATTATAATCCCCAATTAAGCAAATATTTTCATATTCTAATTCGTTTATTTTGTTGTGTAGTTTCCTATAGAATTCCTCTTGTTTCTGATTTGGTGCATATATGACTATTAATAATATTGGTTTTTCTGTTGTCTCTAATTCCATCATTAATATCCTGCCTTCTTCATCAGAGTAGACTTCTTCGGAATTTATTTTTTCCTTTATATAGGTTGCTATCCCTCTTTTTTTTTCTGCTAGTGCTATGTATAATTTCCCTAGTTTTTTGTTTTCCAATAAGTTTTTATGCTCCCTTTTAATATGCACTTCCTGTATGCAGATTATATCTACCTTCAGTTTCTTAAGTTTGTTAAACATCTGCGCTCTTTTTTTGGGGTGCGTTCAGTCCATTCAAGTTTGTTGAGATAATTGTTATTTCCTGGTCCATCTTTAGATGGGTTTTTTTTTTGTTGTTGCTTCTAGTTTGTATCTGACTTCCCTCTCGTGCCTTCCTTTTCTGCTCTCTCTCTTTCTTGCCTCTGTTCTTCTTTCCTGTTTCTTTCTTTGTCTTCTGATGTTTCTTCCTCTTGGCCTCGACTTCCACTTTCTAGGTCCTCTTTACTTCCTTGTCCTTCTTCCCCTGTGCAGTATTTCTCATAGAATTCCTGCGCTTCTTCTATATTCTCTATCTTATACCTTTTTCCTTGCCAAGACAACAGTATCCCTTCTGGTATCAACCATCTGTACATTATTCTGTTTTTATTTAACTGGTTTGTTAAAAATTGGTATTGTCTACGTCGTTTACGGATTCAACTCTTTTCCCTGGTATGTAATCGTCCCTTCTCTGGTTTTTTTGTATACTTCATTTCTGGTTGTTTTTTTGGCAAATCTTACATGCACTTCTCTCGGGAGCCTGTGTCTTCTGGCGTAATTAGTATGCACTCGGTAAGCTTCATCAATATCCCCTCTCAACTCTTGTTCTTTTCTCTGTAAAATTTCAGTGAAGATTTCATTTATTTTTCCTTTCAGGCCTTCCTCCTTCTCTTCCGGTATGTTTTGGAATCTTAAATAGAATGCAGCTCTTTCATTTTCAAGTCGAATTATTGATAACTCTAGTTCTTTATTCACTTGTCTATATTCTAGCTCCATTTTTTCCATCTTCTGATCTGTTTGTTCTATTTTTGTTTCGATGTTCTGGATTTTCTGTTCATTGATTGCTAAGGCATTCTGTATCTTTTCAATTTTGTCATGCACCGTTTTAATATTTCCTTTCAGTTATCCCATTTCATTTTTCATTTCTTCATGATTCCTCCTTGTCTCTTCATGATTTGTAGCTGTCACTTCTTGGTTTTTTATAAGTGTCTCTTGTATCATTTGAAGCATCAATTGCATACTTTGCATTGTTGGTGCTGGTCCTGTTGTTTCTGCCATCTTTCCGCCTTTCTCCAGTCCCAATGCGCTCTCAATTGATCTTTGATTTGAGGAGGGGGGTGTTGCCGAAGTCATATTTGGTGTGGTTTTTTTTAATTAACTTTCCTGAAGTTGCCATTCTTATCCCCCTATTTATCCTTGTCCACAATTGCATATAAGTTCTACTTTACTTCTACTTTATCAGCAATATCAATGTTATCAATGTTATCAATAATTATATATCTCAGTATTTAGCAATAATTAACCTTCCTTAATATCACGTTTCAATATCTACACATTCTTACGTATTATTCCATTCTATTTTGATCCTTAATTATCATATATCTTAGAATTATATATCACACAATTATCTTATACAAATAGATGTCTCTCAATTGTATCAATTATAAGGGTAATAAGTAATAAGTTTCTCTCTATACATATATATCAGCTTATGTCACCGGCTTCTTCAGACCGCAGGGTTCAAATTTTGATCCACTAGGTGTCACCCTCTGTTCAGTACCACTGTTAGTGTCAATCAGTTAATGCAACAAGTCCAGCGACAAAGGAAAATAGGGGTGGGTGGGTGGGTAATGAAGCCCTCTAATCGTTCCAAAAGAGCAAGAAGAAAAAGTCAACAAGTCAACAACCAACCCGAATGTTAAACAATCCTTCTGTACACTATACGTCTTCTCAACAGTTACTATGTCCTACTCCTGTTATCCATGCCGGGTTTTTGTTCTCCCTCTGGCCAATTTAGTTCAAGTTATTTACGCCGTCAATTCAAGGTCAGTAATTCTGCTCTCACAGCTTTTCGGCAAAAGTCTGAAGAATCTCCTTCTCAGAGCCTCCATCTTTCCAGCTCACTCTCTCTGCCAGTTACGCGTTGTTTTCCTCTTCTTTGGGTTGTCAATAATAGTAACAGATATCTCGATTTCAACTGCTTTCTCTCTTTGCTTCCTTCTTATGCGGTCGCCATTGCTCCGGTCCTGACAAAGTGGCAGGATGATTCCTCGTCCGTTTAGTGGGTTTCTCCTGCCGCTGGGAGGATTTGCCTTATCACCCCAGCGTCTTCAGAGTTTCCCCCTTAATCTGTTGGTCCCTCCAGGATCCACAGCACTCAAAAATGAGCCCAAATGAAGAAGTTAGAGTTAGAGGTCAGGAGAGCTCCCGTTCCTCAATTCCAAGCATGCTGACGTCACCACAGGAAGTTTATTAATACACCTTTTAAAACTTCTTCAACAACATGCTTCCCAAAAAGGCCAGGACTAACCTTTATAGAAGAGCAGTGCTTTTCTGGTAAATCCTTTGCTCATCAGCAAAAAAAACAAGCAGTATAAATGTCAGCAAATAATAGAATGAATATTAGGTATAATAATAATATAATAATATAATGGCAATGCCCAAAGAAAACTTAACACATTCTCTAAGGCAGCAGTACCCTGTTAATAGAAAGGGAGCCCCCCCACCCCCACCCCCCACCAAGTTGGGGTTATGAAGACTGGATGGAATTTTGCCAGCATCCTAAATTAGTTTACATTTGAAATATAGCTTGGGACTCTTATCGATTGACAGAATACATTTTGTAGTAAGAGTCTTGCATTATTTTCCTTCGGTCTATAATAAATTGATTGATACAAGAGGTCTTCATTTAATGACCTCTTGTTTAGCGACCATTAAATTTGCAGTAGCATGAATGAGTGGTGGTTATGACCAGTCCTCAGAGTTCCAGTTGTTGCAGTATTGCTACAGTGATCAAAACATTCATCACCTGTTTCAAAAATATGATATAACCTACAGCAGCCTACATTCACATAGCCACAATATTTAGCATTTCCTGTTGGCTTCTCCCAAGCAGAGTCATTGGGGCAGCCACCAAGAAATCCTTACTGAATGATCTTTGGGATCCTCACTTAACAACAGCAGCCAGGATTTCTGGAAGTTCTGTCACTAAGAGGCATGGTCACGTAATATCATTTTTATGACTGCATTGCTTAGCAAATGACAAGTCTGGTCCCAATTGCCATTGTTAACCAAAGATTACCGTAATGTGATAAAAGGTCCCCTTTATTTTAGTATTTTATACTTGAATAAATATTATTTTTGAAATTTTAGAAAACTCAATTAAATGTAAAAAAAATATACAAAAACACAATTTAGGATTTATTTGTTTAATTGCAGGTAGCAATAGCTTCCTGTCTTCTATGATGAGCTGCCTTATTTATTTCGAAAGAGATTTTCCTATTAATCTCTGTATTACATGACTCAGTCTCTTAGTCTTTCTGTCCCATGTCGATTTTTGCTATAAATTATTATCTAGTTGACTGCTTTTTATCTATATCTTTCTTTTTATCTTAAGAACTTTTATGTGTCCTGATCTTTTCAGGATTCAATTTCATTGGATAATCTCTATTTCTCCAGCTGATGGCGCAGGACGGTCCAGAAGTGGGTTATTCAATTTTGCCAGCATCCTAAAGTAGTTTACATTTGAAATATAGCTTGGGATTCTTATCGATTGACAGAATACATTTTGTAGTAAGAGTCTTGCATTATTTTCCTTCGGTCTATAATAAATTGACTGATACAAGTGGTCTTCATTTAATGACCTCTTGTTTAGCGACCATTAAATTTGCAGTAGCATGAATGAGTGGTGGTTATGACCAGTCCTCAGAGTTCCAGTTGTTGCAGTATCTCTACAGTGATCGAGACATTCATCACCTGTTTCAAAAATATGATATAACCTACAGCAGCCTACATTCACGTAGCCAGCTGCTCCGCAGAGTGTCGCGCAGGCACTGTACGCGCCATGCGCCTGTGTGGAAGCGTGAAAGCCTTAAAAGACAGGTTAGGGGCTCGGGTGGGCCTTCCGGAACACCATACAAGAACGGACGGTATCCAGTGCTCCGGGCAGGCTCCGGTACGCCTGTACCGGGGCGTACCACCTGCAACCCACCACTGGATGGTGGGGACGAGGCCTCTTTGTCCCTTCTGAGGTCCCCTCCTGTGTTAAAGGCAGTGCAATTCTACCCCTCTCCATCTCCCCCCAGGCTCTCTGATTCTCTGAGGGCTAGTTCCATTTCTCCTCCTCTTTTGGAGGTGGATAAAGAGGGTTTTGCTTGTCACCCTTCTACATGCTAAGAACCTATTTCAAGACCAGCACAGAAGCAAAGACTGGGACCCAGGCCGGGCTAGTTCCATTTCTCCTCCTCTTTCAGAGGTGGATGAAGAAGGTTTTGCTTGTCACCCTTCTGCATGCTTAGAACCTACTTCAAGACCAGCACAGAAGCAAAGACTGGCACCCAGGCCGGGCCCCAGCCATTTTGAGGGTGAATTCAATGATTTGCCTGATAACATTCAATCTCTTATTCATAGCTCATGGCATAGCTCTTCAGGGGTGGTCTTCTGACCAGGCAGATGTGCAGCTGATGGCGGCCAGGAGTAAACAAGCCCAAGAACCGGCCTGTCAATCAGGCAGAGCGCTGAGGCCTTTGTCTCCTTCACTGAGGAGCGAGATATCTCTGTTGGTGAGCGAGGACCTCTGTTCCTTCCATCTCAACACGGTCGTGCTGTGACTTGATCCCATCTTCATTCCCAAGATTAATTCTTACTTTCATAGGGCTCAAGAGATAGTTCTCCCAGATTTTTGTCCCAATCCCTCTCATTTTAGCAAGAAATCCTGGCATAAGATAGATGTGTGGAAGGCTCTCCATATCTACAACAAGCAGACGATATCCACTAGGAAGACGGATTGTCTCGTTTCAGCCTTCTGCTGTAGGCTCTACGGTGTCACCTTCCACCATTGGGCATTGGCTGCAAGCTTGCATTGCTTGGGCTTATGAGGCATGGGGTAAACCTGTGCCCCATGGGATCACTGCGTATAGATGTGCTGCTACCATGGCTGCGTGGAACACTCAGGCACCGATTGAGGATATTTGCAGGGCGGCTACGTGGGCTTCTCTATCGCCCTTCATAAAGCACTACTGGAAAGATTGAAGTTAAATTAAACTAGTAAAGAAAAGGAAATAAGCCGCAAAACTAAGCATTATTGGACTGTGTTATCTTTTTTTTTTTTAATCAATGGAAGTTTTGTGAACATTTTTTACTTTTTAAAGTGAAAGTATCGGATTTTCTTCTTCTATTTCTTTTTTTTACCTGTGGATTAAATCTTTTCCTTTATTTCTACAATACTGGTTGGGATGGATTCTTTCTTTTTATTTTGTTTCATTTAACAATTTTGTTTCTTCCAAGCCTGAAACATAAAGAAGATATAAAAGGAATATAAAGAAGGTAGTAATCTTAGAGGTAAAAGAAGTTACACTGCCACTTGGAGGTTGGAGTTTGAGACCTGGAAACATTGCTTTTTCTTTTTTCCCTTTGATCATTTTAACCTTGCACTCCAAAGGCTTCAGCTTGTTTATAGAGAAGAGCATGGGTTGTTTACGCAGGTGCTCTCTGGATGCTTGTTGGTAGCTGGAAAGAAGTGAAAACAAAGATTTGTTTTTAAACTAGAGTGGCAGTGTTTACTAATTGGAAGGATGGCACTACATCAAAAAGAAACCATAACATTACAACAGAATTATGTTTGGAATTCAAAAATTATTAGAAATAACAGAGAGAATTGAGAAGTGATGGGAAAATATTGAAAATATAAATTTTAATGTGGTAAAACCTGATGGAAAAATGGAAGATATCCAGCAAATGGAAAAAGTGGATGCTAGAGTCCTAAAAATCCAAGGGGGAAAAGAACAAAGAGGCAAGATAACCATGGATATTGACAGTGAACTGAGTGTGGTTGGAGATGGAAAGAGTGGAACAAGGAAAGGGAAGATAGATGGAAAGGTGCTTTACTTCAGGTTTCAAGGTATAGAAGAAGAAAGAGAAGAATTGATGGACTTAAGGAGAGAAACTTTGACAAAACACTACGTACTGATAACCAAAAATAAGCTGATTAAAAATATGTAACAAGCAACAAGTTGCGAAGAAAAGTCCAAACAAATTTGATTAAGGAAATAACCAGAAGACTGATTCATAAATGGCAAAGAAATAGGACTACACTATTACTGGAAAGACACAGGTTGAGATATGAAAATCAATAATAAAACACTAGTTAAAATTAGTTAAAATTAGAACATTATGTTAATAATGTAGTGATAATGGATAAAGAGGTAAATAATTGATAATGATAATGTGTATATATGTATTGATTTGATAAGAGGAAATTTGGTAAAAAAATTAAATGGTGAAAAAAGGGGAAAAAGTAAGTTAAACTTAGTCAAACTATTGTTAAATAAATGACTGATAATGATAATAATGTAATAATTTGTACTGACATGATAAAAGGGAAATTGGATATAAATTGTAAACAATGATTAAGAAAAGAGGTCTAAAAATTTTGTTATTAAACATAATTAATTTTTATTTTGAATGTGTTATAAAGGTATAATGTGGCTAGATGATATTGAAAATAGATAAGGGAATGCCACTATGTGGTTTTGTTTTAAATTTTGGAATGTTTGTTATAAAGGGACGTTAAAACAACTATAGTTATATGAAGGATGAGGTATGAGGGTAGCAATATATATAAATATATGTGATGTAAAATATATAACTTGATATGAATCATAGGTGATGACTGTGGAAGGGATGCATGAAAGTTCTTTGTAACCAATTGACACACTTTCTACAATTTGTAATGGAAGATGATTTTAAGGTGTTTGTGTTTATTCAAAAAATAAATATTTTATATTTTTAAAAAAGCACTACCGGTTGGATGCTTTTGTGTCCGCAGAGACATCCTTCGGACTTCTGGTGCTTCAGAGAGTGCATAACCCATTGGGAACTACGGACAAGTGAGTTCCCCGCCCTAGGAACTGCCACTTTGGTATGTTCCACTTCTGGACCATCCTGCACCATCAGCTGGAGAAGGAACATTGGTTCTACCTGAACAATCTTCTCAGCATGGCGCAGGATCCCCTCCGATCAGTTAGGTTAGCTGCGTGGCAGGGCCTGCTCTTCTTTTGTTTCTCTAGTTGGAGCTGCGTCTTGTTGGAATCTGAGCCAAGCAAGAAAGAGCTGGAGGCATGGCTTCAATTGTGACTCAGTCTCTTGGGTCAATAAGGATTGTACAACCCTGTCAGGCGTGCCTCCATCAATAACCAAGAAAGAAAACTCCCAACTCCATGGTTTGTGGAATTAAAGATACTTTTACTGGTCATGAAAAGATAGCAGAGAAAGAAAAGCAAGATCTGAGCCACAAGTACATATCAAACTTTTACCCAGCACCCTCTCCCTCAATCACTCCAACCCAATAACCAATCTGCAACCTCCTAAGGTGTCATGTGAGTTGCATTTTCAAAACTTCTCATTCAGTTGGTATGCAGAGACAGTTGACCTTAACCAAGTCCAAACACAGACCATCAGCATGCGCACAAGATGGTGAGACCCAACCTCCCCTGTGATAACTCCTCCAGCACTATAAGTTTCCCATCCCAAATACCTCAAGCTCCCACCCTCCCCATTTCTATGGCAGCCGATAGCAAGCAAGCGAAGTAGAGGCTGGCAAAACTCACTTCTGGACCGCCCTGCGCCATGCTGAGAACATTCAGGTAGGACCAACATTCCTTCTAGTATTTTGGGTACCGGAAATTAGCTTCTCCTTGTCTGCTTGCATGCACAATTGATTTACATAAGAATATTATATTCCCATCTCACTTTCGGTGTCATTTCTTGTTATCCATAGTATGGTGTAGGCCTTTTTTACAAGAAATATACTCTGTCAACAACTATAATGAAATGTTTATGATTTTTTTCAGGATCTTTTCCTTATTAGTCATTACTAGCTGTGATCGCATTTTTAGCATCAATATGCATTACTTTACAATTGCTCATGTTGAATGATAACTGCCATTTGGACACTAGGTCTCCAGTTTCGTAATGTGCAGATAACTGTTTGGAGCTTTTTGCAATTCATTATTGTTTTTACCATTCTAAACAATTTAATGTAATCATCAAATTTTGCTGTTCCACTAGTCACATCCATTTCCAGATCATTTATATGTATGTTAAATATGTTAAAAAAGGACTAGCCCTATGACAGAACTCTGGAAAGTGCTGTTAATTATATCCATCCAATGTAAGAAATGCCATTTACTCCCATTCATTATTTCCTATTCTTTATCCAGTTGTTTATCCAAAAAAGGATTGCCCTTTATATTCCATGCCTGTTAAGCTTATGGAGAAGTCTTTATGATAGCTTTTTATCAAATAGGAGTATCAAAGGCTTAAAAAAAAATCTAGATATGCATATGGATATATCGATGCTGCCTCACCCTTATCCATGTTTTTTAACATCTTAAAAAAAACTTTAGGAGGTAAAACCTTTCCTTAATAAAGCTATGTTGGTGATCCTTGGGCAAAGTTTGTGTCAACAGTACTTGCTAATTTTATCTTCAATAGTAGCTTCCACTAACAGAACAGATTTTAAGATGACAGGCCTGTAATTTCCTGAATCTCTCATGAGCCATTTTTAAAAAATGGAGTTATATTGGCCACTTTCCAGTTTTCAAGGAGCAAGGCTGAGTGTAGAGATAGGTTGCATATTTTAGTTAGAAGGTCCACAGTGAGTATTAAGGTCCTTAATAATTCTTAGTTCAATTTGTTAGTAAGGCCTAGAATAGTATAAATAAAAGCCCACAACCGAACATCCTGAATGGATACAGCAGGGATATGGCAGAATATTCCCAGAACAAAAGTGAACCTTTAGTTGAAAGTTTTCTTATCACCTTGAGACAACCAGTGCAGAGATTTAATCAGCCAAGGAATATGAATAGTAAAGAAAATACTCCTCTTTTTATTCCAGCTGCTCTATGATATCCATTCTATAATAATACCTTATTCTCAATGAAACACTTATTCTGGCAGATAGAAAGATCCAATATGACCTAATTAGGGAATTATACCAGGTGACATAACCATGATAATAAAATAAGAGGCTTTTGTGATTTGCTTGGTACATAGCAAAAATATAGTACTGTTGAGAATGACAAGTATTCCCTTACAGTGTAGTTCAACAAAATTACAAGTTTTATTAAAGAAACATTAGAGGAGCTAAAAGTAGGGAAAATTAAACCACAGTGGGATTATGGAAGGCATATGTGCCTTAATTGACATTACCTTTTCATAGGTATAAATGCAAGGAACTCCTTTTTATACTTGCTTTGCTAAGGAGGGATACTAGTGATTTGACTTGTTGCATTTTCAAGGGTATTTTGGGGGGAAGGAACTAGAATATTTAGAAATTGTATATTATGTGGAAAAAATAACAATCATAGAACTGAACTGCATACTTCTGAGTTTGCTACAAATTATTACTTACCCATTATATAAACATTTTGATCTGCTATTTAACCACATTTCTTTCAGAAATCCGGTAGCTAAAAATTAAGAAGGCACTTCTTTTTAATTCTTTTTTTTCCTTTTAGAAAAATTAGAATAAAAAATTAATCATTTTTAGTTTGAAAACACATATATTTTATACATTTTGCTTATAATCAGGAAAAAGCTTTGAGAGCAAAAAGAAAATAGACTTAAAAGAATTTTAATGACCTCATAATTACATAGAGACATTTTGTTGTTTATGATGTCAGCTGAAGCAAGGAGATTGGATATGCCAATAATGTAATAAGAAACTTTGCAGATTCTATCCACGTTCTAATGTTTTTGCTCAAACAATAGCAGGGGCATAATCTGCACAAATTCAAATTTAATAATTTTTTTGTCCGTTTCTTCTTTTGACATTGAAGAAGGAGCAAATTTGAGGATCTTTTGTTTAATATTGTGTCTGTTGAAATGAGCAATAATTGCCTAAGTAGAGTAGCACAATGAAGAATACGCAGGAGGCTCAAAAATCATATGGGCAACATCAAATCAAATTATTAAAAATGATGAATTGTTCAGATATTATATAGAAATATCATAATTGGGGAGCTATGGAGGATGAGGCAAACTACCAAGGATATCCTGATTTTTATATAATGAAAACTTCTGATCAGCCTAATCAGGATTTGATCTCTTCATTCTCCAGTCCTTCTTTGGGAAGCTCTAATACTTATAATCCTTTGGTCAGAAGAAACGTACCTAATAGTTATCCAGGAAGCTTGCTTCCTAGTTTTTCCTTTTCTTTTCCTCCTGTGAAAGAAAATAATTTAAAGAAGATTAATTTCCCACCAAGTACAACAGATGTAGGTCTTTCTAAAACCCCTCAAGAGTTATTAAACCTTGTGAATGCTGTTCGACAAATGGTAAGCTTGTTCTAAAATCAATATACAATATTTTCTTTTCTTTTTTTATGTTTTATTTATACATTTTTCTTTAGTAAACATAAAAACTCAGTATCTACATAGGCAGCATGTTGTCTCCGTACAGTTAGTTTTGAAAATAATAACAATAATATACATCTCATTTATAATAATCACATAATTATAGTAATATTAGCTTATTCATACTAGTAAACTTTCATTATATAGTTCATTCTCTTAAACTTTTAAGTTTCTACTCCTGTTTCTGTATTAACCATTAGTAAAACAAGTCCCATGTTTAAAAGTATTCTGTTTCGTCCTTCTCCTTTATTTTGAGTGTTTATCCATCTCTGCGCATTCAGATTTATTCATTTTTATTATACTTTCATTTGTAGGGATCTCTTCATTTTTCCACTGTTGTGCAAAAACAATTGTTGCTGCTGTTAACACATGTAAAATTAAATATGTATTCTCTTTATTGTAATGTTCTGGTAAAATATTCAACAAAAATATTTCTGGTTTTAAATCAATATGTTGCTTTACCATTTTTTCTAACCATGTATGTATTTTTGTCCAATATTCTTTTGCCCCTGGACATGTCCACCACATATGAGATTATGAACCTGGTATCTGATTACATTTCCAACATTTGGCGGACATGTTTCCAAACATTTTTGCCATTCTTACTGTTGGTAAATGCCGCCTATAAAACATTTAATATAGATTTTCTTTATAGGGAATTGACATTGTTAATTTATAATTTTTATTCCACAGTTTCTGCCATTTATCTAACTCTATAGTAAATCCAAAGTTTTTGCCCCACACTATCATGTTTCTTTCACTTGTTGTTCTTCAATTTTAAAGCTCAATAAATACAATTAAATACATTTTATTAGTTTTTCATATGTCCCTAGTAGTATCTGATGTAATGCTGTTGGTTCTTTATAAAAGCCATACATTTCTATGTCTTTCTCATACCTTGATTGTTTTTGCACATGCAACCATCATACTAGATCAATCCCTTGAGTTTACAATTCTTGCTTAGTTTTAAATTCCCATTTTTCATTCAAAATGTCTTTATATCTTGTAATTTTTTTTCAAGTTAACAACATTCGGATGTATCAGTGCCTCCATTGGGGAGAGCCAGACTAGTATTTTCATATAATGTTTTTCTTTGATTTTTCCCCATACTAAAAAGCATTTCTAACATAATGTCTTTGGAAATATCTGTGAATTTTGTTTTTCCCATGCTATAGAAAGGCATACCACCCCAGTTGAACAACATGTCCCTCCAAAATTAATAATCTTGTATGCGTAAAATTTATCCATTCTTTCACCCATGTAAATACAGAGGCCAGGTAATATAGGTCCAAAAACCCCTTTGTTTTTAGAATCTTGTAGCATTTTCAATATTATTCTTGCTCTTTTCTCTTGCCAAATATATTTTAACATCATTTTATTTAGCTCCTCAAAGTATTTTTTTTTGTAACTTTATCGGAATTGTTTGGAACAAAAAGAATAATCTCAGCAAGATATTCATTTTTATTGTAGCTATTCTTTCTACCATCGATAATTGCAAGTTTTTCCACTTCTTCAGATCTAGTTTAATTTGTTGCAATAGCTTAGTATAATTACCATATTTTTCGAAGTATAAGACGCTCCAGAGTATAAGACGCACCTAGATTTTGGGGAGGAAAACAAGGGGAAAATATCTGCCTCTGCCTCCCAGCAATTTGCCTCCTTGCAACAAACAATACAGACAATATACACTGTTTGTACTGTTATATTTCAGACTATACCTGTACAGATGCTGTTAAAATTGATGTGCTTTCTGGAAGTATAGTTATTCTCTGCTATTTAAAAGAATAGCACTTTTTTTAAAAATAGCACTGGGCCTCTTCAGATCAAGCATTTTTTTTAAAAAGCTTCTTCATTTTGTTAAGTTATCTAGAATAATAATAAAGCGGTCTTTAAAAAAATAAGTCTAATAATTTGAACATTCTATAGGCATTTATAGTTGTTGACTTACCTCCTTGCAGCAAACAGCCTGATTAGTACAAGAAAAAAAATCTGCCTCCCAGCAATTTGCCATGTGGAGCAAACAGCAAGTTTTACTTTCAATTTCTCCCGATCATTAGCTGTTAGAGGCTGCATGGATTGCTATAGCTTATTGAAGCCTCAGCAAGCCCATGTTTGCTCCAAAGAGGTAAATTGCTGGGAGCAGAGGCCAAAGGTGGGGGCTGATGGGTGGGTGAGGCTACATTCGTTGTATAAGACACACCCAAATTTTCATCCTCTTTAAGGGGGGGAAAAGGTACATCTTATACTTCGAAAAATGCGGTATGTTCTTTAATAGTTGCACAACTTGCTGTTAATTGAATTCCTAAGTAATTTACTTTCTTAACTATCTGAATATCTGTCTTCATCAGTTCTTGGTTTTTCTTTGTTTGTTTATCTTTAAATTTTTTGACTAGTATCTTGGTTTTCTCTTTATTTATTTTCAATCCTGCAACTTCACCATATTCTATTTTTTTTATTATTAATTTGGGTCCAGTTCAGTGGTGGGTTGAAGGCAGTATGCCCCGGTATGGGCGTACCGGAGCCTGCCCGGAGCACCGGGTACCGTTCCAGTATGGTGCTCCGGAGGGCGGGCCCGCCCGCCCACCCGCCTTACCTGTCCTTTAAAGCCTTTGGTGCTTCCATGCACGCACATGGCACGTACAGTGTCTGCGCAATGCTCCGCCAAACAGCTGGAGCATCACAGGGGCTTGCAGAGGTGTCGCTGGAAGATAAGATGCATGTGCGTGCTGCACACATGTGTGTGATTGCAGCATACGTTTATGTGGAAGACGCCGGATCCAGAACCCATCACTGGTCCAGTTTCTTGCATTTCTTCTAGAATAAATTCCAGGTCGTCTTCAAACGCCTATAGTTTTTTTTCCCCATGCTTTTTATTTCTGAATCTTATCTAATGTTTCTATTTAACACTTCCAATGTTAATATAAATAGCATAGGGACAAAGGGCATCTTTGTCTTGTGCCTTTCCTTATATTAAGATTCTCTTTCATATCCCCATTAACCATCACCTTTACACTTTGTTTAGAATATATTGCCTTAATCATATTAGTAATTTTTCACCAAAGTCCTTATATTTTAATTGTAGTGACATAAATTGCCAATTTACATTGTCAAATGCTTTCTGTACATCTAAAAAGATCAACGCTTATTTGTTTTTCAGAATGTACTTCATAATACTCCAACTTATTCAAACTAATTCTCAAATTGTTTTTAATTTGCCATTTAGGTAAAAATCCATTCTGATCTGAGTGTATAAATTCATTCAAGAATCTTTTGAGTCTCTTTGCTATTAATGAGGCATATATTTTATAGTCTACATTTAGTAATGATATTGGCCTATAATTTTTTATCTGTGCTAAATCTGAATTTTCTTTCGATGTTAAAGTGATATTTGTTTCCATCCAAGTATTTGGTATCTTGACTTCTAACAATAAGTATACTATATTTTCATTTCTTTTGTGATTTAAATAGAATAAATACATTCTGAAAAAAATCTCACAAGGTTGTTTTTTCATCTAAATGCTACATTGAAACTAAGATTGAAACTAATATTTTATTATAGAAAATGTAATATTAGTCCATATCAATTTCTCAATTACTTAGTTTTACTCAATTTTTTAGCATGAATCAATTACTTTGATGGTTAAGAAAACTGTTCATAATGAACCTGTATAGAACATCACCATGTCTAAAGTGACTAGAGAAATCCAAATCCATATTTTATTCAGCTGTAGATAATTACTAACATATTGCTGCCAAAATGACTGTTTTGTAACAGTGTTTCTAATTTTCCTAGTAATTACTTTACATATGTTTAACTATTAGTGTTAAAAAAAATTTTATTTAGTTCAATTTAGCTCAATTGTCAGTATCTATTTAAACCAGAGATAGGTTGCTGCCGGTTCGGCTCGGTTTGGCCGAATCGGTAGTGGCCTGGAACAGCTGAGAGCGAACCGGTACAGTAGCTCTTTTGGCCTGCCCGCCCGCACTCTATACCTGTATTTATGGTAAAAGGTAAATTACGCCTGCATGCACAGCATGCGCCGCCTGCACGAGCCCCAACAATCAGCTGGTTGTTACAGGGGTGGTGGATGGTGTATGCACGCACAGTGCAAGTCAGGTGCCCGTGTGAACCGAATGTGTGCGCGATCAGCAAACCAGTAGTAACGGTAAGTGCAACCCACCACTGATTTAAATATATATTGTATTCTCTGATATAATACAACTTCTATTCCTTATAGTTGTGGCTGTATACACAAGCACAATCTGTCAGATCATAACAAACTGGTCAGTTTGTTACTTTACTACAAGGGTGATATTTTATAGGTTGAAGAAGAACGCAATGAAACACAGAGACAACTTTGTCAAGAACAAAATGCCAGAGCCATACAAGAAGATATTTTAAGTACCCACTTCTGGAGGCAGAAGGAATTGGAAGAAGAATCAAAAAAAGTAGCAAGTAAACACTCAGAGGTATCCACTTTGCCAAATATTTAAAAAATATAAAACTGTTTTCAGTTTCATTGACTACAAATCAAAGTTCTGGTCATTACCTGTAAAGTTCTGTGTGGTTTAGCTACTAGATATTACATTGGATGGAATTCTCTCTCTGTCAGTTTCAACCCTTCCTGTGTGTATGTCCAGGGAAGAGATGCTAAGGATTGTCATTCTATGTGAGGGGAATTGGTTGGAGGCCTTCGGAGTGCCTGTTCCATGCTCTGGAACACCTTGCTTCTTGAAGTATGTGATCTTTCAAATTTATTGGCTGTTATGAAGGCTCATGTAATTTTTTTCACCACAAAATGTATGGCCCCTAAGAGAAATTGGACTGTAGTATTGACAGGTTCCATTTAAATGATAACTATTTAGGGATTTTGCCCTTATATTTATATATTGGTACGCATGTATGGGAGAGAGGAAATGGTAAACTACCTTCAATATCTTAAGTAAGGACATACTTTTATATATCAGTAATTAAATCTTAAACTATGATGTAGATTTAGAACCTGTGATTCAGTAAGAATCAATATTAAAAACGAAATACTGTTTATACATTTGTTCATACATAAGAACTTCCTTTACCTTTTTTGATAATGATGTATTTTAGAGAAAAACATTTGTAAGAAAAGTATTTTTTAATTATTTAAGAGAGCAGCTGTTCATTTTATGGCCTCATTAGATAGAAGAGGTGGCTGAATTTGTTCAGTTTTCCAATACAAGCTGAGTCAAGTTTGGTGAACCTTTGGGTGGGAGATCCTTAGGAAATATTAACAACATCACTAGATTAGCAAATTATAAAATATCTTTGTAGACAAAAGTGGCAAACATTTTTTCACATTATTAAAAAGATAATTCATAGATGACACCATGAATTTACTAGGAGTCAAGTGACTCAAAGGAGACTTTTTCTTACCTTAGAGTTCATTTTAGTCATTTTTCAATTTAAAAAATATCCTACTTTTGACCATAGTTGAGACAGGAATATGTATCATTAAGTGGTACAGTTGTAAATGCGACTGCTTTTTAGCAGCAGTAATCCAGCAGTCCTTGTTACTGTCATTAACTGAATGCTCTGTTTGTTACATGAGTCAACTGCCTGCTGACTTTCTACAATCAAGTCAGTGGGGAAACCAGCAGAAAGTTGTAAGCCCCAGGAACTGCCAAGTGGAGGATGGAGTGAGGAAGTACATGGGAATGTTGGACCTAAGAGCCATTTGGATTTTCAACACGGAATTGAAACCTCTTGTTCTGGAGTTCAAAATTTTCCAATGGCTGAAAATCCTGCTTCTATTGGCATGGAGGATTTTCACTTCTAAGTAGAGAGGCAAGTCTATTAGGACTGAAAATCCTTCATGGCAAAATCCAAGCAAGATTTTCAACCAGAAAGCAGAGAGATTTTAGAAGCCTTTTCGCTCTGTGGCTGAAAATCCTACTTGGATTTCAGCATGGATCTTTTTCAACTAGCCCCAGATATTAGAAAGAGTCATCCTGGCAGGTGGTGGTGGCTTACAACTTTCCCTGCCAGCTTCCTCTGTGAACACATTGTCAAGTGCCCAGATTACAATCACATAGGCATTGTGATGGCCATAAATTCAGTTATGGGTTATAAGACCTTATGTTTAGCACCAGGGTAACATCAACCCATTGCTGAATAAGTAGTCATAAATTGTGAACTAACTATTTAAAACTTTGTGAGCATACTCTGCAAGGAACACATTTTATGTAAACATTAAAGAAAATGGCACAGTATGGAATTTCTTTCTTTTTGTTAGTTCAGTTCTCTCTCAAGTTCTTTAGACAGACTATGAGGTGGGTGGCTTTAGAAGTGTGGTTTATAAATAAACTTAATAAATGTGATGTCTAATTAAATTTTGCTTAAGAAATTGAGAGGTTTTTTATATTGCTATAAATGATCTCCATGGTAGACTAAGCTTGATTAAAATTAAGAAAAATAGAGTATACTATTTTGAAAAGAAAATACATAGTTGTCATATTATCACACATCTGTTATGCTCTATAAGAATGAAAAATAATTGTTGTTTATACAAAAACTATACAGATAATTGTTCTCAGTGTGTTTAATGAATGCTTTGAAAGTCACAATCAGGATGCATGTGTAGCAGCGCCTTTCACATTGTCTCTCTTAAAAACTCATGAGAGACATAATATTTCCATTTCTTAAGTAATGTTTAGATATGTAGATGTTTAGAGTGTTACCTGTTGATTGATAACTTTTATCCAACATAAATTTGTCTGATATCTTAGAATGTAGCTTACATCTCTGGATTCTATGAATGTATTTATTTGTTAACCCTCTGCTTATTAAATATTCAGATAATTGATAATCATGACCATGAAACAGAATTATTACAGAGAAATCAAAAACTCCAAGATGAAGTTGCTGTATTAAAATTAGAACTTGAGCACATCAGGATTCAACATCAGGAGGATGAAAGCAAATATTTGGAAGAAAATGAAAGTTTGAAAGAAAAAAATGAAGAACTTAAAAAAGAACTGAAACTAAATGAAGACGCTTTGACTCAAACGGTTTTTCAATACAATGGACAAATAAATGTATCACAAACTGAGGTTGCAATGGTAGCATCCAAATTGGAACATTTCAAGGAAAATAAAGAAAGATTGGAAATAGAACTTGATTCACTACGCTCTCGTTTGAGTTCTGCTCTTCAGGAACTTGATCGTTGTCAGGTATCAAAAAGTGATCTTGAACGATTGCTTCAGCGAGAGAGGGATGAATGGCTCCACTTAAAAGATAAATTGAACCACGATGTATGTACTGTACGAGAAATAAACAGTGGCTTGTCTCAACAGTTAGGGAAAACTGAAAGTAAAGCTAATAGTCTAGAAAACGAGCTTCACCATGTAACTCACGGTCTCCGGGAAAAGAACTTGCTGTTAGATAGTATTCAAAGAGACCTAAATCAATCACAGTGCCAAGTGAAAGAACTTGAAAATGCACAACAAGTCTCAAAGGATCAAATAAACAAATATGTAATAAAACAGGAATCTATGCAAGAACGTTTAGCACAGGTCCAAAGTGAAAATCTCTTACTCCGACAACAGCTTGAAGATTTTCAGAACAAGGGCATTATCAAAGAAAAAGCAGTGACTGATGTTCAAGATAAATTCAGTGATATTTATAATAAGCTCAGAGCTGATACTGAAAAGCAAGCTCAGATAATGGAAGAGAGAAATAAAGAATTAATCACAAAATGTAATAATTTAAAGGACCAAGTCATTAAATATGAATCTGACAAAATAGACAGAGAGGTAAGTATGATTTATGTTCTGTCAATTCTATCAATGATCATTTTTCAGGATACAGAAATCTAAGCTTAATTTTCCCTTGTCTCCAAGGGAGATATTAATTATATATTAATTGAATATGATGATGAACTTTATAAGTAAGTGAAATATTGCCATTTTACAGCACAACTTTAGATGGTATATATAAAATTAAGCACACTTCAAAGTTATTCTGAATAATTTTTATATTCCTTCTGCTAGTAAATTGTTCATTGCTTTGGTTGATAGCAATGTTGGTCAGGAAAGAAAATTATTTGCGTATGATATGTATCAGTGATGGTGAACCTATGGCACGCGTGCCACGGGTAGCACACAGAGCCATTTGTCAGGGCACGTGAGGCGCTGCCCTGTCAGCTGGCCAGCACGCATGCGCGCGCTGGCCAGCTGAGTTCACCATTTTTAAAAGCCATTTTTTCATCCTCCCCAGGCTCCAGAGGCTTTATAGGAGCCTGGGGAGGGCGAAAAGAGCCTCCCCCGCCCCCCCCCCCCCCCCGGAGGCTTCAGGGACCGTCCGGAGGCTTCCCTGAAGCCTTCGGAATGCTTAAAATGACCCTCCGAGCAAACCGGAAATTACTTCCGGTTTGCTCCGCGGGTCGTTTTGAGTGCTCCGAAGGCGTCAGGGAAGCCTCCGGACGGTCCCTGAAGCCTTCAGGACGCTTAAAACGACCCTCCGAGCAAACCGAAAGTGACTTCCGGTTTGCTCGGAGGGTCGTTTTAAATGCTCCAAAGGTGTCAGGGAAGCTCTGGACTGTCCCTGAAGCCTTCGGAATGCTTAAAACGACACTCCGAGGAAACCGGAAGTCACTTCCGGTTTGCTCGGAGGGTCATTTTAAGCATTCCGAAAGCTTCAGGGAAGCCTCCAGATGCTCCCTGAAGCCTCCGGAGGACCTCCTGGAGGGGGGGAGGCTCTTTTCGCCCTCCCCAGGCTCCTATAAAGCCTCTGGAGCCTGGGGAGGGTGAAAAAAGCATGTAAAAATGGGTGGGTCGCGCCTATTGTGCACGCATGCGCACTGGGGGGGTCACACATTGCATTATGGGTGTGGCACACCTGCACACGACCCTCCCTGCGCTCCCCCCACTTGTGGCACGCGAGCCAAAAAAGGTTCGCCATCGCTGATATATATGAACATAGAGGCATATGCATACATGCCCAAACTATATGATATTTCATATAGACATGAAATATACGTCAAACATTTTTACCTATTATAAATATTACTTGGATAAATTAAAATGCAACCATTTCAGTCTATTTTGTATGAATTATTTCATTAAAAACCTTTTAGAGTACAATAAGGCAATTGCAGCAAGAGCTTGCAGATTCCCTCAAAAAACAATCCATGTCAGAAGCTTCATTGGAAGTTTCAACACGTTATCGTATTGACTTGGAGGAGGATAAACAGCAACTTCTGAAGGAAATAGAAAGGATGAAATGTAAGGTATGCTTGTAACAGTTTATTAAATGCTTTACTATGGGAGCAGAAGAGATGACATCCAACACTTTCTGATGCATTAGTTTTTGAAATAGTTTTGCCATGGTTCTGTTCCTAGATTGAGAAAACCTTCCAGAAAGTAGAATATCATTTGACTCTCTGGCATTTTTACTGTGGGATGCATAAAGGTTATGGTGTCCCCCAGGCTACTCAACTTCTGTATGTAATCCGTGCACTAATGATTATCAAAAATTACAGGCCTGGGTACCTTCTTTATGCAAATAATATTGAGGTTTCTTCTTTTCATCATCATCAAGTATGCTGAGCTTGTTGACTTGTTGCTTGGGCTAGATTGAAGACATTCTGGTTAGAGGAAATCTCAGCAAATGGGGAGGAGCTTTTCCTGTTTTCTTCTTCCTTCAAAGGATCAGTTGTAAACAAAAGTGCCTATTTGCCATTTGTTCATGATGTTTCATTGTATGTGAAACAAGAGATTATCTTGCTTCTATTATCTATTCACTAGTTATTTCCCAGTAAAATTACTGCAATGCGCTCTGTATAGGGATGCCTTTGAAGAAGATTTAGAAACTACAGGAGTCTAGGATGGGGTGACTAGGCTGTGATAGGGTATATCATAGCAGGAGCACATTGCACCTATTTTTTGGCTAAGCCACATTGGCTCTCAAATTTTACAGTTGCAAGATTCAGAAGTACAGACTATCCACTGTGAAAGATCTACTCAGGAATTAAGACATGCTTTGGATATTAAGGAACGTGAAGCAAGTGCGGCATCTCAGAAATTACAGGATCTTCTGGTAGCATCATCAGAAACAAATAATACTATAAAACAATTAGAAGAGCATATACAGAGGTAAAGCATGCTGAAATTTAAATGTGCTAAATTATGAGAATTGATTAAAAAAATTCTTCTTCAGTTTATATTTCCATATGGTATAGAATCATTGAAACACATAAAGAGGAAGAAATATAGTTGCATTGTATCCTGTTTTGAGACTATGTGTTTTCCTTTTAAGACTTGAAATAGAAAATGCCAGATATGAAGCTACAACAAACCAGCAATGTAGTAGAATTGAGATACTTCAAAAAGACCTACAGGATAGTGTTTCTGTAAGTCAGCCATAATATTTTGGGGAAATAAGATTTCATGTTTAATTACTGTTTTTTATATTTTTAAAAAATGAAATATTTCAGAAGCTATTATAGCATAATTAGTTTCCTTCATTTTCAGAAGTCCTAAATAAATTTATTAACATTTTTGAAATCATGAATGTAGCAATAATAAGGAATGTAAATAACAAAATAGATTTTTAGAGAATTTCTGAAGACTGAAGACTTCTGCAACTTGCATAATGACTTGATTTCTTTTGTGGTGATCTAGGTTCATAATCGTCTTGAGGAATTGATAACCAGTTTACAGACAGCAAAAATCAGTTTAGAAGAACAACTAAACCACCAGGTATTCTGCTTTTTTTCATAAGAATGAAATGATCAGCAGTATTTTTGAGACAAGGATAATTCATATATAAGATAATCAACACATTTCCGTTACAGATCATTCCCTTTGATTTCTGTTAATCTTTATATATTTCACAAGAAAAAATCATAGATATCAGAGAGTTTAAGAGAACTGCACTGGCTGTGCAGTTTGGGTGTCGCATGTAGACATAAAGTATAGCCAGTTTTATTCACAAATACAGGGGACTAAAATAAATTGAAACAAGATTCTTACAGTAATAATATGTGAATCAGTGCAGGAAACAAAAGCTAGAGATATTTGGACTTGAGAGCTTCAGTGCTCTTGCTTTAAAAAAAAAAGATTAACAGTATTGGAATGGGCCTTGTAGGTCATCTAGTCCAACCGCCCGCCCAAGCATCTTTGTATAAGGACATTGCAGAATAAGGGGAGAATAAGGATGTCCATATAGTTAATTATTGTCAATTATTTCTGAGAGAATGACATAACTAGTGTAGCATATTCAGAACTGAATGTAATCATATAAGGAAAAAAAACAGCCAATCAGCGTTATTTTATTATTATTGTTTTAATTGTGATTAGTAATTAAATATACTTCTTAGAGTCACTTTACTATTTGAAACTCGTAAAAATCTCTTTTAGGACTTGAGAGTTTTTAAATTACAGTCTTGCAAATTTTTAAATTTCATTTTTTGTTTTTGAAAGCAAGTCTTAAATTGGCAAATCAGTGACATGTGAAACACAGTTTCTTAATAGTTTTATTTTGTATTCACTAAGACTTATTCACCTTGGAAAATTGAAATGAAAATTCTGTTTTAAATTGATACTAGCTTTGGAGATTTTATGGGTATGTCCATATAATTTTTTGTGGCATTAAAATAGTTTTATCATTACCTTCTCTCAGCATGTTTTTCAATTTCATATTCTAAAATCTAGCTTATGCATATAGATAGTCCTTGAATTATGACTGCAATTTAGATTGGAATTTTGGGTGTAAGTCTCAACGTTTATCATTTTTTATTTTATTATATAAAATACAAAGAAGAAAAGAAAATTGGAAATTAAGGGAGGGAACGGGGAAAGGAGTATGTGAGATACAAGGGGGAAGATAAAAAGAAAGAAAAGAGGGCATTGACTTCCAAATCTTCCTGGCACAGTACAAGATAAACACATTCCAACCTCAACTTTTTGCTTTTTGCTACATTAATATATAACTAGCCATTCCTATAACACCAAATCTTTCTAATCAACAAAATCAAGGTCAAAGTTTCATTTTTTTTCTTCACAAGCACGAATTCCAGAAGTGATATCTAAATAAGGGAAAAAAATCCTCTTTAAATAAAGGAGTCAATTTAACCATTCCTGCTTTATCTTCCTTGCTATGGAAATAATGCGTATTTCTATTTCCACCTAGTAATCTTTGTGAACTGTCACCATTTTCATTTATAAAATTTATTGTATTCTTTCAAATTCTTTGGCCTTACTGGAAAAAAAAAAGGGGGGGCTTTTTTCACCCATTTTTTTCAAAGTACTAAACTTCTTAAAAACAAAACACTTTTAAAAATCAAAACTTTCTAATATGTCTTTTTCTTTGACTTCTTAACATATAAGCTTTGAACTTCAGTATTGCATTTAGCTCCCTCCTTTTTTCCTTTTATAAACATCCTTTTTAACAAATAGAGTTTTTCTTTAAACTGCTACATTATTTTCTTTAACTTTCTCTTAATACAGGTACTCTCAAATACATTTTCAATAAGTTTTGCCTACTGTAAGAGTTACTTAAGCATTATTTATATGTAAAAAAATACATTTTCAAATTTTGTCTCAGAACTTCCTTTTAGCTGCACATAACAAGTAGAGAAAAATGCATCCTGATTTCAGTTAACTCATTAAGTTTAAGTCACTGCTTCCAGCTTATCTTCATGGAGTAAAAAATTTTTTAATTCTCTGAAAGTATCAAAGACTTGTAGGCCTTTCTTTTTATCACAAGTTCCCCAACCTTGTTAATGTCTTTAAAGAAAAAGTTCCAAATTTCTCTTTTTTCTCGACATTCTTCTTTCAATTGTGTTGAGAGGTTTTACATTTGAACCATAGTAGTGAAGGTGAAAGAGAAAGTTAATATCCCGTTCTTCCAAACCTGCGATAAACTACTCTGCATTTTCAGCTACTTTTGAAATTGCCTTGGCAGTTTTGTAACATTCTCCACATGTTTACATCTGAGAAGTAGTTTGAGAGGATTTTTTGTCATCAGAGAACAACTGTTCAACAAATTGGTGCATTTTATTTAGAGACCTTTCAAATATATCTCTAATACTTTTCTCCACCAACTTGGCTTCCTCTTTTAGTCAGAATCAGAAGATTTTAGGCACCCACAGCTAAGGAGATCAAGCTACCAGTTACTTCAATCTATATAAATAAAAATGTAATGTTTGTTCAAAATCTCAAATCTCCAAAAGTTCTTCACTGATTGCTTTGAAATTTTGACACAACATTGCATTCGACTACGTGCATGTTTTTATATACATATATTACATAGATGTCACATCTGTGACAGGTAAAAACATGCTTTTTTGAAAACCAGCACCATCTGCTGGAAGTAAAAGCAACACACATATACCATAGCGTTCATTTCTTGAGTATAGTATATTCGGAACAGTTCGGCCTCTCTCCAGCTTTGTCCCGACGGTCCCTTTATATGTGTGGCTGGGCTGCAGCTGCACCCTTTCCCCTTTCCGCCCCTCCGATGACGAGCTTCGCCATTTCCACCAAGGAGAGCTGAAGCTTTTCCCCCTCCCTTCTCTCTCCTCCCCTCCCACCAGGCCTTTGTTGTCTGCGGTGGGGCGGCGCCTGCTCCATCCCTCAGCCGCCTCCCACCCTTAAGCCGGCCTCCCCCCGCCCAGCCCAGTGGAGCTCCAGAGGAGGTGGAGGCAGAGCGTCTCCTCAACCTGACCGGCTGTGCGTGCTCTCCACCCCCCTCACAGGGAGCCAGCTATGTCAGCCTGAGGCGCAGCGGGGCTGGGGCGGCCGCTGGGTGCCCCGTGAGGTGGCAACTGCAGCGCCAATGGCGTCTCTGGATAGGGCCATGGCCAGTGGGGGCTGCCTTGCATCCGCGTCGCCAGGGGTGGCTCCTTCCTCCTCCTCCTGCTCCTCAAGGGACGCCGGCTGCCTCCTCTCGCTGCCACCATTGAGGGAAGCCGGGTCGGGGGCGGCGGCCTCCTCTCCTCCTCAGCTCAGCCAGGCTGGGGCCTTTGGGAGCGTCCTCCAAGGCGGCTCTTGCAGGGGCCACCGTGACTCACTTCCATGCGGGGCCGCCTCTGCTGGGGGACTTGCGCTTTCTCTTTTCTTTCTTTTCCATTTAACCAGACTGTGCCACAGCAACGCGTGGCCGGGTACAGCTAGTAGTAAACTAAAATCACAGCTTTCTATCTTTATCTTTCTCTAACAGCTTTTATTTTCTCAGCACACTTCCTTATTTGGCTTGCCTTAGCAGCCTTCTTCCTTGTTCTTTGAGACAAAAAAAGATTCCTCAAAAAACAGCTCTTCAAGAAATAGTAGGCTGTTGCTAGAAAGAGCCCCTTTTAAGTTGCCTTAAGATAGAATAATAATCATTGAAGGTGATTAAGAAGAGGTAGGCATAACTTACTGTCCGTTTGAAAGGTGGATTTCCAAACGACAGCTTCTTCAACCTCCAAACAGATTGCAGCCTCTTCCCTCCCAGCTTTTGGCATGTAGATACCTTCAGGGTTCAACTCCAGAAACCGTTTTCTGGTTTACAGCTGTATTGAAGGGTTCTGAGGGGAAGTTCTTCAACACACCATGGCCAGGTGGGTCATAAAAGCTGATGGGATATCAGTCCCTTCAGTTAGAAGGCAGAAGAGCAACACCCCAGGAAAAAGTCCTTTGGAGATCTCTTCCCGGGTGTGTGTTCAGTTAGCCATGTTCCCTGGAAGTGAATTTTGGGTGTAAGTCTTGATGGTCATAAGTCAAGGTACCATGTGCCCAGACTCAATTTTACAACCATTTTTATGGCAGCCATTAAGCAAATTATTGGGTCATTAAACAAGCCATGCAGTTGGAAGTCCAAAGCTATTGTACTGTACGGAAACTGGAAAAAGACATCACAAATGATTGGGCCATAAAACACCCATTTTGGATGTGAGTGGGATCTGACTGCAATATCTATCACCCCATTGATTACCAGGGTTGATTTGGCTGATCTGTCTGGATAGTCGAGTATCGTCTTCCTCCTGCATTGTTTTATGTGCATCCCTCCCGAGCTTGGTAGAAGAGGACAACCATCCCAGATAGAATAAGTATACCGATCTTGGTCAAAAGTATTTGATAGCTGCACCTTCCTGGAATCTCAAGACAAGCACTCATTCTGAGACTGTCATACATCTGAATGGTAATTAAACAACCAGTCATAAATCAAGGACTACCTGTAATTCAGGGATTTTTCTGTAATCTCCCATTCAACATACTAATCAGGTCTGATCCTATTTAGTTGATGGTCAAACAAGCAAAAATATGAATCGAGACTTGGTATCATTATTGGCAATTTGCTAAAATGTATTCACTTTGAGAGCTATTGGTGTTTTGAAACTAGTTATGACTAATATAATATTTTTCAAATTTAGAATATAATTGTTGCTATTAGATATAAATATTTTAGCTATAAAAACAATGTTAATAAAAAGATCATAAATATTTGAGAAAGTACTTTGTTTTTATCATAACTAGACTGTAGCATAGCCAAATGAAAAAAAAATCAAGCAGTGTGAATTGCTGCAAGATCCATTCTGGGTCGGTCACTGGAACCAGAGCGTTAGTCTTCCAAGCTTCAGATTTGTGCTAGAGGCCACCCTCAGGGAACTTTTCTCTACTGGAATGTGTTCTTTGGGCTATTCTATGCATCATATTTATGTTCTGCCTTCCTATTGGTTGATTAGTGTGTGGATAGCCGGCGATTGGCTGGTGTTTTCTTGTGCAGCCACAGTGTTCTAGTTCATATAGGACAGTTTCTGCAATGATTCCTGATGTTAGGAATCTCCCGGGTGTCCTTTTTATTTGCTCATACATTTCCCCTTTGAATGTGAAGAAGATATGTTGGCAGTACTGGAGTAATTCATTTGTGCCCTGGTTACATTGTTCTGATCTGTGGTGTAATCTTCTAGGGTTTTTTTAGCTTTTACTTTGTATGCTAAGTAAGGAGAGATGGATGGACACTATATCAAAGGAGACCATAATCTCCTCAGGAACCACATTTAAGGCTTGTAGTTTTGTCAAAAAGTGTAAATTGCTTTCTAATGGCTTTAAAAGACAGTTGGTCCTGGATAAAGATTAATTCTAGACAGGGCTTAATGCTAATTGTGCTCAAACACAGTCTTATGCAGTGCTGTGGACACATTTTGTAAAATCATATATAACCTTTATGATTATTTATATTTACAGAAATATAACAGTAATATATGTGGGGATTCAAAAGAAGCAAACTTTATGATATACTTCGTTTATTATTTTAATGAAAGTATTTGATTCTGTGGATGTCTTTGAATAAGCATGCATGCTTAAAGTGTCAGGTTCCGAAGGGATAATGAAACCAGCCAAACACAGAAATGGTTTGAAATGCAGTTTGTATTCTTCCTTCGGCACAAACTGACCAACAAAGCACTAAGGCAATGAATAAATTGTCAGAGCTGTCACCCTGTGCTTCCCACAACCTTTTATAGCTACATTGGTAATTAAAATAAGCTGCACCCCACGCATGCGCACATCCATCACCTTGTGACCCAGAGCGAAACCACCTGGCAATCATGGATTGTTAGCATGAATTTCTTCAGTTTGTGTAGGTGGGATGGTGAGTCTTGGCAGCTGGCCCAGTCTTCTCTCCTGAATGGCAGCTGACATGCAGCCCCCTACCACGGAGACAGCATTTGGGGCGCCATGAATTACAGTTAGTTAGGAGCTGAAGGACCCCTTTCCCCTGGTTTTGTGAGATGTCTGCGGTGGAATCTCTCTACCAGGTGGGGTACCCTACAGTCCTTGCTATGAACCCAAGATGCCTCCGACAGGGGATAACCTTTCCATAAAATAAGGTATTGTAACCGTCCCCTGTGCCACCTGGAAACTAGTATATCTTGCACTATATAGTGCTGTTCCCCATCTACAGTAACCAGGGGTGGCAGCCGTAGTGGGTCTCCTCTGATATTAGAGGCCTGGATTGATTGGAGCAGGCTGCAGTGGAAGACTGGATGTGTTTTCCCCAGTAGAAGGGGGGAGGTTTCGCTGCACTGTGACCGGGTTAATAACTCGCACGATTAGAAAGGCCCAATGAATTTGGGCCCAAGTTTCTTACATGGCAGCAGCAGACTGAGATATTTAGTGAAGAGGTATACCCTCTGGCCTACATGGAAAGGTCCTTGCGCCTTCCGCCTTTTTCGGCACTCTTTTTATATATGGCAAGAGTGACATAAGGCATCCCTCACCACTTTCCAAACTTTTTGCATTTGGCCTATCCACTCCTGCGAGTTCGTGTCATCAGGACGCACTTGAGGACACTCTGGAATTGGGACGAACTCCTGCCCTGTGGCCACATGGAATGGGGTAAACCCCGTACTTTTGTGCACTGCATTGTTATATGCAACTTGTACAAAGGGGAGGAGTTCAGCCCAATCAGTCTGTTGGTACTGGACATAACATCTCAAGTAGCGCTCCACCATCACGCTTGCCCTCTCCGCTGCACCATTTGTCGCAGGGTGGAAGGCTGTACTAAGTCCCTGTGAAGACCCCACCATTGCCACGAATCTATGCCAGAACCGGGCAGTGAATTGCACTCCCCTGTCTGAAATTATCTTTTTGGGGATGCCATGGAGTCTATAGACATGGGTAATAAACAGTTTGGCCAGCTTCCTAGAAGATGGAAGGCCAGTACATGCTACAAAATGAGCCTGCTTGGAAAACAGATCTATTATCGTCCAAATGACCTTGTTCCCTTGGCTGTCCGGTAAGTCCATGATGAAGTCCATGGCTATCTGTTCCCATGGCCGGATTAGATCTACCACCTTCTATAAAAGTTCAGGAGGCCGTTCAGGCCTGGCCTTCATGGTGGTGCAAACAATACAACTCCTTATATATTCCTCTATGTCCCTCTTCATGTGGGGCCACCAGAACTGGCGTTTTACTAAATACAGAGTCTTGAGGAATCCAAAATGTCCAGCCGAGCAAACGTCGCGGCAACGCTGCAGCACGGCCACCCGTACCACACTTAGTACTTATAACTTCAACCCCTTCCAGGCAAAGCCCTTCCACTGTATTAATAAAGTTTGATTTTCCTGATATCACTGGTCCATTGGGAGTGCTGCTTTGATTGTTCTGGAGAGGTTCTTCCCCTGGGCATACAGGTTTGGTGCTGATGGGGCTTGTTGAGTGGCTAACACCCTAGGCTGTGAGGTCGGGATGATAGCCTGTACTAGATCCTCCCTTTTATTATGATACTGTGGTTTGTGGGAGAGGGCATCAGCTAAGAAGTTATTGCCCCCTGATATATATTTTAATTGGAAGTTGAATCGCCAAAAATACAAGGCCCATCTAACTTGTTTTGGCGACAATCTTCGCAGGGTCTGGAGGGCCTCCAAGTTCTTGTGGTTCGTCCAGAAGGGTATCCCTCCCCCTTCTAGTCCCCCTTCATGTCAACAGGGCCCACTGGACTGCAAACACCTCCTTCTCCCAAATGGGCTAGTTGTGTTCGATCCCAGTCAACTTCCTCGAGGTGTAGGCACATGGCTGTAGGACTCCTTCATTGTTCTTTTGTAAGTGGACTGCAGCCACCGCCACATCATTGGCATCTGCCTGAACCACAAATGGCTTAGTGGGCTCTGGATGTTTCAATAATGGCTCTTGTGCGAACAAGAGCTTCAGACGCTCAAACGCTTGCTGACATGTTGTCCACACAACTGGGCTTCCCAGTCGAGGGTTTGACTTGAGATGTTTTGTGCGTAAGAGGTTGGTTAGTAGAAGGGCCACTTGGGCAAAGGATGGGATGAACTGTCGATAGAAATTGGCAAACCCTAAAAAACTCTGTAACTGCTTGCGGGTTTTAGGAGCCTGCCAGTCCAACACCGCCTTTACCTTCGCGGGGTCCATCTCCACCCCTTTAGATGAAATACAGAACCCAAGGTAATCCAATTGCGTCCTGTGGAATTCACATTTAGACAATTTAATGTATAAATGTGCATCCAGCAGCTTTTTAAGCACTTGATATACATGGGTTACATGGTCCTCCATGGTCTTGGTATATATAAGGATATTGTCTAAATAGACGAGTACCCCTTGATATAGATGCTCATGCAGCACTTCGTTAATTAGCTGCATGAACTCTGTGCCATCAAGTGGTCCTTAGACCGTACATCCAATGGTGGTTTAATTATCCCTTCGGAACCTGACAGTTTGTCAGAGCTGCCACCCTGTGCTTCCCGCCACCTTTTATAGCTACATTGATAATTAAGATAAGCCGCACCGTGCATGCGCATACCCATCTCCTTGTGACCCAGAGCGAAACCACCCGGCAATTAATCATGGATTGTTAGCATGAATTTCTTCAGTTTTATAGGTGGGATGGTGAGTCTGGCCCAGTCTTCTCCCCTGAATGGCAGCTTCAGGCCTCGGAGCTGACATAAAGTGTGAATTTTCTTAAGAGACTATTGTATCTTTGCTTAATATTATTCTCTTCTGAGAAATAAATATTTTATTTTATTTTCAAATAAAAGCACACAATCATTTATGTAGCCATTGATTGTCAAATTAGCAATAAAGATGTAAAGGAAATATGAATAATAGCATTTGAAATGGATTTCAAACAGACTAAACATGAGTTTGAATTCTGCTCTTGTATTAGAAATATAACAAACTTTGGGAAAGAAGGTATACCAACCCAGTCTCCTTTTAAAGAGTCTGTGTATTTTGAGCAAGATGGCTATAACCTTGTCTCCCAGAATTGTAAATCCAACTGTCTGGAGCATTTGTGGATAAGTCTTCTGCTTGTCTGGAGAAGAATTACAGAGCCCGTTTACTTGTTGACTCTTCATTTACCATGGTCATTGGCACTGTCTTCAATCTGCCATTTCCACACAGAAATCTGACCTTTGTTATCTGAATTACGTAAATTCTGTATCTACATAAAGGTGCCTTGACTATTTCAAGGGCTTCTTTGTAATGCTTTTCATTCAGAAGTAATTCAATTTCTCCTCAGGCCCAGAAGGAAAATATGCTTTCAGTAACGGCACATGATGCTCAGAATTTGTGGGAAGAAGAACTGAAATTAAAATCAAAACTTGGGATTCGCCTTTCTGAGCTTGATAAGGAAAAGACAGAACTAATATCTCAGGTAGGTTCAGTATCAACAATTCACTGTGTTGGAAGTGATGAAGAAAAAATTGGTATTATGGTTGAGGTATCAGACTCAGACTAAGGAGAGCAAGTTTAAGTCCATGTTCAGCCATAGAAAACTCACTGAGTCTTGGTGCTTTAGACCAGTCACTGAGTTCAAACTACCTCACAGGATCATTGTGGTAAGGAAAATTGAAGAAATAAAGCATTCATATGAGTTGATTCATGTGAACAATAAATAAGCCTTAAATATCTTGGATTCAAAATTCATTAAGTCTTTCATTATGTATGAGATCAGAACCAGAAGTTATCTGGATGAGAGAAGCAGTCATAATTGATTCAGATGTGAACATCATGCTGTAAAAGTATGACTTGTCTTTTCTCTCATAGATTTTATAGTGGGCATAGATTTTAATGGCGCAGATGAGGGTTCTTTATGTTTTTATATTATCTGCTTGTGTATGTAACTGATAGATTCTCCTGTGCGCTGCTTGGACAGTCCAAGCATGGGTTAACACAGTCTAACTGCCCTAGGACTGAGTGAGATTTTTATTGTTGACCACGCCTCCCTTTGCCTCTGCAATTCAGTTTTAAAAACTCAGTCCGCCCGTTTGGACTGTTGCAGGGGAGTTCCTCAGTCTTATGACAGTTATACTGTACTCCCCAGAATTAATTAACGTGAAATCAAATAATAGAATAAATTCCTTTAAGGTTGACACGCCAGGAGAATTAAAAAAAAAAAGAAATCCAACAACTGGAGTGACCGTCAGGAAACATTAGTAAGGAGCGCGGGGTTCTGTGAGCTGTCCGGCGGCTGCCGGCGCTCGAGCTGGGGGCGGGAAACTTCCCCATCGATCAGCTTGCCCCTTTTCGCGTTTCTGGGCTACCTGGGTGGAGCGCTGAGGCTCTCCAGTATAGCGAAGGAATTTCCTTGACAAGTGGCTGCGGCGGCTACCTTAAGGGGTTCGCGCGCCTTTCGCCGCCTCCCCGAACTAGCGCCGGCCATTTTAAGGCTTTCGCACGCTTTCTTGCCGTTTGCCTGATTCAAAGCTTGCATTTGCAAGGTTTTGCGCGCTTTTGGCCGCAAACCAGGCAATTTCAGAGCCGAATGCTGCGCGCACAGCGGCGGCCATTTTCTTAGTGAAACGGCACTCTGAGGAGAACGGACACAACGACAAGACGTGTTTTCGCCTCAGTGACGGATTCCAACAGCTTGAAGGCCGCGTCTGGGATTCCAGCTCGGCCTGCCTCATCTGACTACAGGTTCCCGCCTAATCTACAGGCGGCACCGACAGGTTAGAGGGTATTGTCCCTCGGGCTTCCCTCCTAACTTTCTGTAAATCAATAGGCGTTCTCAGGCCAGCTGGCCACGCCTTGAGCCCTTCTCCACCTCCATCCCAGCCATCTCACCCTACCTTGCCGCCTCCTACCATGGCAGACAAAGGGTCAGGGGAAATGCAGGCTGGGCCTTCCTCAAAGAGGAGCAAATTAGATCTAGCTCCTAGTGGGGGCAAAGGGGGCAGGAACGGTACCAGAAGGGCATCTCCAGATCCCCAGGGCTGTGGGGACAAGGGCAAAGAAAGCAGTCGTAAGAATAAGGCCCCACAACCCCCTAGGCCTGATAGGTCTCCAAACCGAATGGAGCCTTCACCAGACCGATCCCCAAGACCAACTAGGGAGGAAAGACCTGCTTCCCCCCCAGGGGTCAGGTCACCCCCCTCCTCAGGGGAAATATCTAGGGATTCCTCTCCAGATGCTTCCTGGGGGTATCCCGATTCTCCCAGCTCCTCCATCAGAGAGGAATTGGGGCCAAGTCAGGCCTTCCACACTGAAGGGGATTTTTACAATACCAGAAGGGGCAGGAAGCGTCCCGCTCCTACACCAATCCGTCCCCAGGGAGGACAAAGGGTCCCATCTGTCTGCTGAAATGAGAGAAATAATCTCTCAGGCCATCTCCCAAGGCATTGCTGAGGGCCTACAGCAGAGGGAAGCTCCCACTTCTAGTGGAGCCAAACCAAAAACCCCAGCAAGTCAAAATAGGAAGGATAATCCCCCGTCTCCTGGCACCTCAGTGGCTACTGAGGAGTCAGGATGGGAAGAAGGTGAAATCGATGATTTTGAATTATCCGCAGATGAGGATCTTCCCCCTGATAAGCCAGCTTTCACAGGGTTGTTCAAACCCTCCTTGTTCAAATCCATCCTGCATAAAGCAAAGGCTGCAACTGAATTGGGGACTGCTCCAAAGGGTACCACCACTTCCTCTTCGTCCTCTAAGGACCATAAAGAGGGACTATTTAACGAGCCAGCTCCCACTGTAGATGAAATCCCTGTGCCAGATCTATTTCTAGACGTGGTTCAGAGGCAGTGGATTCAACCAGGCACCCTCACTAATCACAGCGGAGGTGACAAATCACTTTACGCTGTAGAGTCTAAGATGGAAGAGGTCTTAAAGTTACCTGAGGTAGATGCCCCGGTCATATCCCTGACCTCATCCCAAAATCTTCCAGTTGACTTGCTAGAGGGCCTCAAAGCAGAAGACAAGCGCTCTGAAAAGGCATGTCATAAGACTCACCAGGCGGCTGCCTGGGCCATCAGAGCATCCACCTCTGCTTCCTTTTTTATCAGATCCTCTCTTCTCTGGCTCCGCCAGCTGAGATCCAGACCCCCTTCCGGGGGATCTCGCTGGAAACACGACATCAATAAAATCATCACGGCAGTAGAGTATTCTGCGGATGCCTCCTTGAACGCAGCAAAATTTGCGTCCAGGGCCTTGGCGTCCAATGTTACCTCCAGGCGCCTCCTGTGGCTTCGCCACTGGCAGGCGGACATGAAGGCGAAGTGGAAGCTCGCTTCCGCCCCCTTCAAAGGGGGACAACTCTTTGGGGAGGCTCTGGATAAGTTTACCATTGAGACCAAAGACAAACGGAAAATACTACCAGCCACCCTTAAGAAACATGACCGCAAGGGACCTGGTTCCTTCAGGAAACAGACCTTTAGATCTCAGGAGAATAACCAACCTTCCACTTCAGGCACCTACCAGAGAAACTTCTCTCAGACGGGGGATAGGGGTCAGGATAGGAACTCCTACAGCACCAGGGGCAGGCAACACCAGTCGCAGTCCTTTCAGAAGCCCTTTCGTGGCGGCTCCAACTCCCGCCAGTTTCGTAGAGGGAAATGACCACCAAGGGACACCTCCCATAGGGGGTCGGCTCCAGATGTACGCCGACAGGTGGGAGGAGATCACATCAGACTCCTGGGTCCTGAGCACAATCAGGAAGGGCCTAGTACTAGAGTTCCTATCATTTCCACAACGGAAGTTCATCCGTTGCCCAATCCCCAAAAATCCCCAGAAAAGGATTCTCATTGAGATGGAAATCGACCATCTGCTCACAATAAAAGCCATAGAACCCGTTCCAAGGGATCAGGAGAGGCGGGGATTCTACTCCATCCTCTTCCTGGTTCCAAAGAACTCGTGGGGATGGAGGGCCATCTTGGATCTAAAGTGTCTAAATCAACACTTAGCATACAGAAGGTTCAAGATGCAGTCCCTCCAATCCATCTTAGAATGCACAAGGCAGGGAGATCTACTCACGTCAATAGATTTGAGGGAGGCTTACCTGCATGTCCCAATTCATTTGGCACACAGAAGGTTCCTGAGGTTCCACTACGACGGGAGGCATTATCAGTACAGGGCCCTGCCCTTCGGCCTCTCGTCTGCCCCCAGGACCTTCACAAAGATACTGGCAGTACTGGCAGCCCACCTCAGGAACAGACCGATTCGTCTAGAATGCTACCTAGACGACATCATTATCCACTCGTCCAGCCCTGCTCAGGCGCGGAGAGACCTTCAGACAACCATCCAGACACTGGAGAAACACGGCTTCTCGGTGAACAGGGAGAAAAGCCATCTGGTGCCGACGACCCGCATCCAACATCTCGGCGGCGTCATAGACTCCAAGACGTGCCAGGTATTTCTGTCGCCAGACAGGATGAAGAACCTCCAAAACAAACTCTTGCTGTGCAAAAGGAAAAGGTCAGTGCCGATCCTGCATCTATCCCAGCTTCTGGGAATCATGATTTCGTGCATACAAGTGGTTCCCTGGGCCAGACTTCATGCCAGGGAATTGCAGTGGTTCCTCCTGCCAATGCAGAGGGCCAAAACCAGCAACTCACTACGAAAAGTAATCCTGCCACCCAAGGTGATCCGCTCCCTTGCCTGGTGGAGAACAGCAGCGGTGCGAAAAGGGTCTCCTTTCAAGGAGCCCGAAAGGCTAGTAGTGACAACCGATGCAAGCCTGTTGGGCTGGGGAGCACATTGTCAGGGCCAACTTGCTCAGGGAACTTGGACACTGAGGGAGGCGGGCCACAGCATAAACTGGCTAGAACTGAGAGCGGCCCGCCTCGCACTCCGTCAGTTTGCTCCTCACATTGTGGGCCATCATGTACTGTTAGTAACAGACAATGTTGCTACAAAGGCTCACATCAACAGGCAAGGCGGCACTCACTCCAGAAGCCTCATGCGAGAGCCAGAGGCACTGGGCAGATGGGCGGAGAGGCATCTGTCGTCCATCAGATCGGACCACATAGCAGGAACGAGCAATCGGGAAGCGGATTGGCTGAGTCGACAGACGATCGATCACTCCAAATGGCGACTGCATCCGGACATCTTCAATCAGATCGTGGAGAAATTCGGCGAACCGCAAGTAGACCTCTTTGCCACACACAACAACACACACCTACCCCGATTCTTCTCCCGCTATTACACTCCTCTAGCAGAGGGAACGGACGCCCTGAGGAGCCGTTGGCCCCCGGGCCTTCTGTATGCCTTTCCGCCGTTGCCTCTCATTCCACACGTAGTGTCAAAGTTGTTAATGGAAAAGGCAGAACTCCTGCTTGTGGCGCCTCACTGGCCCAGGAGACCCTGGTACGCCGACCTTGTCAGTCTCTCCATTCGCAACCCATGGAGAATACCTCAGGAGCAAATCTCCCTCAGCCAGGGACACATCAGTCATCCGGACCCCCAGTGGCTACAACTAGCCGTCTGGCACTTGAGGGGGATCTCCTGAGGAAACAAGACTTCTCTGACAAGGTCATCCAAACTATCCAGGCGTCCAGGCGACCTTCCACCAACAGAATATATGAGGCCACGTGGAATGCATTTTCGACCTGGTGCGGCAAGAATGGTGTTCAGGACGCTTCAGCTTCAATTCCTAACCTTCTTGATTTTCTGCAGGAAGGGTTGGACAAGGGCTTAGCGCCTAACACGCTCAGAAGGCAGGTGGCGGCTCTGTCCACCATCCTGTCATGTCATTCACGTCGGCCCTTGAGCCAACATCCTCAAGTGAAAAGTTTTCTGAAAGGTGCGGTGAACATCTGCCCTCAGGTGGTTCATCGTTACCCTTCCTGGAGTTTGCCCCTGGTATTAAAAGCACTTACCGGGGCTCCATTTGAACCATTACGTAAGACTAGTCTCCGTCATTTGTCACTCAAGACGGTTTTTCTCATAGCCATCACGTCCGCACGCAGAATATCTGAACTGGCTGCGTTGTCAGTAAGGGAGGGCCTTTGTATTGTTCATACAGACAGGGTCATTCTAAGGATTGATCCCACTTTCATTCCAAAGATGAATACGCACTTTCACAGATCACAAGAGGTGATCCTTCCCAATTTCTGCCCTAAAGCAGTTCATCCGACAGAAAAACTTTGGTATAAATTGGACGTGCGGAGGGCAGTGCGCATTTACATTAAAAGGACCAAGGAATTTCGCCATTCCGAATCCTTTTTTATTTCCTTCCTGCCTGGGTCGCTCGGTCGTAAGGTTTCTTCACACACGATCGGACGCTGGTTGAGGGCCTGCATAAAACTTGCCTATGAACACCAAGGCAAGGCATCCCCTCGCAACGTGACAGCGCACTCAACAAGGAGCACAGTGACTTCGGCGGCGTGGGCGACCCAGGGTTCCATCCTTGATATCTGCAGAGCGGCCACGTGGGCTTCTCCCACAGCATTCATAAAAAACTATAAAATAGACACCTTTGCCTCGGCTGAAGCCTCCTTTGGACGAAGAGTCTTACAGAAGGTGGTTGAGGCTTCAGACTCGTTGGAATCTACCCGCCCTGGGACACAATAGCTTGGGTATGTCCCATGCTTGGACTGTCCAAGCAGCGCACAGGAGAAAGACCGTTGTCTTACCTGAACGGTCGTTCTCTGGGCGCTGCGGGACAGTCCAACCCCACCCAGGGTTGGTGCTGAAGACTGACATTGAGGAGCTACAGGCAACAGGTCTACGTTCCAAGTCTTCGTTTTTAAAACTGAATTGCAGAGGCAAAGGGAGGCGTGGTCAACAATAAAAATCTCACTCAGTCCTAGGGCAGTTAGACTGTGTTAACCCATGCTTGGACTGTCCCGCAGCGCCCAGAGAACGACCGTTCAGGTAAGACAACGGTCTTTCACAATGCTTTTAGGAAGCAGTATTTTTAAACCCTTCTAGCTATTTAAATAATAAATTTGTATTGAGAATTTTGAAAGATCATAAATAAAACAATATTTCCTAAGGTTCAGGTAAATACAGTAGAAAAACTATTTTTACTTCTGTACAAACTGAAAAAAGTTGAGTAAAAGTTCTTTTTACTCTATCCTTTGTGAGTTCTGAAAATGAAAAGGATTTAAAACCTTTTTGACATGGTTTGGCATGCTGTTAGCCTTCACAGATGAGTGCGGTTCAAAAATGTAATTGCAAAAGCTCATGAAAACCCCAAACTTTGTTCCAAATTACCTTATTTGTTTCATAGTACACGCTTCAGCTTCTTAGCAGAAAGTTTTACCACCACTGGAACGTTCTGATAGATTGCTCCTGCACTATAGCATCAGGATGCTCATTTAAAATCGGGGCAGAGTATCAGTGTTTTAATAAAACTGTAATTTTGAAAATTACAAAATTTGGAAATAAATATGTATGTCAAGAAATAAAATATATTTCAACATAGTCATTTTATTTCACAAAGCTCAAAGTGAAGGTGGAATACCATCACAGATTTATCTGTGCGTTAAAACGTATGCTGTTTAAAATGTTGTCAAGTCTGGAAATTATGTTCTTTTACAGTTTGAGAATGAAAAGAAAAAAGTAAAGAAGGTACTAGAATTAAAGCGATCAGTGGAAACGCGACTAGATCAAGAAATGAAAAGGAACAGTGAATTACAAAAAGAATATCATGGGTAACTTTATTGTGCAGATGCTTTCTCTACATAGAATTTTTATTTTAAATATATTTAACATTGGTATAATGAAATAATCTTACATATAAAAGTTAATATCCCTGCTTCTGTGACCTGTGTTTTCTACATATTATGCACTACCTCTTGATTTATAATACAGATACAGGTAGTCTTTGTGCTATATCCATTTATTTAATGTAACAACTGTTCAAAGTTACAAGGGACTTGAAAGCAGTGACTAACTACCAGTTATTGCATTTTCAGCTTTGGCAATGTTCCTGGGCTTATGATAAACATGGGTGCTTGGCAATCAGCATGTTTTTGCAGTACTTGCAGAGTCTGTGGGTCATGTGACCATGATTTATGACCTTCCCAGGAAACTTCTGAAAAGCAAATTAAATAGGTAAATTTGCTTAAAGACCATAACAAAATAGTTATAACACAATTGGACACAATTCACTGAAAGTCTGCATCACTTAGTGATGGTTCTGGTCCCAATTGTGGTCATAAGTCAAGAACTACTCATTGTCCTCACTTAACAGCCACAATTGAGCCCAGTCATTAAGAGGTGCAATACATGACTTGACTTGATTTTACAATCCTTTTTAAAGTGGTCATAAATTGAGTCACTGTCTTAGATAAACGAATCGTGTTTGTTAAGCAAATCCATTCTCCCAAATTTGGGGGGGGGGGGGAGTTGTTGCAGGAAAGCAGCAAAAAGCATTGCTAATAATTGTTGCATGAACATGGTATGCTACAGCTGGTCGTTAAGTGTGAGAAGGCAGTGAAATATCCAAAATGCGATCATGTGACTGCAATGGGGTGTGCCAATCATAACTTTGAGGAGGAATCATAAGTAACTTTCAGAGAGTTTTTGAAACTTCGACTGGTTGTTAAGCACGGAGCAAGAAATGCATGGTGTTAACAAAGAAATGAAGACATTGAATAGTACATTAATAGAATTATAACCTCCAAAGGAATTAACTACAGTGGCAATAAAAGCCGTTTTGCTGCAAAATAGATGAAAGAATATTATAATGAAGAAAACATTGTATACTTTAGCAGTGGAAACTTTTATGTGAATTATTAATTAATTTGTACATCTACAGTATCAGAAAAACAATGTTAAATTGGAATTTTGGTCATTTTAAAATGGCTATTTGTAGAGTAATGAACAATGTCTAAAAATAGCAAATCATTATTTTTCACATTCTTTCCACTCATTCAGCCTTGGTAGAATTGTGCAGCAAAAGTAGCATCTATAGTATACTTTAAACAATTGTAGTAAAATTTATTTTTCTTTACAGTATAAAAAAAGTTCTAAAAATAACTAAAAAGAAGTTAAAAGGTTATGAGAGTGGAGAAAGTTCATCTCAAGTTAGCTTACATGGAGAAATAAAGAATAAATATTCAGAAATCGACAATGAAGTTGGAAAACTAAGAAAAAGGGTATGTACCAGCTATTACTTTAATTTATTTAAATTTCACTCTTACATAACGCTTACATAGTCCTTGTACTAGTGAACAATAAGCTCCAAGCTCAATTCAGAGTACTAGTCATTACCTATAAATAAAACAGTACAGTGGGAAACTGGGTTATTTAACTTTCTTCTTTAAATTGCTGCTTCTGTGGGATGGTGCTTAGGTTTGGACTTGGGGGGCAGTATCTTTCCATGGAAGTCTCAAGGCTTTTGAGCAACTGGTTCCCTTTCTTGTTGGCCTTCTATAATGAAACAAATCTTTCATTTAAGTGGGTAGTGGTGATTTGAGCTGCCTTTTCTGGGCTTTCATTTGATGCACAATTGGCTGCTTTATATAAAGTTTAAAATTATAAAAACTATAAAACTACCCAGAAACCTGAGATAGAGGTATTTATTTATCTGTTTATTTTGTGTCTTTGAATCAGTGTTGACCCCTGTTTATAAAAATCTTTGCACTTATATACCGGTATTAATATTTGGTTTCCCATTTGGATTTTTTTAATTGTTTTAATTGTTTGAACATAGAGTATATTAACTAAAACTTAATATAAAATGTATTAAATTTATATGCTGCTTGAGTCACCTTATTGATGAGGAGAGGAAGCATATGAATTTAATAAATAAAGTATTAGTTAAAATGCTTTTGGTTCACTTAGCTGTTACCTCTCAATATCTGCCACCAAATATGATAGGATTCTTTGTATCCCTGAGCAAATACATTAAATTATTACTTGGCTTTACAGAAAATCCTCAAGGTACGAACCTCATGGAGCCTGCCCATTAGGTTTGTAAGTCAAAAAATTCATCAAATGAATCTGACCATTTTTACAAATTTTTAAAATTAAATCCATTAATTTAATCAAATGGCTCATTAAATAAATGAAGATCTGTCTGTCTTCCAGCCTGCAACCAATCAGCTGTTTCTGCCTCCACTGATCAGCTATTTCTGGTACAGCTGAAGGAGAAACTAAATTGCTTCCAAGCAGCTCCCTTTAAAGTTTACCCCCAAAAAACCAATTTGCTGAAACATCTTCAGACAGCTGCCTAGAGTTGGGGTGAGACGGTAATTTACAGAATTCTCCATTGCAGTTGCTTTAAAAAAAAGAAACACTTATCTTACAGTCTCTAGCCAGCCAGGGGGAACAGGGGAGGGGTTTTACAGAACTCTTGGCTTGCAATAGTAACAAAGATGAGGTCATCTAGTCCAACCCACTGCTCTTACAAGAGTATTGCTGATAAATGTCTTATCCAGTCTCTTCTTAAAAGCCTCCAGTGATGAGGCACCAACAACTTCTGGAGGCAATCTAGATTTAAAACCTTGTTTTAAAAAAATACTGTCGTAATCAGCACAAGCCTCTCCATGCAAAATCCAAAAACTCATATACTGTACATTCGTTCTGATGAAAATTCGCTGAAGGAACCCTCGTATCCGGGGGATTACCCGTATTTTGAAAAGATGGTAGTCTTTTTCCTTTAAGTGTTTCTTACTTACAGGTTGATGAACTTTCTCGCCATTTGGAGGTTGAGTCAACAAGAAGTACCCAGTTGGAATCTACCAATTGTGAACTGCGTGAACAATTAGCATCTATGAAGATATTCCATAAGAATCATGAAAAATTAGAAAAAAGCAAATTGCAATTAGAAGAAGAGGTAGCTAACCTCAAACGCCAAGTACAGAGTAACTTAACAGATCTCAGCCAAGTGGAACAATATAAGAGAGAGATCGAAGAACGAGCTAAACAAGAGATAAGACAAAAACTGGAAGAAGTCAATTTCTTTTTGCAGGTAACTTACTTATTTCCTATCTTTATTATTTTTATCATTAACTCAAGAAAGAGAACATATATGCTATTCCTTCTTCCTCCTATTTTTCCCACAATCACAAATCTGTGAGGTGGGTTGGGCTGAGAGAGAATCGCTGGCCCAAAATCACCCAGCTGGTTTTTACATATCTAAGACAGAACTATAATTCACAGTCCCCTGGTTAAGTTGGTGCCTTAGACATTAGACCAAACTAGCTCTTTTAAATAATTGATGAATATTAATTGTAAGTTATTTCGTTGACAAAATTGCTTAACATTTTGATTTAATCAAGTTGCTACTATTACCTAATATTCTCAGATAATGGTTTAATTAAGATTTGGGTGTACAGCAAGGACTTTTCTTCTAAATTAATGCATTTTATGAATTAGACACAGGCTGCTTCTCAAGAAACTTTGGAACAGATAAGAGCTAATAGTAATGCTTCTTTGAGAAATCAATTGGAGAACAGAATTAAAGAATTAGAATCAGAGTTGACCAAATTTAGAAACAGCCATCAAGATAGCATATTACAAAAAGAATCTACACATACAGAATTGGAGAAATATAAAGGATTGTATTCAGAAGAAATAAAAATACGGAAATCTTTGGGGAGCAAATTGGATAGGTAAGTAAAAAAATGTTTCAATTCTTGAAAACGTATTTTTTTCTTATTTATTTCAGATTGGGTAATGTCAATATGAAAAGAAAAATTTAATATTGTAATCTCACTATGATAGTGATACCTGGTTAATGCAAAGCATTCTGTTGAGTGGTTTCAAAGATACCATATGGTAACAGCAACATTTAAGTATTCATTTAGTAAATCTGTATGCCTGCCCATCTTACTACCAAGGAATTCTAGGTGGCTTACAATACTACAAATAACAGAATAAAACAAGTAAAACATTGGACATTAAAAATAAATATTAAAACTAATATTAACATAGAATATCTAATATTAAATATAATATTTAATTTTATATTTAATAACATTTTCTATTAAATATAGTAATAAAGCTGAAAATATTTATTCAGATTAGTGCTTAAATAAATTAGGAAAATAACCTTTCTCTTTATACTTCTGTTTGTAATCTGAGAATATACCGTATTTTTTGCACTATAAGACGCACCAGACCATAAGATGCACATTAGCTTTAGTGAAGGAAAACAAAAAGGGAAAATCTGCCTCTGCCTCCCAGCATCCATCCGGTATTCATCTGGCTAGCATCCTTGCAGCAAACAGCAGGGTCAACTTCAGCACATTATTGCAGCCCCAGCACGTGGCTTGTCAGGGCTCCACTCCATTGCGCCCACCACCGGTCAACTGAGCTGAGCCTCTGCTGGGGAAGAATGGAGCCTTTGCTGCTGAGCAGCTGATTGGTGATTGGATCGGCCTCCTGGAATACCACCAATCTGCTGTTCTAGGCACCGCTGATCACCGCAACCACCATTTAGTGATTTCCGCCACCTAAAACAGCTGATCAGAAGTATTCCAGGAGGCCGATCCAACCACCAATCAGGTGCTCAGCAGAGAAGGCTCCAGCGTTCATGGCCGTGGTGATGACAGGCAGTGGCAAATGTCACCATAGCACCAACCCCCTCACCACCACCACAATATTCGCTCTATAAGATGCATAGACATTTCCACCCACTTTGGGGGGGGGGTGCATCTTATAGTGCAAAAAATACGGTAGTTCTGCAAATAAAGTTCTTTTTGACATATATGATGAAGACTTAAATATTCAGGGGTTTAACTTGTAGAAATATAAAAGAAAATGGAAATGGGATATTGGCTAAATAAGTCCCTAATATTTTATCATTGTTCAGATAGGATTTACCCTCATACTTGATTAGGCCTGGGGGATGCACTTTGTCAGGCTTATATCTTTGAGATGTAGTGTTTTCTCCAAAACAAGGGTGATTCTTTTAGACTCCTATCAGCTTTGAGAGAGAAGAGGTTGATAGAATTGGAGAGAAGGTATTTTATGTAATCCTAATTAATGTATGAAATGAACAGAATCTTGCTGCTTTCTTGCTGTGAATGAGAGAAAGGTAAATAGATTTCATCTATCTTATAAAGTGATGGTTAGGTTTGATTTAGTATAGATTATATCACTCCACCCTCCCAAGCTGAGTAATCTTCTGCTAACTTTATTTCCCTTTCCACTTGAAAGGTCTAAATGTATAATTTCTAATGCAAAACTTGGAAATCTAGCTTGTCAGGAAATCTAGCTTGTCAGGAAATCTAGCTTGTCAGGAAAACTATAACATCCATATGATTTTTGTACTATTACATAAATTATTGATTATTGCATACTGTATTTTTCGGAGTACAAGACACACCTTTTTTCCTTAAAAAAGAGGCTGAAAATCTGGGTGCATCTTATACATCGAATGCAGCATTTTTTTGCCTCCCAAAGCCCCGCCCCCTTCACAAAAATGGCCGTGCATACCCTTATGGAGGCTTTCAGAGAGCTCTTGGGAAGGGCAGAAATGAGCAAAAAATGGGCCGTATTTTGCCCCCAGCAGCACTCTATAAGCCTCCATAAGAGTATGCGTGCAATTTTTTTGACAAAAACCGGGCCTGTTTTCATGAAAAACGGACCGCTTTTTGCTTGTTTTTGGACCCCCCCGCCCCCCAGGAGCACTCTGCAAGCCCTCCCCCCCCCAGGCTATTCATGCCTTTTATTTAAAAAAAAACGGGCCCATTTTCACGAAAAACTGGACGTTTTTGGGAGATTTGCAGAGTGCAAAAACTTTTTTTTTCCTTTTGGAAAGCTCTTTAGTTGATTGATGAGAATTAGATTGATCAAGTGCTGTGCCAGCAGAAACAAGTATTAGGTGCTGCAAGTTGTCAAGCGATTTCCTTCTCCAGCACATGTATAAATACACCTGGAAACATCTTCCTATCTACTCTCTCTCTCCCTACCTACCAACTGTATTTCTCTTTCTCTCTCTATCCCTCTATCTACCTCTCTGTTCCTACCTATCTACTTTATTTCTCTCTCTCTCTATCCCTCTACCTACCTACCTACCCTCTCTCTCTCCCTACCTACCTACTGTATTTGTCTCTCTCTATCCCTCTACCTACCTACCTACTCTCTCTCTCCCTACCTACCAACTGTATTTCTCTTTCTCTCTCTATCCCTCTATCTACCTATCTACTCTCTCTCTCCCTACCTATCTACTTTATTTCTCTCTCCCTCTACCTACCTACCTACTCTCTCTCTCCCTACCTACCTACTGTATTTCTCTCTCTCTCTATCCCTCTATCTACCTACCTACCTACTCTCTCTCTCTCCCCCTACCTACCTACTGTATTTCTCTCTCTTTCTCTCCCTCTCTATCCCTCTATCTACCAACTACTTTTTAAAAAAATTGCCTCTTTAAAACCTTGGTGCGTCTTATACTCCGGTGCGTCTTATACTCCAAAAATACAGTACTTAAAATTTGCACAGTTATGCGAACGGTCATTTTGTTTTGAAAATTAAATAGAACATTGACATTGAAAAATTGAACATTAATTGAAAAAGGAAATAAAAATAGAAAGAAAAACAATTACTATGTTAAGTACTCCCCGTAGGTATTGACTAATATTTTATGGCAGGAGATACATTCCATTAAGAATAAAATGTGTCCCCTTGTGTTTTATTGATATATGTTTTAGATATGTATCCTTTCTTTTCTCATTTATACTGAGGTTTCAAATCAAGGAAAAGAAAGACTTCATATTCTGCTTTCCAGAATCCTCATCCACTCCCAACTAAGATTCTAATTGTTACAGGGTGCTAACTGTGCCTGAACATACAGCTTACTTTAGCACAGGAGGATGGAGAAAATTGTTAGGACAATAGAGAAAAAAGCAAGTGTTGATTTTTAATGACCGGTCCAGAACTTGGAACACGATAATGAGGCTTCTATTTAGACTGGTTAAAGCTCTGGATAGATACATTTCTGAAACAGGTTACCGTAGAGATACATTACATTTTGCCTGGAGTTCTGACTTTTTATGCAATTAAGTGCATCGTTATTCTAAGATGATATCTTGCTTAACTATTGATTTGTTCCAAACCTTTTGCAGAGCTAATGCGAAATTAGCAGAAGCCAACACTCAACTCTATTATGAGCGTCACAAAAACAAGTCTTTACTTGCCAACAGCTTTATAAGTGGAAGCCTTTCTTCAAATCCTGTCCTGGAAACAGTTCAGATGGGAAATCTTGGCAACAATTTAGCATTAAATAAATCTCTTAACCTTGGAGGAGGATTCCTGAACACAAATGGAACTGCATTAGCCTCAAAAAACAGAATGGAAGCTTACTTAGCAAAGGTGAGTAATTGTGAATGTCATTCTAAGCTGTAATTTCTGTTCTAATTTTATAGTTAAATGAAAAGTTATTTCATTTTGCAAACAATCTTTAACTCATCCCCAAATACTTAACATCTGAATTTCTATTGTTTTTTATGAAAGTTTAACAATAAAATTATGCCTAGATAGGCTCTATGGCATGCTTAAAATAATGATTGAAATTTTGAACATTATTTAAAAGTCAAATTTGATTGTTTTGTGGTTTACCAGTTAAATGTGTGGCAAATTTTAGAAACATGATACTCATCCCATCTTTAGAGACTCTTATGCAGAATTTACAAATAGCAGGAATAGCTGCAAGAAAGTAAGATTTGCAACTTAATAGACCAGACTGATATGTAAAGTCCATCAAGAAGGCACAAAATGTCTGCCTCATTTTAAAAGCATGAATTTTTTTGTTGGCATATAGAATAGCACTTTTGATAGAAGTAATGACTCCAACTTTGATACAAACATTTCTGGGAAAGATCAGTGTTTACTGCTGTTCATTTCTGTAAATACTACATGCTGACTTTTGTAAGCTACGTTGGTTTTCAGTTTCTTTGTTTGTTTAAAACATTTGTATTGCCTCCCATCATATATCAATTGTGGGAGATTTACAACCAGTAGAACAATACAAAAAAAAAAAAAAGCTGACACCGTAGCCCCACTTACCTGCAGCCCACATTCTCATCCCAGCTTCATCTTTTTCCTATTCCAATATTTGGGAGAAGAGCCAGGTTTTAAGGGCTTTCCTGAAAGACAAAAGACATGGGACCTGTCGGTTCTCAGTGGAAAAGGCATACCTTAGGGCAGAGGTTTCAGCACAAAAGGTATACTTCCAAAGACTCCAAGATGACAATGCTTAAGAAACAGGACCTGGAATGTGCTGCCCTATTCCTTCTGTTGGGATGGGCAGATAGGAAGAGGCGTTTCACAGTTGTACAATTGTTCTTGGAGGAGGAGGAAGATAGCATCAACAATGCCTTTAATTCTCCCCATTAGTTTGCCATCACAATAAACTGGTAATAAAGTGTACTGTAATTTAACACTTCATTTAACACCAAGAAAGGAACAATGAAACAAAATAGTGAAGTGTATAATAAATTGCTAGCATATAATGAATTAAAGAATGAACAGAACATGTGATTTTGAAACTTCCTACAAGTTCAGTAGTGAACAAATTAGTCCAAAAATGAAAGGGGAAGAAAAGGAAATTGAGGTAATAAGTCTATAAAGGGATCTGAAAGTAAAATTAATGGGAGTTCAAGAAAAGGAGGAAAGATAGCATAAAAAGAACTGGGAAGTTGAATAAGGAGTGGTTGAAAAGGTAAGGTAATAGTACACAAATCACAGCTTTTTCATTCCCATGGTGTTTTTTTAGATATTACTCTTTGGTTAAAATAGAATAACAGAAAACAACACAAAGCATTTTATAAAGCCCAACATTTTCTCCAAAAGCATTCTAATCAGGGACCCCCTAAGTAAAGTACTGATCTTTCTTACCATGATACTTTAAAATTAATAATAATAATAATAATAATAATAATAATAATAATAATAATAATAATAATAATAATAATAATAATAATAATGGCTTTTGTGAGTTGTTTTCTGTAGTCTTCTCAAGTATTCAGTTTCTCACGTTACTTCATGTAAGTCTGAATTCAATTCTAGTTTATGTCTTACAGTATGAACTCACAAAATCTCTCCAAAGCACATATAGCTTAATGTGTTAATCTGACTACTGAATTAATTACCCTTCTCTGCTCTACCTCTCCCCAGAATGGGACCTTTAGGCTCCCACCCTTGGCTGCACCTCATTCACCTCCAGTCTCCCGCCTCAGCCCATTTACAGCCTGCTTTTCTCCTCTGCTGGCCCTTCCCTGGCCATTTGTCCTGGGCAATGGGCCTCTGGCCCTCCACCCCCACGCCATTCGGCCTGGCCCATTCACCAATACAGCGTTTGTCTTTGTCTTGCCTTTGGTAGGATGGGACAGTTAGTCACCACCCAATTGGGTGGCAGGCAGAAGCCATGATACTTCTGCCTGCCAGCGTGCAATAGGTGATTACAGGGGCTGTGGGGCTATGAGGGAGGTACAGCAGCTGAATGACAGTGGTGCACAGCTTCAGGCACAGGGGAAAGCAACTTCTGGCGTGGAGCAGAAAGCCAACTGCATGTTCAGTGTCAGGCAGGCAGGATCAGGTACAGGGTGGGGTGGGGCGAGAGGGCGGAGTCCATGAGCAGAAGCAACGAAAGGAAAGGCTTTTGTTTTTACCTCTCAGCAACTATAAGCAGAGCAGAAAACAGGCAGGAAGTGGTGGGTGGGCTTCCACCACGGCTTCAAGCATGGGGGAAAGCAGCTTCTGGCATGGAGTGGGAGGCCAACTGCCCATTCAGTGTCAGGCAGGCAGGATCAGGTACAGGGTGGCATGAGGCTGGAGTCCATCAGCAGGGAGGCCAGAGAGGGGGGTGGGGGGGAAAAGAAGGCTCTGCTCCGCAGCTTATGTTTTTTTAAGCTGTCAGTGGCTCTAGGCAGACTGGACAACAGGTAGGCAGCGGTGGAGCTTCCCATTTTTACCCCTCAAGGGAAGGAGGAAGAGTGGAAAGGAAGGAAGGATAGATAGCTGAGGGCCTGTTTATGGTGTCTGGCGGCAGGGATCTCTGGAATACTGGGTAGGACCTTGGCAGCTGCTAGATCTTGACATGTAGGATTTATTCCAAAAGAAAATAGACTGAAAAAAAGACAAATTAATCATCACAGAAGGCTGCAAGGGGGCGGTGAGGGGGAAGACATAGAGGCAGGCTGTGACATTGGGGAGGAAAAGGAATAAGAGAGATGACAGAAGCTGAGATGGGAACTTCTTGCAGCCTTCCACAGGTCAGGGGACGGAATTGGCGGGGGGGCAGGGCGCAATGCAATCTCCTTCCCTCCCTTCCTTCCTTTCCACTCTACTTCCCTCTGTTTATATATCATAAAAGAAAGATGTCCAAAATGAGTCAAACACTAATGAATATACATAAGGAGAAAAGTGAAAACAGTAAATAATGCAAAAAAAGTAGATGATTGAAAGAATACTTGCTATTAGGATAGACAAGCTTCTTACTTTGTTTTAAAGAAACCTGTAAAGAGAGACAGAGAAGGTAAAGAAAAACTAGACATGAGTGAGGAAGAAACTGGAAGTGGAAGGAGACAGAATGAGAATAAGGCATGTAAAGAGAGAGACAAAAAGCAAGTAGGTTAGTAATTTTTTAAAAAATTTCATTACATATATATATATTTTTTTTTTAAAGGGCGATTAAATCCATGTTTGCTGAATTCACCTTATTATCTAATTAAATTTGGCTGAAAAAAATTGTAAAGTACAATGATAATTTAATGTAAAAATCCCAAATTTCTGCCATTAAAGTACCTTGAGATTCAGTGCATTGAGGCATATCTATAAAAGAGCATAGCAATTCTCAAATTAAAAACTGGTCTATTAGAAAGATTGTATCCTGTAAATACCAAGTGTATTCACCTAACAAAGTTATGTGAACCTTTCTCAGATATATATGCAATATTCTTTCTTCTTTAGGTTAGGAAATATTAGATCAAAACATCTATAGCCATTAGTTTTCTGTTTCCTCTAATCTGGAATGTCAAACTAATATGTAACCATGATCTTTATGTTGAAAGAAAATAGGAAGAATGCACTTTTATTTTTGTAATTGCGTGTGTGTTCATTTGATAGAATAAATTTCCTCTGAATTTTGGGAAAATCTGTAGATTATATTGCCAAAATTTCTGCCACATATATGCTCATAGGATGGCAGAGAGAAAAAGAAGCATATTTCTCTGTTCTAGTATGAGGATTATTTATATTATTAACAGTTTTGCTTCCATTGCATTTAGTAAAACAGTTTCATATCAGCTCCAAAGCTAGAATAACAGAGTTGGAAGGGACCTTGTAGATGATCTAGTCCAACCCCACCCCCCACCCAAGCAGGAGACCTTACACCATTTCTGACAAATTGAAAGCTTCCAGTGATGAAGCTTCCACAACTTCTGAAGGCAAGCTGTTCCACTGGTTGATCGTTTTCATTGTTAGAAAATTTCTCCTTATTTCTAGGTTGAATCTCTCCTTGATCAGTTTCCATCCATTATTCCTTGACTGGTCTTCAGGTGTTTGGAAAATAGCTTGACCCCCTCCTTTCTGTGGCAGCACCTCAAATATTAAAACACTGCTATCATGTCTCCCCTGGTCCTTCTCTTCACTAGACTAGCCATGCTGAGTACTTGCAACCATTCATCATATGCTTTAGCCTCCAGTCCCCTAATCATCTTGGTTGCTCTTCTCCGTACATTTTTTTTAAAGTCTCAACATCTTTTTTATAGTGTGGTGACCAAAACTGGATGCAGTATTCTAGGTGTGGTCTTACTAGGGCTTTATAGAGTGGTAGTAGTACCTCACTCGATCTTGATTGTATCCCTCTGTTAATGCAATTTAGGATTGCATTGGTTTTTTGGTTGCTGCTGCACAATGCTGGCTCATATTTAGCTGGTTGTCCACTAAGACTCCAAGATCCCTCTCACAGTTACTGCTATTAAGCCTGGTTTCTCCCAGGCTTGATTTTTCTTGCCTAAGTGTAAGACTTTACTTCTCTCTACATTGAATTTCATTTTGTTAGATAGGACCCAGTGTTCAAGTCTGTCAAGATCCATCTGGATCTTGAGCCTATCATCTAGGGTGTTGGCTATTCTGCCAGTTTAGTATCATTTGCAAATTTGGTAAATTCCCCTTCTATTCCCTCATCTAAGTCATTTATGAAGATATTGAAGAGACTGGACCTAAGACAGAAGCTTGTAGTGCCCCATTGCCTAATTCCCTCAATGTAGTTGTAGTACAATTAAGGACTACTCATTGAATACAGTTTGCCAGCCAGTTATGAATCCATCTGATGGTGATGCTATCTATCCCACTTTTTTCTAGCTTACCAAGAACTAGGTTGTGGTCTACTTTGTTGAATACCTTGCTGAAGTCTAAGTATATATTATGTCCATAGTATTTCGCTGGTCTACTAATTTAGTCACCAAGTTGAAGAATGAAATAAGATTGGTTTGACACGATCTGTTTTTAACAAATCCATGCTGACTTCTAATTATTACTCTACTAATTTCTAGATGTTGGCAGATCTGTTTTTTTATTATCTTTTCTAATATCTTCCCAGGTATTGATGTTAGGCTGATTGGTCTGTAGTTCCCTGGGTCTGGGTATTTTTCTTCCTTTTTTGAAGATGGGAACTACATCAGCTCTTCTCCAATCCTCTGGTAGTTCCCCGTTGCTCCATGATTTTTGGAAGATGTGGTACAGTGGTTCTGAGATGACATCTGCCAGCTCATTTAGAACTCTGGGATGTAATTGATTAGATCCCGGTGATCTGTATTCATCAAGATCAGACAGCTGTTCTCTTACCATTTTTTGCTTATTTTAACTTTTATTTATAGTCTGTATTTTACAGTTATGTTTTTGGTAGGTTGTAAAAAGGCATTATAACACTAACCTCAAAAGACAACAAATCTGACAGTGATTTAGGAACATAAATTGCAACATTGCTGTCTACTTCTCATGGCAGTTCCACAGAATACTATACAGAAATCAAAGGGCCCTGCTGAATGGGGTCAGGCCAGAATATAAAGGGTCATAAAAATTATACCACAGATGTCTCTGTCTATTTAGTCAGCAAGTTTGATATTTTCACACAAGAGAAGAAGCTGTTATGGGAGGAGAGGTATGAACGCCTCCTTCCCACACCCAGCTCTATATAGCTACAGTAAAGCTGGATCCAGTCCATAAAGGAAAAATTATAAAAGATTAGTTTAGGTGACTCTTCAAAAAAGAGCAGCATTTCTTTCTGCATAAATCTGTATGCCTGTACATTAAGTACATTGAGGTGCAGACTTTAGCTTGATTGATAAATATTTTAATAGTTCTATACTAAATTACAATTAGGGATGTTTTTCATTTACATGTATATGAACCTTCAGGATTATATACTAAATTATATTTCCAGTTTCCTTATAGGTTTCATTTCCTGGTTTATCCATAACATTTTTGTCAGAATGCAGATCTGAATAAATAATGAAAAACTACAAATAAACATTAATACATTGCAAACTATGTATTACTTATATAAGTTCTTTTGCTTTTTATACCATTTAAATAATAATTTAGAAAAAGTTTTGGTTTTTTCCTCTTTCAATAACTCTTTAACCTTGAATCAACTTATAGCAAATTGTTGCTGAACTATTGGCATTTGAAAGATAATAAAATATTCAAAGACTTTAGAGTTATTAAGTTTATTGTTGCATATTTCTAGATAGAAATTCTAGCTAGAATCTAGATGAGGTTAGCCATGTTTTAATCTCATTGAAGTCTGAAATAGTTAACAATGATCTTGACTAACATATCTTATTACTTTTAATTGGACCAGTATGAATAATGTCTTGTGAAATAGCTTTCTAGGTAGAGCAGACAGATGATATACTGTACATGTTTATTTAGAAATAAGTCACATTGAATTCTCTTGGAGTTAATTAAGTATGCATGATTGGCTCCTCCAAAGTAGTTTACCATTTCTTTTCACATAGTAGGTAACATTTCTCTTTTCTGATACTCCTTTGTAGATTAGTCACTTTCATTTCTGTCATCAAAAACCATGCACTTATGGCTTGCTCTTTACTTCTTCAGCTCCTTGATCAAAAATCTAATTCTCCCTTCTCTTCTCTGCAACCAGAGACTTAACAAGGTGTGTAGTCAGTATTGCTGAATACCATGTAATTTCTTGTGCTGAACTATTATATTGTCTGATTAGTTAAATACCGCACATTACACTGTAAGAAATAACAGTGAAAATTACAGATATGAGTAAAAGAATCATAAATAAACCATTACAACGTATTTATGTAATGTACTTAATGTGTTTTACTATATTTAGAGTAATTGAAAATTACAGTCATTTTAGTAATTCGATATGATTCATATTTAACTTTCTAATTAGGAATTTCCTTGTTCATAGTTCCACAGTAATCTAAATTGCACATCAATATGATTTCAGAATATGGCTGTAATATTGAGATCTATAGAACGATGTTCCTGATTAATTTACATGGCTAGTTTCCTATGCAAATTTACCAAAACTAAAGTTATTTTAGTGAAACATATTTGTTATAGAAATATCACAGACATCTTCAATCTTCTTGAACTTTTCGCTGTTTGCATAGTTCAGTTTTCTATGCCATACATACTCAAGAATTTCAGAGCAATTAAATGACTTTTGACTTTGTCTCATGACTCGGCAGCTGAAAGGATTTTTATTTGAATCATAACCACCTACAGAAGGGGTGTCAAACTCGCAGCCCGAATGCTTCATGAGCTGACCAAGCCCACCTTCATTTTAACAAAGGGGGGAAAAGTCGTAATACGTCATGTGATGACAATGTGACAATATGAGTTTGACACCCTTGATCTACAGGGAAAGCAGTTACTCTCTTTTATCTCCCTTAAAGCACAGATAGCTATTTTCCCAGATTTACAGCTTTCTAAATTTATTTTCATTCTAGATAAGCATTTTTTTAAAAATTGGCAAAAAGCAATGACTCAGAATCAGAATTCTAGAAAGGATTGTAAAAGACACGTAAGAGCACTATTAGCACGTCCGCTGTACTTCCTCTGCTGTGTTCTGGCCCCGCTATCCTCATAGAAACAACTATAAAGGACCATATTTTTATTTGGCTTTCTAAATACTTTAAAGTTTCTGAGAGGTGGGCAGCATATAAATGTAATAAATTATTATTATTTATAAAGTTCCTTTTTATTATAGATATATTTCAGGAGATAAGAATGATGACTGAATAAACAAGACTGAGCAGCTAAATTTATTAAAACTGAAGCAGAATTGTAGGTAGCATTAAGTTAGATTTTGTTTTCCTTCTCTTTCTGAACAGCCTTTCTGAGAAGGTGTGCTGGATGTTTTCCACCTGGAGTTATTTGTAAAAGGTGGGATACAAATAAATAAATAAACAAAATTACAAATTGCAAAAAAGCCAGGAAAAGTATTTATTGGAGTTATATATTCTCTATCATTGTGGCTAACAACTATTAATAATAAAATACAAATAATAAAACTTAGTGCCTAATTAAAACACATCATAGTAGACAAAGCAGCTTAAATATAGAATATCTATATTGATAAATAGATAAAATTGTGCCTTTGAATCAGTATTGACTCCTGATGACTGCAAGATTTCAGAAGTCATTTACCATTTCCTCCTCCCTAAGGCTGAGAGAGAGAGGCCTATAGTGACTGAGCTGGCTTTGTGTCTCAGTTGCGACTAGAACTCACAGTTTCTCAGGTTCCAGCCTGATGCCTTAAGCACTAAATCAAACTGGCTCTCTAAATACAGAATATTTGCCTAAATTTCTATTGGTAGAAATAAAACAAAGGGCATTCCAAAATCTTACATTAACCAAATACATTTGTAATGATGCCAAGACAGAACTGTTTTTAATATTTAGGTAAATTCAAATGCAGGAGAATACAGCTTTAGCTTTGTCTGAACACACTTTTATTAAGTCCTAACCAGTATTCTTATTTATTAGATAGTGCATATCATATAACACAATAATACAATAGTAGAGTTGGAAGGGACCTTGGAGGTCTTCTAGTCCAACCCCCTGCCTAGGCAGGAAACCCTATACCGTTCCAGACAAATGGCTATCCAACATCTTCTTAAAGACTTCCAGTGTTGGGGCATTCACAACTTCTGGAGGCAAGCTGTTCCACTGATTAATTGTTCTAACTGTCAGGAAGTTTCTCCTCAGTTCTAAGTTGCTTCTCTCCTTGATTAGTTTCCACCCATTGCTTCTTGTTCTGTCCTCAGGTGCCTTATATACCATATAGGGTATAGCTATGGCATGTTTCATCATGACCAGATCAGGCATCTTCAGAATCATATGTCTGTCACCGTAATCTTAGCTGTGCAAGTGAATCCTTCGTTTTTAAGATTCTATGGGTAATCTTGGACCCAAGTTGTAAGTTTTCAAAGAGTAACAGCATCCAATGTATCAAATGCCTATTAGTTAATTTGCCTTGTTTACTTTAGGCTGCAGCTTACCTTCCTTCCTTCCATTATTGGTCTTATTCACTGATAATGTGGTGCTGGTGCTATGAAATGTGGTGCTGCCTACTAGCAGGGCCAGCTTCAATAAAGGATTGGACCAATTCATGGAAGTCAGGGGACCAATGACTATTAGTCTTGATGGCAGTATTGTCTTTGAATGCCATCTGCAGGCAGACTAGTGCACTTCCTTGTGCAGTTGGTTCACCACTATTAGAACAGATAGTGGGATTAGATGAGCCATGGATCAATCCAGCAGGACACTGTTTATATTCTTAGGTACCTGAAAAACTTCCCTAGTTTTCAGCCAACAGTAGAAAGATATTGTAATGGATTCCACCTTTATTCATTTAAAAACAAGATATTCCTTTGAAGACCTGGTGCTAAGGTTGTTCAGTCCCCACATAGGCCAGAAAAATGACTTTTAGATACCTAAATGTGCAACCAGATGCAAAATCTGCAGCTCCATGAAATACTTTACTTTGTGACATGTTATGTGAGCTAATGGAAAAATAATTAATCCACATTGTAAAAATAAAGTGAACTCCAAATCCTAGTGAGTTAGTTCTTGTTAGCTCCATGGCAAGTACTGGTACCACTGGTTCTTCAGTTATTCTCTACAGGATATTTGTCAGTGTTTTTAAGATGATTGAAATTATTCTGAAATCAGATTTCCCTCATCTTGACAAATCACATAAAGTGATCAATTCATGAAAAAGCGCTGCCAGAAACTAACAAAGACTTCTGTGTAGATTGATTTGTTTCTTTTTCCTAATGCAATTTAGTATATAACACTAAATAACAAAGCATGCAAAGAAGGAAAATAAATAGATATTTTTGTAGTGCAGATTGTGCATATAAATTGCAATCACAACCAATGTGGAAGCTGCAGCTGTAAAAATACATAGTTTACATACTTTTTTAAATTGCCTGTTTGCACTTCTTAGGAATCTATGATATTTATAGATAGATAGATGATAGATAGATAGATAGATAGATAGATAGATAGATAGATAGATAGATAGATAGATAGATAAGATAGATAGATGATAGATAGATAGATAGATAGATAGATAGATAGATAGATAGATAGATAGATAGATAGATAGATAGATAGATAGATAGATGATAGATAGATGATAGATAGATAGATGATAGATGATAGATAGATAGATAGATAGATGATAGATAGATAGATAGATAGATAGATGATAGATAGATAGATAGATAGATAGATAGATAGATAGATAGATAGATAGATAGATAGATAGATAGATAGATAGATAGATGATATAGATGATATATAGATATATAGATATATGTATGTACACACATGCAGACAGATTTGTTCTTTTAGTCAAAACATTTTGATTTAGCATTTTAAGCTACCTGTGAAGTCTATCTTCAATTGGATATTATATTATCAGCAAGTGTTGATTCCTTAATGCTAATTCATGATGTAATGTTTTGATCAATGCTAATTGAAAGCTGGGATATATTTTTTTAAAAAACTAAGGGAAAAACCTATGTGAAATTTGCTAAAATATCTTATTAAGTGATACTGTGTTTATGTATTTATAGTTTATATTTAGTAATATTTCAACCATAGTCTAAATATAATTTCAGATGCAGATGGAATTAGAAAAAAGTATCACAAAAGAATTGGACCAAGGTAAATAGCAAATTATATGCTGACAATTTGAAACTTGTTCTGCTGTTTACTTTGTTTCCCCACCCCCTATCCTGCCGCCGCTAAGAAAATAATACTAACTGAAATTTTGAGACATTGCACCTCATCACTTATATTTTAGAACAGGGGTGTGAAACTCGCAGCCCGTGGGCTAGATGCGTCACATGCTGGCTATGCCCTGGTTTAGCAAAGGGGGGGGGAGTCCCAATACCTCATGTGACAATGCGAGTTTGATACCCCTAGGTTTTAGAACCTAAATATGGCCACAGTAAAAGCTTTAGCAATTTATTTCTAGAACATAAAAATATAAAAGCCATTACCTGCTGACCAATAAACTAATCTACATGATATAAATATAGTTCTAATGTATAATACACAAAATAATATAAATAAGAAGGAAAAAGGAAGTATCTAATATTTTAGATACACTATTAGATCATAGGAATATTATAAGCAATTGTTTTAGAGCAGGGGTGTCAAACTGGATTCCTTGGAGCGCCAGATCAGCATTGTAGTTGTCCTCCCAGCTTGGGAGTGAAAGGGAGATGGGACGGATGCCCCCTCACAGCTCCCTGCCATGCAAACCAGGGCGTGGGGGGCCACGGGCAGCCCCCATGTGCCCCATTTTTGGCCTGAACTGCCTCCTGCAGCACCCTGTCAGCCAAAACAGGGGTTGCCCTCCCGGGCCCTGTTTTGGCTAGCAGTATGCTCGAGGCCATTGCTTGTAGACATTTCATTACTCGACTATGTAAGATTACTACTATTCAGTAGAGCTTTGTTTAGTGTGTGTGTGTGCACTCGCACATGCGCACCCACAGACATACTGTACATATACTGTAACTGTCTTTATATAAATATAGCAAATCACTCACTAGCACTGTTGAATAATGAAATGCCTGCAAATAAAAAAGCAAGTTCAGAGCACCAAGAATTCCACAATTCAATCCTGAACTACATGTATTCTCTTCTATTAGAATGTCTCAATTAAAAGTATTCCAGAAATCCTACATTATTATTACGTTATTGGGTATATATATATATATATATACATACATACATACATACATACACATACATACACACACACACACACACACACACACACACACACACATATATATATATATGTTTTTTGAGGTTTACCTCGAAACGTCGTGATGATACTTCCAATTCTACGCGGGGAAAAACCCAAACAACCAAAGACAGACAGACAGACAGACAGACAGACAGACATACATACATCATACATACATACATACATACGTTGTATTTGTACTGATAAATAAATAAAGGGAGACTTAAAAGGGAGATTTATCAGTACAAATACAACACAAATATAAAAAGGCAACATTAAAAATAAAAATATGGTTTTCTGCCTGCATGGTCTTCTGTGATAAGCCGAAGGACAGAAAGAGTGAGTAGTGACCTTCCTCCCATATTTAGGCATACCAGGGGTTGTAACACAAATACATATATATGTTACTGTGAAAGTCAGAAATTGGTGAATGTCGACATTCACCGGTGAATGTCCGAAATATTTGCTAAATACCCTTATTTATGACTTACACTAAATACCTAACCCTAACCCTACGTATTTGGTATGTGTTGACATTCACCGGTGAATGTCGACATTCACCAATTTCTGACTTTCACAGTAACATATACATACATACATACATACATACATACATATTAAATATGTTTAAAGTTTGCAAAGTATACATTACGGCTAGAAAGTTGTTTTTTTCTTCCATAGCAAAATAGTTAAAAATAATGCTCATAATATGTCAAAATTGGCATTCTGATACCATTGTCACTTCAGATATTATGAAACCTGTAAAAATACTGTTGTTTTTCAGCTAAAGCTGAACTTGATGGTGGATCTGTTAGAGTCTCCCCTGTAGGATCAGTTGATGGATCTTCAAAAAAATCAAATATAGACCAAGATCAAGTTTCCACGGCAAAACAGCAGTATCTAGATGTTTTAAAGAAAAACTATATGATTTGAATAAAGTCTGCAAACTTGTAGATATGACTTGATTACTTAACTTTTCAGTAGGATGCATATCTGGCACAGTGCACTTGTTATGTACAAAAAATACTTAATAGTCTTGTGGTCCCTATTTTGTTTTCTTCACAACCCCCATATTTTTTCTTCAGTAAATTCACACTAGCCTATGACCTATAAAACTGCCTTTGTTAAGTTTGTAATTATATGTATATTTAAAAAGTCATTCCTTGATCTGCTCTTGTACTTTTAATTAATTTGCATGTTGTCGGGTAAGTTACTGTTTTTCTGATACATTTACTTTATGCCCTCAAATGCATTCTATACATGGCATTTCTACTTCTGTTAATCACTTTTACATAGGTTCAGCATTAGGCATCCCATACTGATATGCCATTACAGCAGTAGTGCCAAGAGAAATCTGATCTGTATTTTTAAGTAGTGCTAAAAATGCACTGATGATTTGATTATAACAAAACTTCAAGCATTTTCTGTATCTTGAACTAATGGTTCAGGCTATTGTTTATTTTTTAGTTTTCAATGTGGTGCGCTGGTGCTGTAAGGTATCAGGTGCCATTGAGATAAAATATGCTCAAGTGATACAGTGTGTCCTAAGTTTACAATTTCTGGAAATTCTATTAATTTTGAATATTAGCACATAGGAAGCTTACACACACCACAAGATGTATCACAACTTTTAGAAGAATGATAGCTGGTGGTGGAATTGTTTCCTAATTGCAGCTTAGATGGAAGATTAGAAGGATCTTGCACACTGAAGTATAGGTTTGGGATGGAAAGGGAAATTTCATCATCATCATCACTAACATGAATACATTCAATTATTTAAAATGACATAAATTACAATAGCACAAACTACCCAGTCATTTTTTAAGAAATTAAAAATATTTTTATTATAGTACACTTGTATTTAATGTGATTTATTTAATAAAATTTTAAAATCATTGCTTTTTCTGAATGTTGTTCCCAGCAAAATATTCCTTTTGTGTTAGCAGTTTAGAATTTTCATTTCCTTATGTTCTAAGATATAACACTCTAGATAACAGTTTTTAAAGTTGCTTTTTCCAATTGCCATGTTGGAGTTCTAAATACATGAGTCAGTAGTAAAATGTATACTTTAATTTACATAAAGCTGTAACAGTAAAAAATAAGTATAAATGATCCAAATTATGCAAATTTTAAAAAGGAGTCATGCCATTATATAAATAACTATGTAAAGCAGTCCTTATTCTTTTGACTTTCAATGTACAACTGAGTTCAAAGGTTCTGCTCGAATATTTCCCAAGTCAAGGGCTGAATCTGTTTCTTCATCTATTTCTCCAATTACAGCTCTGAAAGAGAAATTTTGATTGCTCTAGTTATATGTATTTTAAATTAAATATCAACGGAACCTGCATTCTATTACAAAAATAGTTACTTCTACTTAATATTCTTTTCATACTTTGCAGCAAACTGAAAAGTATTAATGAAATTCTACAAGAGTATAGAATATCTAGCCCATGTGGATTGTACTGAAATAATTATCACATAAATATACCCCTTGGAGATAATAACTTGCACCAACAATACAGAAAAGTATTTTGTGCAAAAATGACTTTAAAAAAGAAAATAAGCAAATTTTTTTTTTAATCTTAGATATACATGCACACAAAAGTAAGTTCAAGAAAACATACAGAAGGTTCAGGGGGAATATGAAACTTTTGCATGACTTAGTTGCTTAAGAAATAAAGTCTGGTTATGAATGTTAGACAAGAGGTGATATTAATGAACAGAGGAATAAATAAAGCATATGGGTTGGATTATAAAGGAATTCTATATAAATATTAGTATGGAAGTGGTTGAAAGGAGCAAAGGAAAATGAATTTTCATCCGAGGAGTAGCATGAAAAACCTTAAAGCAGGCTTTCCAAACTGTGAGGTACCACTCTTAAGAGAGGTATAGACAGAGTCCAGGGAAGGTGTGAGTCTTTTAAGTATATTGCTACAATACATCCACCTTTCCCAAACTTCCATTTTACTGTGTTGTTTTAATTGTTTGATTTGGATTTTTAAGGGAGGTGTGTACCTTATACTAAAGCAGTGGTTCTCAACCTTCCCAATGCCGCAACCCTTTAATATAATTCCACATGTTGTGGTGACCCCCCAACCATAAAATTGATGTCTCGGTTCCTAAGACCATCGAAAATATGTGTTTTCCAATGGTCATAGGCGACCCGTTAAAGGGTCGTTCGACCCCCAAAGGGGTCCCGACCCACAGGTTGAGAACCACTGTACTAAAGGAAGGTGTAATGGGGGAAAACCTTTTAGGAACCACAGCTTAGAGGGATACCAATAACCTTGTTTCCAGATAGGCTCTCAAATAACAAGTGATTTCATATCTAACTGCAGCTTGGATTACATTAACTTCAAAATGATAAGACTTACACATTATCTCCTCTCACAATGTATAATCCTAATACTACTTGTTCCACTCCTTGTGAAGAACTGAATACTCTTTCATGGCTCTCATCCAAAATCAAATTGATTGTCTGATCAAAGCCCTTGAGAGTGCCCTAAAATAAATACATAAATGCAATCTATCAAATTTTCATTCATAAAGCATATTTGTCACAATTCTTTATTTTTTAACCTCTAAAAATCTGAACAGCAATTCATATTTAAATGAGATGGATAACAATACATTATATATTGACATCAAACCAGGTCTGGACTGTTGTTTTGCTTACCAGTGAGTAATCAATTACACCAATCAATTATAAAGGTAAAGATTTCTCTTTCCAGTCAAGTGTGATCTGGGGGGCAGTACTCATCTGGTTTCCTAGCTGAGGGAGCCAGCATTCTGTGAAGACACTTCTGTGATCATGTGGCCAGCATGACTATACAGTGAGGCGCATGGAACACTGTTACCTTCCCTCTGAAGTACCTATTTACTTACCTGCATTTACATGCTTTCATACTGCTGGATTGGCAGGACCTGGAGCAAGAACAGATGCTCACAGCGTCACCCAGTACTTGGATCTCAAGCTGCCAACGTTGAGTGTCTTAACCGCTAGGCCATCATGACCAATCAGTTATATCCACTTATTTCATTGCACACTTTTTTCTCCCAAAATTGAGTTAGGGTTAATTAATGGTTGACAGTTAACTCTGCAAATCTAGATATCCATGCTGTAATCACAAGGCTGTCGCACCAATTATTTGCACAATGGGCAAAAATGTCCTGAATGAGATTTTAACACTAGTGGCATGCAAATAGCACAACAGCCCACATTCGATACAAGTCGAACATTTTAGAAAATGAGTTTAAGAGGAAATCTCACCACAATCATCCGACCATCTGAAGTAATCACAGCAACAGTACCTAAAATTCATGTCAAGGAATGACCTTTAGGTAGGTAGGTGTGTAGGTGTGTGTGTGCGTGCGCGCTTCCCAAATAAAAAGGATAAGCTCATGCTAATGCTACATAAAGGTTCCCCTCACACATATGTGCTAGTCGTTCCCTACTCTAGGGGGCAGTGCTTATCTCAGTTTCAAAGCCAGAGCCAGTGCTGTCTGAAGACGTCTCCGTGGTCATGTGGCCGGCATAACTAAACACCGAAGGTGCACGGAACGCTGTTACCTTCCCACCAAAGATGTTCCCTATTTTTCTATTTGCATTTTTTACATGCTTTGGAACTGCTAGGTTGGCAGAAGCTGGGACAAGTAACGGGCTGTCACTCCATTACACCCCGCCAGGGATTCGAACTGCCGACCTTTCTGATCGACAAGCTCAGCATCTTAGCCACTAAGCCACCGCGTCTACATATAGAGCCCCTTTAAGAAACTGGATCTCTCCCCATTCAAAACCAATATTTTGGCAATTATGCCCTCTTTTCCTCACAGAAATCTGATGCCTGCATGGGCATATACTTCGTGTGCCTATGCAGGCAGTTCTCTTACGGCTCCATTTTCAAGAAACCCTCCCCCCAGCCCCGAGTCAGTTTGCACCGCCCAGAAGCGCACTTTCATTCTACAGCAAAGTCCGCCCCCTCGCACGAAATCCAACCATCCAAACGGAGCCGATTCTGAAAAAAAAGAAAAGAAAATGGCAGATCTTACAGCCAATTGCAGGCCGCCGAACATCCCCTCGCGCGCGCGAAACAATGGCGAAAACTGAAATGCGAAATATAGACAGCAGCCCCCTCGACGCTTTTCCTTTCCCACCCGGTTCCCGCTTCGACCCTTCAGCACTCGCGTATTTTTCACCGCGTTTGTAGCGTTGCTGGCAAATAAAAGGATACGGTTGATGTAGTTTTCCAACGCGGAGGTCATAGCGACGATCACTATTGAATCCTACGCTCGGTCGCCCGGTATAAGCTATCGCGAAGTTTCCCAATCTCAAGCGAGAAACGAAATCGTCTCACGTGGCATGGATTTTATCCACCGCGCGCATGCGCACGCGCGAGAGAGAAGCCAAAGTTCTGCAGAGCATGCGTTCTGTAGATTCTTAAGATGTGCAAAAGGAGTAGAGTAGTTATATCAACGGTAGGAAATGACACTTCCGGTTTCATTTTTCTTAAGGGAAGTTAAGGTTCCCCGCACAAAAAACATGGCTGGTTAGCAGACCTATATGTTTTATACGCCTTTCTTCAAATGGAAAAGAATGTGAATATAATACGGAGTTCATTTAAAAATGGCGCCAAGGATATCCGAAGGCAGCATTCCTTTCACAGTGAAAGGTGTAGAGTTCAAGAGAGGCTTGGCTATCGGGCGAGTCTCTGGCGGCCGGTTGTTATCAGTCTTTCTCGCGATCGTACGCGGGGCGGAATAGGACTGCGACAGTCCGGCTTCTCCGTCAGTTGGACGCTCAGAGGTCTCCAACCGTGGCAACTTTCAGAATTGTGGACTTCAACTCTTTGCTGGTTGAGGAATTCTGGAAGTTGAAATCCACAAGTCTTAAGTTGGAGACCCCCTGGGTTGGAGGGAGAAGCCCGAGCGGACTGCAAAAGTCCGGACCAACGATGGTAGCAAGAGCTGTTTCGCCACTATTCAGTGCTTGACTGGATTTTTGCAGATGGGATCCTTTGGCTCACTCTCTTCCAAATTCCAGGGCTCGGTGGTGTGTTTGAGTGGGGTATCGGTGTCGCTGAAGGATTATGCACGGAATCAGCCCACCGTAAATTTATTTGCAATTGCATTTCAGAATCAGAAATGAAAGAGCTTCACAGTCTGCCTGACACAGAAATACAATAAAGCCCATGTATTACAAGACGCAGAGGGGAAAAAAATGATATTTTCGCCTATACACACCTGCTTCCCAGATGCATTTCACAGCATGATAAAAGCTTGCTTGAGTATAACTTTTTCGAGTGGAAGTTTGAAACCAGATTTTTTTTTTTTTGTGATGTACCATATTCAGTAGACGTAGTCCATGTACAGTTTCTCTTGGAAATGCGGAAAGCGGATTCATTCAATAAGCAAAGGATATATATGAATGTGATGCACATCAAGCTGAAAAGCGCTCAGCAAAATAAAACAGGTATTAGAGGCTAAAGCAATTTTTGCCACTGCATAAATTTGCATTAGGAGTCATGCTATCCTACTCTATGATGGTTTAACAGAAATCTGAATGTCACACTGAGAAACTAAAAAACTTTCCTCATTCACTGATCAGGATGAATTTACAAAACTGTCCAAAACAGTACTGTGAATGTTTGCATGAGATAAATAATGTTGTTTTAAGAGGCATCTTGGTGCCATACTCCAATTAACATATTAACAGAGTTGGAAGGGACCTTATAGGTCAGCGATGGCAAACCTTTTTTGGCTCGCGTGCCATAAGGGGGGAGCGCAGGGGGGTCGTGTGCGGGCGTGCCGCACCCATAATGCAATTCACGACCCCCAGTGCGCATGCGTGCACTACAGGCGCTCCCCCCCCCCCATTTTACATGCTTTTTTCAGCCTCCCCAGGCTCCAGAGGCTTTATTTCACCCTCCCCAGCCCTCCAGAGGGCTTCAGGGACCTTCAGGAGGCTTCCCTGAAGCCTTTGGAGCAGTCAAAACGACCCTCCGAGCAAACCGGAAGTGAGTTCCGGTTTGCTCTGAGGGTTGTTTTGAGCGCTCTGAAGGCTTCAGGGAAGCCTCCTGAAGGTCCCTGAAGCCCTCTGAGCGCTCAAAACGACTCTCGGAGCAAACCGGAACTCACTTCTGGTTTGCTCTGAGGGTCGTTTTGAGCGCTCCAAAGGCTTCAGAGACCGTCCGGAGGCCTCCCCGACACCTTCAGAGCGCTCAAAACGACCCTCCAAGCAAACCGGAAGTCCATTCCCGAAGTTCCGGTTTGCCCGTAGGGATGGTTTTTTACACTCCGGAGGCTTCACGGAAGCTCATGAAGCCTCCGGAGGGCCTCCGAGGGGGGGCAGGGGAGGCTCTTTTTACCCTCCCTAGGCTCCTATATAGCCTCGAGCCTGGGGAGAGCAAAAAATGGCTTTAAAAAAGGGTGAACTCAGCTGGCCAGCCCGCGCATGCGTGCTGGCCAGCTGACAGGGCAGCGCCTCGCATGCCCTGACAAATGGCTCGGCGTGCCACCTGTGGCACGCGTGCCATAGGTTCGCCATCACTGTTATAGGTCATCTAGTCCACACACACACACACCTTGCTCTCCTCTGCACTTTTTCTAGAGTCTCAGCACCTTTTTTTATACTGTGGTGACCAAAACTGAATGCAGTACTTCAGGTGTGTCTTACTAGGGCTTTATAGAGTGGTATTAGTACCTCACTTGATCTTTATTGTATCCCTCTGTTATTGCAACAGGATTACATAGGCTTTTTTGGCTGCCACTGCACAGAATTTTGGCCAATAGACACGTGAAATTTTGAGAATAAATTTGAATGCCTTGGCTGGCATGCAGAAGCAGGTTGCAGTCACAAAATAAAAGTGACAAATAAAGCAGAATGTTAAGAGGGAGATAATGTGGGTGCCTTGAATCCTGAAAGTGTTACACAGGTGTCTGGCTTTAGTTCTCCACATTCTACACACTGAACTCCTTGTGATGGATTATGGGAGTGGGCATAAGATTATGAACTTTCAACTGGGTGGAATTCCAGGAAGCAAATCAGAGTTGGAATTCCATAGATGTGCCAACATGCCTGTATTATTAAATTGGAACTTTAAGGATGATTCTGCCTTGGACTCTGATTTACTTTTGCATGGTATTTGGAACGCTGACACACTGCTGCTCTAGCTTAGAAGGTTTTAACAAAGATTAAGCATCGATTCACAATAATCATTTCATTTTCACCTTTCTCTGGTTAAAAATAAACTTCAAAGGAACATCTGTGTGCTTTTCTTCTTATCACTCTCTATAAACAAGCAGTAAGACCTTGAAGTGCCAAGCCAGGATAATCAGTGAAAGAAAATAAAAGTGTTTCGTTTCCAATACACAAACCTCCAGCCTCCGAGTAGCAGTGTTATTGTTACAATGTTGCAATTTTCTTTTGTATCTTTTTTGTATTTCAAGTTTTAAAAAAAGTCCGATTCTTAAATGAGTTAGAAAAGCACCCACAGTAATGAAAGGAGAATCTTAGTCCATAGGTTACAAAGAATAATTTAAAAAAAAAATAGAAGAAAACTTAATCCATTCATTTTAAAAGGCTTGCATAAATTCCATCCGTGAAGATAGCATTTTAAAAAAAAGATAACCCACGGTCAAAAACCATTCCAAATTTAATTCCGCTTATTTCTTCTATTCTCCAATTTACATTTATTGTAAGTTTTTTATAGGCAGTCACTTTTAAAACGGTAAAAATTCCTCACCAGCTGGAAACACTTTCTCTTTCCATATCCTTCCGTTTTGGAGCCGCACCGACTTCATCAGCCAAATGGCTGGATTTTTTGTCACCAGCTTGAAGAACTTCTCTTGGATCGATCAGGGACTTTGCGATGTCCCTGAGATCAGCAAGACGTATTCTTCCTGTTCACCATCTCTGCGGGATGGTTTAGGTCCATTTGGACCACCCAGTGGCAAAAGTATCGACTGCGATCTTGGAGCATTGAAATCGCACGTCGTCTCATCGCGACTTCAGCTCCTCCCCATTTTTCACTCTTAAGACCATTGCAACATTCCCACAGTCGTGAACAAAATTCAGTCATTTGGCAACTGCCATGTATTTATGGCAGTTGCAGCGTCTCAAGGCTCAGCTGTAGTTCTTAATCAGGGATTACCGTACTTGTATTTCAAATTTGTTGAGTCATTGGTGCTCACTGAGCTTGGTTGTTTGCTTGACGTTTTATTACCTTACTAGGTAATATCAGTGCAGGTAATCCTCGACTTATGATTGACAGCCAGCAACAGCTCAGCAGCTCCTGATTGCCTAAGGCGTGGCTGGCTAAGCGAGGGCTGTCTGCATTGTTCCCATTGGTCACCCTGCTTGACAGCTCCAGTATAAATAGCTGTCAAGCAGGGCGAGGAACTGAATTTTGTATATAGTTATCTGTTGTCTGGTTCTGTTAAAATAAATGCTGTTCTACTTACCTCAGTCGTCTCACGTCTCCTCAATCAGTCCAGGATTTAATACTGGCGACGAGGATGGGATACTGAAGGTTCCAGCGTGAACAGCTACGGAAGAAGGAAAATTGATTAATTTCCTCTTCATACAAAAAAATTTTTTTTACCTCAGCGCAATTCTTCTCGCTATGGCTTCACTGCCTCCATTTGCGCCCTTCGGCTCGGCCAACGAATCTTGGGCCGGTTTCCTTGAACAGTTTGAGTTTCCTCATTGCTAACAATTACCACTAGCTGCTTTTGGATCGAAAATTCAATTTCTTCCTCAGCTCGTGTGGATCCAAAATGTTCAACACTGCCAGGGCTCTCGCTTCACCCTTGATGGTTTACCAGTTGAACTGGAAACACTCATCAGCAAACTAAAAAACCACTATGCACTGACTCCATCCCATATAGCCCGCCGGTATGCTTTCCATCAGTGTGTACAAAGAGACACTGGGACTGTAAGCCAATTCTTACAGTCTCTCCAAATGGCGGCTATACAGTGCGAATTCATCGACCTCGATGACTCGCTAGTCAAGCAATTCGTCTATGGGGTCCACAATGTCTGCCTCAAGTGGAGATTGCTAGCCCAAGCAGACATCACCCTTCAACAGGCGGTGGAAGAAGCCAGAACCGCTGAGCTGTAAGAACAATATGGCAGAAATACAACAGTGGCAACAGCTAATTGCACCTCCTCAAAGAACCTGCCTCATAGATGAACTAGTTCCCCTAGATGATATGGAGGAAGATCAGGCTGACCGCCTCCGGGCTCAAGCTAGAAGGCTGCCTCCACCGGCTGCAAACCATTCCGTGGTGGCTGCCTGTTTGGGTTGCAGTGGCAATCATGCTCGTTCCACCTGCCCATTTAAAGCAACCACCTGCCACCGCTGTTCGAAGAAAGGCTATCTCGCTCATGTATGCCACGCTACCTTACCACCGGCTCCTCAAGCCGATTACCGCCCGGCTCCAAGCCACCAGCAACGCCAATAGCAGACCCAGAGGGATGACTGCTACACAATCACCAAGAACCCACCAGACGTCTCTGCCGCATCGGTCACAAAGCTTTGACTGACACACACAAAAAATCACAATTTCCCTGCTCATCGAAGACGCTCCTTGCATCATGGAGGTGGACTCGGGCTCCTCCCACTCCCTCTTGTCCTGGAGCGCCCTCTCCAAGATGTGCCCTGCCATCTCATGCAGCCAGCTGACGCCTGCAGATACAACTTTAAAAGACTACCAGGGGATTCAAATTCCTACCCTGGGCAGCTATGCTGTTTGGGTGGACTATGGGGATTTCCACGGAAAGGTTCCCATCCTGGTAGTTGGGGAGCCCCTGCCAGCCCTATTGGGGCTTCGCTGGTTCCCTTCGCTGGCCCTCATGGGAGTCCATCAAACCTCTACCATACTACCTACCGTCGAAGAAATCATCTCTGAGTTCACTGACGTCTTTAACGGCACTTTAGGTGAATATAAGGCTTCCCCTATTTCTTTAAACTTAGACCCCTAGGTTTCCCCTATTAGGCTCAAGGCTTGCAGGGTGCCATTTGCCTTGAGGCCAAAGGTTTATGCCGAACTGGATAAGTTATTGGCACAGGGAGTCCTGGAGCCATCAACCATTCCAAATGGGAGACCCCATATTGGTCCCCGTTAAGGCCGATGGGTCTATAGTGTCCACTCCCTAGCAGACCCCATCCTGTTCCAAGTGTTCACTTGGATGCAGAGGGGGTGGCCTTTGGGCAAGGTGTCCGAGGAGTTTTGCCCCTTCAAGACCCACCAACTGGAGCTCTCCCTCCACAGCGGGTGCTTGCTCTGGGGTGACCTCCTCCACTGGGATCACCCAGGCATAGCTCACATGAAAACCTTGGCTCGCAGCTATGTCTGGTGGCCCAAGATGGATGAGGACATAGCGACTTGGGTGGGCCGCTGCATCTCCTGCCAGGAATCCTGCCCCGCTCCCCCTGCTGTACCTGTTAGGGGCTGGGATCTTCCCAGGAGACCCTGGTTGGGCTCCTCTCCGCCAGCGCTAGGAATTTCTTGGGGGGGGGGCGAGGTGGGAGCCTGCCACTATCACCACAATAACCGGTCTCTGTTCTTACAGGGTTGGACTCCCTGATGGAAGCGAGTGGCAGTGCCGTATGGATTAATTGAGGCGCCGCCTTCCACCTGAGGCCTTCTCCCAATCAGGCTTCTCCTACCCGGCCGCTGCTGTCCAGCAGCCTGACCAAGAACCTCCTCTGTCCAACGCATCCCTGCCATTTTCCAAATGAAGCCTTCCCCCAATCAGGCCTCTCCTGCCTGGCCACCGTCTTCCGGCACCCTGTCCAAATTCCACTTCCATCTGTCGCGTTGCCGCTGTTCCGCTTACCTGGTTTGCTGATTCCGCCTCTGAGGGTAGGCCCTGATGACGTCACCTGGAGCGCCACTCCCGTTGGGGACGAGCTACCACAGGGACATCTTACCTCGTCGACTGCTCCACCGCAACTGAGGCATTCGGGGGGGGGTCTGGCACCACCCCGCATATTTGAGCGATTACGCATGCGCTACTGCCGCATATACGTCCTCGCTGGGGGGGGAGAAGTGCTAAGTCCTTGACTTGTGACCGGTCCTAAGTCCTTGACTTGTGACCGGTCCTAAGTCCTCGACTTGTGACCGGTCCTAAGTCCTCGACTTATGACCGGTCCTAAGTCCTCGACTTATGACCGGTCCTAAGTCCTCGACTTATGACCGGTCCTAAGTCCTCGACTTACAATTGACAGCCGGCAACAGCTCAGCCACACCTGATTGGCTAAAGCGCGGCTGGCTAAGTGCAGGCTGTCTGCTTTGTTCCCATTGGTCGCCCTGCTTGACAGCTCCGGTATAAATAGCTGTCAAGCAGGGCAAGGTGCTGAATCTTGTATATAGTTATCTGTTGTCTGGTTCTGTTAAAATAAACACTGTTCTACTTACCTCAGCTATCTCACGTCTCCTCAATCAGTCCAGGGTTTAATAGTTTCCTGTTTATATACAGTAGCTTGCCCTGCCAGTATAGGTGAAGGTGAGTTTTTCTCTTTGGTATTTCTTTGATTAGGATATTGTTTTATACTTAGTAATTTTTTGTTTGGTATTAATCCTGGCTTATCTGGGTTCTTGACTGCTGGAGGGGAGGTGTTGTAGTCTTTTTTATTTTCTTCTAAGTTTTTTTGTTTAAGTAGTTTATAAATATGGTTTATTTATATTTGTTTATTGATTGTTGATTTGTTGAATGTCAAGCTTTCAGGAATTCACTAACATTTTGGTGTAGGATACTAACATTTAGTTTAATCTAGGATGCTTGCAGTTTCCCAGTTGAATCAGGTTGAGTCTCTTGTGAAATCAAGGAGTTTTCATCATGTTTTTTGAATTTTAGTTTGTTGAGTGTAAAACAGTTTTTGATAAAGTTTTTGATAAAGATGTTCAGGAAGAGCTGTGTGTCATTTTCTTTTTCCCTTGTAAATTTTATTCTTTTAAAGAAGTTGTTAATTGTTTCATATATCTTCTTTAGTTGTTCCTTTTTATTAGGAGTATGAAAGTATCATCTGCCTACTGAATCCATTTTGTAGATAGATATTATATAGGGTGTTTCTTCTGTTGTTCTGGGTTACTGCAGTTCATTTGTGAATAATGCTCTTACACAGCTCCTCTTGTGGGAGGTTGGCTTGTTACTTTGGCAATGGAGCACTTGATTAGTGTGGGTTGGTTTTCTATAGACTGGCATTTCTAATTTGCTATTGTTTCCCCTGATGATGAGGATGTCCGGGAAAAGCAGTGTGTCATTTTTTTCCCTTGTAAATTTTGTTCCTTTAAAGATGTTGATTGTTTCATGTGTTTTCTCTAATTGTTCCTTTTTTTATTAGTAAGAAAGTATCATCTGCCTCCTGAATCCATACAGTTGGTTCTATCTGTAGGAGTACTATATCTAAAAGCTGCATTACTCTGCTTTGAGTCCTAAAAATGATGATCACATGGTTGTTGGTATGTTTGTCCATCAAACTTAAAGTAGGCAGTGAGGCGGAGGTTGATGGGGCCCACCATCAACCTTTCAATCTTAGTGTATTCAGTTGTGTTGTGCAGTATTGCTGCCATGGATTCTATCACTACTTCTCCATTCTACCAATGTAAAATAATGTTGTGACATTGAATGAAATCATAATTCTTTCTTCTATTTTTAGGTCTTTGATTTTCTGGAGGCATTGCGGTGGGGAGTTGATAGAATAGTCACTCCCCTCTGTGAGATGCCTAAGCTTTTTTGTAAGTTCTTCAGCTATAGAGAGAAGCAACTTAGAACTGAGGAGAAATTTCCTGACAGTTAGAACAATTAATCAGTGGAACACCTTGCCTCCAGAAGTTGTGAATGCCCCAACACTGGAAATCTTTAAGAAGATGTTGGATAGCCATTTTTCTGAAATGGTATAGGGTTTCCTGCCTAGGCATGGGGTTGGACTAGAAGACCTCCAAGGTCTCTTCCAACTCTGCTATTGTATTGTATTATACTGTATGTTGGGGCCCTAGTAACAATGCAATAGGATAAGAGATATGTTGGACTTGCATATTTTTGGGCACCCATAGAGTGAGGGAGGATAGGTTCACTGTTTTTCATCCACCATTGTTCTTTCTCTTCTATTAGAAACAGCCATGGGCATCAAACACTTCAGAAAGCATGCAAATGGGAGAAATTTGAATGTAGGCAAACCTCTACCAAGGAACAACTATTCTTTCTGCACAAATGCCTATGACAGGATGCACTGCTCACCAGTGTAAGATACAAATCTCCAAAATAATGCACAGTTGTATGTAAAAGTAACAACCCAAGCTTCCACAAAAAAACCTGTGAAAAACATTATTCAGATTAGCACAAACGCACTACAGCAACCTTAAGTGCTAGAAAAAAAGGAAACAGACAAGTTCCATCAGATCCAAACACCCTATACTTGAAACTTTAACTATTTGGATAAATGCATCTATAAAGTTAATTGCCACTCCTTCCTTATTTTATTTTCTCCTAAATTATGTTACAGCCACTTAGAATGGAGGTTTTTCAGTCCCATAAAGAATAAAATAATGCAGGATGGCATCTTGCAGCCAGGTATAAGCTCTTGAGATTTTGGAAATTATTATATTACCTAACCTAACAAAAAGTTCGGAAACCAACCCATAATTTCAGAGAATGAACCTTCACCCTCATTCTACAACCGAGCTACAGATATTCACCACTATTGTAAATCTATTTCCATTTTCTGGTGTTCTGGGTTGCTGCAATGCATTTGTGCAATGCATTTTTTGTAAAAAAAAAAAAAAAAACTAAAGAAAACAACAATGTTCTTACTCAGCCCTTACTATAGACCACAAAATATTTTGCTACATATTGTTAAGTGTCTCTCAGTTACCATTTCTTTATCACAGTGCACCTTTAGTGGATATGGAACATTTTTATAAAAGTTGGTAGTGTTGCATTATAGTTCTTGTTAGCTGTCTTGACATTTCCTATTCAATAAAAAGGCCTGTTTCACTATAAAAATAATAAAAATAGGACATCCACAGAAGACTTGGGGGGAATAAAGGGACAAAACGGTGAATAAAATATTCTGCTCTAGGGTGAATATTAAAACTCATTCCAGATATTAAAATTTATTAAAGTTGATATGATGCATAAACTCTATCTGGTCAGACTCTACTGACACTGTGAAGGCAGTCTGTCACACTAGATCAAGGATGTCAAATTCAAGGCCCGCGGGTGGGATCCAGCCTGCGGGGTGCTTAGATCTGGCCCGTGAAGCCAGCTTGGAAATAGTAAAGGATTGGCCCGCAGTGCCTTTGCTAGCAAAAACGGGGCATAGGGTCCCCCCATTATGGCCAACAGAGTTTTTGCCAGCAGAGTGCTACAAGAGCCCATCCAAGCCAAAAATTGGGCACAAGGCTGCATGTGAAGCCCCATGCCCCATTTTCAGTGGCAGAGTGCTACAGGAAGTATCCGTTCCATCTGTCTTCTATCCTGTCTTCTCCACTCCCCATCCAGACTGCAGAGGACAACTACAATGCTGATCTGGCCCTTGAAGAAATACAGTTTGACACACCTGCACTAGGTTATCACAGGGATAATCAAGAGGCACCACCAATATTTTTTACTACACCCAATTGTGGAACCACAAGGGCATTGTGAACTGAGAAACTTTGGGAGCCTGTTGCTCTAGGTTGGAAAACATTTTTGAATTAAAGCTACCGTGACAAGGCCAGTCTGTAGCTCCTTGATTAGGACAATGGGTGCGACGGGCAGGATCTCCAATGAGGTCTGGAAGTGGGTACCAGCTGAGGCCATTGGCATGGTTGATGGTTTTCCCCGGATGGTACAGCAGTCTCTAATTGTAGCCCGCCAGGAAAACAGTCCATCTTGTCATTCGCGGAGACAGCATTGTTGGGGTCGGGTGATCCTCCGCAATGATTCCTAGCAATGTTCTATGATCTGTGATTAGATCAAAGTCTCTGCCATATAGATATTAATGCCTTTGCAGCCAGTGCTTCCTTGTCTAGCTGGCTGTAGTTTCGTTCGGCCCCAGATAGTGTCTTAGAATAAAAGGCGATTGGCTCCTCATTGCCATTTGGCATTTGATGGCCGAGGACAGCCCCCACACCAAATGGGGAAGGATCACAAGTTAAGACAAGGGGAAAAGTCTCATTGTATTGTACTAGGACGCTTTCAGATGTTAAAAGTTCATTTGTCTGCAAAGATGCCATTGATGCCATGCGGTGGTTGACTGTCCTTTGTTCTCTTCTAAAATCCCATCTTCATTGCCAGTGTTAGGTAGGGTCGATTTAAGAGGCAGGACATGTCGTTCCAGAGAACTCTTTATTTACAAGCCAGAGAAAAAATGGGGATCAAACTGCCGGGCAGCTCTCTCTTGAAGGGAGCTGTCCGGCACATTCAGCCACTCAGTGACGTACGGTGAGGTTTATACCTGGTGAGGCAGCAATTTTTTTAGACTTGTGGACTTCAACTCCCAGAATTCCACAGTCAGGCATGCTCAGTTGCGACCTGCCGCCCTCCGCCCTGGGATTCGGCCACGGCACCGCCTGCCAGAGCTGCGCGGAATCCAGGGGGCGCTTGTCGGGCGAGGGCAGTGCAGATGGGGAGCGGACGGAGCGGAGGAAGCCTCTCCCCCCCATCCCCCTCGAGTCTAGGGCAGCGAGTCATTCGATAGGAAACTTGCCTCTTGGAAGGAATGACTCAGCTTGGCTCCTGCTTTGTCTCTCCTGCCTCTTCGCTTCTCCGTTCAGTCGTTGGGCGGCAGATCGAAAGCGGGAGCCAAGCTGGGTCATTCCTCCCAAAAGGAAAGTTTCCCATCGAATGACTGGCTGCCCTGATGATGAGAGGTTAGGCTGTGCCTCACTTGCCTCACCTGACTGCACGTCACTACAGCCACTGACAGCTCTCCAATTTCCCACCAGGAAATCGGGCCAATCATGGTGGCTTTAGCTGTTCCCTCGTGTTCACATATGCAACAGTGGGAGTAGAATGGGTTAGAAAAGAGAGTGGACAATGGCATTTCCTAAACTCATGAAGAAATAAGCAGCCTATACTGGGAAAGGGCCAATTGCAAGTACTCCTAAACTTACAACCATAATGGAGCCACCCATGTGACCCACCTGATTTTATAACCATTTTTGCAGCTATCATTAAGCAAATGTTGTAGTCATTACGTGAACCAATTCTTACTACAAGTAGTTTTGCCAAAAACTAGAAGTAAATGCCAGGCCTTGACAAAAAAAAAAGTTGTAAAACATGGTCACATGACCATGGGACTTTGCAAACAGCCACAAACGTGGGCTTGTTGCTGAGCATCTGAAATGTGGTCACATGACTGCAATGTGGTAGTTGGAACTGTAATGTGTCCTAAAGACCCACCCCATGTAAAATTGGTGCTTTTAACAGAATAAATTGTGCTATTGTCCTTATTGCCAAGGATTTTTGCTAACAAGACCCACGTGACTTTGGTGCAGTTACTCTCAGTCTTGATATAAAGGGGGGAAAAGTGGATGTTATATTCATCACTGTTAACTCCTTGAGGATAGGTGAGATAGTAAATAAACTAATTGCAAGATACATCCTATATTCTTTCCTTAGCAGTTACTTTTGCTCTTCATTATACTTGCAAACATGTTGATTTCATTGGTCTTTTTAGTGCTGTGATCTTGAACGGTCACTGAAATGTATTAAAAATAATTTAGCAGTGTCTTGGTGAGTTGATCAGTAATGACTTAATCTTCCTTATTGCTCTGGAAGCAGAGTTTACAAATTAAATGTTGCTGTCAGCCTAAATAAGGAGCTCCCAAATAGCAATTATTTTGTAGCACAGTAGAGTTTCTATGGATGACAAGTATATTGATGTGTTGTGCCTGATAACCTGGTGCTGCCAAGATGCACGATATCTTTGGTGCTGCCAGATGTTAGTCAAAATGAATAATCAGGAACCAATGCAACTTTAACTATATGGGATTTTTTTTAATGTCCACAAGTTGCATTTATGCAAAATATTCTAATGATCTTAGAAACAGGTGCAAGACACAATGGTCCTATCAGTGGTGGGATACAAAAAAAACTTACTAACGGTTCTATGGGTATGGCTTGGTAGGTCTGGCAGAGGAAGGATACTGTAAAATCTCCATTCCTTCCCCACCTCTGGGGAATGTTACTGCAAAATCCCCATTCCCTACCGATCAGCTGGGACTCGGGAGGCAGAGAATAGATGGGGGCAGGGCCAGTCAGAGGTGGTATTTACCGGTTCTTTGAACTACTCAAAACCTCTGCTACCGGTTCTCCAGAACCTGTTGAATACCCGCTCTGGGTTGTAGGATGTTGTATTGCTTCCTGAATACAGTTTAAAACAATGTTTACCTTTATTTATATTTTATTCTATATATTGAATTTGGAGACTACCCATCTCACTCACAGAGCAACTCTATGTGGTGTACCATTAAAAACATAAACACAATATAAAATATTGTATTTTTTTAAAAAGGCAGTTAAAACAAGGATAGAATAAAGTTAAAAAGGCATGGCAGGACCTTCAAGGTGCTAACCAATCCTGAAGTTACATTCTCCTTATGCTCCATACAGTTGGCAGAGCCAGTCTTCAAAATCATCCAGAGTGAGTTTTTAATGCTCTAAATATGCTCTGTTTGAGGGACTGTCTCTCCTATAAGAACACAATTATCTGACCATTAAGGTCTTTAAGAAAAAGAAATGGGTCTCTGAGGCCTATTTACCTGGCAGTGGAAAATAGCGTTACACATTGTTGCCCTCTGAGGGTTGTATTTAAATCCTACTCTCTCTGCATTTAGAATAGTAGCCAAGATGCACAGCTTTTGGCAGATTTTAAACATAATGTCTACCTTTGATTTAATATATGCTCTATACGCTCTTGATTTATACTCTCTGTTTTCATATTTGATGCTATAAGTACTTGACTAAGTTGAAAGCTGGTGGTAAATCAAATAAAACCTTAGCCATCATCATCATATTGTCGTTGTCATAATCAACTGTGTGTGCTTCTCAGTGCCAAAAGGCTGTGTTACACCTTTGTTATGGACAATTGAAAGTAATGTCCTCACAAAAATTCAGACAACATAAGAAAGCAAATGAAAAATCTGATATGTATTTGTAGCTGTTGGCTATTCATTAAAAGAACTATACCCTTGCAGTATTGATCAATAGTCCAGATGCTGTTACTCAGTAATGTTCATCAGTTTTCCCCACCCTTCCGTGGCTTGTTTTAAACTGTTTTGACAATAATGATATATTAGACCAAATAAACAGAAAAAACAAATTTGCAATCCTGAGTTTTGTTAAAAAGGGCACCTGATTAAAGCTTAGTTTATTTTAAATTTGGATCATAGTTCCACTATAACTACAGAATAAAATAGAATTTGTTTTTACTGCCCTGGGAATGCAGAACATTTAACTACTGAATAAGAATTTTTTTTTAACAGTACAGAGGGATGCATTTTTTTTAAAATCACAATGTTGATGAATATCTGTATTCCTTGCTGGATGCGATAACTCCCCTGGACGATACCTCATCAGATGTCACCTGGCAGGAGGATGAACCAGGTCCTGGTATGTGAGGAGGGGAGTTGGGCAACGGCTCCAAGCAGTCATCTGAGAATGATTTAGCTGAAGCATACCTGCAGCAGGATAGCCCTGAGGTGTCAGATGGGGAAAGCATGCAGCTGCAGCCGGTCAGGGAAGGGAGGAATTGCCTTCTGTACATGTAGGGCAGAGAAAAAGCAGGAGCAGTGAAGGTCAGCCAGATCACTCATGAGGTTAAAGCCTCACCTGTCTTGATGGGCTGCACTGGAAGCTGGCTGTTTAGCACAGAAGACAGTTGGAGGTGATGCTGGGGACAACGTGTTCATTTCCTAGCTGTGTGTTTTCTGGTCATTGTAATTCCTGCCTTGCTTTGGATTGACATTGCGCCTTGATTTTGATTGTGCTGTCGAAAGAAATGTCCTTCTGGGTTCGGCTCCAAGTGGGGAAAAAGACACTGGAGACATTAAGGCTGCTTGGAAATATGGTTTTAACGGTGGACAGGACCACATGGCTTGAGTTCTGAACAGAAAAGGTGATCACATGCTTCTTCAATGTTGGTGGAGAAGAAGAGAAGGCAAAGGAAGGAGAAGAAGAGTGAAGAAGGGCTTGCAGGGCTTTTTATAATCTGTTCTGCCCCACCTATCTGTTTCCTGTTTCTGTGTAAGAAATGTATTCTGATTGGTTGCCAGACTCCCATGGGCCCGGGCAAGGGCAACCCTCTAGGCTGAGTTTTGAATCCAGGTTTGGTTGAATTCTCAGATGCCATGTGGTCAGTTGAGTAAAGGCTTATATTATCATGCCTTCATTCCCATCCCCCTGGAGCTGAAGGGGAGAACTCTTTATTATGCAAAGTGGACTAGCTTGGCCTTCTTAATGGCCCATTGACAAAGTGGGGATGGGCAGGAAGCTGCAGGAATTTACTGTGTGTTTAAAATGTGTTTCTCCCTTTTTCACATCCAGGAAAATATAATATTCTGCCTTTTCAATATTTCCTAAGATATTTCATTTTTTCTGGGAGAGGGCTGGGTGATAACTTCCTACAGTGCTTTGTAAACTCTGGACGTTTCTTGCCTCGTGAAACTCTTATATTGTAGATTTAATTTGGCCTGTCCCTCTCCCTCATCCTTCTAATGCTGGTCTCAGGAGTTTATATAATTTCCTCAAACACAAACCCAGAAAGTGAGATTTGTTTCCTTCTTGAGTAAAATACCACTTCTACCCTTTGTAGTGGGTAACAGTACTTTAAAAAGATGTTGCATTAAAATATTCTTTAATAATGGAGATTTTTTCAAAGGATGCTATAGGGCAGTGTTTCTCAACCTTGGCAACTTGAAGATGTCCGGATTTCAACTCCCAGAATTCCCCAGCCAGCATTCGCTGGCTGGGAAATTCTGGGAGTTGAAGTCCGGACATCTTCAAGTTGCCAAGGTTGAGAAACACTGCTATAGGGGCTAGTTAGCAAATCTTTACTTGTTCTATTTTGACATTGAGTGCTAATTTCACACCTTTGTTCCATTTTAAATGTGGATTCAATTATAAGAATTAAACAAAATGAATGAGCAAGTTTATGTACCTATAACAAAGTAATTTCTGAAATGGTTTCTATATAATAAGAAAATGTTTTTCTCCTGTCCTTGCTGAGATATGCTAAATAAACCTGGGATGAGTATAGGTGGGATTTACCACAACCCCTGGCCTAACGTTTCATAAAAATTTGTCTCATGAAATTAAACTCAATCCCAACATCCTCTAATCATATTTGAGCAGCAAACTGTGTCCTTAAGCTCAGTGGGAATCTAAAGCAGTGTCTGCAATTCTGTTCAGATCCACTAACAGCTAGAGCAGGGGTATCAAACTCAAGGCCCAGGGGCCAGATGTGGCCTGCAGGGTGCTTAGATCTGGCCCATGGGACTATCCTAGAAACAGCGATGGATCGGCTCATGGTGCCTCTGCCAGAGAAAAAGGAGCTCGGGAGGGCTGCAGACAGCCTCCTGAGCTCCGTTTTCACTGGTAGAGGGTTGCAGGAGGCTGTCACAGCCAAAAACGGAACTCAAGAGCCCATTTTCACGGGCAAAGCACTCGGGCCACCACAGACGCCCCCGACACAAGTAACGTTGAGCTAGCCACACCCACCCTGGCCACGCCCCCCCCCCAAAATTGAACACAACCCTGATGCAGCACTCAATGAAATCATGTTTAACATCCCTGATCTAGAAGGTAGCTGTTAATGCACAGAAAATACTCAAAACTTTCTTTCTCAACAATGTTTTATTCTTTTCAACAATTGGCTCAGTAATAAGGAGGAACACCTACGCAACAGCAGGACTCCTATGCACCAACAAAAATGTGTTCAATATAAATTGACTTTTTTAAAATGGTAATCTTACTTTTTTCTTTAAACTACAATGATTTCTGAAGGTTTTAATTGACTCCTATGTGAGGTTGGCAGTGACTGCATTGTAGCTGTTAAATTGCACCTATAAACCTATTCATGTGTTAATGTCCTTCATTTTCTTGCTTGTCCTCACAACAGTAGCCTTATTTTTAAAAGAACATGCCAGCTAGTAATTGATCAAAATCAGGAAATGGTAGAATTGCAGATAAAAAAGATAAGTTTATATAACATTCCATTTTAATCTGTGCCATTTTTTGTTTCATTACGATTTTCTAATATCTACCTCATTGCTGGATATTGCAATCAACCAGTCAAACCTTTATTATGACCATAAGGCCAGCCAAGTAAAAAGAACAAACAGGCTAAAATATATAGAGAACACATTTTCAAACCCAAGGAGAAATGGAGAATCCCTATAATGGTGCAGACCTGAGCAAAACAGAATGATCTCCCAGAACAAAATTTAATCAAAAGAAGTCACATTCTCTGCCATTGAACTTTTTCATGATAGGATAAATAAAAGTCATTTGAAATTGTCAGGCCAATGCCAAGATATGAGACAATGAGGTCCAATGGAATCCAATTCTTTATTTGCATACAGCTAATAGAATTTTGACAAACTAAACCTGCAAGTTTCTAAACTAGTAGCTATATCCTGAGAGATTCTAGGGTGTGATTAACCTGAACCTCTTCCCCCCTTCCCCCTCCCCCTCCAGTTTGAGATTTTGCAGTCTCTTGATTCAGGTCTCTTTTTGAGAAAACTTTGAGTTGTCCCCATTCCCCCACTACTGCAAGTGCACATTCCATCACATAGATTCCAGTGGTAGGTTGCAATTTTTTTACTACCGGTTTGAGCGTGCTTGCGTGCCGCTTCTGCACAGGGTGGGTGGGCGGAGCCTCCACTGCCGCTACTACCTATTTGCCCGATCTGTTCCGAACTGGGAGCAACCCACCTCTGATACATTCCCTGCAGAGAAGGCAGTGAAAGAAAATTTGTCCAAGGACTCAGTCTAGTGAGCAGTCTCCATAAGGGCATATATGCTGATATAATCAAATATTATTGGAGCACCTAAACAGGACAACAGAAGGCAATCCAGCTTGGACAAAGTGAAGACCTGGTAGAATTTGAGAACTTTGAGATAGAAAAGTTAAGAGGCTAGTAAATATTTATTTATAAAATCCCACATGCTGCAAAATTATGAACCAGACTTAGGTTGATTTGAAAAACCATGTCCTAGATATGGTGTCTAAAATTACTTCTGATGTTTCCAAGGCCCAATGAGCAAAAATTCTCCAAGAATCCTACAGAATGATGCTTCCCAATAACTTTTTTTTTGTTATCAAGTGGACGTAATGTGGTCTTTAAGAACTTGTGGGCCTAGTTGCTTTCAGAAGAAAGATAACTCTTCCTTTGATAAGCATCTCTTTCAGACAACAGAAAATTGAATTCATCCTATTTTCTTTCTGTGTTAAGTCTTAGATTCTCCTGAATTTACTTAAATAATTTTCCTCATGTAATTTGGAGTTAAGAAAGGATAAGTGAGGTATTATGGCAGTTGATTTTATTTTATATTGTTGGAAGAAATATCCATCTGCTTCAGTTTCAAGCTGGGAGAATGCCACTGGAGACAAAATGGAGGCTGATTGGAAAGAGGGTCCATTTATTGATGAAGCAGAACCACCAGGCAGGTATGATTATGGATAGCTGACCACATGGAGTTGAATGAGGGGCTTTTATACCTTTTCCTGAGCTTTGAACCTGAGCTTCCTGTTCTTGTGCAAGAACATGTATTCTATTGCCTGTTATAGGGGTCATACCCAGCTCTGTAGGTTGTCTGAGCTAAGTTTGGTTGAAACCTGGAGGGTGATGCAATGTACCCAGGAGATTGTGTAATGTGGTGAGCTCTGCTGCTAGATGGTAGAGGGTCAATCCTATTATGTCCTGAGGAGTCATGACTTAACCCCATCATCCTGGAGCTGGAGGTCTTTTGTTTTGTAAATAGGCTGGCTCAATCTTTCTCAATGGACACAAGATATCTGCTGGGGGGCTATTAAGAAAGACTTGGGGGGTTTTCTGTCTCCAAGAGCATGTTTCTCTGTTTCTCCTTTAGGGAAATATAATATTCTGCCTTTATAGTATTTCTCAAAATATTTCATTTTTCTAGGAGAGGGGTGGGTGCTAACTTTCTACAATAGTTTTATGAATGAGATTATCCAAATATATTCCATTACTATAGCAGTATATGTAACAAATTAAGGCAAAGCATACGCACATTTAAAACAAGCATTTTCAGATTCTGGATTTACTATTAATAAAGTTGCATAGATCACACGATTTCCTGTTGGATGACGCCTGCCAACAGGGGCACTCAAACCATAGCAATTCTACCTTGCTCTACTCTTCAATCACAGCTAGAAGTTACACTTTGTTTTTCGGTTAACATTTCTGCTTTGTTGGAAGAACTGATTCCTCCGTTTGAACATCATGGTAAATCATGTAAAAAGCTTCAGTTTGTTTAAGAATTAAGTGAGATAACCGAAACATTATTTCACTGAACTTTGAGAACGCAACATGGTATATATTCAAATCCATGGTCTTTTAAGATGCTGTGAATTAAAATGAAACACAAAGTACTTGAATCCTTACATATGGAAGATTATTCCTCCGTTGTGCTGATGTTTCAAAGAACAACTAGTAATGAATCAAAGATGCTAAAGTGGTGTAGGGGCTGAATCGTCCTACTCAAAGCTATTTTTGGCGTATGAGTCAATGCTTGTGACAAGTGCTTTCTCAGTTGCTTTTGGAATATGCATGGTAAAAGTTTATTAGAATTATATTAGTCATTGAGCTAACTGCTTAAAAACATTAATGGATTTTATTCATTATTATTAATAATATTAATATTATTAATGGACAGGTAGAAAAGCTGTAAGTTTATAGAAGTAATTTGTAACATAATTTAAAAACTCTTGGTTTATGAACTTTTGATTATGTACACATATGTTCTTTTGAAAGCTACAGTCTTAACGACAGATATAATGTTCTGATCGTTGATATACTGGACAATACTGGAATTTCAGAAAATCTGTAGAAAAAAACCAGTTTCAGATGTTAATTTACACTGCCAGATATGGAGGCAGTTTCTTCCCTGAAGATGTTGCTACCAAATGATTCATCACCTGACGGAAAAAGTACACAAATTACTTGGTGTGTCTGTGTGTGTGTGTGTGTGTGTGTGTGTGTGTAAGGAAGGAAGGAATTTAGGGTGGTGTACCAGGAGTGGGTTCCGGCAGGCACTACTGCCGGTTCATTCATGTGCGTGCCACGCAGTGACGTGCGGTGATGGTTATGGCTGGGGAGGCTGGTGACGTCATCAGGAAGGCGGGGAATGGGACCACGTGTGCAGACCACGTGTGCAGACCACGTGGTCTCGTTCTCCGCCTTCCTGAGTGAACATTAAGGGGACCGCGGCGTAGCATTACTTCCTCCACCGGCACCAGTCCCTTTCACCCCGCTCAAGCCTTGCCGCCTGCAGCCACCGCCTGCAGCCACCGCCCGCCCTCGCTGCTCCTTTCGTTGCTTGCCCGCCCGCCTCTAAGGCACGCCAAAGCCTCTTTCCCCCCCCCCAGCGCGCGCCCTTTTTATTTCCCGTGACACCCCCCCCCCATTTCGGGAAACCTTTCCCCATTGCCTGGGGGGTGAGGGGGGCGGCTCCTCTCCCCCCACTCCCTCCGTCCCTGCCTCTCTCCTCAGCCCCAAAGCTCCGTCCGCGCGACTCACTTCCAAGGCGGTGGCTGCTTCATCCCGCTCCGGCTCTGGAAGCGACCGAAGATCAGGCTGCGTCGCTCGCTCGCTCGCCGGACTGCTTCGGCGCCATTCTGGCTACCTTCGTCCATCCGCGCCCGGGAGATGCGGAAGCAGTCCGGTGGACGAGTGACCGAAGATCTCGCTGCCTCGATTGCTGCCTTGCTCGCTCACTCGCCGGACTGCTTCGGCGCCATTCTGGCTACCTTCGTCCATCCGCGCCCGGGAGATGCGGAGGGAGAAATGTTGTCGGCGCCTCCAGATGACGAACCAGTCGCTTGCTTTCGTCATCGGGAGGCCGATAACATTTCTGCCTCCACGTCTCCCGGGCGCGGATGGACGAAGCTAGCCAGAATGGCGCCGAAGCAGTCCGGCGAGCGAGCGAGCGAGGCAGCGAGATCTTCGGTCACTCGTCCACCGGACTGCTTCCGCATCTCCCGGGCGCGGATGGACGAAGCTAGCCAGAATGGCGCCGAAGCAGTCCGGCGAGCGAGCGAGCGAGGCAGCGAGATCTTCGGTCACTCATCCACCGGACTGCCTCGGCGCCATTCTGGCTACCTTCGTCCATCCGCACCCGGGAGATGCGGAAGCAGTCCGGTGGACGAGTGACCGAAGATCTCGCTGCCTCGCTCGCTCGCTCGCCGGACTGCTTCGGCGCCATCCGCGCCCGGGAGACGCGGAGGCAGAAATGTTGTCGGCCTCCCGATGATGAAAGCAAGCGACTGGTTCGTCATCCGGAGGCGCCGACAACATTTCTCCCTCCGCGTCTCCCGGGCGCGGCCGGACGGATGTATATAATATTATATATATAGTATATAATATTATATACTATTATTCCATGAAGAGAGGTGAGGCCGTGCCTCCCTTGCCTCTAGTGACCGCACGTCACTGGTGCCACGTGTGCATGTGCACTCGAGGTGTGCTGTGTGCGGATGCGCAGTGCTATTAAAATTGTTCTGCACATGCACAGAACTGAAAAACAGATCGCGGCGCCCATGTTTCCACCCAGAGAACCTGTTCAGGGGCGTGGCAGGCCTGGGTGCTGCTGGTTGCAGTGACCCAGGCCGCCAAACCACTACCGGTTCGGCCGAACTGAAACCCACCTTAAATGGGTAGATGCCTTACCCTTAGCTCTCTGGTCTGTGAGATGCACTCCATGTAAAGAACTTAAATTATCTCCTTTTGAAATGATGTTTGGACAGCCACCGGTTATAAGCCATAATTTGAAAAATCATATAGGGGACCTAGGACAGCTGGGGTCCTCATGGGTGAATCAAATGGTGGGAGAATTGAATAAGTAAATACAAGAAATACAACAGTATTGTGAACCGATAGGAATCCACCACTATGGGCACCTAGAAACCAGACAGTCCCACTTTAGATATGAAGCCAGCTGGATGACTTCAGACCAATTATTCTTTCTCAGCCGTAGGAGAAAGCAGTGGCAAAGCCACTGAATATCTTGTGGGGACTAATTGCCCAGAGTGAACATAATGTGTTTTCTGTCATATAAACATTTTCTTAATCCATTAAATCTTTGCATTAGATCTGAAATTTATGTTTTTTAAGAGTTGTAAACTGCAGCTATTTAGAGTAGAATCTCTTCTGTTTTAACATTAAACATTTGAAGTACAGCTGAAGGGCACCAAGTATGTATGTATCAGTGATGGGTTTCAAAAATTTTTAGAACCTCTTCTGTAGGTGTGGCCTGCTTTGTGGGAGTGGCTTGCCGGCCATGTGACCTGGTGGGAGTGGCTTAACAGCCATGTGACTAGGTGGGAGTGGCCAACTTGTAAAATGTGGTGAAACTCACTTAACAATGCTTTTGCTTAGCAACCAAAATGTTGGCTCAGAAACTCTGGCATTTGAAGCACACAAGTCTTAAAGCTGTCAAGTTACAAGACCCTTGCACCCCTAACTCTTTAGAAAAAAACCCCAGGGGTGTTCAAACTTGACAGCTTTAAGACTTGTGGACTTCAACTCCCAGAATTCCTCCTCTTGCTCTTCATCTTGATGATGTGCGGACGGGCAGGGGGGGGGGAGATGGAACAGGTTCTAAACAGTACTGTAGATTTGTGGAACCTTCTTCTATAGAAGAGGTTAGAACTGGCAGGAACCCACCCCTGGTATGTATGTATGTATGTATGTATGTATGTATGTATGTATGTATGTATGTATAGTATGTATTTTCTTCTGTTCTGTCCAAATATTGAAAAGTGTACAGACTAGTCCCTGCAGTTTTCTTGACAAGGTTTTCAGAAGGAGTTTGCCATTGCCTCCTTCCTAAGTTTGAGAGAGAGGGACTGCTCCGAAGTTCCCCAGCTGCCTTCAGGCTCAAGGCAGGACTAGAATCCATGGTCTCCTAGGTTTTAGTCTGGTGCCTTAACCACTACACAAAACTGGCTCCCATATAAGCATATATGTGTGTACATACTGTATATGTATCAGTGACATGGGTGTGCCTGTGTGTATTAATTCTGCTAATAATTATGGAAGATACTTATAACGTAATGTTTTTATTTGATTTACTTATTAAGAACATTATTTTGTATGACTATCCAAATCAAGGTGACTCTGGGCAACTTACAGAATATATATCTCTTACAAAACATTGTGGAATTTTACAACAGTTTCCCTAAATTAGGGAAGGAAAATCTATGGCCCCTAGATACCAGAAAATGACAATTCCAGGCAGCATGGCCATGGCCACTGAAGAGAAGCACTGGGAATTGTAATTCTACAATTCTTAGAGCATCATCGGTTTATTATTTAATCTCTTAGGCAAGATGGAAAGTGCCAATTTCTCCCCCACCCCAGCATCACCGCAGACATCCATTGAAGGAAGCTTGATTTTGCATGGACCTCTCCCAAAATTAAGATCCTTGGAACAGAAGTAAAATTACTTTGAATATTAATATAAAGCACATATTTACTCAAATATGTATTTGCCTAAGAAATACGTCCTCTATGTTTTCTCTCTTACATAGTTACAAAGAGTATTTGTGCTCTGGTGCAAGTATAGCCTTGCATGTGAGAATACAGAAAAGCTGAAGTAAACCTAATGCTAGTGTTTTTGAGAATGTGAAATTATTTCTTATCTTTCTGTTGTAACCTTTACCAGAAGATATTGTGAATTTGGTTTACTTTACCTGCTGGCTTTCTGCTTAACATCATGAAACAGAAGATTAATTTGTAGAGATGGCATCTGTTTATCATATTGCCTAAAATAGTTTATGCTGTCTAGTTAGAATTATTATCTTAAGCTTTGAAGAGGGTTTTCCCTACCTCCAGTGGGGTATGCATTCCCACAGCATGCGTTATATCTGGCAATCCTAAAGTCCAATAAAACAAAATATGAACAAGGCATCATTTGCTACTCAGCTCCTATTCATAAACCAAAATATACTTCTGCATAATGCCAACTAATGACTACCAGTTTATTTTTAAGCTAAAAAACACATGATAATGCTGCAGTTAAAAAAAAGAAAAGATAGAACCTGAATGGACCTATTTTCCTATGCTTTGCAGTATCGGTGTCACTTTTTACGATGAATCTCGTCTGAGAGGCAGAGGGACATATTTCACATAGAAGCCATTTTATTTTTCAGGAAAGATTTAGAAACCACTTCTCTATGTCAGATATGAAGACCTTATTTCTTGTTTTTGCTGGGATTTCTGTATAGGGATAGGCCAGATATGAGGAACCAAATGTAATTTCAGTAGCATTCATGCCCAGAGTTGCCTTACCAGGGAGATGGCAAACAAAGAAACAAATACAGTTAGTCTTTGACAACCACAATTGAGCCCAAAATTTCCATTACTAAGCAAGGCAGTTGTTAAATGACTTTTACCCAATGGTGGGATTCATTCAGTTCGCATCTATTCAGGAGAACTGGTTGTTAACTTTCTAAGCAGTTCGGAGAACCAGTTATTGGAAGAAATCTTATTTTGTTTTTTTCCCACTTTACAGGGCTAATCCTGTAAGGAAGGCAGGAAGGAAACATTCTGATGTTGTTTCTAGGCTAATCTTTATTGCCCTGCTTACAGAAACTGCCTCTCCGATTAACCCTTATTACATTGTAACAGCTAAGGCAAAGCTCCCATTGATCTGAGTGACGTTGAGTTGACCACGCCCACCAAGTCACATGACCACCGAGCCATGCCTCCCCAGCTGGTCATTAGGACAATCTGTTGTTAAATTATTTTATCCCACCGCCGGTTTTGCCCCATTTTATGATTTTTCTTGCCAAAGCTGTTAAGTCAGGGGTGTCCAAACTTGGGAACTTTAAGACTTGTGGACTTCAACTCCCAGAATTCCCCAGCTGGGGAATTCTGGGAGTTGAAGTCCACAAGTCTTAAAGTTCCCAAGTTTGGACACCCCTGTGTTAAGTGAATCATTGAATTTGTTAAGTTAGCTAATATGGTTGTTAAGTGAACCTGCTATTGATTTTGCTTGACAAAAGGTCACAAAAGTTGATAACATGACCCCGGAATACTACAACCATCATAAATAGGAGTCAGTTGCCAAAGTCTGAATTTTGATCAGATAACCATGGGGATGCTGCAATGGTTATAAATGTGAAAAATAGTCATAAGTAACTTTTTCCAGTGCCATTGTAACTTCAAACAGTCACTAAACACACTGTTGAAAATAAAGGACTACCTGTAAATAAATAAAATATTTTGCGTTTTTGCTGGGATTTTTGTTAGAAATAGTGCAAGAGTAAAATATTGTGAGGAGAAACTCTGTTCTGTGTCAGAGTATCTCTGACTTAATCAGTGAAGCTTCACAATAAAAAAGGGTACAGTAGCATTTTAAAATGTGAAACGGACTGATACAATCATACTGCTCCTGTCCTTTTATCATCCGTTCTCCTATCACTAGTGGAGCCATTGAGGAATCTGTGCTCTTACCAAGGTGTCTCTGAAATGTTTAGAATTTTTAAAATTCCCAGTTGGAGATTTAACACCTGAAAAGTAAGATATATCTGAAAAAATCCAGACATATTGTAACCCTACTCTCTTTGCAATGTCATCTTTTCTTAAATATAAAACAATCCTCATGACCAAATACGTGTTGAAATCATTTTTGTTCTTTTTTATTTTACTCTGGTTTCAGTCTTTGTGGCTATTTTAAACATGAATCCTGATATTGGCTGAATCATGTTCAGGTTTTGCTATAAATAGCTAATATGATTGTCTCAGATGTTTTACTGAAAGCTGTTTTTTTCCCCTTATGGTTCACCTTTCATGCTTCTTTGCTGCAGATACAGGTACCTGATAGATATGCCCAATAAGAGGAATGAGTAAACATTCTTTCCAATGGGATCCACAACAAACTACTGTTGAAGAAATATCCATCTGGTTCAGTTTCAAGTGTAAAGAAAGACACTGAAAACATGGAGGCTGTTTGGAAATAGGGTTTATTGATGGACAGGACCACATGGGTTTGAGGTCCTGGGTAGCTGACCACATGGAGTGGAGAGTGAGTGCTATTTATACCCTCTCTTGGGCTTTGCCCTTGAGCTTCCTGTTCCTGTGGCAAGGACATGTATTCTATTGATTGCTGTCAGTCTCCCATGGGGCTATTCAGGGCAATGGTGGGATTCAATTTTTTTACTACTGGTTCGGTGGTCGTGGTGTGATTTGATGGGCATGGCAGGGGAAGGATACTGTAAAATCTCCATTGCCACTTACTTGAGGGGAAGGTTACTGCAAAATCCCCATTCCCTCCCGATTAGCTGGGACTCAGGAGGCAGAGAATAGATGGCGTGGGGCGAGTCAGAGGTGGTATTTACTGGTTCTCCAAACTATTCAAAATTTCCGCTACCGGTTCTCCGAACTACTCAAAATTTCCGCTACTGGTTCTCCAGAACTGGTCAGACCAGCTGAATACCACTTCTGATGCAGGAGTCATAACTAACTTGGTAGGTTTTCTGAGTCAAGCATGGTTGAAACTTGGGCTGATGATATGCAGTTCCTATTGTGGCTGAATGGCTTTGCCCTGAAGGACAATCCCATCATCCTGGAGCTGAAGGTCTTTTATTTTGTAGATAGGCTGGCCCAGTCCTGCTGGGACTAATAAGTAAGGTGGAGGCTGCTTTCCAAGAGCAGGTTTCTCCTTTAGGGAAATATAATATTTTGCCTTTCATAATATTTCCCAAAATACAGTATTTCATTATTCTAGGAGAGGGGTGGGTGCTAACTTTATCTACTACAATGATACCAGCATGGAAATATGCATGTAGTGACATCACAAAACATGTTTCTTCATTGTATTTAATGTATTTATTATTCAAATTTATATGGCTGCCCATCTCACAGAAAGTGACCCTGCATGGTGTACAACATTGCCTGCTTTTGCCACCTCCTACCATGACTCTGGCCTGTTACTAACATGAATTTGCCATATTGCTTTGCCACTGACAAAGTTACTGCTCAATGTGCTAGAAATGGTTTGGGACAACATGGTAATCACTGAATTGTTTTTAACAAATAGCACAGGAGAAAGATTCATAGAGTTAACTGATAATTGTAGAGCTGGTGCATTCTCCTTAACTGCTTGTAAAACAGATGATACAAGAAATGTAGGTAATGATAAGAGGTTGAAAGAAGCAACTTATTGGGAATCTCAGCCTTCCTGCAACTGCTGAGTGCCAAGACCTAGATAGCTCCTACATCTAATGTACCATATATAACAATCTAAAGTACATAGATCCTTGAGTTCAGCTCCCACTAACACAATGATTCCTGACAGTCACTGAGACTGAAAACACGACATAGAATAAACACTGTATAACAAAGCAGAATTTCTCCATCTCCAGCATGAGTAGGAGTGGAAGTCAGGCAAAACCCCATACATAAAGGAATGACATAATACAGGTACTACCACAATTGAGCCCAAAATGTATGTTACTAAGTGAAGTGAGATTGCCCAGTTTTACAACCTTTCTTGCTGCAGTTGTTAAGTGAATCACTGCAGTTGTTAAATGTCAAACTGTTGTTAAGTGAATCTGGCTTCCCCATTGACTTTGCTTGTTGAAAGTTTGCAAAAGTGGATCACGTGACCCCGGGACACTGCAACCCTCATAAATATGAGTCAATTGCCAGGCATCTGAATTTTGATCACATGACCACAGGGATGCTACAACGGTCGTAAGTGTGAAAACTGGTCCTAAATCACTTTTTTCAGTGGTGGTGTAACTTTGAACGGTCACTAAATGTACTGTTGTAAGTCGAGGGCTATTTATATAACATTTGCATCTCTCTACTCTGACAGCTAAAGATGAATTGTAGATACTATTCTGATGCTTCAAAGATATCCCTTCCTGGACTGTTGAGCTCTGGAGCTTCTGGGTAGTTATGTGAAGTGCAATGATTCATGATGGGAGTTTTAACCCCATCAAGTACTGTTTGGTAACATTATCAGAGGATCAAATAAAACTGATAAAGTGTTCCTCCATGACATTTGTAGCTTCCAAGATTAAATATGTGGGAGTTGGCAAAATACTATTGAAGAAAGAAAATATATTGCATTGGCCATTTTACATGGTTGTTAGGAAATCCACACAGTCCAATCACAGTCTTTACGTTGCACGCATACATTAAAAAAACGCATATATTCCTGAATATTTTTTTTCATCCCGGTATGTAAGTGCTTTAATCTGCATTAGGCCACAGTGCATTTGTTTTAACAAAAACAAACCAGAAAGTTTAACTATTTTGAGTTATAACTTCTGTTGACTCTAAATCAAGTCGGTTTTTAACCAATGCACCTACCCATCTACTCCCAATATTTTTTTTTAAATGTTATCTTACTTGGGATATAAAAAGTGATCTCTTCTGAACTAGGCAGGCTGGATAACATTTTTTTTAAAATTATGAAATATCTGAAAGCTGCACTCATTAGTCCATCCTTATCAACGGGCACTTTCTGGATGATTTGGAACCAGGCAACCTCTCTCAGCCCTAGTGGAAGAAAAGTTGGAGGAATACCATGTATGTTACCATGAACTACTTGGGAATTCTATCTGTTCTGTTCTTTCCATCAGATATGATCTGTTTTCTTTTTATTTGTTTCTTGGCTCACATTCCCAATTAACCAGCCCCTTTGTTTGTTTTCAACTATGCTTTTTAATAATTTAGATTGTATCATTTTGGTTAATATGTATTTGATCCAACTTTAGAAAACCCCTTGCTTGTGTATACTTGCCTATCATTCTAAAAATTAATACTGGCGCTGATAAGATTTTTGTGTCCTCTGCAGACACAAGGGGAGGGGAGAAAAGTGGTTAGATATTAATATTCCAATCTCTGTGGAACAGGTTTTGTTATGAATTTAAAGTACCTATTACTGTTTAATTCTTTCAAGAAGTAACTTGGAGGCATTTCCCACTAGAGGCTGCTATGGCAGCTGAGTTAGTTGAATTTCAAAGCTTCTACTTACTTATTCATTAACTTAGAGAAGCAATTTCCATTGACCTCACTGGTGCAGAATCAGCCCAAACTAGACTTGGTTATATCACAGTTGCAATAATAAAAAAAAGTCCTAAAGTTCTGTATGGATGAGAGTTTTATCCATATTCTTAATAGCACAGTGCTCAATTGTTCTAATATTATATTGCTTTTTAGTATTGCTTGGGAAATAACAATACCTGCTGTGTATTAAACAGTGATTTCAAATAGAATTAAGCTGAATTTATATTTTCAAAACTGCTGCCTTGATTTTCCTCATTTGTAAATCTGTTGTTAAAGATTTATATTTAGGGCTTAGAAATTTTTTTTAGGGCTTTACTCCATTATATTCAGCAAATAGATTTTTAAAATTTAGATCTCCTTGTCTCAGATTGCAGTCTATTTATTTGGAGGGTTGTCCATTTAAAATAGTAATGGATTACTTTAAAATGTATAGGATAATTACAGCAGTACTGACAAGAAGTTGGAATATCACACTTGATTATTAAAATTGTAAATTTTATTAGAAAAATAGACTGAAATTGATCTTACCATTGTTTCTATTATTTAGCTACCCTAACTAATATCATATGTTGTTCAGTCAAATAATGCAAGATTTATCTACTTCAGTTAAGAAAATGTTTCCTCTAAATTCTACTGCTAAAATCTTACTTTGCTTCTAATTATGCAACCAAAACAACTACTACCTGGTATGCTTACTTTTTGTTTAATACAAAATAATTGCCTAAATAGTAACCAATGCAATACTTAGGTATGGTTTTCATAACTATGAAGCCTTTATCAAATTGACTGGGTTACTGGGATATTTAGTTGCCTAAAGCTTTGTTGACAATATTGTTTATTGTCTAAATATGCACCTGTTTGTTTGGCTGAAAAGAGACCCATAGAAATTACTTTGTCATCATTTCTCCCTCTCTAATATTGAGTGATAAGATGAAAAATAGGCAAAATTCTAGAAACTGCATTGATGAAGTGGCATTGTCTAAATGACAACAGACAAACATCTGGATTAAATGGTTAGCTCTTGTTCCTTCGGGAGATTATAATGATTAGTATACCAAAATTCCTTGTTACATGTGCACTGCAGAGCCTTTGAAGCCATATATGACAATATTTACAACTAATAACAGCAAGTCATTCTTTGCATAGCACATTATATTTTCTAACCCTGAATGTGGCAACAATCACCAATTTAAATGGTTTTAAAAGAGGACTAGACAAATTCATGGTGACAGAACTATCAATTGTTACTACTCACCATGATGGCCATGTGCATGTTTTAAATTTTGCTGTTGCATGGGAGAGAAGCCATCATTCAATGTTCCACTTGGCACTTCTGCATGCACCTTGTTGCCCTTCAGCCCTTCCTTCATGGCTGAGTTGAAGTGCTCTCCACCCATCCTTAACTCAGCAGAAAACTACCAGCATGAAATTGACTGTCCCTATGGCCAACCTTTATGCTTGGTTATTGCTTCTGTTTCAAGTCACTACAATCATCTCGCTGCCCTCCAAAGTAATGGCTGATAGAATGTATAATTTATTCTGGATGCCTGGAAGCTGCCCTTGCACTGTGGTGGAAAGATAAATTATTTGATACTGATGCAGCTAAATATCATTGAAGCCTATCTCTATTCATGGCTGAGACAAAGTTGCTGAAAGATAGTAAAAAAAAGGCATGTTTTTGCCATGGTTAGGTGCAGGTCAAGAAAAGCTCCATTACTCCTGGTAAACTAAATCTGCCTCTGGCCACTCCTACAGAGTTATTTTATAATTAGGTGATTCTGAAAGCCAAAACCATCATATTATATCAGGGGTGTCCAAACTTGGGAACTTTAAGACTTGTGGACTTCAACTCCCAGAATTCTGGGAGTTGAAGTCCACAAGTCTTAAAGTTCCCAAGTTTGGACACCCCTGTATTATATGAAACCCTTAACAATGGGCAAGTAAAGACACTGAATGAAATTTTGACAATTAAGAAATTATGTGTGTTATAGTGGCCAATGTCATTTCTTAAAAAATAAAATTTGCATTTTAGCATCTTTCTAGATTAACTTGTTTCATTATAATCCCACATCCATTTTGTTGTTTTTAAAAATTTGTATTATTGAAGTTGGAATGACTAGCAAAATAAAAAGAGAGGTAAAAGACAGGAAATACAATCATGATCAACAAAGAGAAAGAGGTGCAGTTATATATTGGCAACTGTAAAATAAATCATGTTTATTTATCTAACATTAATACAATTAATATAATAAAACTAAACATTAAAATATATGTCCTCTAAAGTCATTATTATATAATTTAATACTACTGTACTTGGAGGCTTTGACACACTGAACTTTTTACAAATGCATCTTACATATTTTGTTTTTCATTGTTAGTGAAACTAGGGGGAGGGGAAAGCTAACCATTTCAAAGGTATTTTAGCTCACTGATCATACTATTTCTTGATTTAATAAGTGATGCAAAAGTGTTTTAAGGAGAAAATAAGACTAGTATCCCGAGGAACATTTAACCCAATGAGCAATGGTTAAATTACAAACATCATTTGGGTACTTTTTATATTATTGGTCAGGAGTCTTGATATTCTTTCATACATCCAGCTGCATTCTGCCATTCTCTCCTTGGGGCCCGGTTGTTTACGGAACAGTCTCTCCCAAGTGATGTCTATCTATCTTGTTAGATTCAGCAGTTCCAGATCTTCTCTACTAAAGAAGTTCCAGGAAGAGAGGTTTTTTCTGTTGTGGTACCCTTCTATCCCCCTGAGATGAAAGGTAAAGGTTCCCCTCGAACATATGTGCTAGTCATACCTGACTCTAGGGGGTGGTGCTCATCTCTGTTTCAAAGCCAAAGAGTCAGCACTGTCCAAAGACATCTCTGTGGTCATGTGGCCGGCATGATAAATGCTGAAGGCGCATGGAACGCTGTTACCTTAGGACCAAAGTGGTCCCTATTTTTCTACTTGCATTTTTACAATACAATAGTAAAGTTGGAAGGGACCTTGGAGGTCTTCTAGTCCAACCCCCTGCCTAGGCAGGAAACCCTATACCGTTTCAGACAAATAGCTATCCAACATCTTAAACACATCCAGTGTTGGGGCATTCACAACTTCTGGAGGCAAGCTGTTCCACTGATTTATTTTTTCTAACTGTCAGGAAGTTTCTCCTCATTTCTAAGTTGCTTCTCTCCTTGATTAGTTTCCACCCATTGCTTCTTGTTCTACCCTCAGGTGCCTTAGAGAATAGTTTGACTCCCTCTTCTTTGTGGCAACTCCTGAGATATTGGAACACTGCTATCATGTCTCCCCTAGTCCTTCTTTCTGTTAAGCTAAACATACCCAGTTCCTGCAACCGTTCTTCATATGTTTTAGTCTCCAGTCCCCTAATCATCTTTGTTGCTCTTCTCTGCACTCTTTCTAGAGTCTCCACATCTTTTTTACATCGTGGCGACCAGAACTGAATGCAGTATTCCAAGTGTGGCCTTAACAAGGCATTATAAAGTGGTATTAACACTTCACGTGATCTTGATCCCTCTGTTGATGCAGCCTAGAACTGTGTTGGCTTTTTTGGCAGCTGCTGCACACTGCTGGTTCATATTTAAATGGTTGTCCACTAGGACCCCAAGATCCTTTTCACAGTCACTACTACTGAGCAAGATATCATCTATACTGTACCTGTGCATTCCGTTTTTGTTGCCTAAATGTAGAACCTTACTCTTTTCACCATTGAATTTCATTTTATTAGATAGTGCCCAATGTTCAAGTTTGTCAAGATCCTTCTGTATCTTAAGCCTATCTTCTGGAGTGTTGGCTATTCCTGCCAGCTTGGTGTCATCTGCAAATTTGATGAGTTCCCCATTTATTCCCTCATCCAAATCATTGATGAAGATGTTGAAGAGTACTGGGCCTAAAACAGAGCCTTGGTGTACTCCACTGCATACTTCCCTCCATGTAGATACAGTTCCATTGAGGACTACACGTTGAGTGCAGTTGGTCAGCCAGTTACGTATCCATCTGGTGGTGATGCTGTCTAACCCACATTCTTCTACTTTATCTAGTAGTAGGTTATGGTCTACCTTATCAAAAGCCTTACTGAAGTCCAAGTAAACTATATCGACGGCATTCCTCTGGTCCACTAATTTTGTCACATTATCAAAGAATGCAATAAGATTAGTCTAGCATGATCTGTTTTTGACAAATCCATGTTGGCTTTTGGCTATTACTTTGTTTGCTTCTAGGTGTTTGCAAATTCGTTGTTTGATTATTTTTTCCAGAATCTTTCCTGGTATTGAGGTCAGGCTGATAGGTCTGTAGTTTCCTGGATCTAATTTTTTCCCTTTTTTTGAAGATGGGAACCACATCAGCTCTTTTCCAGTCCTCTGGTAGTTCCCCAGTGTTCCAGGATCTCTGAAAGATATAATTCAGTGCTTCTGAGATCTCGTCTGCTAGTTCCTTCAGAACCCTGGGGTGTAATCCATCCGGTCCTGGTGATTTGAACTCGTCTAGGGTAGTCAGGTGCTCACTTACCATTTTCTTCCCTATTTCAATTTGTGTTACTAATCTGATTTTTGTGGTGCTGTTTTTGATAGGTTGGACTGTTTTTATCCCTTTGTGTAAAGACAGATGCAAAACATGAGTTAAATAGTTCTGCTTTCTCCCTGTTGCTTGTCACCTTCTACATGCTTTTGAAATGCTAGATTGGCAGAAGTTGGAACAAGTAACGGGAGCTCACTCCATTACGCAGCGCTAGGGATTTGAACCTCCGAAGTGCTAACCTTTTTGATTGACAAGCTCAGCATCTTAGCCACTGAGCCACCATATCCCCTGAGATTAGACTTGCTCCAAATCTGCTGGCCTTCAACAAGGTATTAAAAACCTGGGTTTGCTATCTAGCCTGAGATCCTGACAGTATGGATCTGCCCATCTTGGATGAGTGATTTGAATGCAGGATGTTGTGAACATTCTAGGCAACTATTCTATACGATTGATGTTTTTAATGGTTATTTTATCTTTTTTAAATTGTTATCCACATGCATATGAAATGGTTAGCTATGTAAATGTATTAAATAAGTAATACATACATACATACATTATAATATTTCAAAACTTATCAAAAGATAGTAATAACACCATTGGCATAAACTCAATATTCATAATTATAGACCCATAATATAACTCCAGTACGTCCGGACTCACCACAATTCAAGTACATCTCTCATTCATCTCAGTTTCCACATTTAAGAAGTCTTGTTTCTAAATACTACAAGTGAAGGTGCAGTTCATACATCTGGTGGAAAGACATTCCAGAAGAGCCCAGTTTTTGCAAATGTGAAGCCGAAGATGACTGTATCTGTTCCACAATAAATAGTTGAAGGGTTACTTCACAGAAAGAGATAACTGCTTGCAAAACTAATGAAAGAAAATTGCCTGTTTATTGTGAACGGTTCATTCTATAGTTTGCTTTTAAACTATGGATTTTTGAAAAAACTTAATACCTGCTGAATAACGTCTATAACCAGTACTATAGAAGTATAACAAGCTGCTTCATTTTAGCAATAAACATTAATTAATAATGATCATGACATTTGTTTTTTTAATACATACACTCATATTTTTTTCAGCATTTTTGCCAACAATAAATATTTTTGGATGATACTAAATATCTTTGGATGTCATTATAATTTACTTCCAACAGTTTTATAAAATTCAGTAGAATAAAGAAAATACAGCTCTTGGACCATAATGTAATCTTTAGTGATGCAAGTTTTAAGTGATGTTTCCATAGCAACTCTGCTTGGACACCAGAAGCTCTGAAAACCTTCCTGAAATAGAAAAGTACCAAAGTAAGGTTACATTGCATTTTAAGGGAAGGTTTTCAAGTTAGAAGAGATACATATTTACACATCTAGCTTCATTATATCATACAAATCTTGGCTTTGATGTCAGTAATGCTAATATTTTTTAAATGGTGCCTGATATCTTTGGTTGAAGCCTGGCACATGCTGACTTACTGATCATAATGTGATTTACTTCTGAGCAATGCAAAACAAATCAGCTGGATTTGGAAACCAGAACAAAGCAATATTGGTTTTTGTCTCCCCATAGTGAATATAATATCCAACAACTGCAATGAAGGAAGATGCTGTGGGGAGATGTTGCTAGAGAGGTGAAGTGATAAATTGTAAATGTGGAAAAGGAATGGAATGAAACGTACTTAGCAAAGACGGCTGCAAGAAGGAGAAAATGCACATGGCATAAAGTTGCAGTAGCAAAGTAAAGATCAGTATGGGTTAACTGGGCCATGACTATCCTTTATACAGAGACAAAGGACTTCTACAGCTTTTTCTCTAGTTGGGGGTTCTGTATTTTTTAATGACCAAATTTTATACAAAGTACACAAATTATATGTGTATTTGACAGCAAGAGGATACACTATATCCTGATACATTGATACATTGGTTTTGAATCAGTCAGCTAAGGCATCTCCAATACTGGATCCTACAGTACTCCTGACATCCCTCACTCACTCCCTTCCTGTCACTCTTAAGACATTAGATGGATATTGCTGATGGCCCAAACCTAAGCTCAGATACACTGAGATGGTCTTCAATTAGAATCCAAACCTTCCCTCCTTCTGTGCTATGCAGGAAGTCAAGGCAGCAGGACCAGTTGCTTTGACTTTGCACCTAAAAAAAATAATAGAAGCAAAGCCCAACATCTCAGAAATGGCATATTTGCACACTAATAAAGTTCTAGCAGGCATCTCTGCAAATGATCTAAAAATGCAAATGATAACAAATGATTTGCTACTGACAGTTAGTAGGAAATAAAGTAGGTTTATAATAAACATTGCAAATTTAGCCCATAGATGGTATAGCAGTTCTGAGCATTCATTTGAGGTATGGGACAAATAATGTACCTGTCAGGCCTGTAGTTATGTACTTTTTAGGATCTTTGGCCTGCCACACTTTCTTATAACTTTCTATGCTGTTTCAATAGTGTAGTAGTTGGGAGGGGGGAATAGAAAGGAGTAGGATTGTAGAATGGATTGTTGACATTCTTTTGTAGAAGCAAGGTCATCTTTTGTCTCCGCATCTCGACACCTGGCCGGAAGAAGATGGGTGTACATGCCAGCGTGGAAGAATATGATTGGAACATGTGATGGATTTGTGGGTGTGGGGATAGATCATGAACTTTCAACTGGGTGAACCCACAGGATGTAAATTCAGAGTTGGAATTTCCATAGCCGTGCTAAATTGCCTGTAGAATAAATTGGACCTTTAAGGATGTTTTGCCTTGGACAATGATTTATTTCTGCATGGTATTTAGAACCCTAACAGTACCCTTTGCAACACACATACAGATTACATTATATTCTATATTTGTGTGGAATATAAATTGAAACGAAGGAGCCTTTTCATTTACCAAACCTGGTATTTTAAAGGGCCACATTCAGCCCTTCAGCTATCCCTTCTGGGCCATGATATTGGCAGGAGAGGAGCTGTAGGTGGCCCTCCACAGCTGTTCAAGTTTGTCACGTTTCCCCTTGGGAAAATTTATTGCCACACAATTTAGATGCAATAGGCACATTTGTGTGTGAGAGAGAGGAGGGAGGGAGTGGGAGATAGAGAAAGAGAGAGAGAGAATGTGATGAGCCATGGTGGCGCAGTGGTTAGAGTGCAGTACTACAGGCTTCTTCTGCTGACTGCTGGGTGCCTACAATTTGGCAGTTCAAATCCCACCAGGCTCAAGGTTGATTCAGCCTTCCATCCTTCCGAAGTAGAAAAACTGAGGACCTAAATTGTTGGGAGCAATATGCTGACTCTGTAAACCAGGCACATAGCAATAGCACTTAGACTTATATACCACTTTACAGTACTTTACAGCCCTCTCTAAAGGGCTGTAAAGTACTGTAAAGTGGTATATAAGTCTAAGTGCTATTGCTATGTACCTGTGTTGACAACATGAAAATAATTTTAGCAAGTAAACATCTCATGAAATAAGAAGAATGGAGGAGGAGAAACACAATAATTTTGGGTGTTGTTACTTTTCCTGATACTCTCTTGGAGATGTCTGATAAGGCTTTATATGCAACCAAAAAAATTGGGTCACTGATTAGGAAGCAATCTTCTTTCTCTTCTGTGATTTAAAGCAACTCTCTTTCCTCCCCCCCCCCCTTTCAGTACAAAGATGTTTTGAAATTGGACAGTAATTGGATTAAAAATAACACCCGGGTCAAAATGTGATTTTTAAACTAAATTGATTCTTAAATTATTTTGACATATGGGTATACTGCACCCACAAGACACAAGTTAAATGGGCTATAGAAATTTTGAATATAGAAATTGGGTCCTTTCCCTCCCCTTCTCTATGTCCTTAAAACAGGTTTCTAAAAAGCCTCAGAGAGATTGTAGTAGAAAACGCTTCAGGGTGGTGAGAAGTTTTGCACACTTTTGCAGGCTGGCCCACTTAAAGCTAAGAAATGTTTCGCTTGTAATGATTAAAGCAACTTTGTGTGGTGGTAGAAGATTGAAGGTACTTCTCATATTTTACACTGAAATCTGTAGAATATTCATAACCCTGAAAGTAACCTCAACTTTGACACTTGTCTTTAAAGAAAAATATATTTCTTTCAATATATCACATTTTTACCACACAATTTATACTCGCTTAAAGCCCAAAGGTATTGTAAATTAGCTTGATTGTTCTCTCTATATGTGTACAACATAGTTGCATGAACTTTTAGTTTGAAGTCAATGATGTCAACACCACAGGGTTTCTTTTTTAACATTATTCATCCCACCACATTGTTAGTCAAGGAATGTATTCAGGTTATTACAATGAAGCAGCAGTATTATGTTGTCCTTGAATTTCTCTATCCTCCCTGTTCCTTTTATATGTGTTTGGCTCATGGAGAGCTATTTCGGGTCTATTTCCCCTTGTGGATTCATAGAATGAATGAGAAAGGGTATGTGTGAAGTGGAAAATTCTAATTAAAAGGTCACCTAGTGATTGAAAAACTGACTAGCAAAGGGACTGTGGTGTTCTTGTGTATTTTGTGATGACTCACAAGCTATTAAATTAATAAACACCTCTAATTTGGTCTGCAGGTAGTTCCAATCACAATCCTGCAAAAGGACATGGATTTTCGGTTGATATATTTTAAAAAAATAAAGTATTCCTCATCTGATCTATAAATAACCTGGAGATTAAGTGTCTTAAGTAAAATACCTCTTTTTTTTTTTTGCTAATTTGATATTTCTAGGACACTGAAATCATATTATAAGAGAAAGATAGGAAATAAGTGATTCATTTGGTATTCACCAGCTTCCTTGCCCCATCTGGCTTTACTTTTGCTTTAATTTCAGAAATGCAATAAAAAGCTGGAATGCAAATCAATCTCTAAAATCTGATTCCACCTTTCCCAGCTGGTAGCTTCTTCAATTTCACCTCTTTTCTTCTTTCACCAAAAGCGATATAGAATTTCTGAAGTCTTTTGCAGTAGTTGAGAAGCAGCTCCAGTCTTGTCCAGTCTTACGGCCTTAGAGCTAGGTCAATCTGTTTCCAGCTCTATTCCAGTTTGCAACTGGAACAAAACTGGCTTTTCTCTTTGCAATGTTGTCCCTTTGCAGGATTATCCATGATATTTCCCTCTGGCAGGGGTGAACTCTTTCTCCATTCTGCTTCTGGAGTCAAGATAGCCATTATTTTCTTCCTCATCCCCATAAAGCTTCAGAATGGTTATTTATAGATGTTGTTTAGAATCTCTCTCCTCTCCAATCCCATTTCAGCAGCTGCTGAAATAACCAACCATAGGTAAAGGTAAAGGTTCCCCTCACACATAGGTGCTAGTCGTTCCAGACTCTAGGGGGTGGTGCTCATCCCCATTTCAGTGCTGTCTCTGTGTTCATGTGCCTACCATGACTAAACGCCGAAGGCACATGGAATGCTGTTAATTTCCCACGAAAGGTGGTTCTTATTTTTCTACTTGGTTTTTTACATGCTTTCAAACTGCTAGGTTGGTAGAAGCTGGGACAAGTAACGGAAGCTCACTCCATTATGCAGTGCTAGGGATTTGAATCTCCGAAGTGCTAACCTTTCTGATTGACAAGCCCAGCATCTTAGCCACTGAGCCACCACATCCCCTGAGATTAGACTTGCTCCAAAGGCCAAATCTGCTGGCCTTTCACAAGGTATTAGAAACCTGGGTTTGCTATCTAGCCTGAGATCCTGACAGTATGACAGTTGACAATTCACTAATTGGTAAACCTTTGCATTCCAGGTGTATCCACAAGTGGCATAGAAGATTGGGGCATGCCAGTTTCGGTGTTCTTAGGAAAATGCCGGAGTTCGTAAAAGGTTTGGATCTAAAGGGGTGTAAGGTGTTTTTGGATTGTGCTATCTGCAAGAAGGTCAAATCCAAAGCAGTAGCCGTTCCCAAATGCGCTACACCCCCGTCAACATGCAGTTTTGCTTTGGTACACACTGACATAGTGGGTCCTTTTCCGCCAACACTTGGTGGAAAAAATATTTTCTAGCAATTGTTGATAATTACTCTAGATATGGATATGTATATCCTATGAAAGAGAGATCTGAGACCTTTCAGATCTTTAAATCCAGAGTGATTGTGGTGCCGAATTCATGTCTCAGCGTTTCCAGGACTGGATGCGTAAGAATGGAATTCTTCATCAGACATCGGCTCTGTACACACTGGCTCATAACGGAGTCTCAGAACGAAGACAAGGGGTCCTACAAACCATGATGCGTTGTCTCCTAGAAGAAGCCAACCTCAGTAACCCATACTGGGGTGAAGCTATCAAATATGCAAATTACATTGTCAACCATACTTGGAGCAGTGTAATAAATCAGACTCCTTTCTTCATGATGTATGGATACAAGCCCAATCTCAAGAACCTCCATATTTTTGGTTCATACACTATGGTGAACATTCCCTTAGCTCAAAGAAGAAAAGGAGGTCCAGCAGCAGAGAGACTGAGATCTATGGATATTGATGATAATTCAAAATGGAGCAAATTTATTGACTCTAAACATGTAATTGTGATTTCCCAATCTGCTAATTTTGAGGAAGATGTTGACTGGTCCAGGATTCATTCCAATGATCTTGGCATTTATTTTCCTAGAGATGATGTTGTAGATGCCACACAGCCTGATGACCAAGATTCACAGGCAGATATTCCATCCACTAGTTCTTCTCAACCTGATGTTCCGTCTTCGCGAGCTGCAGATGCTGATGCTAGCGATGTATGTGAGGACGAGGACGAAGCAGAAGAAGAATGGACTGTTGTTCCGAGACGTTCCAAGAGGGTCACTAAGGGAATCCCTCCACAACAATATTCGTGGCAACTGACAAAAACACCCTTGCCTTTGATTTGCAATGTTACACTTCCTCCTGATATGTTCGCACAAATCAAGCATCTTCCTGATTCAGAGCAAGAGAAGTGGTATGAGGCAATGCAGAATGAAATGGACAGTCTAAAGAAACCTAAGGTATTTACACCTGCAAAACCTCCAGCAAACAAAAAAGTTATTGGCACTTGATGGGTCTACCGAATCAAGAAGAAGCCAAATGGTGAGTCATTGTTCAAGGCCAGACTTGTAGCTCGGGGTTTCGCTCAATGTTATCCTGAGGACTACACAAACACCTACTCACGGACAGTCAGAACTGAGAGTGTAAAAATTGCTTTAGCCACTGCAACTATCCTTGGTTTAGAGGTTTTCCAGTTTGATGTTGACACGGCTTATCTACATGGTGACCTAGATGAAGAGATCTACGTGAGAGGTCCTCCAGGATTCTGACAGAAAGAAGGGGATACCTGGTTTCTAAACAAAAGTCTTTATGGTCTGAAACAGTCTGGTTTAATGTGGTACTTATGTCTTACTGACAAACTAAATTTAATGGGCTTTATTAAGTCTGAAACTGATGAGTGCGTGTTCACCAAAAGATCTAATAATGCATATGAGATAGTTCTTGTTTATGTTGATGATATCATTTATATTGGTCCAAATAAGAAAATGAGTGAGATTTTTGCTAAAGCTTTGCATAGATACTTCACATTGAAATCTTTAAGTCATATTAGCACTTACTTAGGTGTTCAGATTGACAAAACACAGAAGGGGTTTAGTCTTTCACAAGAGGATAAAATTGAACACATTTTGCATCATTACAATATGAAGGATGCTAACACAACAAAGACACCCATGTAAACAGATTTTCACAACTTGACACATGAATCAAGTCCTGAGTTCGAGGATCAAACACTTTATCATTCAGTCATTGGGTCACTGTTGTACATTAGTAGTTGGACCAGTCCTGACATTGCACTTAGTGTTAATCTCGACACGTAGGTAAGGCAAAACAGTTTCATTGGACATGCGTTAAGAAGTTATTGAAATACCTAAAACACACTAAACATATGAAGTTATTGTTAGAACCAACACATACCAATTATGCAGAATTATGTTGTTATGCAGAATCTGATTGGGCGAGTGATAAGAAATCACATAAAAGTACTTCAGGTTACATGATGTTCCTGAATGGATGTCCTGTTTACTGGCAAGCGAGGATAACAGAATTTTGTTTCTTGTTCATCTACTGAAGCTGAATATGCTTGTATTTCAGATGCATGTAATTCTCTAACATGGTTTGATGCTTTGATCGCAGATATCTGGACACATCCAATTCGACCAATCACCGTGATGGAAGATAATGAATCGGTGGTTTATATTTCTGAGTCACATTTCACAGGTTCTAGGTCCAGACACATTGACATCCGTTATCAAAACATAAAGCAATTAGTTAAACAAGGTTTTGTTAAATTGCAATATGTATCTACACATGATCAAATTGCTGACATGCTCAACAAACTGCTTCCAGCAGCTCAACACGAGCATCTACGTAAGAAGATGTGCCTTATTTGATGATGTACCTGATGTCCTCTCAACTGGCAAAAGAAGGGTTGTCACTGTGTTTTTGTTTGCCAGCTGTGCTTAAACTCTAAGACATATGGTAGACTGATCTGACTCGTATCACTAAGTTCACTATGCATGTCCACATTTCTTTAATTTTTTTTTGTTTGCCTGCCAAGAAGGTAGGCAGGAACACTGCCAAAATGTAATCATTAGCTAGTAAGTTTTGTTTTCATTTTCTTTAGAATAAAATGTGTTGCTTAGAATATATCTCGGGTTTATTTTTCTTAACCTTGAAGTATACTTCAAGGAAAAACCACGGTTCATCCCTCATTAAATACAATTACCCCAGGAGGGGAGCAGGGCTGAATTTCCACCGTGACAGATCTGCCCATCTTGGATGAGTGATTTGAATGCAGGATGTTGTGAACATTCTAGGCAACTATTCTATATGATTGATGTTTTTAATGGTTATTTTATCTTTTTAAAATTGTTATCCACATGCATATGAGATGGTTAGCTATGTAAATGTATTAAATAAGTAATACATACATACATACATTATAATATTTCAAAACTTATCAAAAGATAGTAATAACACCATTGGCATAAACTCAATATTCATAATTATAGACCCATAATATAACTCCAGTACGTCCGGACTCACCACAATTCAAGTACATCTCTCATTCATCTCAGTTTCCACATTTAAAGAGTCTTGTTTCTAAATACTACAAGTGAAGGTGCAGTTCATACATCTGGTGGAAAGACATTCTAGAAGAGCCCAGTTTTTGCAAATGTGAAGCGGAAGATGACTGCATCTGTTCCACAATAAATAGTTGAAGGGTTACTTCACAGAAAGAGATAACTGCTTGCAAAACTAATGAAAGAAAATTGCCTGTTTATTGTGAACTGTTCATTTGTGTAATTCTATAGTTTGTTTTTAAACTATGGATTTTTGAAAAAAAACTTAATACCTGCTGAATAACTTCTATAACCAGTACTATAGAAGTATAACAAGCTGCTTCATTTTAGCAATAATCATTAATTAATAATGATCATAACATTAGTTTTTTTAATACATACACTCATATTTTTTTCAGCATTTTTGCCAACAATAAATATTTTTGGATGATACTAAATATCTTTGGATCTCATTATAATTTACTTCCAACAGTTTTATAAAATTCAGTAGAATAAAGAAAATACAGCTCTTGGACCATAATGTAATCTTTAGTGATGCAAGTTTTAAGTGATGTTTCCATAGCAACTCTGCTTGGACACCAGAAGCTCTGAAAACCTTCCTGAAATAGAAAAGTACCAAAGTAAGGTTACATTGAATTTTAAGGGAAGGTTTTCAAGTTAGAAGAGATACATATTTACAGATCTAGATTCATTATATCATACAAATCTTGGCTTTGATGTCAGTAATGCTAATATTTTTTAAATGGTGCCTGATATCTTTGGTTGAAGCCTGGCACATGCTGACTTACTGATCATAAGGCGATTTACTTCTGAGCAATGCAAAACAAATCAGCTGGATTTGGAAACCAGAACAAAGCAATATTGGTTTTTGTCTCCCCATAGTGAATATAATATCCAATAACTGCAATGAAGGAAGATGCTGTGGGGAGATGTTGCTAGAGAGGTGAAGTGATAAATTGTAAATGTGGAAAAGGAATGGAATGAAACGTACTTAGCAAAGACGGCTGCAAGAAGGAGAAAATGCACATAAATGGCATAAAGTTGCAGTAGCAAAGTAAAGATCAGTATGGGTTAACTGGGCCATAACTATCCTTTATACAGAGAAAAAGGACTTCTACAGCTTTTTCTCTAGTTTGGGGTTCTGTATTTTTTAATGACCAAATTTTATACAAAGTACACAAATTATATGTGTATTTGACAGCAAGAGGATACACTATATCCTGATACATTGATACATTGGTTTTGAATCAGTCAGCTAAGGCATCTCCAATACTGGATCCTACAGTAATCCTGACATCCCTCACTCACTCCCTTCCTGTCACTCTTAAGACATTAGATGGATATTGCTGATGGCTCAGATACACCAAGATGGTCTTCAATTAGAATTCAAACCTGCCCTCCTTCTGTGCTATGCAGGAGGTCAAGGCAGCAGGACCAGTTGCTTTGACTTTGCACTTAAAAAAATGAGGCTATTTATCAAGTTTGGTGAACTTCTATTTGTTGGCTGAAAGGCAACATGGCTGATTTGTACTAGCAGTTTTATGGACCTTTCAATGGTGGTACAAGAATGCTGTTGCCTGTTTGGGTGGCAAAGCTCTTATGGTGCAGAAAATAAGGGTAAGAATGCCCTTCATTTCTGTAAGCATAGAAGCAAAGCCCAACATCTCATTAATGGCACATTTGCACACTAATAAAGTTCTAGCAGGCATCTCTGCAAATGATCTCAAAATGCTAATGATTAGAAATGATTTGCTACTGACAGTTAGTAGGAAATAAGGTAGGTTTATAATAAACATTGCAAATTTAGACCATAGATGGTATAGCAGTTCTGAGCATTCATTTGAGGTATGGGACAAATAATGTACCCTTTGCAACACGCATACAGCTAACATTATATTCTATAATTGTGTGGAATATAAATTGAAACGAAGTACCCATTTCATTTACCAAACCTGGTATTTTAAAGCCCATCAGCCACATTCAGCCCTTCAGCTATCCCTTCTGGGCCATGATATTGGCAGGAGAGGACCTGTAGGTGGCCCTCCACAGCTGTTCCAGTTTGTCATGTTTCCCCTTGGGAAAATTTATTGCCACACAATTTAGATGCAATAGGCACATTTCTGTGTGTGAGAGAGGAGGGAGGGAGTGGGAGATAGAGAAAGAGAGAGAGAGAATGTGATGAGCCATGGTGGCGCAGTGGTTAGAGTGCAGTACTACAGGCTTCTTCTGCTGACTGCTGGGTGCCTACAATTTGGCAGTTCAAATCCCACCAGGCTCAAGGTTGATTCAGCCTTCCATCCTTCCAAGGTAGAAAAAACGAGGACCTAAATTGTTGGGAGCAATATGCTGACTCTGTAAACCACTTAGAAAGGGCTGTAAAGTGGTATATAAGTCTAAGTGCTATTGCTATGTCCCTGTGTTGACAACATGAAAATAATTTTAGCAAGTGAACATCTCAAGAAATAAGGAGGATGGAGGAGGAGAAACACAATAATTTTGGGTGTTGTTACTTTTCCTGATACTCTCTTGGAGATGTCTGATAAGGCTTTATATGCAACCCCCCAAAAATGGGTCACTGATTAGGAAGCAAACTTCTTTCTCTTCTGTGATTTAAAGCAACTCTCTTTCCTTCCCCCTCCCCCCTTTCAGTACAAAGATGTTTTGAAATTGGACAGTAATTGGATTAAAAATAACACCCAGGGTCAAAATGTGATTTTTAAACTAAATTGATTCTTAAATTATTTTGGCATATGGGTATACTGCACCCACAAGACACAAGTTAAATGGGCTATAGAAATTTTGAATATAGAAATTGGGTCCTTTCCCTCCCCTTCTCTATGTCCTTAAAACAGGTTTCTAAAAAGCCTCAGAGAGATTGCAGTAGAAAACGCTTCAGGGTGGTGAGAAGTTTCGTACACTTTTACAGGCTAGCCCACTTAAATCTAAGAAATGTTTTGCTTGTAATGATTAAAGCGACTTTGTGTGGGGGTAGAAGATTGAAAGTACTTCTCATATTTTTTCACTGAAATCTGTAGAATATTCATAACCCTGAAAGTAACCTCAACTTTGACACTTGTCTTTAAAGAAAAATATATTTCTTTTAATATATAACATTTTTTACCACACAATTTATACTCGCTTAAAGCCCAAAGGTATTGTAAATTAGCTTGATTGTTCTCTCTATATGTGTACAACATAGTTGCATGAACTTTTAGTTTGAAGTCAGTGATGTCAACACCACAGGGTTTCTTTTTTAACGTTATTCATCCCACCACATTGTTAGTCAAGGAATGTATTCAGGTTATTACAATGAAGCAGCAGTATTATGTTGTCCTTGAATTTCTCTATCCTCCCTGTTCCTTTTATATGTGTTTGGCTCATGGAGAGCTATTTCGGGTCTATTTCCCCTTGTGGATTCATAGAATGAATAAGAAAGGGTATGTGTAAAGTGGAAAATTCTAATTAAAAGGTCACCTAGTGATTGAAAAACTGACTAGCAAAGGGACTGTGGTGTTCTTGTGTATTTTGTGATGACTCACAAGCTATCAAATTAATAAACACCTCTAATTTGGTCTGCATACATTCTGCAGGTAGTTCCAATCACAATCCTGCAAAAGGACATGGATTTTCTGTTGATACATTTTTAAAAAATAAAGTATTCCTCATCTGATCTATAAATAACCTGGAGATAAAGTGTCTTAAGTAAAATACCTTTTTTTTTGCCTATTTCATATTTCTAGGACACTGAAATCATATTATAAGAGAAAGATGGGAAATAAGTGATTCATTTGGTATTCACCAGCTTCCTTGCCCCATCTGGCTTTACTTTTGCTTTAATTTCAGAAATTAAATAAAAAGCTGGAATGCAAATCAATCTCTAAAATCTGACTCCACCTTTCCCAGCTAGTAGCTTCTTCAATTTCAACTCTTTTCTTCTTTCAGCAAAAGTTATCTAGCATTTCTGAAGGTCTTTTGCAGTAGTTGAGAAGCAGCTCCAGTCTTGTCCAGTCTTACGGCCTTAGAGCTAGGTCAATCTGTTTCCAGCTCTATTCCAGTTTGCAACTGGAACAAAACTGGCTTTTCTCTTTGCAATTTTGTCCCTTTGCAGAATTATCCATGATATTTTCCCTCTGGCAGGGGTGAACTCTTTCTCCATTCTGCTTCTGGATTCAAGATAGCCATTATTTTCTTCCTCATCCCCATAAAGCTTCAGAATGGTTATTTATAGATGCTGTTTAGAATCTCTCTCCTCTCCAATCCCATTTCAGCAACTGCTGAAATAACCAACCATAGGTAAAGGTAAAGGTTCCCCTCACACATAGGTGCTAGTCGTTCCATACTCTAGGGGGTGTGGTGCTCATTCCTGTTTCAGTGCTGTCCAAAGACATTTCTGTTTTAAACAAGTTTTAAACTTGTTTTAAGATTCTTATTGATTTTTAGAAATTTTCTAAGGAAAAAGGGTTAAAAGGGTGTGATAACATTTTGACAGCTACATCGTGCGGGGGAGAGCAGTCCCCCCATGTCTCACAACTTTTACAAACAAGAGTAAAAAAAAAACTTCAACATTTGAATAGATATTAGCAGTTTTGAATTTAACACTAAATCAGCAGTATATTTCAATCATTTTGTTTTGTATCACTTCCGTAAAGGTACATTGTAACAACAATTGCAATAATGTTTCAAATCACTTATGTGACCTGAGTCTTCTAGTTATTGCATCCTCCCCCCCCCCCCCCGTCTGCTGGCAGAGCCTCAGCCCCTCCCTCCCTCGTCTCTTGTGTACCATCCCCCATTTCATCTAGGAGAGCATTATGTTTTTTAGTGAAAGCCTCTGCCTCCACAACTGTGTTGATTCTTATTCTGCTGCCCTCCCAGAAAATCAACATGCCTTCTGGTAATAGCCACCTGAACCCTTTGTTATATATACTTTTTTTGCTAAAGAGGAATATTTCTTCCTCTTATCTCTTACTTTCTTTGGAATCTGCTTAAGAATGGTTATTTCTTTATCTTTATATTTTAGTGGTCTTCCCCTTTGAGCTCCTAGGACCTCATCTCTTGTGGTCTTTCTAAGAAATTTAACATGAACTTCCCTTGGAACATTGTGTGTTCTTGCATAGGCTGAGTTAATCCTATAAATCAGGTCAATATCCCACCAGAGGTGTTGTTTATCTCTATTAATGTATTCTGCTAATATTGTGGTCATAATCTCCTCAAGATCTTCATTCTCAACTTCTGGCAGGTTTTGGAACCTAAGGAAAAATTCCATTTTTATCATGTGGTTTTCAAATTCTACATTCCCCCTTTGAATTGTCTTCACCTCGTCCCTCATCCCAACTGCACCCTCTTCCAGCTGTCCAAAGACATCTCTATGGTCATTTGGCAAGCATGACTAAATGCCGAAGGTGCATGAAATGCTGTTAATTTCCCACAAAAGGTTTTTTTAAAAAACGTGGATTTTTACATGCTTTCAAACTGCTAGGTTGGCAGAAGCTGGGACAAGTAACGGGAGCTCACTCCATTATGCGGCGCTAGGGATTTGAATCGCCAAACTGCTGACTTTTCTGATTGACAACCTTAGAGTTTTAGCCACTGAGCCACCACGTCCCACCGTAGTTACAGCCTTTGAAGAAAGCAAGTCTCTGCTTTTGGCAGAGATAGTTTGGCAGCCAGGAAGCTTCCCCTTAACATTTTTTAGGGTGTTGATGAACAACTAAACAAATGCATGTAAAATGTGGAATTCAAATAGTCTAGTATTTTATTTTATTCCCTTTTTGGTGGAATAGAGGGTGATTGTGGATGCTTTGGTCCAGTGATAACTTGAGGTAGGCCACTCATTGAAAGATGTTGCTTGGTGTGCCCTAATAGTCATTTAGAGAGCACTGGTTAAATCATGATGTTTCCAACATGCTGAGGTAGGAAGAAGTGACAAATTCCATATGGAGCAGAGTCTTAAATCTTGTTAAATTCTGTCATTACCTCTACTTTCCTTCTAAAATGTTGTCATAAACCTATAAGTATTTTTTATAATTCTAAAAACAGCTTTACTTTTAAAACAAGGAGGAATTAATGTTGTATATATTTATTAATTGCTGGGCTAGGTCCAGTGAAATATCCTTAACCATCTGGACTAACAAAAAAGCTATTCAGTATTGACATTTTAATTTACATCTTCTTTCAGGTATTATACTTAAGTATTAAGTATATCATTATACATTTCATCTAACATTTCTTAGCCTTCTCTGATTAGTTTGAGAGCTGTGTAGGGTACAGAACAGTTATCTGTGGTCAATGGAAATTTGCCTTAATATTTTATTTTTGAGAATTCATTGAGCGCTAGTTATTCCATTTTGTTATAAATATCGAGAAATATGTATGAAGGTGCTAAATATGTTTACTGGATTTGACAGAAAATAGGCATATAATAAACTTCTAAACATTTGTTCATAAATCATAGCCTTATGGAGTAGCTCTTGAGATTGACTCCTTTTATATTTTTTGCTAAGAAACTTCAGAAAATTTTGGTAGCATTAGATTCTCAAAGAAACAGAACAGTCAATTTATTGAGGCATAACTTGCGTATGCTGGTTGCATAGTAAAATGGATTGCTTATTTATATTTAAGTAACATCTCCTCTCATCTACCCAATTTTTTGTTGCCAGTTTTTCTGAGTCACAATGAAGGAAACAATACCACTATAAATAGACTATCTTAATAAATCTTATACAATAATTATATTCTATGACTAATGTATAGGACTGTCTGTGTGCCTTTGACTCAGCCTTCACTCTTGGTAAGTGCCTAGACAGGTTCCTGCAGTTTTCTTGGCAAGATTTTCAGAAATGGTTTTCCATTGCCTGTATCCGAGACAATGATTGGGCCAACCTCACCCAGCTGCCTTCATGTCTAAGATAAGATTAAAACTCATAGTTTCATAACTGATGTGGTGCCTTAACCCAGGGGTGTCCAAACTTGGCAACTTTAAGACTTGTGGACTTCAACTCCCAGAATTCTGGGAGTTGAAGTCCACAAGTCTTAAAGTTGCCAAGTTTGGACATCCCTGCCTTAACCACTACAGCAAATTGACTGTCATTTAAAGGATATCAAATAGCAATAGGAAACCTATTTTCTCAGTATAAATTGGTAATCTAAAGTAATATATATCAGCAGAAGAAGCCCAAGTTTTTCAGAAGGCTAAAACATTTTACAGAAAGGACAGCACATACCCAGTAGACAGAATAAGCAGTGGGTTCAAAGTTTAAAAAAAAATAAACCAGGAGAGGGGGGGAAATAGTTTTTTGAAAAACCGCTAGATAGGTTGGCAAAAGGGAATACTGCACTGCATTTCCTTTAGAACATCCATTGCAAGTATCATGTCTTTTCTATTATGTTATTATCATGATCTTAATAATAGAAAGAACCGGCTTTATACAGGCAGTCCTCGACTTACAACAGTTCATTTAATGACTGTTCGAAGTTACAACATCACTGAAAAAAGTGACTTATGACCGTTTTCCACACTTACGACCATTACGGCATCCCCGTGATCATTTGATCAAAATTCAGATGCTTGGCAATTGGTTTATGATGGTTGCATTGTCCTGGGGTCATGGGCAATGTTCCCTCTAATTTTTTTTCAATTTGAGTAGAAAAGTATAGTGTTTGAGCGGCACATTTTCATGCCTGAGCACCTGAATTTTTTTCACAGATGTCACCTAAGACAACAACAAAGTCAGTATTATTTGAAACTCAAAGTTATGTTTCTTCAAGGTACTCGCTTAATTAAAAGTGTTATATAATGTCAGTATCACTTAACAACGCTCCTGCTTAGCAACCAAAATGTTGGCTCAGGAACTCTGGCATTTGAAGCACGCAAGTCTTAAAGCTGTCAAGTTACAAGACCCTTGCACCCCTAACCCTTTAGGGAAAAAAAACCCCAGGGGTCTTCAAACCTGACAGCTTTAAGACTTGTGGACTTCAACTCCCAGAATTCCTCCTCCAGTCATGTTGGCTCGGGAACTCTGGCATTGAAGTGTGCAAGTCTTAAAGCTGTCAAATTACAAGACCCTTGCACCCCTAACCCTTTAGGGAAAAAAACACAGGAGTTTTCAAACCTGACAGCTTTAAGACTTGTGGACTTCAACTCCCAGAATTCCTCCTCCAGTCATGTTGCAGCGACGTCATCTGCATGGATCTGCTCTATCTTTGGTCGGGGCAGGGCTGCCGCTGAAGATGCCGACGAGCCCCCACCGCCATCAGAATAACTGCTGCCACCTCCTCCTCCTCCTCCTCCTCCAACAGCACCACCACATTTGCTGCCCGGCACTGCGGCTGAGGTGAAGCCGGCAAAGCTCCAGCCGGCATCCTCGCGCGTGGCAGCGGCGCCTCCCCCTCCACTCGGAGCACCTGAACTCAGCCCCGCGTTACTCTTGCCCCCTCCTCCTCCTCCTCCGTGCTTTTGAGGAGCCATGAGGCATTTTTCCCCTGCTCCCCCCCACCTTCCTACTGGCTCTTGCAGCCTCATGGTTCCTCAAAAGCACGGTGGAGGAGGAGGAGGGGCAGGGGTAACGCGGAGCTCAGCTCAGGTGCTCTGAGCGGAGGGGAGGCGGCGCTGCCACGTGCGGGGATGACGGCTGGAGCTTTGCCGGCTTCACCTCAGCCGCAGCGCCGGGAGGCAAATCCGGCAGTGCTGTTAGAGGAGGAGGAGGTGGCAGCAGTTATTCCGGTGGCGGTGGGGGCTTTCCAACTACCCTCAGTCGCCCCATGCTCATCAAAAGAAGTCCTGGGAGGTCCTTTGCAGGTGGCCAGTTCTAGCTGCCTGCAAAGGACCTCCCCAGCTCCCGGAGCCTGTGGCAATAGAAATCACTATGCGGCAGTTGAAAAGTGCTGTGCGGTGTTTACTTGCCACGTGCGTGGCTGCGCAGCCGCGCACCTTAGAGGGAACATAGGTCATGGGATCCCCTTTTGCAACCTTCTGACAAGCAAAGTCAATGGGGAAGCCAGATTCTCTTAACAACCATGTCACTAATTTTAACAAGCACAGCGATTCACTTAACAACGGCCATATTTGTCACCAGAACAAAGAAGTATTTTTAGAAAGAGTGGGAGATCCATTGGAGCAGATTGTGTTTGTTTGTTAGGTTTATATGCAACTTGTTGTACATATGTTCAAGGTGACGTAGCATTCCCACTTCTAATTTTTCTGCACAACAGCCCTGTGAAGTATTGTAGATTGAATTTGGCCCAAAGTCATCCAGGTAAGCTTCTGTAACCGTAACTCTCAAAAACCTTTCAAGGTTTTTACCTCTATGTAAAGATAGAGGTGAAAAGGATAATATTTTGTTGCGTATGTACAATTCACTTAGACAAAAGATGTTCAAACATTTTTTTTGTATTTGCCTATTATTTTATTTTTTTATATTAAAGAATTTTATTGGTTTTTAAACATGTATAGGGAAGGATAGGTGGATATACAAAAACTTTTGGCAGCTACATCGTGTTGAAAGTAGAAATCTCTCCAAATCTCACAATTTTTACAGAGAGAAAAACAAAAGATAAAAGATAAGCAGAAACAGCATCTTGTTATACATTGTATCAACCATATGTTCAATCATCTCCTTTGCCACTTTCTAATATATCAATTACAATGATATCTCAAATACATTTATTTTTGTGACCTGAGTCTTTTCAATATTTTTCCCTCCCCCCTGTCCTCTGGCGGAGCCACAGCCCCTCCCTCCCTCATATCTTGTGTATTGTCACCTTTTTCACTACCTCTTATGATTTCATCCTCTAGGAGGGCACTATGTTTTTTCATGAAGGCCTCTGCCTCCACAACTGTATTGATTCTAATTCTGTTTCCCTCCCAGAAGATCAACATTCCTTCTGGCAATAACCACCTAAACCAAACTCCTTTGTTATATAATTTCTTTGATAAGGAGGAATACTTCCTCCTCTTATCTCTTATTTTTTCGGAATTTGTTTTAGAATGGCAATTTCTTTATCTTTATATTTTAGTGGACCCTCTTTGGGCCCCCAACACCTCATTCCTCGTGGTCTTCCTAAGAAATTTAACATGTACTTCCCTTGGAACATTATGTGTTCTGGCATATTCTGAATTGATTCTATAAACCAGGTCCATATCCCACCTCAACTGTTCTTTATCTCTCTTAATATATTCTGCTAAGATTGTACACATAGTATCCTTAAGATCTTCATCTTCTGTCTCAGGTAGGTTCTGGAATCTGAGAAAAAGGGACATTCTTTCAAGTTCCATCTTTACCATGAAATTTTCCAATTCTCTATTCCCCTTCTGAGTTGCTTTCACCTCCTCCCTCCCAACCATGCCCCCCTCCAGCACACCAACTCTCTCTTTATTTTCTGTTGTTTGCTGCTGTACATCTCTGAGCTGTTCTTTAAAGTCTGCCACCTCTTTTTTCAATTCATCTTGTCCCTTCATAAGAGCCTAAAAGGAGCCCACCAGGGAGATGAGCAGTGGACGGCAACGTCCGTCGCCTTCGGGGACCGGATGTTCTCTCCGATGTTCCAACATTTTCATGCCATATTAAAAGGGGGAAAGAAGGAGAAAGAGAAGGAGTCTTTGAATTCGGAATATTGGCTGTTTGGGTGAACTTTATCATAGAGCCCAATGTATAGAATCCCAACAATTTGAAAATCCAGACTTAGATTAAGATAATTTGACCACAAGTTAGTTCCTTATTTAAAGTGCTTATATACTGTAAATTAAAAGCAGGCAATACCTGGGGAGATACTAGAAAATAATAATCAAAAAACAGTTCTGTGAACATCTAGAAACAAATAAAGTTATAAATAGAAGCCAGCATGGGTTTCCTAAAAACAGATCATGCCAAACCAATCTTATTTCATTCTTTGATAAAGTGACTAAATTCGTAGACCAGCGAAATGCTGTGAGCATTGTATACTTAGTTTTCAGTAAGGCATTTGACAAAGTAGACCACAACCTACTTCTTGTAAGCTAGAAAAATGTGGGATAGACATTATCATCACCAGATGGATTTGTAACTGGCTGACAAACTGTACTCAATGAGTAGTCCTTAATGGCCCTACATCTACATGAAGGGAAGTAAGCAGTGGGGTATCACAAGCTTCTGTATTAGACCCAGTACTCCTCAATGTCTTCATATGTGACTTAGGTGAGGGAATAAAAGAGGAACTAATAAAATTTGCAGATAGCACTAAGCTGGCAGGAATAGCCAACACTTCAGATGACAAGCTCAGGATCCAAAAAGATCTTGACAGACTTGAACAATGGGCACTATCCAATAACATGAAATTTAATGTGGAGAAAAGCAAGGTTTTTCAGGAAAAACCAAAGGTACAAGTACAGATTAAGTGAAATCTGGCTCAAAAACAGTAACTGTGAATGACCTTGGAGTCCTAGTGGACAATCACTTCAATATGAGCCAATAGTGTTTGGCAATAACTAAAAAAAGCTAATACTATCATTGGTTGTATAAACAGAGGTATAGAATCAAAATCACGTGAAATATTAGTACCACTTTATGAAACTTAAGTATGACCACACCTGGAATAGTGATTCCAGTTTTGGTCACCACATTACAAAAATGATGTTAAGTCTTTGGAAAATGCAGAGAACAGCAACTAGGATGATTAAAGGCCTGGAGACTAAAACATATGAAGAACGTTTGCACGAACTGGGTATGGCTAGTCTAGAAGGACGTGAGATGGCATGATAGCAGTGTTCCAGTGTTTGAGGGGTTGCTGCAAAAAGAGGGGGGTCACTTATTTTCCAAAATGCCAGAGGGCATACAAGAAACAATGGGTGGAAACTAATCAAGGAGAGAACTTCCTAACAGTGAGGATAATTAACCAGTGGGACAGCTTTGTCTTCAGAAGTTATGGGTGCTTCATCACTGGAACTTTTTAAGAGGAGACTGGACAGCCACTTGCCTCAAATAGTATAGGGTCTCTTGTTTGAGTGTGTGGGAGGGATGGACTAGAAGATCTCCAAGGTCCCTTCCATCTCTTATTCTATTCTGATGACTTGAATGAAGCCACATATCACTTGTAGCAAGCCTCTGTTTAAAGACTGTAGGCAAATAGTTTAATAGTAGTTTAACTAAACTTTGTGCTCTTTCTCCTCTAGCAGGCAATTGGGCTGAATAAAATAAGTTATAGTCACCATGTCCTCAAAAAGTAAGCAGATAATTAAAGAATTAATTACTAGATCAATTCTGAAGAAAGGCATTAATGGTCTAAAAATGAATTTAAGATTTGAGAAACATGTAAATAGACCTTTGGCTAATTCTCTTGTTTCAATGCTGGAGACTAAGGTGGAGGAAGGGTATAACAAATCCTGTTTATGGATAGTGAAATAGTGTATTCTGTTAAAATATAACACAGAGGACACAAATGCAATACTTGCCAAGTCTCTCAGGCTCATTAAAATTTAAAGATTAAAATTAAAGGACTTCTTATCCAGTGTTTTGCCAGAGGAAGATGTTGTCTTTCTATGACTGCTCATCACTCTTTTTACATTCATATATTCAACCCTGCCAGGCCACAACCTGTTCAATCTGCAAAGCATTCCCAAGACACCATAAATTCTGCCTCTTTCCTTTGTTTCGTCCTCACTAATGTCAGATTGCAGATGCTTTCAAGAGCTCCCTGAAGCTGCCTGAGGGAGTGTGAAATGTGAGCTGCCAGACAGTGGGTCCAGTGGAGCTTCTCTGACAAATGGAAAAGCTAAACAGGAGAAACATCTTGGCTTCTTTGACTTATAATCAGTCATTTAAAAACAATTAGAAGTTATGATACACTCAAAAATGTTACTTAAGAGCCACCCTTGAAGTTACAACTGTGAAAGCACTCCTGAAGTCTCACAATCTTATTTTCGATGGTTGGTAATAAATTCACCTTTACGACCAGTTTTAGTGTCCTACAGACAGTTATGTGATCATGTTTTGCAATATATTTTTTTGCCATTTTCCAGCAAAAAATGGCAAAATGCCCATTGGTCTTATAATCATGTGATTCACTTAATGATCACATGATTCACTGAACAATTGCAGTAACACACTTAATGACTATTGTAAAAACAGTTGGTAGTTTGCTTAACAATCGCATGATTTGCTTAATGGCCGTCATGAAAATGATCATAAAATCGAGTCTGGTCTCATGGTAACTTGGTTTTAAATAAAATTCTGGACTCAGTTGTGGTCATAAATGGAGGACTATCTGTAATTCCATCTCTCACAGAGGCAAAGAAGGTGAAGAAAAAGAAAACAGAGGTGGTGTCCTGAGCTGTAGATAAATATTTTTCCCACTTTCAAAAAAACAATGCCAATTCACAATAGGAGTCATGTATTGGAAAGGGTGTGTCATGCAGCAAATGTGTGATGAATTCTAGACCTGACATTGAGAAAGAGGAAGAGAACAATTAAGGGAGGAAAAAAGATTACTCAGTCCTGAGAAAGTGTTAAGTGTGAGAAAGACGCTTGGTTTTGTATGGTATAAAATAGGGCAAAGAGAAATTTCAGCAGGTTATTCATTTCTGTTGTGCTCCTTTCTTACCCTTGTGTACCTCAGAGGGTTAACATGGCGTGAGGTACTCTCTTCCCATTTATTAGGGGTGAGGGCATTGGTGCCCCATAACAGTACTTCTGCAGCTATTCCATTGATTCCTTGTAATCTTCAGATTACAATTTCAGCTGCTGGTTTCAACTTTTATAGCCTGATGCCTGGGTATCTTCAAGGCCTAAGGGCAACTGCCCATTGAATATGTTCAGCCTGGGTGGACATGTTGAGAATTTATTCCCTAAATGACATCAGAACAGAGAAGACTGAAGGGCAATGCTTCTTACTTAAGCTTTGCGCCTGCTCTATAGAACATATTCTCTCAAGAAAACTGGGTGAAATTCAAGTCAGAACTTTTTTTTTTAATAGAGCTTTTCACTGCTAAAAGACTGTTGTAGTTCTTTGGAGCTTGTTTTGCTGGAGAAGTGGAACTGTTTTATGATTTTATGGAATTCATATGGTTGTAAAGTGCCCAGAGACTGTGTGATGTCAGAAGGACAGGAGTGCTATAAATAAATCATGCCACAGACACTATGGGATGATTAAAACAAATGTAGCATAGCATTAGTGCCATATCATGTTAAATCATCTTTCTAATTCTGTTTCTAACTGACAACACAAAACATACTAAATGGAAGTATGATAAGAACCTTAATTTTTGTAGAGTAAAATATGCAGTTTCCAGCCTGTGGATTGAATCCTGCTTCTTAAAGATCTAAGCTCAGTTTCCCAAGTCTTATGCTTCCCCACAGTGTTCTTGGCAGTAGCCCATCTATCATTTGCAAGGAACCATTTTTCATGGGGAAGAAGAGATAAGATTGTAGCTACTCTGATTTTACTGCCTTTGCTAGTAAAACAAGAAACAAACAAAAAAACCATAGCAATCCATTTTATATCAATGGGAAGAAGGAAAAAAAAAACAGATTTATCACAAGGCTGGTCTCTCTTTTCCAGTGAACAAATGTATAAGTGCCTATGTGGAGAAGAGTTGTGTTGTCTCCATCTGCATGTATTAAGCGGCAAGAGGATTTGTATATGTGTTTCAGAGGTGGGTTCCTGCCGGTTCTAACCAGTTTGGTAGAAGAGGTTCGTCAAATCTACCGTACCGATTAGAAGAAGTTCCACCGGTGGACCTGGAAATAAGTTCAGGAACGCCTGCCCTGGCTCTATCGCTCGCTCACCCTGCCCGTTCCGTCGCAGCTCGCTCGCTCCCCTGCCCATCTGCACTAAACTAGCCCAGCCCACTGCTCACTGATTGACTGGAGTCCAGGCAATCAGTGGGCGGGCTGGAGTCGACCCGCCCGCCTCTAACACCCGTTTAAAAGTGTGGCGCCAATGGCCAACATCCCAAGCAGCTGTCACATCATGCTTGCTGTTCAGGTCCTCCCTTCGCTTCACTTCACTTCTCCTTCCAGCAGCTTTCAGCCATGTGCCATACACCAGATAGCGGCTTTCGCAAGGGACGTGAAAGCCGCAGGCTGGCGTACGCTGCGTGGCCGAAAGGGACATGGCGGTAGCGGGAAGCTAGTGTATGCCAGCCTGCAGTTTTCATGTCCCTTGCGAAATCCGCTATCTGGCGTATGGCACGTGACTCAAAGGGGGTGGGCGGTGGCAGCGGGAAGCTAGCATATGCCAGCCCGGGGCTGAAAGGGGGTGGGCGGCAGCAGCAGCAGTGGGAGGCTAGCGTATGCGAGAGTTGGCGTCACAAAAGCCGCGAGCTGGCGTACGCCGAATGGATGAAAGGGGGTGGGCAGCAGCGGTGGCAGTGGGATACTGGCGTACGCTGTGTGACCGAAAGGGGGTTTCCTGCTACTGCCCCCCCCAGTCCCCAGCCTTGCCTGGCTGACTAAGCCTGCCAGGTGGCGGGCCTAGCTGACCCGGTTGTCCCTTGTCCCTTCAGTCCAGCTTACCTGCTGTATCCATCGCATTGGAGAGCTGCTGATTCTGCCTGCTGGTAAGTTTTTTTTTCTTTTATGCTTTTAATGCTTTTTTTAAAGAATATTTTATTTATTGTATATAGAATTTTTTAAAATCGTTTTATTTAAAAGTATTGAGTATAAATTTTTTTTTAATGGTTTATTTTAATTTATTGTGTGTGTGAAATACTTTCAACTGGTTTTAGTTTAAATTATTGTTTTGTGGAATACTTTAAAATGGTTTTATTTTAAATTATTGTTGATAGAATCTTTTTTTAAATTGTCTTAGACTATTTTAAAAAATATTCTATCAACAATAAATTCAAATAAACCATTTAAAAATATTCTATACTCAATACTTTTAAATAAAATGATTTTGAAATATTCTATCCACAATGCATTTAAAAGTATTGTGTATAGAATATTTTAATGGTTTTATTTTAATTTATTGTGGATAGAATATTTTTAAATGGTTTTTAAGGATTTTTTAATTATTTATAGAATATCTTTTTAAAAATTATTTTAGGGAATTTTTATTTATTTATTGTTTATAGAATATGTTTATTACAAGAAATCTTATTCCTTTTTGCAAATATTTTATTTGTGATGCAATATGTTGGTTTTAAATGTGCAGTTTGGTGCATGGTTTAAGTTTCTCAAAGTGGCTGCTTTTCTATGGGCAGGCCAGGTTGGTGCAAGTTAGCTTTGCCAGATTTTGTGTGTTTCTGTGTGATACCTGGTTGTTTAGGTAATTGTGAGGTGGTTGTTGGTTCTGTGAGCTTCCTGGCACTGTCCTTTATAATTTCCCACAATGCCTTGATGATTTTTATTCCAGTGGCTTTGTCTTTCCTGTCCTTAGGGTTAGGGAAAAAAACTGGTTTCGTTTGCAGTCTTTTGGGGGGAAATTGTTATTTTTTGGTGATTTCCTGGCACTGTCATAGTTTGTTTGTGTGGGTGTGTAATGTCCCGCAGTTATCTACACATTAATAATGATCAAGTACTAATAATATTTCCTTATACTTTTTAGTGACTTTTCCTTACATAATTGGTGTTTTCGTTCATACTTTTAGATTTCTAATTTCTGTTTCTGTTAGTTAGCAATTGATAAAACAAATCTCACGTGAAAACATATTCGAAGCCTTCTTGATTTTAATTGTCAATTTATTCATTCCTGCACATTCTAATTGTTGGAAGAAACGTCCTTCTGGGTTCGGCTCCAAGTGGGGAAAAAGACACTGGAGACATGGAGGCTGCTTGGAAAGATGGTTTTAATGTTGGACAGGACCACATGGCCTGAGTCCTGAACAGAAAAGGTGATCACATGCTTCAATGTTGGTGGAGAAGAAGAGAAGGGAAGAGAAGAGCAGAAGAGCAGGGGTGAAGAAGGGCTTGCAGGGATTTTTATAATCTGTTCTGCCCCATCTATCTGTTTCCTGTTCCTGTGTAAGAAATGTATTCTGATTGGTTGCCAGACTCCCATGGGCCCGTGCAAGGGCAACCCTCTAGGGTGAGTTTTGAATTCAGGTTTGATTGAGTTTAGATGCCTTGTGGTCAGTTGAGTAAAAGGCAATATTATCCTGCCTTAATCCCATCACAGCTGAAGAGGAGAACTCTTTATTATGTAAAGTGGACTAGCTTGGCCTTCTTAATGGCCCATTGACAAAGTGGGGATGGGCAGGAAGCTGCAGGAATTTAGTTTTTTAAAATGTGTTTCTCCCTTTTTCACATCCAGGAAAATATAATATTCTGCCTTATCAATATTTCCTAGATATTTCATTTTCCTGGGAGAGGGCTGGGTGATAACTTCCTACACTAATATTTATTCATTTTCACATCTTTGTTTTTCCACTGTTGTGCAAACACAATTCCAGCAGCTGTTAACATGTGTAAAATTAAATATGTATTGTATTCCCTTTGAAATGCCCAACCAAATATTATTGGTTTTAAATACATATCTTGCTTTACCATTGCTTCTAACCATGACATTACTAACTCTTGAAAAACTACTTGGTCTGTACTAAGTACTGAACCTAATTCATATATTCCTGTTTTTGGAACTGAGGAATACATTTCAGAAAAAGAAATCTGTATTGCTCTGTTGTTGTCCCCAATTCAGGTCTGAGCCTGGTGCCGAAGCCAATACTGGATGCCAGACACGAGGTGCAGGTTTTCTGGTGGCTTTTTATTGGAGTACTCCAAGGAAAAGGGTTCCTGGTCAAAAAGCCAAGAACCAAGAACAAAGGATTAAGAAAGCTTTATACATTTTCACTAAAGGAGGAGGCAGGACAAGGTGAAATAATAAGAAATATCCTCTAATAAACATTTTAGCAATAATTCTACAATTTGTTCTATTGGTCTAGGAGTATCCCAGGAGTTATCTAATAGACATTTCATTTGCTGCGGGCCATTTCCATTCCTAACTTTTAAGATGTCTGCAAATTGTCTAATCCTTGTTATTTTTACCAACTTTCCAGCTACCCATAATTGCTACAAGCTTTACACATGCATATTTCCTGTTGATAAGCATTCTTTGTTCTTGAGAGACAGACAGACCCATACACCCCAATTATAGTCTTCCTGATTTACTTTCAAGTGTGTGCCTTGCTTTAGCAGCCAACCCATCATTCCCCCCCCTTTGAATCTGAAAATGATCTAATTTTCCAAGATTCACCCAACATCGATATCCATGTACTGGGAGACACCCCCCCCCTTCAGTTTGCTTACAGGTGGGGAGGCAAAGCAGATGGATTGTAATGCACAACAGGTGATTAAGAGAGCAATGACTGTGCCTGTCAGGGTCATTATTAGGTACTTAACCAGTGAAATCAGGCAACCATCCTGTTAGTCAATGCCACTAGTCTTTCCGTTTGTCCATGCGGGGGGGGGGGGTGTTGGGGGTGTTGCAGCTATCTTTGCGATGTGTGTAGTTCAGCTGTGGAATTCCTCTGATTTGTCCAGAATATGTGCACAGCATTGTTGTCCAAGTAGTGCACACACATCTCCTTAGGATGCCAATATCATATCTAGAGCCATTCTATTCTGAACTATCATTGTCCAAATGGCTTCTTGTTCTAGGATTTCCTTCACTGCTTGTATATGATACAAGGCATTATTGAGGGACCAGAGCCCACAGAACAAAGTAAGGAGTTGGTAGTTCTTCAGGTACTGTCTGGATTGTTCAAGATCCCTATGGTTTCCAATCTTTCTTTCAGGTAAAGTGGGCATAATATAGGTGGGTGGGAAGAGCACAGATACATAACAAGGAGGTTGTTGATCCCCATGTCTTTATAAGCACCCTCTCTGCAGGCTGAAACGGATGTACTGGATGATCTAATCCTGCAGATAACGGGAAAGAAAATTCATAACCCCAGCGAGTTGTCTTACATTTTTGGTACGAGGTCAGTTTGCCCACCAGTGGGATGGACCTCTCCTCTGCCTTTAGGGTGGGATGTCATCATCCAAAAAGGGCTTCAAAGAGGCTCAAGCCTATTAGCTTTCGAGGTGCAAAGTGAAGCCCTAACAATGCGAGTGGCAAAGTTTGCTGTGAGGACAGGTGAGCGTCCTGGCATAACTTAGGTAGCTGTTGTTTTTGTAAATCATTACAATTTTTCCATAGGACTAATTGCCAAGTGGTAGGCTGAGTAAACCTTCCAAGTGAGTGATGTTTAACTGTTCATACAAACTTAGCTATTAAATATGGGTCACAATCAAATGATATACCATTTGGCAGCCCAAACCTAGGAGTAATTTCTTCCAGTAGGATATTTACTACTTCATGATCTTTATTAGTCCTGCAAGCAAAAGCCTCAGGCCATCCTGTGAAGGTACATTCTAGGCCCAAAACATACTTAAAACTTTGCTTTCTAGGTAATTCAATGAAGTCTATTTCTCAAATTGTCCCTGGGTAGTTGCCGTTAAGTTGGACTCATAGGGGTGGGTGCCTGTCTACTTTTGGATTATTCCTGGCACAAATCAGACAAGTTGCTACAGCTTGGAAATAGTGGAATAGAGACCCTTGCCTACTACACAGAGTGTCATAAAATCTACCAGTGCTTTTGACCCCCAATGTGTGCCAGCATGTATTTATTGTAAAAGAATCCTTAGAGGTGTATCTGGTAGAATAAATTTGTTCTCTACCCACCACCACCCATCATTCCCCTCCTTGTCTCCAATAAACTTGGCCCATGCTCTGTCCTAGAGTGTATAAGAGGGTGGGGAAGTGGGTATGGATGGAGACATTGGAATTAGGGAAGCTGTTCATTCTGAGTGTCGTTGGGCAGCTTCCTTAGCAGCCCTATCTGCAGCCCAGTTCCCTTTCGTGTAAAGGGTGTCTTCCTTAGAATAGCCCTTGACATGTATGACTGCTACTTCTTTTGGCTGCCAGGCTGCTTTCAATAATTCTAAAATTTGTGGTCCATACTTAATAGTTGACGCCTTTGCATTTAATAATCCCCTTTCCTTCCATAAAGCTCCATGGGTGTGCAAGATTCCAAAGGCACATTTGCTATCTGTGTAAATATTTACTGTTAGTACAGCCAGCTGCAAGGCTCTAGTTAAAGCTACCAGCTCAGCCAGTTGAGCAGAAGTGTTTACTGGTAGTGATTTGGCTTCTATAACTTCCCACAGTGTGACCACTGCATATCCTGCCTTTCTCAGACCTTCCATCATAAAGCTACTAGCATCTGTAAACCATTCACAGTGAGCATTTGGGAGAGACTGATCACTAAGATCGGGTCAACTGCTATATACAGAATCCACCACCTGTATGCAATCATGATGCAATTCAGTATCCACCTGGGGCAAGAGTGTAGCTGGATTAAGGGTATTGCATACCTCTAATTGTATAGCTGGGGAGTCAAGCAGGATAGTCTGATATGTGGCTTGGCACCCCCCAGTAATCCAAAAGGCTCCCTTCACTTCCATAATCTCCTGAACCCCGTGTGGGACTTTGACTATTAGATGTTGTCCCAGTGTTAGCTTTTGGGCTTCCTCAACTAACAGGGCAGTTGCTGCCACAGCCCTTAGACATCTAGGCCATCCCAATGCCACCCCATCTATTTGCTTACTAAAATATGCCAGAGGCTTTTGCCATGAGCCTAGTTTCTGGGTGAGAACTCCTGTAGCAATGACACTTATGTGCAAAGAGGGTAAAAGGTCTAGTGGGGTCTGGAGGCCCCAGTGCCAGTGCTTTCATAAGCTCACTCTTTATTTGTGTGAATGCTTGTTGGCATTCTCCAGTCCATTCAAATATTTCCCATCCCCCCCTTTAACAGCCTCAAAAAGGGGCTTGACAATAAATAAAAAATTAAGAATCCAAATTCTACAAAAACCAGCCATCCCCAAGAATCCCAATTGTTTTCTATTAACAGAGGGCTTTAATAGATTGCTTCCTTCTTTAGGCTAATAGGTTCTGCTGTCCTGTAGAGATGCCATACCCTACGTTTTCACCTCTTGCTGTGCAGTTTGGGCTTTTATTGTTTCAGGCACATTATAGCCTTTCCTGAAGCCCCAACAAAAGGTATCTCATTGGTTGTCTGAGGAACAATACATCTGTTAAGGACAGAGCTGCTGGCTCCTGTATCTATTAAAATCTTATGTTTAGATCCCCCAATTTGGACTTCCACAGAGGTGGGTTGGGGGAGCAACAGCTCCCTGCCCCTGGCCTCTTCACCCTTCTTTTTCTGCTTGCATGGCTATAGCCATCAGACATCCACTCTTCCAAATTCCTTCTTTTCTGCATATAGTACACTGGTAGGGTCCCAAGGGGTCCTTTCCTCTTCCATGCCCATAATACTTTCAGATTCCCTAAACTCCCACTCTTTGCCACCTCTTCGGCTTTGTCCCCCTTCCTCCCACCTTTTCCTGCCTAAGGGCATCTGCTAGGAAGATAGCATTTCCGCGAGCCTTCTGAATTTGTTTCTCATTTCTTCCTACCCTCCAGTAAGCTATCTCAACCAAGTCTGAAATATCTTTCCACAGACCTCCTTCTACTTTCTGTAACTTTCTTCTAATATCCTCTGCTGACTTCCCTATAAAAATCATGTTTATCATTTCCTGACTATCTGAGGCTTCATGATCTAAATCAGTGTATTGCCTAAAATCCGGGTATATTCTTTCAAGAAAAGTCCTCAGGACTCTCAACTTTCTTTTGCCTTATTTCATATACTTTTACAAGAGTCTTAATTTAGGGAACTCCATTTTTGGATTCCCTATAAGATTGAGAATTCTGTAGCCTCATATTGCCCTCATCATCATCCAGATCCCATTCTGGTTCCGTGAGGGGGCCATTCCCAGTGGTTGTCATTCTCATACTGCTTCTCCTTTTTTTTAAACTGCTGCTCCACTGCCTCCCCCGCCCCCCACCAGTTTCTGTTTCTCTGGTTTTAAAAGGGCATCCATCAATGTCTGAATGTCTGCCCAAATGGGGCTATTCATTCTTATAATAGATAAGAACAGAGTGCATTTTCTCTGGGTCTTCCCTGTAACTGGGATTTTGTTGCTTCCAGTTAGAAAGGTCAGAAGTAGAAAATGGTATATAAACAAGCACTCGACAGAATCTATTTCCTCCTCCTACCACTATATTTTCTCTGAGTGAGACTGCATCTCTGGTTTTAGTTTTGAATGTGATTGGATGTCACAAGAGTCACTCGCTGTTTGATTACGTTGTTCCTCCCCCTTTTACTGGGATCTCTTTGTCTGGAGTGTCCCACTCCATTAGTAAGCAAGGGGTGGCAGACCAGTCTCAGAGTCCTCCAGTTTAACCGGAGGAGCACTGGGTTTCTTTATAAGAAAGGGAATCAAAATAATTAACCCCTTTCACAGTCTGGGGATAGGGGCTCAACACACACAAGCATTTACACATCAGCATACTTATACATTTATCCCCCCTTCAAACTGCTTGCATAAAAAATCCACATACAAATATTTCCTTTCATACTTTCTCCAGGCACTAAAGGAGAAGGCGGGACAAGGTGAAATAATAAGAAATATCCTCTAATAAACATTTTAGTAATAATTTTACAATTTGTTCTATTGGTCTATAGCTGTCCCATTCCTAAGCCTTGGCTAATGAATGCCCCAAGAGTTATCTAATAGACATTTCATTTGCTGCCGGCCATCTCTATTCCTAACTTTTTAGCTGAGGTCTGCAAGTTGTCTAATCCTTGTTATTTTTATCAACTTTCTAACTGCCCATAATTGCTACAAGCTTTACACATGCATATTTCCTGTTGATAAGCATTCTTTGTTCTTGAGAGACAGACAGACCCACACACCCCAATTACAGGCTTCCTGATTTACTTTCAAGTGTGTGCAATGACCTTGCTTTAGCAGCCAGACATCACTACCTATGACATTCATTCTTGATCTAACACTTCTTATATGAAAAACTATATCTTTCCTGTTTGTTGGGGGACATCCTTCCTGAAAAGACTGTACATTGTTGGGTGAAAACAGAGGTCCCTTCTGTTACCTGTAGTATAGTCCTCAGCTTACAACCCAATCAAGCCAATATTGTTTTATTTCTTCTGCAGTTCGTATTATTTAACAGGATGAAGAGGCAGCAGAATATGACCACTAGGATAGTCATCTTTCCTATGTAAGTAGCTGTTTTATTGCTTTGTGTGCTTGTTTCATCCTTAATATAGGAGTGCAAGCAATTAAAGTCTTCCTTTCTGTATCTCTTTGTGCAGGCCATTTATTGGAGCAAGGTGGTCAGTGGGTGACTTCAACACACAAAAGGACAGTAATCTTCCTTTTCTATTATTTTGTGTGCTGGTTTCATCCTAATGCAATGCATGCAATGAAAGAGTTCATTTCTGTGTCTCTTCTTTGTGCAGGCCATTCATTGGAGTTAATGATATTGAAGACTGGCAAGGACAGTCATCTTCCTTCTGTAAGTAGCTCTTTTATTGCTTTGTACACTTATTTTATTCTTATTTAAGTAGTAAGTACACAAAATAATAAATTTCATTTTTCATATCTTTTTGTAGATCATCCATTGGGGCAAAGAAACAAAAAGAATAATGGAAGACTAGACAATCTTACTATTGCTCCTTATGCCAAGCCTTCTACCTGTGTAAAAGGTTCATTTTATAATTATGTATCCAAGAAGTTATCTCTAAAATATCTCTTACAATTTTAACTGTATTGGTTTTAGCAAGATCTATTATTTGTTGTGATTGTTATTACTGTAGTTCTTGTTATATTTTGACATTTTATTCCTGGTTACAGTTTTTGTTGGATTATTATGTATTATATTCTAATATTGCATTCTTGATGTTATATTGCATTTTATGATTTGGTCAACATGGGTGTGCATTGCAAAAGCTAATAAATAAAATGTATTGATATAAAATATGTCAGTTTATGTATTATGTTGGCTGAATATAGAACAGTAGAAACCAGAATGGCTAACTGCCCTTTTGTGGACAGATCCTGTGATTGAGACTACATAATCATCAGAAGTCATGTTTATTAATGCTGATTAGAAGTGAAATACTTTTGGTATCAGTAATGTTTTCATTTTTTTTTCTGAAAAAAGAAGCTGTTTTTGTTATTTCATGCCTGTTTCCAATTTGAAGAGTCAAGAAACCTGAACATCATAACTAAGAACTACCGGTAGTTAGAACTATTATGTAGTTTATGCCAACATTTTAGAACTAAGCCATGCTATATATTGTAATCATAATCCTTTTCCTTGGCTATAGAAATCTGATACCAGTTTGAACTTAGTTCTACATTGGATGTCAACCATGCTGTGGTTTTAGTGCTATTCGGAAAGGAGTATTTAAAAAAAAAACCTCTAAACACACTTGGCATGTATACAGCTCTTTGTGCTTTATAGTTTGACTTAGGGGGATTAATACAAATATCTGGCTTGAAATCTATTGTAGACCCAAAGTGTGTTGACAAAATACAGGTAAAGTAAAGCTATCATATCTGAGCTGCACAAATCCACATGGTCACTAGATGGCAGCACAACATCAAGACTTTTCAGCATATTTTTGCTGCCATTTAACGGCCACCAGAGTTTTTATAATCCAGATTAGATAGCTCTCCTGAAGCAATCTTCCCCAGTTGGTGTCCTTCAAATATTGTCTCCCAAAAGTGCTTTTTCAAAAGGCAACTGGACTTTCTTTATTATTTCTTGAAGATGTTTTACTTCTCATCAAACATCCTCAGTTCTGAATGAATGCTGCGGAATGAAGGGATTCATGTTCCATGCAGTCATCTGGTTAACTCTCTGAGAGTCACTGTGGCTCCTCGGGGGTTTATATGTGCCGTCAAGGTCACCTGAATCATACTTCTTGGATGAGAAGTAAAAAGTCCTCAACAAAAAACAAAGTCCAGTTACCTTTCGAAAAAGCATCTTTGGGATAACCATGACCTAGATGAATGAGAATCTCCACGGACATTCAAATATTGTACAAGTTGAGGTTTTGGAGAGCTGAATATATTTGGAAAGTAACCAATTGGAAATGGCTGGCATTGTGCATTAGAGGGGACAGTACAAAGTAACCTAAGTAGAAATAACTGGTTAATTCCATTGTGCTAAATGGGAACTATGCAGTTAGCCAAACCCATGATGGCAACTATTTTGTGAAATGGAAGCATTAAGGTGAAGTCATTTCATGTAACCTACAATATACTCTTGACATTCTGTAAATGCCCCAAATCATTGCCTACTTCTATGCTAAAATTGATTCATGTATCATACATGCAGAAAAACAAATCATTCACTTGGGTGGCCCATTCAGTGACCTGAAAATATTCTTGGTACTAATATTTTTAATAGTTCATTAGAACAAAAGTGTTAGAAACCATGGCTTGGTGCTTGTAAATATGGCAGATAGATAGATGACTGTTTGTGGGGCAGGATAATTCCCCTTTAAAAAATACTGTGAAGTTGTAAGCTTATTCTAAACACTTTATGGAATGTATAATGCTAAAAAAAAAATAATGGGAAAAGATTTTAAATAACACAATTTACCATTTGGGTTTTCTTTGTATGCCTGAAGCTTGAAAAGATACTTATTTATCCTCTGTCATTATTCCTGTTGAAATTGCTCCGATACGAATGTAGTGCCTACTTGTGCTAGGTCTTTATTAGGACTGTCTATGGCAATGGCATTTGTATTGGTATTGACATTGTAAAGGCATTGGTTATTATGGAAGGATGGAGAGGTATTGTTGAGCATAAGGGTGAAGAGAAACAAGGAATGCACCTGACAAAATGATAAATCAGCAAAATTCTGGCTGGCTGGCTGCTCTTGACTCAGTCATTGTTATGAGCTGGGTAGAAGGATGATTTCAAAACTCTCTGACAGATGAGAAAATACATTTTTCTGAGGCCAGGAAACAGACACCAACTTTCATTTATTCAGGTCTCTCAACATGGTGTCAGCTTACCAGATGCTGAAGGAGAATTAACTTAAGATTTGTAATAGTCATAAAGTACAACTAGTTCAGGTCCTCATGAAGAGAGGTCCATGCAGGCTTACCAAGATAACATGTTTATCAGGTAGAGGCTTGAATCTGCCAAACAACATACTGAAGTGTAGGAAACATTAACTTAGGCTGGTAACTAAGAGAGACCTTGTATCCAGCAACCTGACTGTTCCTTGAACATAAACCACTTATCATATAATACATTTGAATAAAATTGACATATAATGTTACAGAAAAGAATCCACCTAAATCTTATTTGTATAGTAAGTGCCAAATTATGACATTAATGAACATTTGTAACTGAATCAGCAAACAGTATCATGCTCCTTTATAATTAATTGGGTGAACTGAAATTAACTGAGGACTTTTGCAGGAAAAAATATATTAACTAAATGGTCTAGCTATTAATAGCACTTAGACTTGTATACCACTTCACAGTGTTTTACAGCCCTTTCTGAGGTTTACAGAATCAGTATATTGGCCCCAAAAATCTGGGTTCTCATTTTACCGACCTCGGAAGGATGGAAGGCTGAGTCAATCTTGAGCCTGGTGAGACTTGAACTGCCAAACTGGTGGCAGTTGGTAGTCAACAAAATAAGCCTGCAATGTTGCACACTAACCACTGCTCCACCACGGTATAATATTAAATTATGTGAGAAAATCTCGAATTTGAAAATAGCAGGGGAAATATCAGGAGAATACTTGGCCTAAACAAGGAATTTGTACGTAAGCTAAAAGAACTGAGCAGCAAAAATCCATATGACCGTTGGATGGTGGCAAAAATAGCATTTCTGATTATCTTCAACCATCTAGGTATTATTTTTATTCTTGAAGGCAAATTATGATAACCCTAGCTGAAGAGAATACACAGAGAGGGAGGGAGGGAGGGAGGGAGGGAGGTGGGTGGGTGGGAGAGAGGGAGGGAGGGAGGGAGGGAAGGAAGGGAGGGAGGAAGGAAGGAGTTTTTGGTGAGACATCAGAATATTTTTTGTAATATTGATGCTGCAGTGGAATATTTGTGTGTGTGTGTGTGTGTGTGTGTGTGTGTGTGTGTGTGTGTGTATAAATTTAAATTTAAAAGTAACCTAGCTATACCATTGTATTTATTTAGTAGAAAGTTGAGTTGGTTTTCTTGAACTGCTGACTTTGGGTAAATAACATATAGACTGAAGTTAGATTCTATAAAGCTATACATAAATCAATCTAGCATAATTTATTGATACTTGAATCATTTGTTCAGCCAGCAAATGTTAATGCAGCCAACTTCTTTTATTTAGTTCCATTCATTACATTTCTGTTACTATACTGCAGGATCTTAATGTTTCTGATATGTGAGATGTTGGATGTAACAGACTTTCCCATTTTATTTAGAAAGAAAAATGCATTTTCTTATGCTATTTGGTTTTCCTTAGTGGTGTTGCTTGCTTTTTTACTAATTTGCATAATTTAATAAAAGTCTATACATCATCCCATCATTAGCACAAATAGATAGGCTTTAATTCTAACAAGGAAATTATTCAGTTTCCTGTTGGGGCTAATTTGGAAAAATGAATTACTAGGGAGATTCAATGTTCATCTATTTCTTTTTCTGTTAATTAATGCATGAAAGTTCCCAATGTAGATTTTCTTTATACTACAGTTTAAAAACCATTATATTTAACTTCTGCCACAGTAAGTAGTGTTACAAATATTACATGGTTTGGGACTCTAGAGTTTATCATTTAAGTAGATGGAGCCTCAAGATGAAATATTTTGAATATAGCTCGCATAGAGGGATATTGTGCATTTGCTGGCTTATTCATTCTGTTTTTTAAATTCTTACTCCACCTTTATTTCCCAGGATATTGTTGTTAATCTAACAATTAAAAATGGTTTAAATAAAATACAGAAACAACTTGGCAGCTACAAAATAGCAATAATCAAATTGAGAAGTTAAAAAAATCAGTTTTACACTTGTGTTTTTAAATGTGTGCTGGCCACAAATAAGCAGCAACAGTTTGCTGAGGTAATCTAGGTCAGTGTTTCTCAACCTGTGTAACTTTAAGATATGTGGATTTCAACTCTCAGAATACCGCAGCCAGTGGGCCACCAGTTTGACACCCCTGATATATATAGTTCCTTCCTTAAACTCTCAGAAAGAGAGAGAGATAGATACATGCTATTTTCTGTCATGACCCCTTGAATGGGGTTTTAAATGAGTTCATTGTTTGGGGAGGGTGGCTTCCTATTGAATCCTTTTGAAGAAGCAGGAAAGTTATTCTCAAAAGAATCCTTAGAAGAAATGCAAGAGATTGGATGCAGTGAAAGTGAGGGTGAACATGTGATTGCAGCCCACTTCAGAATGAATGCTTGTTGATAAAAGATTTTTGTTCTCATGTTCATTCCACCTCAGTTGACCATCCATGCTGAGAAGGCTGTAGGAATTTCCAGGTGATTAAACAAAAATTGTTTTCAACACTGTCACATGTGTCACTTTGTAAGATGTGTACTACTAAACCTCCTTGCCAGAGTTCCTATGGAACAATGTCTTCCTATACCATCTGGATGTAATGTCACTTTCCTTTGGTGCCTGCCGCCTTTCTATTTTCATCACATGACACTGAATCACTGATGGGGACCTGCACTTTAGAAAGGATTGATCAGGCTCCAGCTTGAAAGCAATCTGTTCCTCATTAATTTGATTAATGGGTGTTCATGAAAAATCACGCTGTGAAATTCTATCAAGAACTAAGAGCATTTCCTTGTTGCTACCGGTATTTCCTAGTAGTCAATCCATCAGGAATTCCCCCCCCCCCCCAGATAAACTCATATTTGAAATGTAGCAGTAATATATGAAAGAAACTCTGTGTAAATGTATTTACCACTTGTTTCAAATGAGGAACATATCTAGGAATTGAGTATTTAGTATGCTAAATATTAATGCATGGGGGAAAAGATATAAAATACCCTCTAGCTTTTTTTAAAACAGCTACATAATGCAGTGTAATGTAGGGTGCTCTGGAAAAGTGGTTCTTTATGTTTCAGGCTTCTATGTCTGGTGTTTGGAAGATACATAAAAGGTAAAGGTTCCCCTTGCACATATATGCTAGTCATTCCTGACTCTAGGGGGCAGTGCTCATCTCCATTTCAGAGCTGAAGAGCCAGCGCTGTCCGGAGACGTTTCTGTGGTCATGTGGGCGGCATGACTAAATGCCAAAGGCACATGGAGCACTGTTACCTTCCCACCAAAGGTGGACCCTATTTTTCTACTTGCATTTTTACATGCTTTCGAACTGCTAGGTTGGCAGAAGGGAAAGGTACCATACATCACCACAAATAAATTTTGTAATATAAGCTATGGTTGCTATTTTGAAATCTAATCTTGAAGATATTCAATTATCAGTCCCATTATACTCTAATCTTTTATGTGCATACACAGATAGAGATAAACCTGGGACAATTTAAATTGGTTGGCCATGACAATAGCTAGTCAATAGCAAATACCCATTTGTGATGTTTTTGTTAAGCCTAATAAAGTTATTATTTTAAAAAACAAGTTGCATATTCTTTTCGGTTAAAATATATCAAATGTATGATTGCTCATGCCAATACATTTTCTAATCTATGTTTTAAATATTACACACATCTTGAGAGTTAAGAGCATAACAAAGATGGTCAAGTATAGATAAAATACTAATGAAGATAAAACTGAGAAAATAAATCAATTAATACTTTAAAAGATTAACATAGAAAGAATGAAACACCCACCGGTTAATAATTGCCAAACAATTTGAAACCAAAATCTGTCCAAGTAAGTTTTTTGTTCTAAATCTGATGGGTTTAGAACATAGCAATCTGTTGTAAATTTTCAGCCTCAAGATGACACTCCCACATTGGAGTAGCAATTTTGGATTTTTTTGCTATAAATAAAGCTGCTCAGGAGAACAAAAAAAATGACCTCCCATCCTGGCTTAAACAATAAGACACTTGTACCCAGATCAACCTAGATCAAATATGAATTTAGTACATATCAGCTTCAAGGGCAATGATGTACCTGCTCCTGAAAAGACCATTTCTGAGTTCATCTCTATTACTTGTTAATACAGTTGTAGTTGTATCATTATTCCTTTTCCCTTAAGGAACAAGCACATGGACTGAAAGTGTTCCTGAATTTGGTCTTCAATATATCAATCTTATTCCTATACAATTCTCTAAAATACTTCTACCAGCATTCTTTCATGATAGTTTATCTCAAATAATTCCAGTAACTTTATTTTAAATCTATACTTTTTATTTATTGTTTTCTAATTTCTACAAAAAAACGTAAGTATGAACAATGCAATAAAATTCAGAGCACAAATAAATGGGTAAACCAGGGAGAAGAAAAAAATAAAACCAACAATAATTCTTCAATATTCCCCCAATGAATTAATATTTTCATGATTATGAACAATTATGATTCCCCCGATTACCACAAATAATAAAATCAAAATTAAAACCTTTGAGAAGATTTTAATTTCCGCTTGACTACAACACAGGTAAAAAATGCAGGTCACATTTTGGCACCAGAATGTCATCTGAGCTATGGACATTCTAGCAGCAGACACCAAAAATATAAATAATTATTTAGAGTAAATATTTGTATTATTATGTTTACCAAAGCAAATTGTGAACACATATTAATTCTTTAATTTATAAAATTGCTGCTCTCTAAAATCATCTCATACTCAGAAATGGTCTTTTCAAGGGCAGGTGCATCATTGTCACTTGAAGCTGATATGTACTAATTCTATTCTTAAAAAAAAAGATCACCTCTAAAATCCAGCCTGACTTCCTAAATGAGTTGCTTGTGGGATGTAGATGGTAGAATCCATGGTGTAGAAACCCTTTCAGTAAGACACAGTTCTTCAATCAAATAAATGTGACTTTGTAAGTGTTGCCCAGGTCAGAAGCATTTCCTGGAGATTGAGCCCTATCTCTTATGAAATTAGATTGGATTAGACTGGAATATTTTCTGGTTCAAACTTACCAAAACCAAGAAGGATTGTTATATATTGTGATAAGGATGAGCTCATGTCTCCAAAAAGTATGTGGACAAAATAAACAGGGGCAGGTAGAGTGAAATTGCAGCGCTCATAATCATTATTACTTACAGTTACGCTGCAAATCTTCTTAAAAGTATTGTAATAGTCAAGTCCCAGCTAATGCTAAATATTTGAAGCAAATTTATGGTGTATTTGAACTTTACTACAAATTTATTTTATTTTAAGATAAGATCTTGATCAGGATTAGAATCTGATTTTTGGATATGGTTCAAAGTTACAGCAAAACTGTTCACATCTTTCCTGCTTTTTACAATTTTATTTAGAACACTATTAGTACTCAACTAATCTGAGATGGCTTCCTCTTCTCAGACTTTTTAATTATTGGTATGATACATTGGGACCCAATATTTCACTATTATAATGTATACATTGTACCTGTATAATATTTCCAAGATAATTATCTGCATGTGCCCAATAACAATTACTGAATAATTCACCTCATGTTCTCCAATCTTCAGGTAATGGATTTTTCTGCAAGATTTCCTGCTGCAGTAAGGTCTTGTCCACTTCTTATCTAATTAAACTTAATTGACGCCCTCTTTGCAATTTTATGAAATTCGTTCATTCCATGGAAAATTACAAGATCAAACATTTATTCATAAATGCTTTCGTCAGCACCAACACCAAAAGCTTTGAAAAACATACAGTATTAATAACACTTTGTCATTTCCCTTGATAATGGAATTCTTAGCCATCAAGTATTAACATCTTTTCTCCCCAAAATTCTTTCCCCTCTTTTTCTTTGTTCTATAACTACTATGTGTCCACTTGTCAAAATCTTATCAAGGTTAAAGAGAAAACATATCTTCCAATATGTCCCTTATCACTTCTTTTTTTTCAGATGCAGGTATTTGTGTAATATTCACACAGCCAAATTGCAGTATTCCAAACAACATGTCTAGGCTTTCAACTGTGTATCCTACAGTATGAAATACAGTCAATTTATTGTGAATCTTTAGCTGAATATGATTAGGACATCAAAATATTCTGGCAAGGATTTGAAGTTTTTCATGCTCACCCTATTACATCCCGGAAAGCTATTCAGCACTTCTAAAATACACCATCTGCCAGTGTGGGAGACTGCTCCAAATCAGGCAAGTTCAGCATAGGTTGAAAACAGAGATCCAAGAACTTCTCTGATATCTAAAGGGCTGAAATACCTATCACATTCATGGTGGATGATACATCTTAAATCATATGTACAGTATATGCATTTGTAAGATTGAGCTATTTCTTACACCCAGATCCTAAAGTTCCTTCTTGCATTTTGATCTTTTGTAGACAAAACATAGTACCATAATTGTATTTGATATACAATTATATTCTACTACTGTATAAATTACATTCTACTGTATGGTTCTTAGAGGTTCATAGGTTTACTTTTAAAAGTGAAATTAATGTAATCCGGTTACATTCTAAATGTTACCTCAAGTTTCACAAGTGGCACAAACATATATAGACACTTCAAAGACATGGGTAAAAGCGAATCAGTGTAATCAGGTAAAATAAGCTTTGGACTGAGTTTGTGTCAAGTGCAAGAAACCAGGAGTCAAGACAGTTCAAATGAATACAGGTTTATTGCATGCCAACATTCACTACAAGAATCTGAACTACTAACAGTCAAAACAAATTGGCAACAGATAAGAGCCAATGGAATTCAAGGTTGTCTAGACTTAGATCTCTTGTGGGCAGGAGGACTTATGACACACTTGATCCTTCTCTTGAGCTCAGCCTGGTCATCTTTTGCGGCTTGTGATTTTATGACCATGGCCGTATAGCCTTCCCAGTGATAAGGTGTAAGCGGTTTGCTACTGACTTATTGAAGCCTATCATCCTCTGATTTCAGGGTTGTGTCCCATTTAAGTATTAACTGGATCCAATACTGATTAGCTTTTAAAGCTCAACCAAGGTTGGCAGTTCTACTACCATAGAACGAGTGTCCCAATTTTGGTCTGACCATTTTTCACAAAACAGTTAATAGTTGTGTGCTCTATGGTTGAAATTGTTCATTTATGAGGCTTTATCATAAGTTTAGCAAGCTAACACCCTTTAAATTAGCTTAGGTAGGAATATGCATGGTTAAGACAGAGAAATAAAGGTCCTCTGACGGACAGCAGAGTATATCAAATCTGTTCTGCTTGAATGGGCTGCCCATTAAATCATTTTTTTGGACCTTAGCAACATTTCAAAAAAAATAATTTTGGGGAATGACTTATAGCATAATTGTGCGTTTTTGACACCTATAATTTTTCTCACAATCTTTCTCAGGGTGTTCTTTTTATATAAAATATATTTCTGCATCCATTTTAAAGATAAACAAAATGCAAATCCAAGAAATGCTGTATATTCTGCAACTATCAGTATGTTATCTGTACACACACACACACAAACAGAGCCCTGAATGTCTTCCTACAATCTGTAATCTAAATTCTGTCGTTTAAATCACCTGCCTGACCTGTTTATGTATCTTGCAGGAACTGTCTTGTTTTTCCCACTGATTTATTTTATGTGCTTATTCTTACGCAATGCATTTCCTTTTCAGAATATCTATAAACCTGCAGAATGCTTGCCAGCAATTTAATGTCTGGAACTCTCAGTTCCTTCTGTGTCACATCCAGAAGCCAGAAATCTTCCACAGCTGTTTTTCCCATGGATCTGGGGGTGCAAAAGAAGGAAAATCTGACCAAAGGAGTCATGAGAAAGCCAATCCCAAATGTGACTAAAATGTCTTCTGGGCATAAAATAGACAGTATTCTTAACAGGCCAGCTTCAAACCATCTGTTCCTTTTAATGCAAATGCCCAAGATTTAGATTGCTGATCTCCCTTCACATCTCATTTGGAGACTATTAATGCTACTTTGTATTTTTCCCTGCTTTGGTAATAACAACATAAAATTGCAAATATAATATTGCCTTTTTTGTGTTAAGAAATAAGTAGGGATCCTACTGTTGTATAACTGAATTTTGTATCTGTAAATTAAAACAAAAATCCTAATCGTTATTCATAGAACGAACAAAGTCATTGGCATGATTTTTGAAGGTCCTTTCCAAACATTTGTTCACACACTTGTAGATCTTTCCACTGTTCCCTCACTTTTCTTGGCTGAGTGGCTTGTGGCTTCTGTTACCAACCAACAATATGGCCAAATGTTAGGAGCAGAAATACAGCACAATTTAAAGTCTCAGATTAAATTAAATTAACCCCCAGAAAGCATGTGCATGTCTCTTTTTCAAAGAGCTTCCTGTAGTAACTGGAAAGACCCTTCCTTGTAAATCATCCCTGGATTAGTCATTAAGCAAAACAAGCACATGTTTAGGGCACAACAGGAAAGAGGACCCCTCCACATTTCATGCCCCCTGCCTATCCTTCCTTTAACTCTTTTGTTGCCATACTCAACTTTACTTGAATTTTGTTGTAATGTTATTTATCTGCTATGTTCAATTTTGATCTGTTTTGTTAATAAAACTATTCTTTTTGGCATGGTGAGTGTGTAAAGTTTGAAAGTTAGATTAGTGATGTCATGAGATATAGTGTTCCTGCCTCATGGCATAAGAGTTTTTATTGATTTTATTTTTACAAATAATTCGAGGCAGCAAACATATCCAACACTCCTTCCCCCTCCAATTTCCCCCAGAACTGTTAATGAGTCCTGTTGCTGGGCAGTGCTTACGATATTAGTTTGCTTTAATCTGGTCTTGGTGCAAGGACAGAAGTCTGTTTCTTCTAAGAAAGCAACATAGACCACTGCAAGATGTACAACTTCATGAAGCTGCTTCACAGTTAATTTATATTAAATGTATTCCTTTCTAGAGGTTTTTAATGTTGCTTGTTCCTTTAATGGTCCAGAACGATTTTTACAAATGCAGGTAAAAATATACAAGTTAAACCAATCTTTAAAACAATTGATATATTAAAATAGTTAAAAAGGCTGTTAGAGTAATTTTTTTTAAATGAAAAGACTCTTGCTTTAAGTACAATGGCACCTTGTTTCAGACTAGTGTCCCTGCATAGGAAAAGTAGAAGTAACCGTAGATACCAACTATATCCCCAGTGAGATTGCAAAATATATCTCAATGCAATACAATACAATACACTAGTAGAGTTGGAAGGGACCTTGGAGGCCTTCTAGTCCAACCCCCTGCCTAGGCAGGAAACCCTACACCGTTTCAGACAGATGGCTATCCAACATCTTCTTAAAGACTTCCAGTGTTGGGGCATTCACTGATCTCACTGATGATGACCACACTATGTGGAAGTACAGTAGTTGGTCTTGAAAGTATTTTGGTCCCAAGCCACGTAAGGCCCATGAAATGGATTTGGAAGGAACATTGCTTCAACATGAACTTGGTTGCAGTGCCCAGGCCATCCTCAAGAGATCCTCTACAAAGAGCATATTAAACAATTAAAACAAAGCACCTTTGAAACACTTGAGTAGCCCTAATCAGGTCTAAGGATTTCCAGATATGCTAATATCAAACTTTTTGTTGAATGCTAGGCCAACTGCCTGCTTTCTACATATTTCTCATTTCCATTGCAAATAGATTCCTGAACTTTTTCTTTGGCAGCACTGCTCTGTTTGCATATGTCAATCTAGTTAGGATTCAAATCACATTCAAAAATTATATGATCAAGTTTAGGCTTTGAATCAAATTCAAATATTAATTGGAAGGGGTCTCCCCCCCCCTGTTTCTCTGGATGAATTGTAATCACCCATCAGTCATGGAAAATAAACATGGTCTTCAAGCATTTAGTTAGTTAGTAGATAATGCTAGAAATTTGCCCACAGCTGGCTTCTAATGTTGGCTTAAAAGTACTAGAAATACTCTGTCAATAATTTCTGTGCTTATATAGCAGTCATAGGACAGGTCTCAATTTTTTTTCTTTTGCTTTCATATCCCATTAATGTTTTAATAAAAGAAATGGCTTACTATTACAGGATGAAATAAACTTAAATGTAGTTTTGATACATGATCACATGTCTGCTACTTTATTTAATGGACCTAATAATTCTTAACCATTCTAAATAATGTTTCTGCCATTATCACTGCCGTGTGTAGGAATCAATCCTAGATGCTCAGACCAAATCCCATTCTGGTCATAATCAGACACCTCATAGCATAGATTCAGTGTGGATTGCTTCTGAAATACAGGAGTGTGCAGTAAATGGAAGAGGTGAGAGTTGCATAGAGTGGTGAGGCCAGGTAATTTTAGCCCTAAACGCAGGTCAGTCTGTATTATAAAGTGTTCTGCTTTCTCCTCCACCCTCCCTTCTGTCTTTCTCTGATTTATTCAGATGTTTAGAACCCATGAAGTCTACAACAGATCATACTGGAGTATTTATCTTCCCTGTATGTCACAAGACATTAAAAGGACCATAAATTTAAATAACCAGCCATAAGTGATGTGCAGTCAGGGGAGGCAGGGGAGGCACAGCCTCACCTCTCTCATCATGAAAAGAAAAAAAATGTAAAAGGGAAAAGTGAGTGCTGAGGTGAGGCTTAAAAAAGCCTCTAAAAAAGGGAGGACTGTGACAACTTTGATCTTTGGAAGCATGCAAGCAAAATACCCCAGGATCACGGTGGCAGGGACAGCAACTCCTTCCGCTGCGCTGTGGAGAAGAGCCACGCTGTGCAGGAGGCTTCTCAGTGCTAGCCTCAGATCAGCGTGAGCCGTGGTCCCTTTCATGTTGGCTCAGGAAGGAGGGGAATGGGACCGTGTGTGCAGGAGGCTCCTCAGCGCTAGCCTCAGATCAGCGCAAGCTGTGGTCCCCTTCATGTTGGCTCAGGAAGGAAGGGAATGGGACCGCGGCTCGCGCTGATCTGAGGCTAGCGCTGAGGAACCTCCTGCACACGCAGTCCCATTCCCCTCCTTCCTGAGCCAACATGAAGGGGACCACAGCTCACGCTGATCTGAGGCTAGCGCTGAAGAGCCTCCTGCACACGCAGTCCCATTCCCCTCCTTCCTGAGCCAACATGAAGGAGTTGCTGTCCCCGCCACCATGATCCTGGGGTATTTTGCTTGCATGCTTGGAAAGATCAAAGTTGTCACAGTCCTCCCTTCATGATGATCATTTGATGACGTCAGTGCCTCACCAGCCATAAACCTCACCGCATGTCACTGATAAACTGAGTATAGCCCCATTACTATGACATATAAACATGTAGGTTCATCAACAGCTTTGTATCTGTTGAATCTGAAACTGATTTTTAAATGTTTTTCAAACATGGTTAAAGTAGAAGTCCTTTTTTTATTCAGTGAGAGCATGAATTAAATCAAAACCATTTTTTCAACATTAGAAGCAAGACAGATCTATGCAATATGTTGCCTTTTAGCCATTTTTATAGAAATCTAAAACTCTGTTGCTTAATGTCAACAGAAAATTGAGCTGACAATTGATACAAATAATGCTATCAGTCTGTCTGAAAATCAAAGCAACTCTCATTGGTCCTTTATTCCAGCACTAACATTTGAACTACTATAAATCCATGTACTTGTCATATGCTAAATAAATAAAATCCAGCAATATTTTCAGACTGTTTTTCATCTATTTATTACATTTTTAAAAATGGGTGCCCTGGTACAGTTTGCAAAATTCACTGCAATGTTACTAATGGCCTCTTGGAGCATCCATGTTTTTTCCTAAAAGATGACAAATTGACAATCAACCAGTATCGTTATTTCAAGGACTCTCCACTTTATGAAGTCTGTGAATGCATTTAATCATATTACAAAATGCCACAGCTTATTTTTATCCTCATTGCATCCTTGTCTAATATGGAAACTGTCCGTCCCCCCCCTCCAGCTTTGATGGTCTTGAATCTCTGTGAATTAGTTATATTCTTGAGTTGGACACAAAAACCAGGCATACTATAAAAACTACACACAAACAATATATTTTCTTTTACCCATCAAGAAAGCCAATGTTTGCAGTTAGCTACCCCCTTGCCTATGGCAACTCGAGAGCAAGCCAGGGATGTTTTGCGAGTTATATAAGGTTTAAAATGGTATTCTGCTGCACATTACAGTAGGTTACAAACATGCCTAACATTTCACATTAGCACTGTATGTGAACCTAGTCAAGCACCAGAACATATCTTGATGTAGACTACATTTGCATTATATATTTAGTTTCCCCTTTAATTGTAAAAATATATATCCTATAATGTGTAGTGGTGGTGTTATGAATCATATTAAGCCTTTTGCATGCTTTTTCAGAAAAAGAAGGTAGCTTCTTTTTCTTCCCAACCATCTCCTGTTCATCTTCTAATGTGACAGTAATCAAGAACAAGCATGCAAGCGTATGCAGCCATGAAAAACCATCAGAGTTCAAATATTTCATACTACTCCAAGCTTTCTGCATTTTTGCTCAAGCTTTGAACAATATTCTATAACAGTTAAAAGCCATTTATTTGAAGCCACCTTTAATTTTGTATTTGTGAATTTTTTAGGCTCTGGCTATGTTGATTTTTTTTTCTTGTCAGCTACATCATTTTAACTTCTATCTTGTCTCACACCATACGATATTTGTAATTGGAAGGATGTAACGTTTGACACAAATTCCTGTATACAGGAATTCCTATATACAGATGAATGAAATATTCATTATAGATGTTACGGTGAAAGACCGAAATTGGTGAATGTCAACATTCACCGGTGAATGTCGACATTCACCAGATACGCTTGGTGAATGTCCGAAAATACCCTTATCCTCTCGACACCCTTCTATTCGCGGAGTTTTTTTTTTTAAAACCTGCGATCCTGCGATCGACATAAAAAAAAAAAAACTCAGCGAATAGAAGACGCTTAAAAGGAAGTGAGGAGCCGAGGTATTAGGGTAAGGGGATTAGGGTAAGGGTGTATGTCCGAAAATACCCTTATCCTCTCGACACCCTTACCCTAATCCCCTTACCCTAATACCTCGGCTCCTCGCTTCCTTTTAAAGGTCTTCTATTTGCGGAGTTTTTTTAAAAAAACCTGCGATCCTGCGATCGACATAAAAAAAAAAACTCAGCGAATAGAAGACGCTTAAAAGGAAGCGAGGAGCCGAGGTATTAGGGTAAGGGGATTAGGGTAAGGGTGTCGAGAGGATAAGGGTATTTTCGGACATACACCCTTACCCTAATCCCCTTACCTTAATACCTCGGCTCCTCGCTTCCTTTTAAAGGTCTTCTATTCGCGGAGTTTTTTTAAAAAAACCTGCGATCCTGCGATCGACATAAAAAAAAAACTCCGCGAATAGAAGACGCTTAAAAGGAAGCGAGGAGCCGAGGTATTAGGGTAAGGGGATTAGGGTAAGGGTGTCGAGAGGATAAGGGTATTTTCGGACATTCACCAAGCGTATCTGGTGAATGTCGACATTCACCAGATTTCGGTCTTTCACCGTAACATAGACATATCTATGCAGCACATCAGGTAAAAGAGAAAAGTTGAGCTGCTTTGCTTTCATATCAGTTTTGACTCATGGCAACTGCATGAATATAGCCATGTATTTTTCTTGACAGCATTTTTTGAAGTGGTTTGCCATTGTCTTCTTTTTCAGGCTAAGAGAGTGTGATTGGGCCAAAGTTAACCAGTCAGCTTCCATGTCTGCTACATTAGAACTCATCCTCTACTGATTTCTAGTGCAGCATCTTTAAACACAACCCCAAATTGGATCCTGTAATATAATATTTTAATGAATTTATTTCATAACCAACAAAATAAGCCCAGTGCTCTTGATTTTATAAAGATATTTTTAGTTGAATAAACAATGGTTTAGAAGATGGCTTCTAGGTATGCATTAATCATCAGTTTAGAGCAGTGTTTCTCAAACTTGGCGACTTTAAGTATAGCTGGCTGGGGAATTCTGGGAGTTGAAGTCCACAGGACTTAAAGTCGCCAAGTTTGAGAAACACTGGTTTAGAGTTTTTCTTATAAGAAATTGTTACAACCCCATGGATATTTTCCAGTTTTTAAGTCCTTTAGCTATAAGTAGCTGTCTTATTTTAATGATATGAAGCATGACTTACCGTTTAAAATTATTTCATTAGTGTGTTTTGCTTTGATGTATGTTATGTAAAGAATCACAGCTGTTCAGGACATTGATATAGTAAGATGGACTGAATGAAGGTACATTTTCTTAATCTCATTTTAGACAGATTTTATATTGTAATCAAATTCCTATCCCCAAACATTTTATTTAAGAGCACCACTGAAATGTTCCACCATTGTAAAACACCAATTATCATGTTGCTAGGTCTTGCCAATTGCATTTCCCTGCCTCAACTCCCACAAAGCAGTTGCTAACCAGCCCAGAAGAGATTAGAGGGATCTCAATTCACAAGGATCTTGAGATATGGAGGGAAAAATATAGACTGTGCCAGGCTATATTATTTGGGCGATAAGCAACAATAGAGACAAAGACAACTGCTATCCCAGAAATGCAGCAAAAGACACCTGGTGCCAACTCTATAAAACGTTTTAATCTGAAAATAATAAAACAGGAGGATCTGCCCTTAAAAAAAATTATCACCTCATATGATGGACAGGACTTTTGGAAGGAATTTGTAAACACAGGTAGTCCCAAAAATAATTGGAAACCTTTGTGCGTCCGAAATGACGGCTTTACCAATTCAAATTGTTGAGGCGTAAGATAATTGCATTGCTGAACTCACCTTAGGATATGTTCATGAAGTGATTTATTTTGATATGTAATAACCCTGCTGCTATTTTATTATAAACACAACAACCTAGATAACTAGGATTTGTAAGAGTGAATAGTATACATTACCTAATTCATCTGTGTTGGATGCTTGGACTTGAAATGATTCTTTGGCAGAGATCTGTGCCTTTTTTATCCTTTGCAAAAAAATATCTTGAATTTACAGTACAATGAATGCAGCAGACTCAATATTATGGTCACTGTTTTTATCAAGACAGTTTGAACTGGTGGTACTCTCAAAAAATGCTCAGTTTCAAGTAGTCACATCTGATTTCTAAAACTTTGGAATCTAAATAGAATTATTTCAGAGCCTTCTTTGAGAATTCCTCTATTTCCGAATTTTTGAGTTGGAATTAAACATCTGTCACCTTGCAGATTAATATTGATTTAGTGGAAAGGACATTCCTTAACCATGCATTTATTTCTGAATACATAAACTTAATATCTGAGGCTTTCCAACTGAATTTATTTTAGATAAGTTTGGGAAAAACTGTTTTTCTGTGTATAACATTTAAAAAATATATTTAGAAGGACAACGTGAAGCTTTAATGTAATTCGGCTTGCAAGGCTAGCTCCAATTAAAATAAATATATAACAATAAATTGAAAAAACTAAACACCATAAAGCAGGCAATTCCAGTTGCAAAAGTCATTGAAATGGTAGCATGTTCACCATCTTTGCAACTCAAATATTATGGAGGAAATCCATAAATTGGGGTAGATAATTTCAAACTGGCCCATCAGAAAAAAAAAGCTTTCTTATAAACTCCCCTTCACCTGCTAAACAAATATAAGTCAGGATATTAAGAGGATCCTCAAACTGTGGGCCTATTCTTTCAGGTGAAGTTTAATTCCATCAAGAGCCATTCCATAAGGGCCATTTTCAAACCTAATGGGCAACTGGTATTACCAGGACTTAATTTGACTTTGATTCGCTGCACCTCCAGGTACCAGTTAAGAACATAATTGTTCTTCCTGTCTAAACTCGGGTGAATGAAGATATTTATATACCGTACTGCTATAATTAGAAACTACACAGATTTCATCAGCTTATTTATCCTGAGTCAACAAATATTCTTAGCCCAAAGTTTCACCTAGATTGTTGAATCAAGCTCTGTGGCACCATATAATGGAGTGACTAGCAGTTTCATTATTCATTTCCCAGTAATACCTGGAGCTGCCTGCTCAATCAATGCCTTCCCAAATCGTGCAGGTGATATTGAAGGATACCATTGTCAATGGAATCAGAGGATGCTGAAAGATGCAACATAGCTGACAATACTGCTACTCTTCAGAAAGACCTTTGCTATGTGTCAGAATGGTCAAACAATTGGCAATTTCAAATCTCAACCAACAAATACTCTGTCTTACACATTGGCAAAAAAAAAAATCAGAACACAAAATGTAAGCTGGGTGGATATGACCTCGTAGATGACCCCCACTCTGCCAAGGACCTTGGAGTACTCATCTCTAATGATCTAAGTGCCAGAGCCCACTGTAACAACATTGCCAAAAAGGCATTAAGAGTTTTAACCTAATGCTGCATAGCTTCTTCTCTGGTAACACTGTACTACTAACCAGAGCATACAAAACATTTGCTAGACCAATTCTCGAATACAGCTCATCTGTCTGGAACCTGTACTGCATATCAGACATTAATACAATTGAGTAAGTCCAGAGATATTTCACGAGAAGTATCCTCCACTCCTCTGCTCTCAACAGAATACCTTATGCCACCAGACTTGAAATTTTAGGCTTTGACAACTTAGAATTACGCTGCCTTTGGCCAGACCTAAGCATAGTACATAAAATTATCTACTACAATGTTCTACCTGTCAATGACTACTTCAGCTTCAATCAAAACAATATACGAGCACACAATAGATACAAACTTAAGGTAAACCGTACCAAACTCGATTGCAGAAAATATGACTTCAGCAACAGAGTGGTCAATGCCTAGAATATGTTACAGTGGTTTCTTCCCCAAACTCCAATAAGTTTAACCTCAGACTGTCTACTGTTGACCTCACCCCATTCCTAAGAGGTCTGTAAGGGGGAGCATAAGCGCACCAACATGCTTACCGTCCCTGCCCTAACAACCCCATTTATTTGTATCCATTTCATGTACTCATAATCTTGTATATGCTTATATCATCCTATACATGTTTGACAGTTTCAGATCCATACTAGAAATCAAATCAGACTGAAAGGGATCCAGATAACCAAGAATTCTTTGCAGCTGAGCCTATCAATATTTTCCAAGAGGAAAGATCAGACACCAGGCAGAAATCATCCATTTTTTTTCAGGTAAGAGGTATAATCTCCTCCTCAAAGAAGTATTTGTTGCTCCTTAAATCCAACTGAGTAGTCACAGTTTAATTACTCAAAGGAGCCAGTTAGAATATGGATCAGATGATTGTATACATGCTACCAAGAATCTTGTCTGTACCTTCACAATCTACAACAGAAGAATAATTCTAATATTCTGGTAAGTCATTGTCAGTTACCCCATTTATTCCTGCCAATGTGGAATTTAAATGGGAGTAATATGATCATTTTGAAGCATATAATTTTGGAAGCATGTCACAGCAACCTGGACAATGATTGTCATATTGTTTATTCACAATAGTGTATGGGACATCTTAAACAATGCCATCAGTCAGCATTCAGTGGTACATGACAGAATGAGTAGAAAAATCCCCAAGTACCTCTCAAAAATTGAGCAATCCTTCAGGTATCCTAGATAGATCATCATAAGCAGATTTCCAATTTCCAGAGGTCAATGATGCCAAGAATTTCAAGTTGACCAGAAAGTGATCTGCCTATGATAAAGGACTGATTATAATATCTCCTACTTTCAGATCTCAATCTATCAGATTTGAAGCGAAAACTATATAATGTATGTAGTTCTTCAGCTTTCCACTCAGTAATGACACAGCTGCACTCTTTCAAACCTGATCACTGCCAACTAAACAGCTGCCTTGAAGAGGCATGGAATGTCCATAGTTCAGAGTAAACTGATCCGTGCTAAGGGAACGATGGGAAAAGGAAGTGCCATCTACATGCTTTATTCTATTGCCCATGAGATGGTTATTATCATACTCTTGTGGCTGAGGGTAACTGTAAAGCAGACTTTGTCATAAATTTCAGGGTGGAAAGAAGAGAAATGAGATATGTAGAGGTGACAAGGATCTGAGATGCTTCTCTCTCCCAAAAAAGTAGAGTAAGTTTTTCTCTCAAGGCCACCCTTCTGTTGTCTTCAATGTCTCAATCACACTGTACCCAGATAGCAACCACTCTGCCCCTTTCATTTTGTACACTTTATCTTCAGCTACAACTTTTGACCCAGAATCTATGGATTTCATTGCATACTGATGTTACGTTTCTTCTTCCTGACCAAGCAAGCTAAAAGTGGGGAATATGAGACTCATCTTCCAAAAGATCCTTTTCACAATATGAATAAGCATAGAGACAACCAACTTCAAATAGGATCCTTTCCCTTTCTCTGAGATTTGCAAACTGTGCAGAGAAATTTGAATGAATTTGAACATGAAAATCTGTTTTTTATACCTGTCCTCTTCTATTTCTGCAGTCATGTACCATTGGTGTTCTTTTTCTGAGTTTTCATGCAAAGCAAGCTCTTTCCCCCTGTCTGACAGAATTCAGTTAGATTGTATGTAGATTCCCACAAATTGTCAGGTTGGGGAGAGGCCTATGCTCCAGTCCCCCATTTGAAAAGACATGTGAGTTTTCAGAGGCCAGTGAAAAAATTATTTCCATACTCCAAACTAGGGAATACATATATTTGTATTTGATTACGAAACTTGAGTGCAGATGTTCAGCCATTGATCTTATGAAGCTTCATAAGATTTGCTCTCCTATCAGTGATAGATTCTATTTTCTTCTTACTCTATTTTCAGTTCAAGTACTCAAGCATAGCTTTCAGACATTTGGAATCTAAATATGAGTCCATGTCTTATTTAGATCTATAACGTCAGAATAAATCTCCCGCATTTTCAGCAGGAGTTAGGAAATGCAGATTTATTTTGTTTCAGCTGAAAAAAACTTCTCAAATGTACCAAAACTGATACAGAATACAAATTTTTATACTGATATTAACTTAGGTTGAAATATTAGCTATTTGAAGGGACATGGTGGCTCAGTGGCTAAGATGCTGAACTTATCGATCAGAAAGGGCAGCAGTTCAGCGATTTGAGTCCCTAGCACCCCATAATGGAGTGAGCTCCCATTACTTGTCCCAGCATCTGCCAACCTAGCAGTTCAAAACACGTAAACATGCAAGTAGAAAAATAGGAACCACCTTTGGTGGGAAGCTAACAGCGTTCTGTGTGCCTTCGGCATTTAATCATGCCAGCCACATGACCATGGAGATGTCTTCAGACAGTGCTGGGTCTTCAGCTTTGAAATGGAGATGAGTACCGCCGCTAGAGTCAAGAATGACTAGCACATATGTGTGAGGGGAACCTTTACATTTACCTTTTATTAGCTATTTGAATCAAACATGGTTGAACAAATCAATCAAGGATATAGGAGTTGCCATATTAAAGTTACATTAACATACAATATCATTGCTTCTTCAACTCTATCTTTAAAGCAGTTGCCAATTTAAGAACATTCTTTTCTCAAGATTTTTCAGTCTAGCTCCAATATTGCAGTAACAGCTTGCTCAATTATGTAAGCAAAGCGGCCTATGAAATGCTGTTCTGTTTCATTAGCACTTTAATGTCCATGCTAAGGTATTTATAGCTAATAGGCCCTTCTATTATATTACTTGGACAATTTGTTGGCCAAGGAGCTAGGAACTATAGAGTAGTCCTTAATAATAAGTTGTAGTATGACAAGTTAATCAAGGGTTTAAAAAGCAATCTCATATTCATAGACTACTTTGGAGTGTGGCTGCAGGTAGCAGCAAACATGGTGCTATGAATTTTTTGTGTGTGCTTCATACAGAAATGGTGGCCTAAAGACTGAATGTCTAAAACTCCAGGATATACACAGTGAAGTGACACAATTTCACACTGTTTTGTCAGAGTTCTCCAGAAAGGTGGTTTGCTTCAGAAATGTGTGGTGCAGACATTGGTGAGATGAAGAAAAAGTGTTCATCAAAACTACACACTCACCAGCTTTAAGTAGCAGACGCCCCACATATTTTTTAAAAAATTGCAGCCATGATGGAGCAAAAAAAAAGTGGTCTGAGCATTGAGGATATCATTCTGAGAATCTACCAATACTTCAAAATAAATATGCAGTGGATTGAATTCCTGAAAACATATTGTGAGTTTGTTGAAGTTGAATATTGAAGACTGCTCCCCTACTCTCTGTCCAATTCCTAGCCTGATAGGATTTTAATATGTGTGCAATTTTGAAGTTTCACACCTATCCATCATCCATCCATCCATCCATCCATCCATCCATCCATCCATCCATTCTAGCTGCCCAACTTAAATTGGAGACTCTGGGTGGCAAATAATCATAAACTTAATTAAACAGAATACAAAAAATAAAATAAAATACAAATGAAACCAAAAAGATGTTATAATCCATCAGTGTCAACATAGCCATCGGGCCTTCCAAAAGATCAACAGTGTTAGGTCATCCTCATCTCAGGAGGGAGAAATTTCCAAAAAACAAACATTACAACAGAAGGGATGTACCTCCAGGTTCTACCAGCCAACATTTCTTGGTTGACAGGACTTGGAGTATGCCCATCCTGTCAAACCAGCTTGGATGGGTAGAAACAACTGGATGAAGACGGTCCCTCCTCAGGTAACCTGGTCCAAGGCCATGAAGTGCTTTAAAAGTAACAAGCAAAATCTTGAACTGTACCCAGAAACACACTGGCAACCAATATAGTCCCCAAAGCAGTGTTGTATGTGCCAAATAACTGACACTATTTAGAATGCTGTGCAGTCAAATTCTCTTCAATCTGAAGCTTCCAAATGTTCCTCAAGGCAGCCCACGTAGAGCTCATTGCAGTAGTCTGACTAGACGTCATGAAGGTATAAGTGACAGTGAGCAAGGCTTCCTTGTCCAGGATGAGCAGAATCTAAAAATGTACAAAGATCATTTCAATCATGTCTGCCATCTGCTCTTCTATCAGGAGTAGTGAGTCCAAGAGAACCTCCACATTGTGCACTGAAGCAGTGCCATTCCATCCAAGATCATAGCTGGAAAAACCTTGATACTGGAAGACCCAGGAACCCAAAGCCTGCAGAATGGGCAGAGAAAGAAACTCAGAAAGAAACTGCCCTAACTTTTCAAACTGTAAGAGACTTTATCAGATGTGAAAGGTGAATATCAACCTTCCCATATAGAACAGACAGGAAAAGACGACCCGATAAGCTAATTCTATTTTATTGTAAAGCTACATCAATAAAGTCTTGCAGGTCTAATAGTACTGTTCTTCAAAATGCCTTGTCAAGAAGTTCAGGCAGAGCTATCTGCCCTAGATGTTTATTAGTGAAAACAATGCAAGAAAACTATTTTGCTTTTCTGGGACTTCCTTATCGGGTTTCATTCTTCCTGACTAGTAGCCCAATTGCTTTCCTACTTTGCATGTATTTTAAGGCGATTTTTATTCTTGGGCTGAATGTTTCTTAGTTTCTTTTTTAATTTATAATTTGACTCCATTAGCCACAATGGCATCTTTCTGAAATCAATTTGAACTTTTTCTGATGTTCTAAATATATATATATATATATATATATATATATATATATATATATATATATATATATATATATATATATATATATATATGTGTGTGTGTGTGTGTGTGTGTGTGTGTGTGTGTGTGTGTGTGTGTGTGTGTGTGTGTTTTGGGAGGCATCATTTTTCTGCCATTTCCTCATCATCTCATTTCCAACCCAAGAATTTCCTTTTCACAGCTTCCAATGCCACAAAAATACAACAATTTTCTCCATTGCTTCTAAAAGCTAGAGAAATTTAATAGTTCCACAGTATTCACAGGACTTTTTGTGTGCTTGTACAACCTAAATCACTTTACTTCTAGTCAATTTTCAGGATTAAACTTTGTTTGTTAATAGAAAGTGTTTAGAAGTTTCAATATTAGATAAACTGTTGATACAGACAGAAAACAGACTGATCAAAGTGCTGTATAGATTTTTGTTGGAATATAAACTAGAGGAGGAACATGTCAAAGAAACCATGGTCGCCTGGGCGAAAAATTTCGGTTACAACGTGGAATTGGCTAAGTGGGAAAAACTTTGGATACTTAATCAGAAATTAACATTGGCTACGGCGTATAAAGAAAACCTTTACAAGATGTTCTACAGATGGCATCTCCCGCCAGCACGGCTTTCTAAAATGTTTAAAAATCTGGCCCCAAATTGTTGGAAGTGTAAAAAAACACCAGGCACTTTCTACCATATGTGGTGGACGTGCAATGAGGCAAAAATATTGGAAAATGATCCAATCATGGTTAGAACAAATGGTGGGAGAACAAATTATTTTTAAACCAGAAACCTTTCTCCTAGGCATAATACCGGAGGGGTTTAAGAAAGATACACTCTATCTAATTATACATATACTGACTGCAGCGCGCATAACCTATGCACAGCATTGGAAAAAAGAAAATACACCATCAGAGCTAGATATAATCAGAAAAGTGTTGGCCTGTGCAGAAGCAGATAGGCTCACTTTGGAACTTAAAAATAAAGGGGAATCAGAATATTTTGAGGTATGGAATAGATTTTATGACTGGTATAAATTAAGACGACAAGACTGGAACAAATGTATATATGGTGATCGAACAGAAGGAGAGACAATGTATTAAGTAGAATAACTGTTAATGGTTGAAACTAGCTGTACATAATGTGAATATATGATCATCCCGACTCCGCGGCATTGCATTGTTTTAAATGTAAAAACAATAAAAATATATTACAAAAAAAAAGAAAGTGTGTAGAAGTTTAAAGGTGCCGACTTTCTGACATGAAATTCATCCTCTCCTTGTCTCACCTTGTGAGTGGTGCGTGGTTCCCAGTGGAAACATTTCCAAACAGGCTGTAGGTTTCTACAAAGTTCAGATTACACTAATGTAGTTTGTAGATGAACTTCCCTTTGAGGTGACCGTCTCCTGATGGTATCTCCCATTGAAAAGATTTTCACCTCCAGCTGTGACTAATAGAAAGCAATCAGCTTTACAAAGGATGGCAACCCAAATTATCATCTAATATTTACAATAATTCACTTTCCTTAACTGAGGTCATTAGATGTTCACACCATATCTGTAGTATTAAATTAAATTAAATTGTTATTGCAAAGAATATGGCATAAAGTGTGCAGTAGTCTGAATACTGCACAGTACATTTCCTGAGTAATTTCTGTTTCCATGGAAATAAATGCTAAGGGATTTTTCCTGCATTGTTCTAAGGATGTATTAGAACAGGTATTTTTATAATAATGGACAGTATTACGGGTGGTGACATATTATATATGCATCTTTTCCTTTTCTGCAAATTGAGGAAAGCATGATTCAGGTTTTGCCCTGTTCTTGTGGGTTCAGTTAATTAGAAGAAAAGATGACAATCTTTCTAACCTCATCTAGTTTTATCCGTGGTTGAGTAGAATTTTAAAAGCAAAGCTACCTACTGTGGGTCAGATACAGTAGTGTGCATATTAGTTTCCCTTATGATAAAATCCAATGCACTGAATATGCCTATTGAAGGAATTCTGAAAGTTGCAGTCTTGAAACAGGTGGAATCTTAAACAGCTTTGGAAAGGATATACACCAGGTTGACCATCTTAATTTGGCATGATTCTGTTAACCTCCTCATTATTCTTCTTAATACACTGTCTATAATAAATGCTACACTGTCATGGCGTAGAAATCTGCTAGTGGCTAATAGCATTTTCTGGAGTTCTCTAATCATCACTTGAACAAGCTTTATATCATCTCGGCTACGGCTAGATGATGCTATAAATCAATAGGTGGGGAAATAGTCTTAGACATGAAAAGGAAGATCCTAGGGCAATAAGCAAATAAAAGTGTCCTTTAACTTTACTTGAATACAACAGGAGAAACCGTTTAAAAATAATAATCATAACATATCCTGATTTGATTTTTTTAAAGAACCCCATTGAACATTTTGAAGTTCTGTTATGCTTGTGCTGTAATTAGAGTGTGATATAGTTCAAACAACTCCCAAAAGTGGATTCATACCTTTTGCAATTTTATTGGGATATAAGCTGCAGTTAGCATTAATGCAACTGTTATTTCATTGACTTCCCTTCTGAATTGCTTGACAAAGTAGAACATGCGCTATAACCAGGTGACACATTTTCTAGTAGTTAAGTTACAAATTATATATGTATTTCTGTACAAGCATTTTTGTCACTTTAATGTTTATCTAGATTATGCATAAGATTCCATTGTTCCAAAACATTCAATATTCAGACCTGTTTGAATCTTCATATAAAAATGTTTACTTCTTTCTTATAAGTTGTGAAACTTTAATTTAGAAAGATCAACAAAATGTGTATTTTGATTTACTAAAATGTATAGTCCACAGCTTCCCAAGATTCCAATCAATTAGCATAGAAATCAGAATGTAATTAATAAACCATCAACATTAATAGCAAAGCATTATTAAAATACCCATAAGAGATTAAAACAGACCATGCTGCAGCTATGCACTCCAAATGCTCTACTAAAAAGTTAGATATTTTGCCAGGACTGAAAGAGTCCTACATATGTTAGGGAGTACAGTATTTCATAAGTATGGGGCTTCCATAGAAAAGGCTGCTTCCTGGGTCTATCTTCCCTTAAATATATATTGGGGGGATTTAAATCCAGAGAATCCTTTTCAATAGAAATCAGACAAGATGGATAGATTCTCTGGAGAAGATAGTGCCTTATGTATTCTGGACTTGAGCCATAGACAGTTTATAGGTAATAATCATCACCTTGAAGTGTATTCAAAAACGCATAGGTAATAGTTATCTAGTACAGTAGTTATCTCTCACCCACCAATATTCAGTTCACTGCATTTTATTGCAGTTTCAGTTTCTAAGCAGTTTCAAGGGCAGCCCCAAATACATATGTTACAGTAATCTAACCAAGATGTAATGAGGGCATTGTAAATGTCACTAAAAATGAAATGCAAATTAAAGTTATTGCAACATGCATTCATCTTCTTTTGCAATCAGCATTAAATTACACACAACCAATATAATTGCTTTCAAAATAAATAGGCTGTAGCCACATTTTAGATGGAGAAAGTTATTATCAGCCAGAAAAAAAGACTCTTGACATCAGCAGTAATTTTCTGTAACCCAGCTTTCATTTTTTGCCACATGCTAATAACATCAATCTGCTAATAAATGCTCAGAGTTTAATATTGGAAGAAACATAAACCAATGATGTGTGATGTACTATATAGGATTTGCTGCTAGATTATTATCCTGCAAAATACATATTTAGAATTTAAGCAAGCTTCGAAACTTGGTCAACAATGCATGAGATCAGGGGTCCCCAATCCCTGATCTGTGGACTGGCACCAGTCCATGGCATGCCAGACACTGGGCCGCACAAACAAGTGAAGCCCCATCTGTGGGATACAGGCAGCATGCAAAACCACCGTCCCTCTGATCTGCGGAAAAATCTCACTCCACGGATCCTGTCCCTGGAACCCAAAGGTTTGGGAGGCCACTGCATTAGATGATTTGCAGTGTAAAGGTTTGTAAAATTATGAAATATTTATGTCACTCCAAGCCCAATTATTCAAGCATGCACAACAGGCAAAGTTCCTTACTAATGCAATTGAATCAAACAGTTTCCTCTATTCCAGCAAAATTAAGCTCCTCTTTATTAATGTGCAGGAAACGTGAGGGGATGGTTTTTATCATTAATATTGCAACACAGGACAGGTTGAAAGATACCTGATGAATTTAACCTGTTTTAGGACAGTTATCCACCAATTCTTGAGCCAGCAGAAAAGTATGGTCGCATAAATTGTGCTTTCCTCTTTGTTCATAACTAAACTGCAAACCTTAGGCAGTAGCGGAACTGTTGAAGGGCACAATCTGTTGTACATTCTGTTTTTTAATGTCTTTTCACTTTTTCAAAATTAAAGTAAAATCTCATTAATTCAGGGATATCTAGAAAATCTGAAGTTCAGATAAATAGAACGAATATATACACTGCCCATACCTGTCTTCTCTGGTACTGAATATAGTCATGATCCTGTCTCTGGCACATTGTGTTTTCCCAAGTTAAGACTGGGAAAAGTTCCATCAGATCCATCCCATTCCATCTCCCCTCTACAATATAAACAGAGAGGAAGTACCTTACATTGCCATCAACCAGACATTGTAGATGTTATCTACAATTGTTACAGCCCTGTTAACAGGTTGCAAGTGCCGAGAGAAGAGTGAAAAATGACGGGGAGAAGCTGAGATTCCTGCTTGATGCTTAACTATTACTTTCAAGTTGCTTCTGAATACAAGTCTTGTGCTTTTCTTAAAGAACACTGAACCCATGTTGTTTTTAAAATAGCTCTGCTGGTAAGTGTCAGATGCAGAAGAGAGCTGAGAGTGATGCAGGGAATAATGTTATGAACTTGGACTCTTCAGCTGATCTAATCTATCAAGTTGCCATCCTTAGGAGTCACCAGACAGCAGTGGCTGACTCAGCTGAGAGCATATGAGGAAGGAGTCAGGTGATAAGGGCCCAATCTGGCCAAGGGATCCAATCATGTCAGTAGCTTTGGAAAGTTGAGCTAAAGTTCTCTGTTTAGCTTCTCAAGAAACAAGGGAACCAGTGTCTGTCATGTATTTTTCAAAAACAACCATGCAGGGAAAGGATATCAAAGGACCTTCTGATGTGGTAAGAACTATAAAATTCAGATATCTTTGGAACACAAAGTAATTTGTTTGGCCTAATTACTAGAGGCAAAATGTTGTGTGAGAGATGAAAAAAAAAGTTGGGTTGGGTGGTCAAATGACAAGATGGCTAGGAATGTGGAAGTGTTGGTGGATGCACCAAGGGAATTAGGAGATTCAGACGAATTGTAAAAGTGTGTAGAATTCTGATTTTCTGATATAAGTGTTTCAGAGAAAATCAGTGTTATCCCTCTTAAAGATAGGAGATGGAGATATCTGACAGGGACAGATATTCTGCTGTACACTGCCTCACTATTTCTCCAATAACCCTAATGGAATCTTCTGTTTTAGTGCTGCTGATGCAGCCTAGTGAGGGACTCCTGGTCTTTATCAAAAACATCAACGGTATTATAGGACACATTAAAACTAGAAAAAAACATAGTTATCTACTTCCCTGGTATTTTTAAAGTCATGGTCTAACACAGCCCTTACACTGATATTTCTCACGTATAGCAGGAAAGAATATTGACTGCTACTGTTTGGATGGCCTCCTTTTCAGTCCAATACTTTGGAGGTAACCTGGATTTCCCCAAACCATAGCATATATTCCACAAGCTATCAGAGAAGTGCTGGTCTTGACATGTCTCCCGAGTAGCTCATCATAAGGTTGATTAGTTTTGAGGCTTCTGTAAGGAGAGTGTAGCTTTCTCAGAAAGTGTTGTGGTTATTTTTCCTGGAGAATGAAATGTTTACCCATCTTTTTGTATAAATCCAGTTTGCACTAAATGTAGAAATATTAACACAAATACATTTCAGAAATTGAACAACCTATTTGGACTTAAATATAAATGCAGAATTTGAGATGAAAAACATTCCAAACTTCTTTATAACATATGGGGAAGGAGCTGGCAATAACATGAAGCCGTGCCAGAACTATCCTGTTCCAAGGGTTAATGGCCTGTTAGGAAGAAGAAGCAGGGGATCCATACGGCCCCAATTATCAACATTTGACCTAGTTACAATCGTTCTATGCTGCCAGAATCCAAGGAAAGGACCTGTGACGAGATTAACCGATGACTGGGTTCAGTGTATTGTGTGAGCAGGGCTGGTACTTTAGAAAGAGAAAGCTACCAGAAGACCAAGTGAAGTCAGAGCAGAAAAGGATTGCACTTCATTGCAAGAAAGACCACAGTCTGCAACCATTTGAATAATTTTTCCCATTGAGAGGTTATAACTGTGCTGAAACTAGGAAACAATGAAGAAAAGTTCTCCATCTTCTACATAGACACGTGGATGTCTTCGTAGTTTTCTTCATAGAAAAATCACAGTAGTTTGCCATTGCTCCCCCCCTCTCTTTACTTTAGTAACTTATGGTCAGAGATCCTCCCAAATAGATCTCTATATACTGCACTAAACAATTATAAAAATCATATAATTTTGGTTTTGGACTTCTCAGTTTAATTGCTGAGGTTAGCTAGGTTAGCTGCCTAACTCTCAAAATGTCAGACAAGCGCTGAGGCTTTATACGCACATGAACAAATTCCAAACTGGATCACTGTGACTAATCAAAGATTCTGGCAACTTCCAAAACTTCCTGTTTGATAGCAAGCAGAGAGTGTTAACTACACATAATGCATAGCTGCATGATAAAGAAGCTGGTGTGTGTAGAAAGGGGAAAAAAGGGAGGGATTAAATCAGCATCTCATTTGCAGAGGCAACAGCAGAAGGAACGATTACAAAATGAAGATCTGAGTTGTAATTCTGAGCAAACAAGAAGTCTCCAGATTTTAGGACATAGAGCTGAACAGGGAAAAAATAGTATGACTATTGGATACACAATGATCAATTCTTATTTAAAGAGCTTGTTTTAAGAAGTTTGTTGAAGGTATGTTTTTTTTTAAAAAAAATCTTATGACACCCAATCGAATTTGAGGACATTTAAAATTACATTTTATTGCATTTACGTTCCTTCACTTGGCTGAATTTTGAAAAAAGGCAGTCCTATTTTTCCTCCTGAATTGTCTTAGATGCAGATGGGTTCCCTTCCATCATGTGCCTAGTATTTATTCCTTCAGGGATTTAGACTGTCTGTGGCAAAGACATCTAGGCTGACTTCAGCACATTATTTTGAGAGAATGGTGGTGAAGAAATATCTAATACAATGTGAAGGAAGAATGCGAGCGTGCTTGCTTGAAAATAGTAATCTCTATCACACAACCACCTCCCTTTTATAATAATACAATAATAATACAATAGTAGAGTTGGAAGGGACCTTGGAGGCCTTCTAGTCCAACCCCCTGCCTAGGCAGGAAACCCTATACCGTTTCAGACAGATGGCTATCCAACATCTTCTTAAAGACTTCCAGTGTTGGGGCATTCACAACTTCTGGAGGCAAGCTGTTCCACTGATTAATTGTTCTAACTGTCAGGAAGTTTTCCTCAGTTCTAAGTTGCTTCTCTCTATAGCTGAAGAACTTACAAAAAAGCTGCTTCTCTCCTTGATTAGTTTCTACCCATTGCTTCTTGTTCTACCCTCAGGTGCCTTGGAGAATAGTTTGACTCCCTCTTCTTTGTGGCAACCCCTGCGATATTGGAACACTGCTATCATGTCTCCCCTAGTCCTTCTTTCTCTTAAGCTAGACATACCCAGTTCCTGCAACCGTTCTTCATATGTTTTAGTCTCCAGTCCCCTAATCATCTTTGTTGCTCTTCTCTGCACTCTTTCTAGAGTCTCCACATCTTTTTTACATCGTGGCGACCAAAACTGAATGCAGTATTCCAAGTGTGGCCTTACCAAGGCATTGTAAAGTGGTATTAACACTTCACGTGATCTTGATTCTATCCCTCTGTTGATGCAGCCTAGGACTGTGTTGGCTTTTTTGGCATCTGCTGCACACCGCTGGCTCATATTTAAATGGTTGTCCACTAGAACTCCAAGATCCCTCTCACAGTTACTACTATTGAGCATGGTACTTATTGGAATAAGGTTGTGTAGAGAACCGATTGCTGTCTATTCATATTGCTCTGGACAACGAAAAGGGCATAATTTAAACCGCCCTAAAAACTCTTTTTTCTAGAGCTCCTTGGTAAATGGTTTAAACCAAAAGCCTGGCAACAGGCAGGCAGAATCTGTGACACCCCAAAATCAGTTCAACTGGAATGTTTTGTACCATTCCATCAAGGAGATCTCCCTTCATTTTACTTCCAAGAGGAATTTTAAAATATAGTGCTTTGGAGCTTTTTGCTCCAAACCCAGGAACAACAAATTAAATTGTCATTCCTGAAACATAAGTAGACACTATACATTGGCAGTACTTTCCAGAAAAAAAATCTGTTATTAAATTAACGAAGCAAAGTCTCCAGGGCAGAGATAATAAAAGGTACTTATTGATAGAAATATTAAAAGTATATTGAAGGAAAGGTAATTCAGAAACAACAAGAAAAGCTAAATGTGGAATTCCAAATAAAATCAGGGTTGCCAGCATTTCTAAACTGGCTATTTACAACCTGCTTGTATAAGGTATTGAATCTGAGCTCATGTTCAGAATTTCTTGCAGAGAAGTATGGTTGGTCAGAAGTCATCTGGCTTTCCTTACTAAATGTTGTTAGCAGGTCTTGTTTGTCCTTGCTATTATTCTTCATTTTTATAAAAGGTGGAATAAATTCAAGGCTAGCTTGTTTGGGGATATTGTTGCTATTAGAAACAATGTAAAAATGATGAAATCCAGAAATATAGTAGGTTGTGTAAAACGTTTGGCTTCAAGACCATCAAGTCTTTATACATTCAGAAAAGCAGGGGGGGACAAAGCCACCAGAGTTTACACTCAAGGCTATAAAAGTTATTTACATCTTCTCTTTGGCAATAGTCAGTTGTTCAGTATGACTTCATTCTTGTTTACAATTAAGATTCTACTCTAGCCATGCCTTTCCACAAAGCTGGCTAAAGGGTTATGAAGTGTCAGGAAATCTGTGATTTACTGCTTTTCTAAATTTAAGCAAAAGGGTATCGCTGATGTCATAGAATCAGCCAGCAAATAGTTCATAAAAATCTAATAATTGAAATTATCTTCCCAACAACCTCTGATTAGTTTTCATCAGTTATGCCACAGGCATTATACAGAAGACACTTGTGTGGCTGGGAAACAAATGACTATAAATTATTATTTTTTTAATTCAACCGTATAAAATACTACTACCACATGTATAACCAGATAGACATGGAAAATACTGGGTCAGGAGACTGGAGGGACAAAATGAGAGACCACCCCATGGAAAGAAAAGTGGAGGCAGATTTTCCTTGCTAAGATATATAATGATACTTTCAGCCTTATCTCCAAAATATTGCACTTCAGGGTGTTTTTTTTTAATTTAAAAGAAGATCAAATGTTATCAGCGAGAACAATGGATGGAAATGGAGACAGCACTCATTGAAATTATAGAATCAAACCCTTCAATTCCAGCTCTTTTAGAGATTAATGGCATGTGCCTATCTTTGCCCAAGTAATTAAAAAAAGAGCTTTGGAGGGGAGGATGGAAACCCTAATTGCTCTGGGACACAACCCTGCTTTGTACACTAAAGGGCAATACTGCATTAACTCTATTTTATGCTGATGTGGCCATCATGTTTTAATAAGGTAATAATTTGCCTGGCTCTGTAAAGGACAGACATTGTTCATTTATGTTGCAAAAACACAAAAGAGAACAAAATCAAACTGGGAAGTAATATTTGGTGGTTGCAGCATCATTGCAGGAAGCACCAGATGAGCAAGGTTTTCCATCAAGAACATTGTATCGCTGTAAGAAACCATCATGCAGTTCAGCCATCATGCACTGAATTTAAAACAATAACCTCTTTAGGGAAACCTTGTTGAGGGGGGAAACAAATAGGAAACAAGTTAGCAATAGATTTCTTAATACAGAGATTCATCTCCAAGAATATATTTGACAATATCCAGCTATTTCCTAGCTATTGTGAGAAGACCTAGTGGCTATTTACTTAAGAATGTACCTAACAAAGGAAGATATACTTAGGCACACTTAGCCAGTAGGTTTGTCCCATTTCAAAAAGTCCTCTTAGTCCTTTTAATGAGTCAAATTCACAAAGCTATTATTTAATCTTACTTCAAAGTGACTTCTTCTATTTAATTGTATGGTAAAATCTTTCACATGATATAAAACCACTCTGAACTCTTTGAAGAAGAAGGGATTTTAAACATGCCTGTGCAGGCGAGAGTGAACTGACATGCCATTTTCAGGAAAGGAGCAAGAGAAATGGAGCATCAGGGTGCAAACACCAGAAGCTTCTATCTCTTGTGCTACTTGCACGGCTGTCATTCAAAGGCAGTGTGCAGCTGTTTTGTTTTACTCTCCGTAAGAGATCACCCTGGTTTTTTTAAAAAAAAGTGATATTTAAGTGAAAACAGGGTAGCAAAAGAGTTGCAAGTAGAAGACAGTTTCACCTAAACAATTTCCAAAAAGATTGGGGAAGGTAGGATAATTGCACAAGAGAAAAAGGTAGGATAATTGCACAATACATAACTCAATAAAACCACCTTTGGGCAGGAAATAAGAGAGCAAAACACAACATAAAGTAATTTGTTCCCAGCTCAGAACATTAGAAAACAAGTGCGTGCTTTTCATTTTACTCAGTGGTTAACCCCATGCATTGCTTACAAAACTTCTTACCACACCTTAATATTTTTATCTTAAACCCTAGGAAGTTTATGTAGGTTCTACTGGGCTAGAGGGATCAATGGTCTGATTTTGTACAATGTCATTTCTTCTGTTCCTAAATCCTAAATTGTCCCTGTGATATGCAGGGATGCCCACTGACATCTGCTTTCAAACTTCCCACTCTACAGACTTTTTTTCTTAAAAGATTCTGTTCATTTCTAAAAGAGGTCTCCACTTGATCATAGAACTCTCATGGGGAGGGGAGATAGTTCAATGCTGCAGATCAAAGTGGTATTTTTGCATATACGGTAGAACATTTGGTTGGATTACACTGTGCTCCATTTAAAAGTGGGTACATTTTGTTCATGTAAATGTGCAGAAAGGTTTTTTTTTAATGTTCTGAAAATTGTAATCTGCTGTGGGGTATTTCAAAGCTGGTGCCCTGCTTCAGGCTCATGTTCCCATCTTGACATGATAATCACTTAACTCAGACTAGAATGAATTAGATTGGGAAGATTTATAATACTGATGAGAATTGGGTGTGGTTTTGAGCACTTACTGTCACTGTTTCTGAACTTGACAGCCTCTTTTGAAGCTCTAAAAGATGACAGCAATTATGTAAGGAATGGTTTTTAGTTCTTAACTAAAATCATGTTTAGGTTATATTTAATGAAGCATTATCCTATCTGAAGATTTTCGTCACAGAATCTCTACTGTTTGGAAGCCATATTATCAGAATCAGCATTTGTGAAACTTCTCTTAGAAACTTCTGTAATTGATGGAAACCTTAAGAAATCTAGTTGCATAGGAAGTATAATGGAAAATAAGTGTGTAGGGAGTGAAGAACTGTTGCTGATACACCAAGTCTGCCCACTGCTGCTCCTAGGTTAGCTGTTAGCAGCATAACCTTCTTCCTAACCTCCTTTCCCCCTTTAAGCCATTGAATAAGTATAGGCAGTCCTCAGCTTAGTTGGGGGGGGGGGAGGCGGCAGCAGTCCAAATTTCATAACAGGCTATAAGTATCTTCCAACAGTGTCTAACCAAGAATTACCAGTAAGGCAAATTGAGACAATGGAAATTGAACCTTTGTTGCTTTTCCAGCACTTCTGGTCTCACACTCCCTCCTCCATGAGTAATAACTCAAGGGGCTGACATCTGTTTTAAGGACAGCAGTTGGGAATAATAAATAATAGTGTTAGATATTAACATATATCGCAGCAAGGCTCCTCTCAGGTCCGCCGCTAAGGCGGGAAACAGGTATCGCTCTGATTGGTCGAGAGGCGTACCCGATTCCCATAAAAGGGGAACCCTCAGACCACAGAGCAAGGTGGATCACTACTACTACTAATAAAGAGCTGTTAAGTCACTACGTGTCTGGAGTCTGTTCTCTCGTTGCCCGAATCTAACATTGGCGACGAAGGTGGGATCGAGAGACAGATAGGACGAAGAACGCTACCTCCAGAATCTCAGGATTCGATCCAGCCCAGGAATTCGGCAGAAATTCCGGCAGCCATCTCAGGCCATCACAGCGCAGCAAATTCAACGCAGAGAAGATGGCGATGCACACTCCTCCCGCTCCGTTCGACCCAATGAACGACCAATGGGAAGCCTACATGATTCGTTTCGAGTGTTTTCTCGAAGCAAACGAATACACGGGGATAACTGACTCCCGAAAGAAGAACATCTTCCTCAGCTACTGTGGGCGAGAGGTTTTCAACATGGCCAGAGACCTCTCCGAACCTACACCAATACAAGCGGTATCCTGGATGGCGCTACAACAGACCCTGCAGACCCATTACGCGCCAAAACCTTCCCGCCACGTTTGCCACCAGGAATTCAACACACGGAACCAGAAGGCGGGAGAATCAATCAACCAATATGTTGCTGCGCTACGAAAAGCAGTGACTCACTGCGAGTTCAGGGATCTGGACGAGCAAATCCTGGCAAGACTTATTTGTGGGTTAAGAGACATTTCGCTACAAAAAAGTCTGTTGGCCAATCCAAATTTAACCCTACAAATAGCGCTAAACAAAGCAAGGGCGTCCGAATCAGCGGAAAGATCGTCTGAAACCATACAACGCGGGTTCAATGCAAGCCAATCAGCACCCAGACACGCCAGAGTCCACTACGAGGACACCAATCCAGACTTCGAGGATCCCGAGATCGAGGACAGTCACCTGATGCGGAGCAGTCACATGAGGCCTGGGGGTAGATCCGGATTCCGTTTGCCACCCTGCGCAAGCTGCGGAGGGAACCACCCCCGGTCTACCTGTCGGTTCAGGAACGTTGTTTGTTCGCACTGCGACAAACTTGGGCACATTGCACGAGTGTGCCGGAGCGAAGTCCCTGCCTCCTCACGGCAGCCTCCACTGTACCGCCAACAGAAGCCCAACCCAGGGGCTTGGTGAAATCAAAAAGGGCGCCCAGAGAGAAACCAACGAGAGTTTACCCAGAGAGACGATTCCCAAAGAGCTGAGAGGGCGTATTCCCAGAGAGATTACACACAAAGAGCTGAGAGAGCGTGCTACCAAAACGCTCAACGTGAGTATTCACAGGATACTGATGCCGAGATAGAGTTGACCCAGAGAGAGCAATTGCGAACCTATCTCACCACGATAAGTCAGGTCCGCACCAAGCGGCCTAAAAAGCTGAAAGTCACGGTCCTCTTGGAGGGCTCTCCTTGCGAGCTGGAAGTTGACACAGGATCGTCCCTGACGATCATTTCATGGGCCTCCATGAAAAAGGCTATCCCTAGCCTCAAAAAGAGCCAACCAGACATCCTGCTACGAGACTACCAGGGGAACCGAGTCCCCATCGTGGGTCAAGGAACGTTCCAGATTCATTTCAAGGACATCGTAGCCCAGCTGCCTGTGACCATCACCAGCGCGCCATTGCAGAACCTTCTAGGGCTAGATTGGTTTGAAGCCCTGGGGTTAGAAGTCACCGGGATCAACACCGTGGAGAACAGCAGCACTGAACAGATTTTTAAGCAGTTCGAGGATGTGTTCAGCCCCGGTCTTGGTAAGTATGTGGGTAAACCCATCTCATTCAATTTAGACCCGAAAGTACCGCCAATCCAACTCAAACCGAGACGAGTGCCTTTTGCACTCCGCCCCAAAATTGATAAAGAAATCAATAAACTAGTAGAGCAAGGAATCCTTGAGCCGGTGGATCACGCACGCTGGGAAACTCCCATTGTGACCCCAGTTAAACCAGACGGGTCAGTCCGCATCTGCGCGGACTATAAATGCACAATTAATGTCGCGCTACAACAAAGCGCATATCCTGTGCCAGTAGTCCAACACTTGTTGCACTCGTTGGGGCCAGGAAAGATATTTGCTAAACTAGACATGGCACAAGCTTACCAGAAATTGCCTGTGGATAGCGCCACGGCGGAGGCCCAAACGATAGTGACACACAGAGGCGCATTTAAATGCAACCGGCTACAATTCGGTGTGAGTATTGCCCCAGGTCTGTTCCAGAACGTCATGGAACGTCTTTTGCAGGGAATACCGGGAGTCGTCCCCTACTTCGACGACATCTTGGTGTCCGCTGCAAATGAGGAGCAACTATTAAAAAGAGTCAGAACTGTTTTGGGCAGAATCAGAGAGAAGGGTCTCCGCCTTAAAAAAAGAGAAATGCCAAATTAACGTGCCTAGTGTAGAATTCCTGGGATATAGAATCGATGGTCAGGGAATACACCCCACTTCAAAAAAAATTAAGGCGATCCAGGGCGCCCCACACCACGAAATCAGACCGAGTTGCAGGCCTTCCTCGGACTACTTAACTTCTACAGCGTTTTTCTGAGACAGAAGGCGACCGTTGCTGAACCATTACATCGACTTCTTCAAAAGAACGCAACATGGAGATGGGGACGTTCCGAAGCAGCAGCCTTTGCTGCAGTCAAGCGCCTGCTCACCACCGACTCGCTGCTAGTACAATACAGCCAGACGCTACCACTGGTATTGACCTGCGATGCATCCCCAGTCGGTGTCGGCGCAGTCCTCAGCCACAGAATGCCAAACGGGAACGAAGCACCCATCGCCTTCTACTCCAGGACTCTTTCGTCGGCCGAGAGGAATTACAGCCAGATGGACAGAGAAGCGTTAGCCGCTGTGGCTGGAGTTAAACGTTTCCACGAATACCTCTACGGCCGCGATTTCGAACTACCGTATATACTTGAGTATAAGCCGACTCGAGTATAAGCCGAGACCCCTAATTTTACCCCCAAAAAACTGGAAAAAGTTATTGACTCGAGTATAAGCCGAGGCTGGGAAATGCAGCAGCTCACGGTAAATTACAAAAATAAAAATACAGGTAGATAACAATAAAATTGCTAAAAGTGTGTGTGTGTGTGAGTGAGACAGACAGACAGACAGAGGAACAGAGAGAGGGAGAGAGAGAGGGAATCAGAGAGAGACTGACAGAGACGAATCAGACGTACTTTTACCTACCTGGCAGCGGCGTTTTGCCTTGGGGGGCTCCTCAGAACATCCCAAGACTTCGGAGGGAAGTTTACAGCCCTCCCTCAGAACGCTTCGGAGGGAAGCTTCTGCAAAGGCGAGTGACAACAAGTCTCCCAGGCTTTAATTTGCCGAGCTGTGCGCACGCGCCTGTTTTCCATGGCGTGGAGCAGCGGCGAGATTCTGCGCGGTGAGCGATGATTCCAGGGGCCATCTGGGAAGATGAGGAACGTGAGGGGGGACCCCGCCCCCCCACACTGATGGCCACTGGAATCATCACTCGCCGCCCAGAATCTCGCCGCTGCTCCACGCCGTGGAAAACAGGTGCGCGCGTACAGCTCGGCAAATTACAGCCTGGGAGACTTGTCACTCGCCGGGGTTATGCAGAAGCTTCCCTCCGAAGCCCGAGAGGAGGGAGGGAAGCGGGCGCCCGGCACACAGAAGAGCCGCATTAAAATGTTTAAAGAGCCACAATTTTTTTTTTGTTCACTGGAGTATAAGCCGAAGTGGATTTTTCAGCCCAAAAAGTGGGCTGAAAAATTCGGCTTATACTCAAGTATATACGGTAATTACAGATCATAAACCGCTGTTGGGACTTTTGGCGGGAAACCGCCCCACACCAGTCTCCCTTTCTCCATGCATGACCAAGTGGACTGTTTTCCTGGCAGCGTACTCATACAAGCTGATCCATCGACCGGGCTCCACTCTAGGACATGCAGACGCACTCAGCCGTTGCCCACTCCCAGATCTTTTGCCAGACCCCACTCCCGAGGTACCGGTCCTGTTAATTGACTGTTTGGACTCAGGACCTGTTTCTTCCTGCGACGTTGCCAGATTCTCTTCTAGGGACAATGTAATAAAACAAGTTCAAACTTGGGTTTGGAGGGGGTGGCCAAAAGGGAACGTGGGGCCGGAATTCAAACTGTTTTGGGCAAAACGTGATGAACTTTCAGTGTTACAAGGTTGTTTATTGTGGGGGGATCGGGTTGTTATTCCTTATGCGTTACGCAGAAATGTGTTAGAAGCGTTACATGTTGGGCATCCGGGGATCGTTAGAATGAAGGCGCTAGCAAGGAGTTACGTTTGGTGGCCAAACATGGACAAAGAGATAGAGGAATGGGTGGCCACTTGTGATCCGTGCCAAGAATCTAGACCAGCACCCCCCGAAGCACCCGCCACAGAATGGGAGAAGCCAAAAGCACCCTGGTCGCGGATACACATCGACTTCGTAGGGCCAGTCCAAGGTCAAACCTTCCTTATAGTTGTGGATGCATACTCCAAATGGCTAGAAGTAGTCCTAATGACTTCAACCACAGCAGAGGCAGTCATTAAGGTACTACGGCAACTTTTCGCCACTCATGGCCTGCCCGACCTACTGGTCTCCGATAACGGGCCTCAGTTCACGGCCATGCAATTTGAAACATTCTTAGCAAGTCAGGGAATTCGGCATGCCCTCGTCGCGCCATTCCATCCGGCATCGAATGGACAGGCGGAGAGAATGGTGTGATCCACAAAAGAGGCCCTCGCTAGGATGGGTCCAGGTGATTGGCAAACACGTATTGATCATTACCTCTTAATTCAGCATATCACCCCTAGCGCAACGACGGGTAGGAGCCCCGCTGAACTATTCATGGGCCGCCGTCTACGGTCTCACCTGGACCGTCTTCACCCAAATTACTCTGCCACATCGCCCCCAGACTCTACAAGCAAAATTCGGAATTTTAGCATAGGGGATTCAGTATACGCCCACAACTATGCAGGGGGAACATTGTGGATGCCGGCAAAGGTAATTGGCATCACGGGTCCACGTTCATATTTGCTGGAGCTAGAAGATGGAAGGAATTGGAAAAGGCACATAGATCAACTACGGGGTCGCCTGGCACACTCAGACCTACGAGCCGCGAACGAAGACTATCGGCCAGCGCAAAGCCAGCCATCCGAGAGCCCAAACACAGAAGAGCACAATACCCTAGAGCCCAGGATAGAACCAAGGGTCGATTGTGAACCAGAACTGCGCCAAAGCAACGAAAGCCTGCAGACCCCCGAACGCGAAGCAGAAAGAGCAGACAGAACCGATCCTGCAACCACTCCAGCTCAACCTGAACTATGGCGTTCCACACGTGTAAGACAAACACCCACATATCTAAAAGACTATGTCACTAACAGGAATGCTCCATCTAAGAGGGGAGGGGTGTTAGATATTAACATATATCGCAGCAAGGCTCCTCTCAGGTCCGCCGCTAAGGCGGGAAACAGGTATCGCTCTGATTGGTCGAGAGGCGTACCCGATTCCCATAAAAGGGGAACCCTCAGACCACAGAGCAAGCTGGATCACCACTACTACTAATAAAGAGCTGTTAAGTCACTACGTGTCCGGAGTCTGTTCTCTCGTCGCCCGAATCTAACAAATAGCATCCCAGACTTAACAATTGTTAAGAAAGACAAAAAAAGTCTGAAAATGTTGTAATACCTGAAGACAGCAGAGTAAAAGAGAAGTAACTGGAAAAATTACAGCATTCAAACACTTGCAAATGGAAATAGATTGACTATGACAAAGAAATCAACAATAGTACCAATAGTAATAGGCATCTTGAGTATAATACCAAAACAACTGAAGCACCTCTTGAACGCCATTGGCATTGACAAAATTGCCATTGGGAAACTGCAAAGGTTTTGCTTGGAACAACTTACTCCTCCTAGTATACATTTAACACCAGCAAACAACAGTATCTGCCCAACTCAGGTCCACGGGAAGAACTCAATAGGTGGATAAAAAAGGCCAAATCCTACCAATCTAAGCACCTGGCTGACTGTGCAATCAACCATAATAATCAAAAGAAGCTATGTCTCATGTGCATCAAGAGAGCTAAGAAAGCTGCACTATAGTGAACCTAAAGATAAATTCTATTCTGTTACTGAGATTTCTATAATCTCTAATTATGTTTCCTTCTAATCTAATTAGAGAAGTTTCTGTGTTTTTAAAAAAATATATACTTAGATAATGAAATTAGAATTGTTTCTTATTAGACACCAGAGGTGGTATTCAGCAGGTTCTGACCAGTTCTGGAGAACCGGTAGTGGAAATTTTGAGTAGTTTGGAGAACCAGTAAATACCACCTCTGACTGGCTCCACCCCCATCTATTCTCTGCCTCCCGAGTCCCAGCTGATTGGGAGGAAAAGGGGATTTTGCGGTAACCTTCCCCTGGGGAAGGGAGGGAAGGGAGATTTTATAGTATCCTTCCCCTGCCATGCCCACCAAGCCATGTCCTCCAAGCCATGCCCACAGAACTGGTAGTAAAATTTTTTGAATCCCATCACTGTTAGACATGTCTAAAAATGCTAAGATTTCTTTTTGGGGAAAGTGCCAATTTTCCTAGTGTATGATTTTCTGTAAGAACATGTTTGCCCATCTTTTTTGCTCTAAGTCTATTTTACACCAGGCATATTATAATATGATTGTCCCATAATGAAGACCTTTCAGACACCCATTCCAGTTTTCATTTGCTGATCTTTGCACTATTACAAGCATATGTAGATGACTATAGTTGAGATGCTAACCAGACAGCTTATTCATACAGATAACTGCTCAAAGGTCTACTGTGAAGAACACAACATACAGTAGCAATCTATGAAATATGAGGTAGTATCTACATGGATAAAAAGTTGGCATATAACTAGCATACATTCTAAAGGATATACTTGATAGATCCATAGAAATTAATTATACATTTGTAAACAGGAATAAGATTGCAGTATATCCAATGATGTCAAAATATACACAATCCAGGACTATACTTAAAATGGTTTTGTAGAGAAATTTAAAATAAATTTTTAAAAAAACCAATTTAAAAAAGCTACAAAGAACCAATAGCTGCAACTCTTCGTGAAGTGTCAAATATCTGTTGTCTAATCCTAATGTTAACAGCTCCAAGTTCCTTGTGGAAAGAGATGCCCTGTTATGCAGAGACAGCTGTTATTCATGGGCTTGTGATCTTTTGCTTACCGGTAGCTATTCTCTGCTGGAGTTATTTTGTCTCTTTTATCTACAACAGTAGGATATTCTCCTTCAGGAGAATAATCCTCCTCCTCCACCTCCACCTCTCCTTCTGCTTCTCCTCCTCCTTGCTGATGAAAACAACAGTATCATTTTCTTTTGTGCTTTTCCATCAATTTCCCATTATTGTAATCCCAATCAGTAGGCATATAAATATAGTAACAAGATCTGAGCACTGATATCTATCTGGTCAGTTCCTATATGATTAGATTTAACAGCACAGTCAGCTCTGAGCACTACTTCCTGCATTTCCTTAGGGCTGATCATTGCCTGCCAAGCAACATGCATCCCAATACAACAGTAGATCAGAATCTGTGGCCCTGTTTGCTCTTCAAACCATAGCAAACATAGCCTGAGATGGAGATATGAGTTGTGTTTTTTTTTCAAATTTTATCCCGACCCTTGGGAAAGTGATTTTTGCCAGGTTTATTTCTACATGTGCCATGCACCATGCAGCATTACAGCATATAATGTACAATACCATTTTAGGGTTTGCTACTAAAGGAAAAAAAGAGAGGGTAATGGATAGATTGAAGGATAGGAATTAACTGACTCAATAGCAAAAAAGGGAAATTAGAGGACAAAGGGAAGATACTTAATCTATTTTATCATATTCTTCAATATACAGAGAATAGAACCCTAGTGCGATTTGAATAGAATGCACTATGTTATTTTCTGACATGAATCGGAGCTGGAGAGGGAATAGCTAAAGTTAAATCAATTCATTTCAAGCATCAGCATAAGATGATTTAAATATTACACTATCAAATTATTATTGTGGGGAAGAAGGTGGTATTGTATATTATATTTGTTATTTTTGATGGGGCCATTACTGTTATGGCAAGTATTCCAATCTTAAACAAGTTTCATATTATTAGAGCCAAATTATTAACTGATAGTATAGTGGCTAGAATGAAAGGCTATTCTGAAGCCCACCTAGGCCTGAAAAGATTCAATTTCAAATAATGTTTGGGATGGCAATCTAAGCAATATTCTCCTTAACTGTTATAGCAGTAAATACTATGTCTCAGGAACAAAGAGGGCAGATCTCTTTCAATGTTAATGTGTATACTTGGATGTCTCACTGTAATAAGGAAGAGTCTGGCTGCAATATCTGTCATGAGTTCTAGACCAGCTTAGTCATGAAAGCTAGCTGGGTGATTGTGGGCCAGTCATGTTTTCTCAACCCAATTCACTTCATAAGATTTTTGCTTGGAAAATAGAAGGAGGAAGTATGCTTGCCATAGAGTTATTTATAAAAGTAATAAAGGCAGGATAGCATTGTTTTAAGGTTCTCTGCTAAAACCTCCAAACAAGCTCGAAGTCCGTTCAATTGTAACAAGTTCTTTAGTTTCTGGTATGTCTCAACAGTACCAACATGTGATCAACATCCTCAGTAGAACAATCCTTTGTATGGAATGGCATATTATTTGAAAAGAAATCAATATTACTTTATAAATCAATTACAGGATCTTTAAGAAAGTGGGTTCAGCTGCCAGATAATTTTCTCATTTTCAAGTGAGGTCCATGGCAGTTGGACCTATTGCTCAATTGAACCAAGAAATACAAAGTCTTCCAAGGAAATTGTTTTCATGTCTGAAGATAGTGTTGAAGAGAGAAGGGCATGCATAATAACATCCAAACAGAAGACAAGATGATTTCTCTCCTAGCTTTGTTTCTGCCAAGAACCCTGAGCAAACGCTGAAAACAAAACAAAAAATATTGAAGCACCTAATAAGCATAATTTACACTGTGTGTACCCATACATCACACACACACACACACACACACATGCATATATGCATGATGGGTTTGTTTGTTTTCGTTATTCCATGGAATCTTTCCAAGCCACTGTCTAAGGAAGGGAATACAGTCTGCCAAAGGCCAGAATGAGTGAATTACGTTCTGTTCTACATTAACCTAAAGTTCATACATGATGGATTTTTCTCCTCTCCTAATTGAAAATCAGCCATTTATACTATTTATAATTAATTAATCTGACAAGGATGCATGCGGTAAACAAAAGGAAGATTAAATTGAATAAAGTGGTTCAACAAATAGTAATTATTTTATTAAAAAGAAAGTCGAAGCCATTTTTCATATTGTTCAAGATCATTCTGTTATTTGATTGTTTCTATGACTACAAAGATGGTGGGATGGAAGGAATGCCAGAAAAAACTACTGAGAAATTAAAGCTATTGCAGAGTAAGATAAAATAAAACATGTATGAGAGAAGAATATAGAATAATGATACCCATGTGTCTTATTCCATTTTTAAGGTTACCCTTTATTGATCTTATGTGGGCTTGGAAGCTAAGCAGGCTCTGGCATGGATAGTATTAAGCAAGTCTATGTAATGTAAGGGAAGATTAGACTGGGAAATTGTAAAAATATCCTTTAAAAAGGCAATATAAAGCTTTTTTTCATTTTGTTGCTAAGAACACTATGTATATTACATATTCATGAAGTCCCCAGGAGTCAAGCTCATCCTGAAGAACACTTTACATTTGCATTATTTGAAAGGTTGTTCAAATTACATAAAATTTTAAAGAAAAAGAATCTCCCCTAAAGAAAGTATGAACATAGGAAGTGTCCAACAGTAGTATTGCACAGAGAGATTTCCATTTTCCTTTAGGCAATTTCTAATTATTGTTTGAAGAACTTGATCCTAGTGGGCAACCATTTAAATATGAGCCAGCAGTGTGCAGCAGCTGCCAAAAAAGCCAACACAGTTCTAGGCTGCATCAACAGAGGGATAGAATCAAGATCACGTGAAGTGTTAATACCACTTTATAATGCCTTGGTAAGGCCACACTTGGAATACTGCATTCAGTTCTGGTCGCCACGGTGTAAAAAAGATGTGGAGACTCTAGAAAGAGTGCAGAGAAGAGCAACAAAGATGATTAGGGGACTGGAGACTAAAACATATGAAGAACGGTTGCAGGAACTGGGTATTTTAGCTTAAGAGAAAGAAGGACTAGGGGAGACATGATAGCATTGTTCCAATATCTCAGGGGTTGCCACAAAGAAGAGGGAATCAAACTATTCTCCAAGGCACCTGAGGGTAGAACAAGAAGCAATGGGTGGAAACTAATCAAGGAGAGAAGCAACTTAGAACTGAGGAGAAACTTCCTGACAGTTAGAACAATTAATCAGTGGAACAGCTTGCCTCCAGAAGTTGTGAATGCCCCAACACTGGAAGTCTTTAAGAAGATGTTGGATAGCCATTTGTCTGAAGTGGTATAGGGTTTCCTGCCTAGGCAGGGGGTTGGACTAGAAGACCTCCAAGGTCCCTTCCAACTCTACTATTGTATTGTATTGTATTATTTATTTACTTTAAAGATTTATATTGTCACCTATCTTAAAACACAATTCTGGCCAGCTCACAATAGTAAATGTATGTATACACTTGGTTCTCAACTTACGAGCACAATTGGGACTAGAATTTCCATTGCTAAGCAAGGTAGTTGTTAGGTGAATTGTGCATGATTTCATGACCTTTTTTTGCCATGTTTGTTAAGCAAATCACTGCAATTGCTAAGTGCATCATGAGGTCATTAAGCCAATTGGGTTTCCTCAATTGACTTTGCTTGTTGGAAGCCAGTTGGGAAGGTCTCAAATGGTGATAACATAATGCTAGGACCCTACAATCATCTTCATACATACATGCCAATCAGTGGGCATGTGGGTTCCTATTGGTTCGGACTGGTTCGGCTGAACCGGTAGTGGTTTGGTGGCCTGGGTCTCTGAAACTGGCAGCAACCCAGGCCTGTCACGCCCCCAAATTGGTTCCCTGGGCGGCACCGTAGGCAGCACCATCTTGTCTTCCAGTTCTGTGCATGTGCAGAAGAATTTTAATTGTATTGTGCATGCATGCACAGCACGCACATGAGCGAACCAGCAGTAGTGCCTGCCAGAACCCACCCCTATGCCAATTGCCAAGAACCTGACTTTTGATCATGTGACTGTGGGGGTGCTGCATTAGTTGTAAGTGTGAGGACTGGTTGTAAGTCACTTTTCTCAATGCTGTTATAAGTTCGAACTAAATGAATAGTTCAAGCTGCTAAATGAATAGATATTAGTAAAGGATTACTTGTATTTAGTGTAGACTGGCCATTCCTCTCTGTTTCTGTTTCTCTGTTTGTTTGGATTTATATGCCGCCCTTCTCCAAAAGGACTCAGGGCGGCGTACAACATTAAAAAAACACACATCCCAAAGTTAAAAAAATTATATACATATCCAAAAAAAACAACCAAATTTAAAAGACAATACATTTAAAATGAGTTAAAATTAACAGGCCAGGTCGGCTTTCTGGAAAAGCCAACTTTTTAGGGCGCGTCGGAAGGACCGGAGGTCAGGGATTATGTGAAGCTCTGGGGGTCACCAGCCGACACTGTCTGGCCGACGGTACCCTGAGGAGGCCAACTCTGTGGGATCGTACGGGATGGTGGGAGGCTACTGGTGGCAGTAGGTGGTCTCGCAGGTACCCTGGGCCTAAGCCATGGAGCGCTTTAAAGGCCATAATTAATACCTTGAATCGCACCCGGAAAACAACCGGCAACCAGTGCAGGCTGCCTAAAAGGGGTGTAACATGGGAGCACCTAGGTGCCCCCACGAGAACATTATTTCTACTGGGAAGGAAGTATATCCTGCTCATCACCCACAAAGTATAAGAAAGTTACTGATGGAACAAAGACTCCAGCAGTCAGTATTGTCAAATGCTATCATAATCAACATACAGTTAATTTCATTTCTTTTATGCATTAAAGGTCCAACATTTTGGTTACGCCATTGTGCTGTAGCAGTCCTTGGACTATATTTATTTATCAAATTTATTTATCAAATTTATTTGCCTGGATGGCAGGCTACCCCTTCTGGTTGTAGTAAAATCTGTCTTTTGCATAGATATTAGAAGAAATGCTTCCCTTTATATTAAATGATTTGATCGAGGGGTGGTATTCACCTACCTTCGCTACTGGTTCGCAAATGTGAACACGCATGCAGGACCTTCCGTGCAACTGCAGAGCATCAAAAGCAGGACGTGATGACGTCCAGGTGGGTGGGCAGAGCCTCCTGCTGCTGCCGCTACTGGTTTGCCCGAACCGGATAGAACCGGATGAATAGCACCACTGATTTGATCTCAAAGATTGCATGTCTCATGGGGCAAACTGGACCCAACCCTCCCCCTCCATGTGTGTACCATCAATTCAACATTTTATAAGGTAGCCCTCTATGGATTGGGTTCTTCTATAGCTGGAAAGACACCTGTATAAGTTCATCTTTCAAATATTATGCTGAATACAGAATTAGTGAAGATGCAACAATAGCCCAACAATAGCCCACCACTGTGTTGAACATTATTAACAGTTAACAAAGCTATTAATCATCAATGACTTTAAACTGGGATGGGCAGTAGCAATAGTAGCAATAGTAAGACTACTACTGTACCTCTAGCATTTTTTAATTGAATCCTTTCAAAATCCCAAGAATTACTTTTTTTTAAAAAAATGACAACTATTCTGGCTTTATGTCAACCTATACACGTTCTTATCAGCAAGAAAAAAAGGGAAAGCTGAGAAGGCTTTGATTAAAAAATCATCCATTTGTGATTCTTGTTTAATTTAATACTGCATTTTGAGCAAATAGAAGCTTACAGACAATATAACACAATTTCTTCTTCTTAGCATTTGGCCTTGAAAAGTATATTGTTATGCTTTTTACATCAAACTCTCTGGATGGCTGAGCACTGGCTGATTAGTTACTACATAATTTTGTCAGAATATTTCAGAAAATTAATATGAGCATTCAAACAATAGGAATGCCTGCTGATCTTCTATTAGCATAATAAGTGAAACATTTATGTGATAAACTTTAGAAATAGATCTTAATATGGCTCAAAGAGAGAACTATATAAAATGGTAGGACTTTTTAATTTAAAATTTTTAATCTGTAATAGCTTTCTAGAAAGTTATGCAACTCTCTCTCTCTCTCTCATTCTCTCTCTCTCTCTGCATGCATGCATGCATGCATGTATGTATGTATGTATGTATGTATGTGTATATATATGTATATATATTTGTGTTGTATTTGTACTGATAAATAAATAAAGGGAGACTAGTATAGATCTATTTCGAGCTAATTAGCTCTCATCAGCTAGCCATACCCTTACTGGGATTCGAACCTGGGCTGTATTTATCTTAGGCAGGAGTCTTAGCCACTAAGCCACAGGCTCGCCTCCTTATCAGTTGAGCCGGGGAAATAGGTATGTATTTGTGTTACAACCCCTGGTATGCCTAAATATGGGAGGAAGGTCACTACTTATAAGCCGAAGGACAGAAAGAGGGAGTAGTGACCTCCCTCCCATATTTAGGCATACCAGGGGTTGTAACACAAATACATGTATATATATATATATATATATATATATATATATATATATATATATATATATATATATATATATATATATATATATATATATATATATATATGTGTTGTATTTGTGCTGATAAAATAAAGGGAGACTAGTATAGATCCATTTCGAGCTACTTAGCTCTCATCAGCTAGCCATACCCTTACTGGGATTCGAACCTGGGCTGTATTATACACTAGGCAAGAGTCTTAGCCACTATGCCACAGGCTTCTCCTCCTTTATCAGCTGAGCCAGGGAAATAAGTATGTGTTTGTGTTACAACCCCTGGTATGACCTAATATGGGAGGGAGCTTTTATCAGCACAAATACAACACAAATATAAAAAGGCAACATTAAAAATAAAAATATGGGTTTCTGCCTGGATGGTTTTCTGTGATGAGCCGAAAGGACAGAAAGAGGGAGGAGTGAGCTCCCTCCCATATTAGGTCATACCAGGGGTTGTAACACAAACACATATATATATATATATATATATATATACATACATATCCCCATTGCCCTTCTTTCTTGTTCTTTCTTAGTTTAGTGACATATTCAATATAAAAGAGCAGTAAATAGAGATTGGTCACAATTACTATATATAAAGAAGAGATTAGATTGGCGCATGTCAAATTTCCATGTATACTATAAGACTATAGCAGCTTTGATGGATAAAGACAGACATTAGATCTCTTCCTCTAAGGCTAGAAACTAGAGGAGGACATCACTCAAATATTACATAATCATGCCTAAAGAATCTGCCAATTATTCTATTGGTCTAAGAAGCTATTTAACCCAATGGTAATAATTGCCTGTCTTTTTAAAATACAATAGAAATAGGTATTTCTAGTCAAAACCATCTATTTAAATCTATTCTTCTCTTTCCTAACATTATTCCAGTTAGTCTCAGAATATGATCCATCTCTGTGTTCTCAAGAACTGGGTATAAAACTGGTACATGTATAATACTTGAATCAAAGAAGTAATCCTACATATTCCAGTTTTTCAACCTAAAATTAAATTTGCCTGTGTTTTGTATCTACCCAGAATATTTTCCTAGACCTCATGGTCAGAAAGAGTTTGGATATTAATTATCAGTGATTATTTCAAGCAAAAAGTGTGGAGAATGTGTGCAGAAATATTGTTTCCAGCAGTGATACTCTCAGATGGTCTGCAAATCACCTTCTAGGTTATTATTAGTACAAGTCATGGTTTTAGTTACCAGTGATCTAGAAAATCCTCAGAGCCTAGAGGGGCTCCCAGGCAAACCTGATATGGTTGGTCTTGATATTTGAAACTAGATTGTCATATGATTTATTTAACAAAATTATTTCAGTTTAATGCACGAGCATCCCTCTCCCTCCCTCCCTCTTACCATTGCCATTTAAAATATCTCTTTTGTGTTATGAATATTGGTTTAAAGTATTGTTTCTATAAACTATAAAATAATTTCTTGCCAATAAATATACTTATGCAGAATATAATCTTTGAGCAGCAATTGTGGCATATTCTTCTTCCTCTTAGGCATCCCATAAAACTCTTAGTAAACCTTTCCAGTGTTAGCAAGCAGTCTATCTCTGAGCATAATTGCTTACTAGCATCTGTTAAAATAAATTCCTATAGCTTTAACCATATTTTCTCCATAGGAAAGTTTGGAGTATGTATGGGACTCTCAATTTCTGCTCTTAAGATTTTTCAGACATCTGTGAAGCGCAGATCTGATTTTTAATACATCTTATATATTGTATAATCATTTCTAATCATGTCTAAAATAAACAGTTCTTGACTATCATTTATTGTGCTTTTTGATTAATTTGACTGCCTAAACCCATAGTCAAGAGTCTTTTGCAGAAGAGAAATGACTAATGATTCTTTGTGTTTTCCAGCAAATCGAAGAAGAGAAATGGAGGATTGAATCCCAGACTTTTATTATTAGCTCTTCTGATTTAGCACAGCAGTAGCAACAGCAGCAGGTGACATTCAGAAAGGAGGAAAGGGAAGTGACAGCAGATGTTGTTAGATCCCACTTAATAACATTTTCTTTTTATTTGTTTCTGTCTGCTTTTCATCTGTTTTGTTCATTTTGTGGCACAGAATTTTTTATCTTTCTGTGACATGTACAAACAGGCAGCTTTTGTCTTCTCTTGGTTTTCTGTATAAAACATTTTCTCTAAGTTTGAAGACTAGTTTTTCATTTTACCAATGACTCATTTCATCCATCATTGACTAGAATTGTATATTTGAATTTACTCTCAGATTGCACATCTCCTTTCTTATAATGTGGTAATATAGCTAATATAGAGCCATGTACAGTGGTCTTCAGACTGTTGTACCTTAGAGTCCATTTATTTAGTGGGTGGTAATTCAGCAATAATTTATTATTTTATTTATCCAATTTATTGGCCACTATTTATTGGTCACCAGTAACTCTGGATGGCTTATAATATTAAAAAATAAAACTATATAAATAAAATACTACAAAAGTATAAAAATACAGAGTACAATAAATGATGTAGAGGGAGGGAGTAGGACGAGTGTGTGTGTTTGGGGAAAATCTGATATTAATCTATCAAGCACCCCAACAAGAAGCCCCTCCTTTGGTGCCCCAAACCAGTTGGCAGAGCCAGGTATTTAGGCTCTTGTGGAAAGTCAGGAGTGTTAAAGCAGACCTCACTGTTCCAAAGGACAAGCCGACCAGCAGAGATGGCCCTTCTCCTGGACCATAACAGTCAAAATACCATGGCTGATGGGCTATCAGCATTCCTCCTCTGATGGGGGCAGACCAATCCCAATGAGATTAGATGATCCCTTAAGTAGAGGCTATGAGACGGTCCCCCAATAATAATAATAATAATAATAATAATAATAATAATAATAATAATAATAATAAAAAAATTATTTGTTAGCCGCACCCTCTCCCGAAGGACTCGGGGCGGCGTACAATAAAAACACATAAAATACAAATATAGACAGTACATACACATAAATATAGACGTATATGTGGAGGAGGTAGACAGATAAATGGAGATAGAATTAAGACTGCAATTTAAAATCCCCTAAGTAAAATTACAAGATTAAAAACCCGTCAGGAGCGATATGATCAAACTATGGTTGAGCCAGGCCAGCTACTTGGAAAAGGTGGGTCTTGAGCTTTGCACGGAAGGAGCGGAGATCAGAGGTAGTCCTGATATCCGGGGGGAGGTCATTCCACAGGGCTGGGCCCGCCACAGAGAAGGCTCTGCTCCTAGGCGCCGCCCCCCGACACTGTCTGGTGGACGGCACCTGGAGAAGTCCCTCTCTGTGCGAGCGAATTGGTCGCAGGGATGTATGGGGCAGGATACGATCCCGCAGGTAGCTAGGTCAATGTAGACAGCCATGCCATATAGGGCTTTAAAAGGGATTACCAATACATTGAATTGCATATGGAAGCAAACTGGCAGCCACTGCAGCTCATGCAGTAGTGGTGTGATATGGGCCACCTTTGGGGCCACAGGAACAGCCCATGCCACTGCATTCTGTATCAGTGGTAGCTTTAGAATGCTCTTCAAGGGTAGCCCCATAAAGAGTGCATTGCAATAGTCCAAACACAAGATGATTAGGTCTTGAATGTCTGATTGCAGGATTCCTGAGCGAGGAAAGGCCACAACTGGCACACAACCCAAAGTTATTCAAAGGCTCTCCTAGCCACGACTGTGATCTATTCTTTGAGCAGGAGTTGTGAGTCCAGTAGAACCCCCAAGTTGTGGACCGGATCCCTCTGGGGTAGTGCCACCCCATCCAGCACTAAATATCTCAAAATTATGGATCTTGGGGTTCCATCCCCCAAGCTATTCGGTCTTGTCAGGATTCTTACAGCACAACCATTTTCACCTTAATAGTTCACTCATGAGATGACTAGATAATCCCTTTGCTGTGGAATCTCTTATTTACACACTATTTTTGGATACTCATTGAAACAGTATTTAAATTGAAGGAATACCTTTTTTGTTGTTCAATTTGGTTTTAATAAAGTCTGTACACATTGTTTGCTCCACTGCTTTCTTGCTGTGAACTACAGAATACAAAGTCACTGCAGTTATATCTTTATTCCACAGGTAAAATATATAGGAAGAAAGAAAATAACCAGCACATATGTGTCTGAATCATTCTAGTTATCTGGAATCCTCCAACATTTGGGACAAAGCTTGCCTCAGGCTGGAACATATCCACTGCAAGGTTTTCTGTTATTATGACAGAAAATATACAAAAGAAAAAAAATGGAAACAGAATTGCCCTGCTAGTAATTTCAAGAACTGAAAGCTTAATAAAAGACAGAAAAGGGAAGATTTTGATACTTAATTTTCAAAATCTCATTTTAGTGTATAGCAACCAGCGTATTAATAAAGCAGTAGAAGAATTTACAGGGACATTTTAATCAAAGTTTACATTTACTGCACACCCTGCCTTAGCACCAATGTGTGGTAGCAATGTATGCTACAGGCATCCTTCTGCAGTATCATACCGTCTCTGGCAGGAGTGGGTTCTGGCAGCCATTACTGCTGGTTTGCTTGTGTTTGTGCCACACACGCAGTTGATGAGTGCTATGCAAGCATGCACAGTACAATAAAAATGTTCTGTTCATGCGCAAAACCAAAAACCAAGATGGTGGCGCCTACAGGAGAACTGGTTTAGGGGCTTGGCAGGCCTGGGTCACTGTCGGTTTCAGCCACCCAGGCCGCCAAGCTACTACCGGTTCGGCTGAACTGCTCCAAACTGGTAGGAACCCATCACTGGTCTCTGGTGTGTACACATATTTCACCAAGCATTTTCTCTGGCAATATTGCTTGAATCTGATGAAGAACATTTCAGAACAGATCTCTGCTTGTTCTAATATGACCAAAGGCCATAAAATATTACACATGACCAACTGGACTGTTATGTAATTAAGCTCCCTGTTAGAAGAGCGAGTAAGCAGAGAAGCGTAATGAGAGTGATATGGAATAACACGCACAAACCAGCATACAGAGACACTGAATAGTATAAAATATAGTAGTTTACTATGTAGAAATATAGAGGTAATCAGAGTCTGGTTAACAGTCCAAGTCATACAGAGTTCAGTAATTCAGTTTTCAATATTCTCAGTCTAACACACAAAGTATAGCTAAACAGTAGCAAACCACAATACCTCAGTAAACACCAACCAGCTTCTAACAAAACAGAGAGAGAGCTAACGGCCATTCTGGCTCCTTCTTTTTTTTGGGGGGGGGATGTACTTATTTATTAAAAGAGTTTTGTACAAACAATTTTCCCCCCTTTTCACCCCCCCGCCATACAATATAAATCTCATACAAATACTATACCCCCCCAACCCCCCCACAAAAATTCACTTTCAAATATTATACCAAATACTTTGCCCCCTCCTTTCCACACATCTTAAAATAGATTACTCATAACCCCTCTCCTCCCAACAAACACAATATAAATTTCTCTTAGATTAATAATAACACATTGATCCCATTTTCTAAGCTAATTTAACATCTATAACTCTTAATATAAATTTCTCCTAGCATAACAATGTTTCATTAATCCCATCTTCTAATTTATTCATACATATATATTGCCCCGCCCTCCACCCTAACCCTCCCCCATCTCCCACACAAACCCACCCCCCTGACTTCCGCTGTATACCACTCTAACAATTCCAAGCATCCCATATATTACTTACTCTAATCATCTATCAATCTAAACATTCTTACCTAAAGGCTACATAGTACTTCCTAGTCTGGTATTTATTCTGTATGTAATCAATCCATTTTACCCATTCCTGTGTATAATCCTCCTGTTTCTGAGCTTTTAAGAAAGCTGAAATTTTTGCCATTTCGGTGAACCCCACCACCTTCTGAATCCATTGATCAATTGTTGGTAAAAAATCTTTTTTCCAATGTTGCGCAATCAACAACCTAGCTGCTGTGACCATATGCAAGACCAATTTTGTTTCCCCTTTGGTGAAATCCTTAGCTATACCCAATAAAAACATTTGCGGAGTGAATTGTATTCTTTTCTTAAATACATTCTGCATAACCCACCATATTTTTATCCAAAAAGCTTTAACCTTGTTGCAAGTCCACCATACATGAAAAAAGGTAGCATCTAGGCACCCGCATCTCCAACATTTTGGTTGAACATTTGGGTACATGCATGATAATTTTTTAGGATCTAAATACCATCTGTAAAACATTTTATAAAAGTTCTCCCTTAAATTCTGTGACTGTGTAAATTTAACATTCTGAACCCATATTTTTTCCCACGTTTCCAACATAACCACTTCACCAAAATTCTGAGCCCATTTAATCATACAATCCTTAACCAATTAACTTTCTGAGTCTCTTTCTAACAGTACATTATATATTCTTTTAACTTGTTTTGGACCAGTCTCTTTTATCTGCTTAATCAGTTCCACTTCTTTATCCATAAAACCGACCCTACGATCTTCTTCCCATCTCTTCTGTAGCTGTATGTAATGTAACCAATTTAAAGTAATTCCTTCTTCCAACAGCTGTTCCAAAGTTTTTAACTTCCATTCGCCCCCATCAGCAATAAGCACATCTTTATATAAACAACCCCCGAGTGACTTAATATTCATAATCCCCATGGTGTCTGCAAGATCCAACCAAAGCGGTATTTTATAATCCCAATTGGGCCAGTGCTTCTTCCATATTCTCATCAAGGCACTTCGGAGAACATGGTTGTTAAACACTTTATCCACCCTGTCTTCATAAAAAAGATATGCATGCCATCCCAGAACAAGATCATGGCCTTCTATATTCAGCAATTCCATTTTTGTTTTCCCAAACCAATCTGCTACATGCGTTAATACCGCAGCTTCATAATATAATCAAAGGTTTGGGAGTCTGAGGCCGCCTCTTTCACGTGTATCTTGCATAATCTTCATCTTTACTCTCGGTTTTTTCTCCTTCCAAACAAATTTATTTAATGTTGTTTGCCAAATTAACAAGGTTTTATCTGACTTAAGCACCGGAATCATCTGGAATAGAAAGATAAATCTAGGTAGAATGTTCATTTTAATTGCTGAGATCCTTCCAAGCAAAGACAATTGTAACTTTTTCCACGCTTCAAGATCTTTCTGTATCTTTTGCCACAACACTTCATAGTTATTTGAAAAAAGTTTTGTATTTGATTCTGAAATTTGTATTCCTAAATATTTAACTTTAGAAACTATTTCAAAACCTGCTAAACTTACAAGTCTCTTTCTTTGAGTCTCTGTCATGTTTTTAACCATCATTTTCGTTTTGTTTTGATTTAGTCTAAACCCAGACACCATGCCAAATTCTATTATGATATTTTTCATCTGGATTATTGATTTCAAAGGATGTGAAAGGGTAACAACCAGATCATCGGCGAATGCTCTAGTTCTGTATTCCTTTTGCCTGATAGCTATGCCATCTAAGGATTTTGAGTCCCGAATTGCGTTCAACAAGACTTCCAAAGTTAAAATAAATAACAATGGGGATAATGGGCAACCTTGTCTTGTGCCTTTTTGTATCTTGAAAGTTGTTGACAAATTTCCATTAATAATAAGTTGTGCATTTTGTTGCTGATAAATTGCTCCAATCGCCTGCCGCAATCGTGGTCCCATATCCATCTTTTCCAAAGTCTTGGTTAGAAAGTTCCAATTCACTCGATCAAAGGCCTTCTCTGCATCCAAGAAAACCAGCACTGCAGAGATCTGCTTATTCTTATCAAGATAGTCAATTAAATCTATGAGTTGCCTTACATTCTCCTTCATATGTCTGCCTTCAATAAATCCTGCTTGATCATGATGAATAATCTCTTGAATAACCGGCATCAATCTGTTGGCTAGTACCTTAGCAAATATTTTATAATCTGTGTTCAGAAGAGATATCGGCCTGTAATCCTCTGGTTTCTTAGGGCCCTCTTTATCTTTAGGTATCAATGAGATAAAAGCCGCTTTCCATGAGGGAGGTATTTTACCTCCTTGTTGTATATTACAAAATAGTTGTGTAAGATATTCAATCATTTCCAGTTGTAAAGTTTTATAATACATTGCAGTCAAACCATCAGTCCCTGGAGCCTTAGCTAATTTAAGTTGATTTATAACTAAAGTGATCTCATCAGCGGTTATAAGACGTTCCAAATTTGCCTTTTTGAAGCACAGAAATTTTGGCAACCCTTTTTCCTTCCAAAAAATCATCTATTAACTTGTTCTGTATATTATCCTGTACATATAGCTTAGTATATAGTCCACAAATGATTTTTTAATCAACTCTTGTTGATATACCATCTTCCCTCGAAACTCAATTTTATCAATTATTCTATCATTCATATTCCTTCTCAAAGTATATGCTAACCATCTACCAGGTTTATTAGCATTGGCAAAGGTGTTATGTTTAGCAAATTGTAAATTAGTTGCTGTTTGTTCTGCTATAAGCATCTGAATTGATCTTTCAACAGCTTTAGCGCCATCTGGAGCGCCTGGTCATTCGGGTTTGTTATAAGCAGCTGTTCCTTGCGTTTTATTTCATCTTCCAATTCCATTCTCCTTTTCTGTCTAATTTGTTTATGTTTAAAGTTCATATGTATCAGGACCCCACGCATATAAGCTTTACTTGCATCCCAAACTATTTCAATGGAGTGCCCTTATTCATGTTAAAACTGAAAAATTCCTTCATATGTTTTTTAAGTTCATCAACATTTTTTTCATATCTAAATAAATTTTCATTTACTCTCCAAGACCTTCTTGGCCTCATCCTAATTCAATTTGTAACCACACCGGACTATGATCGCTAAGTGTCCTGGCGAAAATCTTGGATTTCTTGGCTTTAGGAAGTAGATCCGGTGTTAACAAAAAGAAATCAACAATCCTTGAAAAG